>NC_000078.6:26088750-26762500 GCF_000001635.26 Mus musculus
GGCTTGTCCAAAGTCATGACTTTCTGGGAGTTCAGTAGCATCTTCATACAGGGAGATGCTGGCCTGAAGTGGAAGGAGGAGTTGTATACTCACCTGTATGAGTTGTGTGTTCACGTGGAGAGAGGTTACTTTGACATCTGAGTCCCATGTGGCCACTGTGCGTGGGGACTGATCATCTCTTGCCTCCTGGCTCAGTTGATCTTGAGTCACATTCTGTGTTCTGTTACTTCTAATCTGATCCTCAAGCACCTCATCTAGAATGTGGACATATGTCAGTTTTCAAGAATAGAACAGACAGCTATTTGCAGAGATGCAGCCTTTGAGTACATCAGCATCCTCTTCAGCCAACTTTGAGTTTAGAGGAATCACTTCCCCTTGGACTTCAAGTTGGAGAACAGAAATGACAAAAGAGAGTCTGTAACTGAGCAGTAAGGAAGTATCCTGCTTGCCCATCCACCGTGGCAAACAGGACCTGCCCCTTCCCCAACTTACCCCTCCTACCCTCTCAACAGTTTTCCCTGAATATGACCTGTCATGCACAGATGCCCAAAGTGCATGCCAAGAGAACTGCTGTTCACCAGTCATTTCCACCAGGAGATTTTTCTGAAATCAGTAAGATTGTGCAGATATGTCTGCAGGTGGTAAATTAGCAAGATGGTAGGGACATGACTTCCAGGGTGTCCTTTACCAGCACACTTATGTTTGCTTAAAAAATTGCTCAGCACAAGTCAGGTACCAAACACTATTCAAAGCAGCTTGCACGAACAAGCTCTGTGAATGCTGCTACTTGCCGTAACTTTTCCACAGAAAGAGTAAACTGAGACAAGCAGAAACAACCCAGAGTATAGATGATATAACAAGCACCCAACCAAGGCACCTGTCTCCAGAGTTCTAATTCTCTATGGATGCACAACAAACATCTTCAGGGCAGGGGAGGCACCGACTCACATCTCATGCACACAAGCCATCCTTGTCCCTGGATGAGCAATTGAGTTTCTTCTGATAAAGAGTTCACAGGAACATGACAGCACACACATATGTTCAAGTAAGTGGTCACCTTGAGGCCAGTTCCAGGAAGGGCCATCATGCCAGTGCATAACTGAGTCCAAGCATGCTGTGACTTAGAAATGGTATAGAAGATCAGGTAGCTATCAAGAAGCCTGCTTCACAAATACATAAACCAATGGCCAAGGATTAAGGGCCTGACACTATATTAGCTGAACAAAACAGTATTTTAGGAAATCAACAACTTCACATGTTAATTTTCTGGGCCAATGTTAAACAAGTGATCACAAAACCAGTGCATCTGAACTGGTCTGGACCTTCTGTCCAGGAATCTTCTAAAAACAGAAGGCCCATGGCAAGCCTGGTTAAACTGATCCTCTGAAAGAAAGAGCCTTAAGGCTGCTTCACTACCTCATTCAGACAAGTACCAGAGACATGGACCAAACCACCATGACACATTTAGAGCCCTAGGACCTGTGAACAGGGGCACTCACAAAGCTACCTACAAGTGAGCAGGCATTCTTCCCCAATTCAGAGCTTTGCAAAGGACACAGAAGACATGCTTGATTCTGGAGGGTCAGAATGACAGGATGGCTGGCCTCTGGTCAGATGAGCTACATGGTGCTGTCCTTTAGAGCCTCTACTGGCACGTGGGGTGGTAGCACCTGCCTTATTGTCTCAGATATTTAGATCATCTGGAAAGGAACTACAGAGGAGCTTCTGAACTCACAAAGCTCTCTCAAATTCTGAATCCTTCAGAGTTTCCCTTGGCAGAGAGTATGGGCAGCTTAAAATTTGGTTAGCAACTGTCAATAATCATCTTACACATTACCTAGCAAGGAAAAATGATATTCTCCTCAGGGAGAGGCACTAGATTCTCCACACACACTTCTGTATTAATAAAACACTGATCTCGTTGTTTCCCTGAAGATTTTAAGAGCTATTGTTCAGATTAAATATGGTCAGGATTTTGGTGCCATCTTATAAGCTACAAAGTACCGTGAACCTGTGACAGGCTATAGTAGTCTTTCCCAACATGTTTTGAAAATTAATTGGCTATGGAACTGCCTCAGTAGGAATGAACCTGGAAGTATCTTTGTAGTACTATGGTGGAAATACACCGAGCACTTAAAGGCCTTTGTACACAGGGTTTTGTGAGGAACAAATTAAGTGGGCATCCTTGGGGCTTTTATGAACTACCAACTGTATACAAACACATCCCCAGAAATCTCAGTGAGAAAGGAACTAGTGGAATGATAGCAGCATGTTCATCAAAGGCTTTAGGCGGGTGGGGATTTGGTTGATGTGGCGGTAGGCTCATCTAAATTCACATCTCCATTCTTCACAGTCAAACACCAATGAGTGAGCCATCTCCCCACACTTGCCGTTCTTCCTGATGTACTAAGTCATGAGTATTTGTAAGTAGTTACATGGATAGAACACAAGCTACTGTAGGATGCTGTTACCCTGTGCAATTTGCCCCAGGTCTGTACCTATCACCCAGTGTTCTAGGTGGGTTGGCCACATACACCTGACATTGTACAGTTCTCTTCAGGAGGTCCCTGACTCCAGTTGCAATGCTGATTTCGTTCTAACAATCCCAGTCTCCTGAACTGGGCATTTGATGAAGGTTATATAAGGATATGCATTTACCACAAGGTTTCCTAGAGCAGAATTAATGGTGACAGATGGAGCATTACACATGTTCCTGGGCAGCTGATATCCTGTGGGTCTTAGGAACACCCATGTATCCAGGAGAAGAGCAGAAGGCATGTCATGTTGTAGAGGAACAATGTCAAGGGACAACATCCTTGCTACCCATACTTTTTTGGTCAGTTCTTGCTCCTTCCCTCCGTGTCCCCCTCCCCTCTGTTTCCCTGAGGATTGGCACTGAGTATCCTGGCCTGCCTCCTCTTCTCTCGTGTATCTTTACAAATCTTGAAACATTTTGTTAAGGACTATCTGTTCAACTCAAAAGCTCCTACTGCCCCAATATATGGTTACTCTATAATTTTATTGTACCTTCGAAAGTATTTTAACAAACACGAAGCTCTAAAATTACTCAAGTCTCAATTATCATAATACTACTAAAATAATCCACCAGGGACAATAAAAACAAGTTCCTTTAAGGATGCTTAAATGTAAATGAGTAGTCTGCAGAGTTGTTGTCAAGATGAGTCTTGTTTCTTGTTTTAGTTATTAATTTGGTAGAGGAGTGTGCTGAGTCCCTCCCAAGTTTGCAGACAATGCTAAAAATGTCATGGAACAGAAGACATCAGGCTGATGGGTAGACGGCAGCAGGAAGATTGCTTAAGGCGGGCTGTGGGTGGAAGTGGCAGATGAGCATCAGTGTGGGAAAGTGCAAAGAAGTGCATTGTGGGAACATGAGGTCCAGATAATTCTCTCCTGGATACTGGAGGACTGGCATCAGGTGGACAATCTCAAGTCGTCAGGAACCTTGAAGGGAACATGTAGATAAAAAGACTACATTCTAGTTCATAGTGTACACAAAACTGTGTTAAAAAAATCACCAGACAGGAACAGGTTAATGGTTCCGTTACAGTTACGTGGGTGCCTAATAATGAGGCAATTTGACTTTGAGGCCTTCAGTATGAAATCTATAAGGACAATCCCCCATGTAACCGGTTTACTTTGTCCTGTCTTCCATGCACTGTTTTAAACATGAGTGCTGACTTCTGTGTAGTGTGGGAAATCCTTCAGCAAGGACAGGCAGGGAGAGGGATGTTATGTAAGCTGGGGATGTGAATTCAGCACAGCATTTGCCTCCGGGTACTGTTGGGCATGTTCACTGTCTCTGTCCAGGAAGTTAGGTTTCATTGTTCAACACAGAGCTGCTTCTTTTGGAGAGAAATGAGAGAACATTTTGCTTTATTTATTTTTCGTGGTTCCTTAAAAATTCATGAATTTCATAACTGCTCTCCTCCACCCCTGTTAATTTCAAGGAATGGGAAGCAAAGCATCAGTTTTGGAATTCTCTTGAAAAGAGGTTAAGGCACCATAAAGAAAAAAGTGAAGTATTGACAATCAACCTATTAGCATAATCCAAACTGAGCCAAACAGATAGTACCCAGCCAACAGCTAGTGCTGCAAACCCCAGTTATCACAGCCACATGGACTCACAGATCACCATGTGACCCTCCACATCCTAACATGGAACATGCCTTACAGTTCCTGCAGTTGTATGGACTCCCAGATATGCGTGCCCTCCTCCTTGTGCCAGTATGGAACACACCGGGTGGTTCAGCAAGGCCCGTTCTCACCCATGTCCCTGACTTCAATCCTGCACCACCCAAGATGGTGTAACACTCATCTGGTTCTCCTGTTTGTGTCTGTGGCAAGGCTGCAGAGAAAGCCTTGAAGCATTTTCTACCTTGAGCTGGAAGGATCGGTCTAGCCTCATGCAGAGTATTTCTGCCCAGGAGACACAGAGGGGGGCTACTTTGAATTTTCTCAAGTTGTCCCTGTAACTGGAATTATGATCCAATACATTACAGGAATCCAGCTTAAATGTATGACTAGAGATCAGATACAACTTCTAATATAATAAAAAATTGGTTGTCACTGGGGTATGAGGCCAAACATTTCAGGATAAGTGTTGCTTTCTTTATTATAAAAAGCTGTGTACTGTTTATTTTTTAAGACTACTCATAGGAACAGGAGGGTGAGATAAACCCTTGAACCAGGTTGCTGAAAAGACTATGTTAACACAAGGGAAAGCTATTGCAAGAAAATAATAGATTGGAGATTACAACAGGGTAATCTTATGAATCCCTACCTATTATGTTTATTACTAAAGCTTCTCTGAGCTAGGACAAGGCAGTCACTACCATTTCTCAAATAAACAATAGTCAAATGCAAACAATGACATTTCCTTACTGGAGCAAAAACAAGTTTTGAACAGTGTACAATTAATTCTCTCGTATATATTTTTCTGTATTGTAAATGTTTGTTTAAAAACTCAGTCCAAATTCAGTCAACTTGAATGTGTCACTAGGTCATCTCTAGTATTCTGGAAGCAGGCAATTCTGTTGCCTGAAGTTGGTGACTATATAGTAAGTAAGGGATATTATGGGTCTAAGATATGTGACTTGAGGTATTTGCATTAAAATGAACAATATATAGACAGATATAGCTTATTTTGATATAGACACTACTGTATAATGTCATTCAAAGTAAACAGGAGCTCTTGGATTTTATCTAATCTAAACATCTGCGGTCAAAGAAACTTAAAACACACACGCAGTTCATGGAGACATCTGAACTCCTAAGTCACCTTATAACCCTGTATGTTGGTGATTTTGGCTCAGGACTTTTCTCCAGAAAACACCTCGCAGATTCATGTTTGCCCATTGCTCCCTAGGTAAGAATGTGAATGCAGGGACTGGAGAGGTGGCTTTAGTAATGAGGAATGTATACTGCCTCTTGCAGAGGACCCAAGTTCTATTCCCAGTATCCATTCCTGAGGTTCACAGATTCTTATATCTGCAGCTACATGGATATCTGATGCCCTCTTCTGGCCTCTACAAGTATCTGTGCTTATGCACACATACACAGATAAAAATATACACATAATTTTAAAATAATAGAAATAAATCTAAAAATATAGAATTTAAACATTAAGCTTGGTAGTATAGATTACAACGATAAATTTCAACATCAAGGAATAAATACTTGTTCTTCATGTAACCTGTTGGACTCATTTCTTTCACCATGCAGGCAGGCAGGCAGTCTACATTTTACGCCTTTACTCTGAAAATCACAAAATTTGGAACAAGTGGCCTTGACTATAAACTTTGTGAAATCAAAGTAAGAACCTGCCTTCCTCTGGAAATATCAATAAATGTTCTTCCCAACACCATGACCTTCCCATCAAGCTCAGTGTTAGACTCAAAAGTCCAACACTGCAAAATAGTCACCTCACTACATGAACAAACCTAAAAAAAAGTCCAAAAAACCAAAAGCCAACTAGCACGTATCCTACCCAACTGTGACAGTGCTACTGGACTTCTTGATTTTTTTTCCCCCTCTGAAAGATTACTTGTTTGGATGCAAGTTTCATTTCTTACTTCTCCAGCACCTTTATAGAGATGACAAATGGACAAATAACTGTTCTTCTACTGCTGCTTTGCATAATGTATTATTTGTGAAGTTGGACTTGGGTGTATTGTGATCTGCTGTAAGTAACCTATTGGAGTAAGTCGGTGCTTTTACATGTTTTGTGGAAAAGTTTTATACACTAACATTTAAGAAGCCATAGGGATGGTTTACATAGAAACTGTAAGATATGCACTATCCAGCTTTTGGTTTTTGGAAACAAACAGTCTTAGACAATGCAATAATTTAGTCTGTGAGCACACCGCTTTGATCTCTATTATTCAAGCTTCCAAATTTCCTATTTGACCTTCATTTTTTTATTTGTTATGACTTCTCATATAGATGCCACCTAACATGTCTCTACCTGGTCCAGGTCCATCAGAGCACACAGGAGAACCTAGGAGCAACTCATGAATATTTTTGGAAGCATTTGCATGAAGAAAGGATGCTTGGGCTGAGACAGAAAACATGCAGAAGGGTTGACAAAGGAATGCAGTTGAGTTGAAGGTGTTGGTGTGAGTAAAGAGAGAACATTCATGCTTAAAGAAACAGAACAGAGAAGACTCGACTGCAAGTGGAGCCATGCAGCAGTTCAGCTCCAAAGCAAGAACCTGTTCTTATGCTGAGGAAGACTGCAGACCACTGACATCTTTCAATGTGGAAGAAACATCTACTCCGTACCTTAAAGAAACTGGAAAATCCCAAAAGCCATTTAAGACTATTGCTTCATGGGAATTTCCATTCCATCACTTCACTGCTACCGTCCAAGCCATTCCTCCTGTGTTCTTTCACAGTTGCTTGTTTCTTGAGTTCTCTTTAAATGTCGGTGTTCCCTCAGACTCTGTTCTGCCCTTCTCCATGCATAATTTGTGGGCAATCTAACCCATCCCCATGCCTAATTCTTGGTATCCACACGCTTGTTTAACTTCCCATATACACATTGGTGAGTCCAAAGTTGTGCTTTGCCTAAAACTCTCCTCAAAGGTTGAGACCTTAAATATAAAGTGAGTGGAGTTTTCTGTGATTACCTCTTGTCCTAGGAGGACCTTATGTCTTTTACTTATCCATAGGAGGTAGGTTTTATTCCTGTCTGTCTAGTCTCTCATTCTAACCTCTCACTTTCTTGGGCCCTCCTATGCTGGCCACACCAAACTATCTGACTTCTTTATTGCTGAGCAGATTCCTTGAAGTAGTTTGAGGGCTTTCACAGCTGCAAGTGGCACTCATTTGACAGTGTATTCTTCATGCTTTGAACATTCTCTCTTTCTCTTGTCACACTTTCACCTCAAATCAGCCACTCTCTTCTCTCTTTGAGGGGTTTGGTGCCTTTCTTCTGTGCCCAGCATTCAGCTTGCCTCAATCATTACTAGTGACTGCAGTTCACAGCCCGGAACCAAGAACAGGTATAAGCTGTCTTAGAGCCTATACCAGTCCTGTTTTTATTGGGTCTCCTTATAGCCTCCTCTACTTAAGAAATAATGAATGAACCAGAAATGAATGTAAGGAGAGAAAGGGGAATGCGTACTGGTCAGTGTTTGTAACATCTTTGGGCTGCTGGTTATTGGTTTTCTTTTTAATGTCTAATTTACAATGACAGTGTTCTGGTTTTTTTTTTTTTTCTTCATGAAATTAGTGGATTTGCACTTGTTTTCTCTAGTGATACTAGTTCTGCCACATTAAGCAATTCCATACTATTTGAATATGTTCTCTTTAAATAAGTGCAAAGGAGCAGGGGAGATAATTCAATGGTTAAGAATGCTTTCTGCTGGAGGATGGCCTTGTGAGACATCAATGGGAGGAGAGGCCCTTGGTCCTGAGAGGGCTCGATGCCCCAGGGTAGGAGAATGCCAAGACAGGGAAACAGGAGTGGGTGGGTTAGTGAGCAGGGGGAGGGGAGGTAGGATGGGGTGGACTTCAGGGGGGGGGATGAGCAAAGGGGATAACATTTGAAAATGTAAATAAAGAAAATATCTAATAAAAAATGAAAAAGAAAAAGGAAAAAATAGAATGCTTTCTGCTCTTTCAGAGAACTTTTTGCAGCCTATGAAAAAAGTAGTAGCCAGGGCCCCCACAACCACATGCATCTGAATTCTGTACTTAGCCCAAGAAGCCTGGGGCAGATTGTTGCCCCCTGAGTCTCCAAAGAACAGATATTTTATCTGATGTCTTGCTTATTGCTTGTTTATACAGCGTATTATGTAGTTCAGGCTGGCTTTGAGCTTGCTATGTACTAAAGAATGACCTTGAATCTCCTCCTGTCAACATCTCCCCAGTGCTAGGATTATAGCTGTACATTGCTATATCCAGATTATACAGATTTGCCCCGGGGGCTTAGTGCATGCTAAGCAAGTACTCTACCAACTGAGCAAAGGTTGCTGGACATTTTGAAAATCATCTAGTTATGAGCTGAGGTCTTAGGTAGCTTAATCTGAATTCCCAAGCCGCAGAAACCATGCTATCATAAATCGTGATTATTAAGTTTGTGGAAACTTATGACATAGCCATCAAAAGCAAATGTAACCAACCTGAAACAAGATTCCCCCAATTTGCACATGGAAACAGACGCTGAGCTTTCATTCTTCTGAGACCCTGCCTCTAGAGAATCCTTGTGGGTTCTGAGCCCTGGAGAGACAGAAGACTATAAGTTAGTTCGGAAATATCTTCTGAGGACTGAGCTACCTCTACTAGGAAATGAAGTGCCTGCTTGCCTAGAGGAGCTCTTCAATTCGTCAAGGACACTCAAGTTCATCCTCAAGTTCTTTTAATCTGCTCCTGCTTCAGAGCTGACTCCCAAGGACCTTGAAGCAGAGCCCAGGCCTTCCTGCTATCTCCAAGCCCGTGTAGGTGACACTCTTTCCACCTCTGCTGAGTCCAGGCCAGATCCCACCCAGTTTGTCACTGCCATCATAATCTTTATTTACTGGCTTTCCAAGGTTCAAAAGAAGGGAATGGAGTATTCCCAAGTTTTGCATGCTTATGTCACACCAGTGGTGTTTTGTTTTGTTTTGTTACATGATAAATTAGTAACTTCTCAGGCACATTTGGTGAGCCGATGAAAAATGGGTTTTCCCAATGCACTGAACAAACACCGTCTTCTGGATGTCTATCTCCCATACTCCACTAGCTTCAACACAGCACAGGTTTATTGACGGATGAGCTGCGAGCTCCGTCTGAGTGATTGCTTCATCCATTACACCATGCTACATTTCATCCAACCCTGGCTGCTTCCATAGCCCAAAGACTTATTGGAATCGGTTGTTTCCGGCTCATAAAATATAAATGACTTAGAGGGGGAAAAGATTATTGTACCAAGAACTCGACCAGCCTTTGAAGCTGCATCCTTAGTTATCTGTTGAAATTCATTTCATATTTCCATCATTACCTCAGTGTGTGTTGGGTCCCACTATAGAGCAGAAATATACAATCTGCTCAGTAAGGCAGTTTGTAAGATGCTGGTGTGAAACAATGTTTTCAGTGTTATGGTTTGTTGACTGTTGCTTCTTTTTCTAAGAAACTACACCCATAAAACAGAAAGTTTGTTCGGGAGTATGAATTCTCAAGTGAGCTTTAAAAAGCAATCTGATCTAAAACCTTAATTCAACCATCCTGTCTATCAATACACCACCCACACTTTATCCACACACCACCCACACTGTATCCACACACCACCTATGCCTTATCCACACATCACCTTGCCTTTATCACTACCTACATGCCACACAGTAGACATGTTAACATGGGAGATTGATGGACTGTCTGAAGCTACACAGCTGAGACAGTGCACAGAAACCAGAAGCTGGGATTGGAGCACCTTCTAGATGGGCCATCAGCCCTTTGTGTCAGAGCCTTGTGTACTTCAGGGGTGGTCACCTTTGCTCTACACAAGGAGGCATGAAGGGGTGGAGGATTTCATTGAGACACTTGCATTCTCTGGGGTCTAATATCCCTCTTTTCGCTTGGAATTATCTTTAGGTTTGGATGTTCATGTGGATTGCAACTCCCCCCCCCCAGGTTTTGCCTCATCTCCATTGTGTCACGTACACCATTGTGTGTTATTCCTGTTAAAATTAACATATCCCCCCCCTCTCTCTCTCGTGTGTGTGTGTGTGTGTGTGTGTGTGTGTGTGTGGCTGTTTTGTTTTTGTTTTTCAGAATAAGAGTTACAACTGTGCAGTTTAGGTACCCGACTACCATTTACTTCCCTTGCAGATCTCCCCTCGTCTCTTCTCTCATGGGCCTACTGGTGCATAACATGGGAAAACACGCAGTTCAATGCTTATAAAGAGTTCAACCTCTCACTCAAGACTTAATCTTTGCAAGAGTCTAGAGAGACACTCTGCAGGCATGCACAAATAGCTCAGGCATGGTCTCTGCAAACGGATGGCCATAATAGGAAGGCTGTGGAAAAAGCCAAAGCTGAGATCAACAAGAGGAGGTGCGAGATGGATGCAGCTCCACTCCGAGGGGACTCAGAATGGTGCAAGTTTCCAGCAGAAGGTGCCATTTGAGTTGGCGCTCAAAGGATGCGTGGGGATTGATGCAGAAATGGACACACTAATCCAGGCTGAGAGAGTCATATACAGAGCAGGGCAAGAAGCAGAAGTAAAACTTAACTATTGTTCCTTTAACAGGCTCTGTGTGCTGGGGTGCTATCCTGCTTGGTTCTCTGCTGGTAGACCTGGAGCTCAGCTGGCCATGTAAATGCAATTCCAATTTCCATCTCCCGCCCCCCCAAAGCCTTCTGCCTTCCCAGCACATATTTCTGTGTTCTATGGATACTGTCTAAATCTATTCACAAACACTCTGGTGTTCTTAATCACACCAAAGATGAGGTGCAAGTGCTGAGGTTGAGCCAGGGTAGCCAGGAACTGGGGAACAGAGTAGAAATCAGTATAGGAGTCCCAGGGTTGTGGTCTATCCTCACTGTAGTGAAGAAATGAGGGTGGATGGGAGGGGAGGTAGGATGACACCCTACCCACTGTGCCTCTATCCAATTCTATGTGAATCTAGCTGGAGTCAACTCTTCTTGGATCTTTGCATTTGCTGGACATAGCCAACCTGAGTGATTTAAATTACCTTTTCCTTAGGAGCCATTCCAGGTTGGACAGCATTAGCCCTGAGAACTTTTCCATATACACTAAGAAAGAGGCACTGAGAAAAGATTCTGGACTTACTAACACTGCATACTGTCAATAAATAATTACTGAATGAATTTACAAGAGGCTCTTGGAAACAAACTCCTACACTGCCGTCTAAAGAATCATGCAAACAGGAACTGAAAAGCTTTAACAAAACAGCTCCTAATTCCATCAAACAAACATGTTCAGCCGCTAGAATGAGAAAGGTCAAATACAGAGTCACACTCCTCTTAGAGGTTTCACTACTGAACGCACAATGAGAACCTTGCAAGCTCTTCTGTAACATAGCCACATTCCCATGAGCTGTGTCCTGGCTTCATCTTCATGCCACCTGGGGCACCTTGCTGGCTCTGACTTTAACTCTGGCATTAACACACCTGTTCTGCCACCTGACCCACTACTAGTCCAGTTTATTTCATCCAAAATCTCAAAGCTATCTTGCTTTAGGTCTTTCATTTTTATTCTCAACTTTCTCTCTCTTATTCTCAACTCTCTGTCTATCTCTTTTGTGTTCTCTTTGAATATAAAGAAGTAGCTATTTTAAATCTAGATATATTAATATGTATCTAAGTATGTATCTTAATTATGAGAATTTTATGATATATATGTATATAATTAGATGATAGAAAAATGGAAACTAGAGAGAGAGACGATAGTCAGTAGATTGATTGACAATAGTAGATGGATTATAGATGAAAGATAGATGAATAGACAGATGGGAAATAGATAGATAAATGATAGAGAGATAGACAATAGATAGAGACATAGATAGAAGATAGATAATAGACATAAAATGATAGGTAGATAAACTATATATATATATATATATATATATATATATATAGATAGATAGATAGATAGATAGATAGATAGATAGATAGATAGATAGATATACAGACATATAACAGACCAAATCTATTGTGTTCATGCCTCCCTTTGGCTTCTAATGGTGGAAAGGCATGGCTTGGCAACACCATCCCCTTGTACCTAGAGACCCTAGGCATCAAACTCTTGTGATACTATTAGGAGTTACCTAAAGGTCCCATGGTCATTGACTGTAAGCAACTTTAGAAGGTCACATGACTTATCTTGTAGTCTCCTTTCATGATGCTTAGGACAACAATGCAATATGAGATGTCCAGAGAAGTAGGTTAGCTCACCACATTTTTATATTAAGCTCTTTTGATGACATGTCTTTCATGATTCTTAGACACACAGTAGCAGATCTGGAGTCTGTGGTGTCAGAATGCTTTTGATATTATCTGTACCAGGGTCCTTGTGCACATAGCCTCAGTCTCACCTGAGGGCAGAAAGGGAAATTCCAGGACCACTGCCAGGCCTAGTGAGGCAGAAGTGTGCAAAGTTAGGCACAACTTTCAGACACTTATAGTCACACTCAAGGGTGGGACACACTTGTCCAGGAGAGTATCTGACACTATGTAATCCTTCACCAGGCTGTACTACCCATAATCCACCACAGGGAGCTAGCTTTTAGATCACCCTTTTGCCTGCCTCAGTGTCTCCCTCCACCCTTCACCCCCTGACACTAAGAATTCTCTTCTTTCCTTTCCCCTCCCCTTACCCCTCTGTACTCAGACATTTAGATCTCTAATAAAATCGAATTATCATTCCCATGTTTTATTTGAGTCAGGGCCTCATCCTATAACCCAGGCTGTTTTCAAACTCGCAGCAATTCTTTCTTAGACCCCAAAATGCTGGTGTTAGAGGCATCAGCTACCATAACCAGCAATAATATGATAATAAACATGTTAAATGAATCTTCCTTTCCTACCATCATCTAATAATATTATCTGCTTCCCCTCCTCCTTTCCATGTCTTGCTGCTCTGCTTCTCCTTACCTCTGTATCTAGCACCGAGCTCTAAGTGGGCCATCTCTTCTTATTCTTACATAGTTGATGTAGAAAGCAGGGAACAGAGCTGTCCCCCTGGCCTTGGTGATGGAGACATCTACAAAAGCCATTGCCTGGGCTGGCAGGTCTTCTTTCCTAAGCCACTCATCTGAAAAGAAAGATTCTGCCTATTATGTAGCTTGAGGGTTATCTTCTTTGATATGCTGCATTTGCCTTTAACAGCAGGGGCATCTGAAGCAAAGATAGAGAAGAGCCCAGCACCAGCAGAGGCTTATAACTCCAAACTTGAAGAGGAAGCTGTTGCCAGAACCCCAAAAGCAGGAGACACCCCCATTCTGTGTCCTTTGGGGGCTTGAATTGAAGGGCCATACTACATGGTAACTTTATAAGGTGCTTATTCAATCACGAGTTGACAATATTGACCAGGGTATGGAGGAAATCAGCACTGATTACTGGAAAAAACAACAACAACTAATAATAATGGGAACTTTTGTGGAATGGAGAGAGAATTTCTTCTTGTGCCTTTTTGAGATAAAATTTGTGTGGGGAAGAACTTAGAACAGCCATGTTGCTGCTTTGTCTGCTGTGAACGGTCACCTTATGTCCCCAAGTTTCTTTTTCTCCTAAGGTTGGGCACAGCAGATGCTGGATAAATCAAGACAGACTCCACATTTTACGTCCCTCAACTCCTACCCAACACACTAGCCCGGCAGAAATCTGTGCAGTTTTTCAAGAGTGCCCTGAATTTGCACATATGGTTTTGACTTGACGTCCTAAAATATCTTTGCCTCTTTTATTTGACTATTTCTTACTTGGTCTTTAAGATATTGTTGAAGTGTCCTTCCCTTTCTGGAAGCTCCCAGCACCCCTCCCACCCCAGCCTGTCCTCAGGATCTCTGGCATCTTTTGCAGCTATTACCATGTTACGCCGTTCCTACAGTTAAATTTATGCCCATCCAACTGGACTGTGAACTCTATGAGGCCACTGTGTAACTCACTCATTACCCTATCCTTGGAAAATCTTTGTTTTTTTTTCATTCCAATTTTATAAAATACACATAAAATGAAACTTGCCATCTCAACCATTTTTGCATGTACAGTAAGTCTGTTCATGGTGTTCCACAACCAGCTCTCAGAATTTGCCCATCTTTCAATGCTGAAGTCCAATGCCCATTAAAAAGAGTTCTCCACTGCCCTTTCCCCCCAACCCATGGAGCCATTTACTCTCTGCAGAGTCTACTAAGTATCACACATGAGGGGAAACACAGTATATGTACGAGATTGGTTTGTTTCACTTAGCAGGTGCACCAGAGTCACATCTGTTGCTGTGTACACCAAACATTAAAACTGTCTTTCTTTCATGACATCATGGTCATCATGGACCACAGAATGTTTTTCTACCCATCAGCAATGGACACTTGAGTCAGTTCTGTTCTTGACTATTTGACCAATGCTGCTCAAAAGGACATCTTCAAAATGTAATTTCAATTTCTTTTAAAATCAAATTGTGCTGCATTGCAAGTCTCTTTTCAAAATTTCCAAATGAATAGTTTCACTATTTTCCCCAGTAGGTGCAAAAACTTATATTTCGTTAAAAGTATGGAAGATAAAGGTGAAAAAATTATCCAGCAGTTGGGAGCGTTTGCTGCTTCCTGAGAGGATGCAAGTTCTGCTCCCTGCACCAATGTCAGGTAGCTCATAGCTACCTGTAACTTCAGCTACAGAAAATCCAGTACCCTCTCTGGCCTCCTTGAGAATCTGTATATATGTTGCATGGTTGCCCACAAATAATTGATTTAAAAAGTATATATGTTCCAATTCGCCCGCACAGTTACCAGCACTTGGTAGTTTTTATAGTAACTAAGCTAATGGGTATGAAATATGTCTGAAGGCATTTTAAAAGATGATGAATGAGGATTATAGATAGACTTGAGGTTCACATCTGGTGATGTTCAGGTGTCTATTTTCCACATGGGCAGAGGATATCAAAACGGCTGACCAAGGGCATCTGGCATCCTCTGTGTGTTGTAAACCTGGCACCCATATTTGTCAGGTCAGTATCACCATAAATTCTAAGGAACCATAGTTAACCTAAGAAAATGGCCGTCCCCTTGCCAAGATAGGGAGGCATGAGTTGGGGGCTTCTCAGCTGCAGACCTGTGTGCTCTGCAAGGCCTCTCTTCTTTATGTGAATATTCCTGAACTCCAGCACTCCATGGTGTGAGTGAACCTCGCCAGAAAGTAAAAGTTAGCAATTCAAGCCCTGTTGCCTCTCCTTCCCTCAATCTCAGTACATCGTTCAGCAAACTACTACTCAGCCTCCCTCCTTCCACATCTTTCAGCTTTTCCTATGACCAATATAAAGTAATACAATCCTTGTTTGCCATAGAGCACACTGCACCCTGTACATGTAATTATTCCTTTCCCATTGCATTCCTGCTGTCTTGAGAGCAGTCACATGTTTACACAGCCATGGACTATTCTTCCAGATCATATTCTTCATCCAACACTGACATCCTCTTGGATTCACTCAACAAAAGACGTTGACAGAGCACGTCTGTGTATATAGACCATAGCAGTCTGTCATTTCACTGGTTCTGGACAGTCCCTCTACTTGAAGCAATGAAGTAGGATGGAGTTGGCATTCCTGCACGCACCAGAAGGGCTTGCCTGACCCAGTCTGTTCATGTGACCAACTGGGCAAGTGCAGAGGCCATCTGATTTATCTCACCTTCTGCTCTCTTCTCTGTGAAACACTGACTCTATCTTCAGTTGGCTGTCTATGAGTGTTGGCCAAGTGCTCTCAGAACACTGAGTAAGCCTTAGATTAAAAGGCATCAGTAGATAGAGCCCACAGCCACCTTCCACAGGTGGGTTGATAGCCTGCACATGTCAAGTGGAAGCATGGATTGTCTTTCCACAGCATTCTAACCGTTGCTTAGACAATCGATGCTCAGAATATAGCAGGTGTTTCTGCATCTCCATGTCCCCATGTATACTTAGGATATAACTACAGGCAGAAGGGTGGAGCTGTCCCTCTGAGGGTCATCCTATGGAGATGTGTTCACCTCCTTTTCTCTTCTCATGTTCTCCAAGGAAATCCTTTGCAAGGCTTCTAAGGAATCCCCCCCCCCAGAGTCAATGCTACGGATAGTGCTGTGTCACCCCAAATGTGTGTGTTAAAATGCTAGCCCTTAATGTGGTTGATGGAATTTGTAGGTCAGGATTTACGGAAGTGATTCATGTTAAAAAGAAGTCTCAAGAGTAAGGACAGAGAGTGTTCCTGATCATCCTACCTCCCTTCTCCAACTCTTCTCTTTGCAAACACACCTAGATAAACACAGAAAATTGGAATCAATCTGGAAACCAGGAATAAAGCCCTCATCCAAACCTGATCAAAGAGGCCCTTGATCTTGGACTTCAGCTGTCATTGAATGCATCCAGGTTCTGGTACCCTGTTAAGGAAACCCAAACTATTACCAGTCACCACTGTCTTTGAAATTAGATGCTACCAGTGTTATCCTGTGGAAAACCCTATAGGATGACTGCTGAGCTACTGAGACAAAGGTCCCATCTTATTCATGATTGCAACCACAGAAGCAAGTGCCTCGTGTCTACAGCTGCTCTACATGAGGACACAGAAAAGGTACATCAATCTAGAGTCTAGCCTTCTGAGAGCAGGGATCCAGCGCTGACACACTGATGGCCAGAAAGGACTGAGCTCACTGTATAGCTTCTTCCATGGCCTCATCCACAGAGGGTCCTTGGATTCAGCAGCAACCCACAGCCTCCACAGAGAAAGTTACTCTAAACAGAAAAGACTTGAGAGTTCTAAAGTTTAGAAGAGCCGAAAGACAATGTAATTCTCTAAGCCTTCCTCCACAACTTCAAGGTTAAGGGATTTTCCAAGGTGAGCTTACTCCCATGTTGTGGTAATTTGCTGTGAGAACTCATGGGAATATTTACATATGCGATCCTGCCACAGTGCCTTATATTAGGAAAAGGATATGGTCTAAAGCTAATTTTTATTGTCATCTTCATTGGAATAAAAACAATCAGGAAGGCATGCCTTTCGGTACTGAAGGTCTTTAAAGGGGATTACCTGAGAGGATGAACTGAGGGGAGAAATCCCTCCTTGAATGAAGGTTGGACCACATGGATTCTGAGACGGGATGGAGAAAAGAAAAAAACCTCCTGTGTACCAGCATTCTGCTCTTTGCTTCTGGGCTTACTCAAACATGAACAATTGACAGTGTACTCCTCTCACACTAGTGCAGCTACAGTTGTGTGCTACTCTCCCCAACCCCCGTGGTGATGGCCTGCACCTCCAAACTATGAGCAGAAACAAACCAGTCCTTCATGAAGTCTCTTCTTCACAGATATTTGGTCACAGAGATGAGAATGTTAATTAGAATGTCAACCACAGAAACAAGTTCACAGAGCTGAGTCTCACACACACACACACACACACACACACACACACACTTAAATATAAAGCCTCTCCCCAGTAGATTGTAGTAATTCAACCTGCTGTGAGTCGACATGAGCAATCACAAGGGATTAGCTTCCTCAGCTCTTACACGCATTCACGACCGGCCAGGAAGAACGCAACAAACCAGAATCTTCTGCGGCAAAACTTTATTGCTTACATCTTCAGGAGCAAGAGTGCAAGAGAGCAAGAGCTCTATTGCTTACATCTTTAGGAGCCAGAGTACAAGAGCCAGAGCAAGAGAGAGAATGGCGAAACCCCGTCCCTTTTAAGGAGAATTATTCTCCGCCTAGGACGTATTACTCCTTGATTGGCTGCAGCCCATCGGCCGAGTTGTCGTCACGGGGAAGGCAGAGCACATGTAGTGGAAAACTACCCTTGGCACATGCGCAGATTATTTGTTTACCACTTAGAACACAGGATGTCAGCGCCATCTTGTAACGGCGAATGTGAGGGCGGCTCCCCACAGATCCCCCTTTTCTTTTAATAAGAGCAATAGGCCACCCATATTAATGAGAGTGGAGATAGAGGTCAAATCCCCAGTGTGCAGGTAAAGGAGCCGTACACATAACCTCCTCCCAGGCTCATCACCCAGAGGGGTCCTGGTCTGGTCCCGTGTCGTTTTACCTGGGGAGAAGGACACTTGGACACTCAACCTTCTTGAAAGATGACATGTCTCCCTAGAATAGGCTCATATATGCCGCAGAGCCCTTCTACTGCAGTGCTTAGCCGTGCAACTCTCTCGGGCTGCTGAAGCACACTCACTCTATCCCGTGCAATGAGACTAGCCTCGTGGGGTGCAAGAGCTGAATGGCCAGCGACCTATTGCTTAAGCATAGATAAGCATATATCAGGGGAAGCACCATGTTCTAGAGCTGCAAGTGCCTGGGCAATAACCACCTTGTCTCTCCTAGTTTGGGCCTTAAGCTTACAGACCAACCAGAGAAGCAACACTAATCCACAGCAAAGTGTATCTCCAAATAATCCCACCCATACCCATTCTTTAAAGAAGGAAAATGCTGAGGAGATCCAATTGGGTAATCCTTTGATCAGGGACAGGTCCAAGCGCGTGGAGTTGACCTGAAGTCTCAATTCCCGAAGGGTCTGTTCAAATTCAGCCGTCCAATTCTGTAACATATACTGAGAAAGACTTTTTGACAAATTAGCTGCCCTAGTAAATTTCTCATACTGAATGGAAGTAACGAACAATCCCGGAAACTTTTGTTCACATCCCAGCTGAGTTATTTGCCATAATACATCTAGTTGTTTCTGGACAAGATCTATGAGTTGATTAATTTCTGCCCATGGAGCATTTTTGGGATTGGAGGATGGCGGCCGCTAAGCCTGCATTGGTGAGAGGTCCCCCAAGCTCCCGACAAACCCTGAGCCAGTCTTGTAAACCTTTGTTCTTTCTTGGGGCTATGGCCGCTCGGCACTCCTGTGTGGCTTGCTCATAAATGAGCTGTTTTACCAGAGGTGCGGCTTGCTCTGAATCTCCAAAAATACGCTCTGCTGCCTCTGTCATTCTGGCCACAAAATCTGAGAAGGACTCCTGAGGTCCCTGGATGATCTTTGTTAGTTGTCCAGTGGCTTCACCTGCTCGGGAGAGCGCCTTCCAGGCCCTAATAGCCTTTTCATCTGATTCAGAACTACTAAGAACTGGCTCCTTGAGCTCATCTAGTGATGAGTATAGGCTCCTTCTCCTAGAAACCTCCGCTGATTGATCTTTTTTCTTTTCTTTTTCCTTCTCCTTCCTTCCAATCTCTCCCCAGGTATTCTTACCTGACCTAAACTTTTCCTCGGGTTCAAGACCCGTGGAAAGGCCTATATACTTATTTTGTGAACCATATTTCCTCTTTGCTCCTACTCTCTCTCCCCGCTTTACTTCTGATAGATTGCCCTGAATTTCATCCAGAATTTTCAGCCCTACCTTAACCACTTGATAACATGTGAAAAGGAACAAAAAGGCTCCTAACACTAGAGAAAGTTCAAGGTCAAACATACCTTGTAAAGCTATTTCCCACTTTACTTCTGATAGACTGTCTTGAATTTCGTTAGAAAGTTCAAGACCAGACTTACCTTGTAAAGCTATACTTACGGGTACCCTGTTCCCCAGCTGAAGAGTTCTGAATTCACGCAGTTGAATCCTTCTCAACAGTCTGTTTTACGGGAACACTTTATTACCACCGTTCCCCAGCTGAAGAGTTCTGAATTCACGCAGTTGAATCCTTCTCAACAGTCTGTTTTACGGGAACCTTTATTACCGTGACCTGCAGTTCTGGTTCCGGAATGAGGGAATCTTCCTTGCGCCGGTGATGGTAACCGTCCCGGGTTTTCTTGTCCCGGGTTTTCTCGTCCCAGGTCTTCTCGTCCCGGGTCTCAGCACCAACTCTTACACGCATTCACGACCGGCCAGGAAGAACGCAACAAACCAGAATCTTCTGCGGCAAAACTTTATTGCTTACATCTTCAGGAGCAAGAGTGCAAGAGAGCAAGAACTCTATTGCTTACATCTTTAGGAGCCAGGGCGCAAGAGCGCAAGAGCAAGAGCTCTATTGCTTACATCTTTAGGAGCCAGAGTGCAAGAGCCAGAGCAAGAGAGAGAATGGCGAAACCCCGTCCCTTTTAAGGAGAATTATTCTCCGCCTAGGACGTATTACTCCTTGATTGGCTGCAGCCCATCAGCCGAGTTGTCGTCACGGGGAAGGCAGAGCACATGTAGTGGAAAACTACCCTTGGCACATGCGCAGATTATTTGTTTACCACTTAGAACACAGGATGTCAGCACCATCTTGTAACGGCGAATGTGAGGGCGGCTCCCCACACTCAGCAAATCCTGGGGTCCCACAAACAGCAAGAGGGGCCCAGGGAAGCTGTATCTGGTTCATTTGCCTCCTTTAATGTTATAAACAGGGTCTTCATTGCTCCCTTAAGAACAGTGACCCATTGAATCCATGGTGCTAGTTATTCTGGGTTAAGGCTGAAGCTCTTAGACTAGGGACTCTAACAGGACTTCCTCCCTGACACTCTCAGTTCTGTGCAGTAGATATTTCTGGTGGTCAACTTTATCCCTGAGTCCCAGGACTTTGTGATGGATGGGGTTATCTATAAGACTGAAATGGATTGGAACTATAACTCATTAAAAAGTGCTTTCTCAGTGTACAAGAAGGTCTGGGTTTGTTCTTTAGCACTGCACAAACAAGGCCTGGTAGCTCAGGCCTGTACATAAGGAGATGGAGCCCAGAAGATTAGAAAGAAACCTTCAGTTACACAGCAAGTTTTAGGTCAGTCTGGGCTACAAGAGACCCTGACTCAAAACAAACAAGTAAACAAGCAAAACTGATGAAAGGCCTTAGGGGTTTAAAATCTCCTTAGTTAGCTGGAATTAGGATTAAACTGTCTTTGAGAACTCCTATAATGAGTCATGAAAAACTATTTCCATGTTTTTTATACATAGTTTTAAAAAGTATACAAGCATTTTAAACCTAGAAAGAAAGAAAGAAAGAAAGAGAGAGAGAGAGAGAGAGAGAGAGAGAGAGAGAGAGAGAGAAAACAGCATATTCCAGAGCTTACTCTCAACGGCTGTGGCCACTGCAGCATTCACTGTGTGGGAGCAGGCTCGCCATCTGCCACAAGAAGGCAAAGGTACAGACTGCAATGGGCCAGACACCTGGTACCTGCAGGCTGATGCCTCAGCAGCCAGATGCTCTGTCACAGGGCCCGTGTTCTGCACTTCTCCTATCTCATTACACGGATGCTGCATCATCTCGTGTCTTCACACCAGGATGAAAGAGTCAAATACAATAAGGATAGTGCAGCACTCGGGAGGCAGGGGCAGGAGGATCTCTGTGATTTCAAGGCTAGCTGGATTGACATAATGAGGTTTAGGCCAGGGAGAGCAACGTAGTGGAGCGCTGTCTCAGATAGATAGATAGATAGATAGATAGATAGATAGATAGATAGATAGATAGATAGATAGACAGATAGATAGATAAAGGAAATAATTCAGTCCTTCCTGAAGACTAACTCCCATGATACCAGAAGGTACCATGCAAGCTTGTAAAGGAGGGATGAGAGCAACAGTCTTATTCAGCTACAATGCCTACAAACCACACCAATGACCAGCATGACACAATAATCCTAAGTGTGCACAAGTGACACCAGTACTTTGTTGGGAGCCAATAGCTCTCTAATTGGATCCACTCAACAAGACAGAAGTCATGCCTGGTACAGGAAACATATCTGACTAGCAAGGGCTAGTGAAGAAATGGATCTTGGAACCTACAACCACTATTCTACTAAACTAACACAACACCTAACTACACTCTAAACATTTGTCTTTATGCCCACAGATAAGTGTGGTCTTCATCCTTACCAAGGAAACTTCTCTCTATGGTCTCAGAGGGAGACCATTGCAGAAAACTATAACTAATCAAATTGCAGAGTTGTGAAGCCTGGTCCTAAGGGATATGTCTATAGAATGACCCCCGTACCAAGGCTCAGAGAGCTGTGCAGAAGATGGGGTAGAAAGAACATTAAGAGCCTGAGGGCCAGGGAGCTTCCTGTGAGATGGTTTCAAGAGGTACAGCCATCATCAACTTGACTGCTTCAACATGAGCTGAACGAGGACAATAACAGACATGCCAAAGTGGACGGGAAATCCCACAAGGCCTCAACCATACACAAAGAACCACAGGAAATTAAACAATGCTAAGAGAAATAGTTTTACTCAGGGAAGAGCACATAGTCTGCTTATTTAATACCCAATGGTCTTCCCTGAAAGCATACATATAAGTAACAATACACAGACAGAGCAGTTTATCTTTAGGAATATGTGTGTGCTGTATAATATATTTATATATATTACATACAACTATTTATATGCATATACATATATGGATGCAATAGCAATTAATGAAAATAGCCATTAATTTGAAAGAGAGCAACGAGAAAAATATGGAAGGGCTTGAAGGGTGGGGAAGGAATGGACAAATGATGTAACATTACAATAATTTCAATATAAAATAAATGATTTTAGAATGAAAAAAGGCAAGGAAATAATACTGTAAGGTGAGAGATGAGAGAGAGCACAATGGCACACCTTTGACTACTGTCTTCATTGCCCTATTGTTCTGTGAATCCTTTATAAATAAAACTTTATTATACAGTTTCAGGCAGCCAGTGCCTGTTTCTGAGGCTGCTCAAACGAACTAATAATGGGAAGAGAAGGTTATTATGGTGTTGGAGGCTGAAGTACAGTCAGGCCAGGTGCTGGAATGGGTCTGTTCCCTCCTAGGCCTTCAGGGAACCCTGCAGTCTTTTGTAAACTGTCTTTTCTCTTCAGTTCCTGGTACCCCAGTCTTTCCTTGGCTTGTGAGAGCATCACTCAGACTTAATCACAACCTCCATCCTCATACTGCTTCCTTCACATCACCCTCCCTCTTAGAGGACCTGTGTTAGTATAGTCCTTACTTTTAAGGACTACAGATGCTTTGGTTAGGGAAATCAGGACGCTAACACAATTTGCCTTCAGTTTAGCAAATGAACCACATCTGCTACGTTATGAGATGTTGGTGGTGGGATCCATAATCCCCAACTCCTCTTCTTGCCTGGATGGGGTTGTTGGGACTTTGTTTTTGGCATTTGTGTAACTCAAGGTCTTAATCCATCATCATGAGAGCATTTTTATTACTTTATTTTCATCTATTTGTATTTGCTTTGCTGCTTATAAAACGTACTGTAAAGTTGAAGCTGCAGCCAGAGCCTTCAACTCAGTTCCCTTGGCTTTCTTCTTCGGATGGGTAGCTCCCTCAAGGGCCACATCAAGAAGCCAGGCAGCTGCAAGCACACATTCCACATGGCCATTGCCCATGCATGTCAGTGGTAGGAATATCTCCAAAGCATATGGAAGGCGGGGAGATGGGGAGGTGTGCCGCCTGGAGCCAGGATGAAGGGAAGATCTCAGGCGTGCAGGGGAGGGGCACAAATAACCAGCAAATCTCCTCTCTGTCAGAGAACCACTAGTGAGGCGGCTCAATAGACAAGTGACAGGAGTAAGCAGGACACAGATCTGGGCTCATAAACTGGACAGGTTGTAGCTCCAGATGGCAAAATGAAGAAGAAAGGGAGCCATGAACAACAACAGTTTTATTCAGTTTGAACATTTACAAAGTTTTCTTTAATTATTGCTCCCTTCTGGGACTCCAGCTGAACAAAGAGTTACAGGGCAGATTCCCCAGGGAGGCCTTCCTTGCCAAAAGCTGGTGGCTGAGTGTGTGTTCAGTCTGGCCAGCTCTGGAAAGAAGGTTCTGTGGGACCAGCCGGCAGGCTGTCAGAACATGTGGCTTGGACTTTCCTCCCTCAAGGTACAAGTGCCTTGAGTGAGGGGAAACACACAGTTGGGCTGGGAGAGGCGAGTCCCAGCCTGTGGTCAGACGATGCCCTTGGAGATGCAGCATGCAGGGCAGACTGGCAGGATTGCCAATGCCTCTGGCAAACAGCCAGCGAGCACAGAAGAGGCCAGGCACACTGGCAGGGGCCAGGGGGAAGGAGAGCAGGAAGGAGACTTCTAAAATATTCTTTTGTAAGACAAACTCCCAGAGCACAGCCATGCCCTAGAGCTCTTCTCCCACCCCACCACCCATATGTGGCTTGTGGAAAGTGTCCAAGATGAGAAGTACAAGCATGGAGGGTTTGCGGTCAAGCTGAGCCTTACAGAGGATGCTGGGAGTCCAGAAACATGGCTGGGGCTCTCATAGCCTTTGCATAATTTAAAACACCCTCTTCTGGAGAGAGAGGGGTCTGAGGGGTACTTGTTGACAAGACAGCTTCTGTTCTCCCCACAATGAAAAGAACATTTCAAACACTCACGGATAAGTTTTCCTGCCATTCTGGGTTTGTTTTCTCTGACCAAGGCCAAAGCACATCACATTTACCAACTCGGAGGTCAACAAACCAAGAACAAGAGTCCCAGGGCTGACAATGAAGCCCAGCTAGTGAAGTGCTTGCCAGATTTGAGTCACACAGGACCACATAAACCAGAGGTGGTGGTGCTACCTGTAATCCCAGCACACAGAAGGTAGAGGCAAGAGGGTTGGAAGTTCAAGGCGTTCCCTGGCTGTGTAGAAAATCAAGGCCAGTGTGGACTATGTGAGAAACTGTCTTAGAAAGTTAAAAAAAAAATCAAAGAGTCTTCCTCCTCACTGTGAGCTTCCAAAGGGAATGCAACCACCTGCTATGATTCCAAAGACATGAGGGGCCTAGTGGGGGTAGGGGTGGGGCGCCCAGGTCTTTCTCTGCAAAGGAACTCAATACTGGTCACTGGCTGAGCTCCATTCAAGGGCACTGAGTGAATAAATGGTGAACACACTGCCTCCTCTGTATAATTTCCTTTGAGTTTACAGACTTAGTTTGAACAAACTGTATACAAGGCAGGTTTTCGAAAGCTGTTTCAACTTAACTAACAAAGCATTAGTGTTTCTCCCAACTCTGAGGTGCAAGACAGTACAAGGGTGGTGACCCTGTGAGAATAGAACTGCACTGGATGCCAAGTGAGATAAAGGTAAGCCATTCCCCAACAGAGGCTGTGGAACCTCACTCAGTAGCTGTCATTGTCTCTACTTCTATGTGATGGCTTCCGTGCAAATCCCCATGATAGCCAAAGGTATAAACAGATGATACAGTCATGGATCACGACTAAACGCAATGTTGCTAACCCTAACTGTAGATGAACATGCTTATGCTTATCCATAAAAGTGATGTTTTATAAGCTGCTGCCCTTTCTTCAGTGACAGGAAATAGCTTTTCACATAAAGTAGTCACCCTTTGGCTTAACAAAGTGTTTGTGTTCAGGAGAACAAAAAGTCTACCTGCTCAAATAAACTATTGTCTACGTTTACAAAGAAGACTCATGTCTATTTCATGATTGACACTGGCCTCTAGCGAATAAGGTTCACTCTTTGCCCACACAGTGCCTGTACTTTCCTAATGACAGTCTGCTAATAATTAGAACTTGGTGACTGATTAGACACAAATACTAAGAGGGGAGGAGATGATGTTCCCTCTCAGGGGTATCCAGGCTCTGGACAGCAGTCAGCACGGCTGCCCTGGTGCAGGGTCTGGGTTCCCAGAACCTCAACAAGCATGAAGCCTGGGTGATCAGGGATGTATTGGTTAAGTGCCAGAGCATACACTTGAGGGAGAGGCAGCTTCTCTGGCTAGTCACATTATTTGGAAAACATAGATTCTAAAACAACATTAGTAACTTTGATTATATAAATCTCTTTTTGTATTAGACAGCCATTCCAGTCAGTGGAAGATTTAAAGAAGGTTCAAGAATGGTTCTTCTGATCACAATGTAAATAGAGAAGTCTGAGAGAATAGACACTCCTACAAAGAAGAGCACAGGCTCATAGAGGCTCCTGGTAACCAACTCCATCTGTATATTATCTAACCAAAGGTTCTGGGATGTCAGAGTGATCTCAGGTACCAAGCACCAATTTCCGGTGCCCTCTGAGTCTATAGAAAGTAGAGACGTTTTGACTCGAAGGCCATTGTCCAGGAACCCAACCCTAGACATGATGCACATGCTGTCCTCTGCACGCCAGGCCTGTCCCCACCACTTGTTTTAAGATATCATGACTGGTCACCAAGTCTAGTTCTCTCTGTCTGCTCTGTACTCAGCTCCCTGTGGGGTTTAGGAGGTGGGCTCTCTTTGGATCCTTCCTGGGTCAGCAGGCCTGGGGATACCATGCTTTGACACCCAGGAACTGTCTAGAGGGAGACAAACTATTACCAGGTCTCAGTGTTCATGTGTTGAATGTGTGTGACAAGCCAGCTGCTGGGTGGCATTGATGCTCCTCCAACTACAGCAGAGAGGTGGCAAGTTAGAAACTACCCTTACTCGACACAGAGGAAACAAAAGTCTTTAGGGGGCAGCCATTCCAGGACTACACACGACTCAGAAGCCAGGGCAGCTTCTCAATCCTGGCGCCCCGACTCCTCACCACCCAGTGGCTCCAGTTTGGCTGCCACCAAGGCACAGAGCCCAGTACAGTGGTGGTGAGCCTGGTTCATTCAGCCCCCAAGAAAGGGTCCCCAGCCTCTCAGCTAATTAAAGGTTCACATGAGGTTGGAGGTTTGGCATTAAGCTGCTAAAGCTTTTGACATTTGTCCAGATTAAAAATAATCCTCCCTTCGTGGTGTCAGGGATCTTCTGGCTCCTGCTGTTGCCGACAGCAATTTGGTTCTGCTTTCTCTGTTGCGAGACTGGCAGGGTTTTGGCCCAAAGCAAAATTCAGCAAACAAGACAACCAGAACAGATTGGAGGCAAGAGGCAGTTTCGCTTTTAGATTCCTTCTCTTTGTCCCCTCCTCTCCCTGCTCCTTTTCTTCTTTCTTACCCCAGCGTGCTCTCCTCTGGGCAGCACAGGCCATGCTCAGTCTGAGTCCTTCCCAGTAGTAGCGGGCTTGAGCACAGGAAGCTTTCAGACCCTGGCCAGCCCTGCAGTCTGGAGGCCAGCGACTGAGCTGAGCACTGACTGGGAGCAGCATTGTGCCAGATACTGGTGATACAAAGGAAATTGGGTGCAGTGATTTGAATGAGAAATGTCCCCCACCCCATTGTCCTGAGCATGTGGACACTTGATTTCTGGATGGAGGCACTGTTTAAGGAGGTTTGAATGGTGGTGTATTGTTGGGGGTAGCATGTCACTGAGGACTAGCTAAAATAGTCATACACTGCCGTATTGCTCTCTCTGACCTGCTTGGCAATTCAAGGCTGAAGCTTTCAGCCATCATGTTTGCCTCTTGCTGCCTTGCTCCAGCACTGTAATAGATTCTTATCCCTCCAGAACTGTGAGCACAATTCAAATCTTCCACAAGTTTCCTTGGTTGTGGTGTTTTATCTTAGCAACAGAAAAGTAGCTAAGACCTGGAGCCAACACCCACTGGGCTCTGTAGGGAGCTCCAGGGACTGCTAGCTTAGGAAGCAAACACCAAGGAAGGGAAAGGGAAATGTGGAGTGGTCATGACCAAGCTGTGCCCTGTCTTCTAACGGCTCTGTGTGCCACTGTGCCTGTCTGGGAAAACTGTCTAGAAACCCTCCTCTAGGAAGCGCCCTGCACCACACTAGAAAAGGGGGCCAGGTACTCTGCTTCTTGCTGTAACCAAATAATTTACAAGAAGCAGCATAAGGGAGAACAGGTTTCTTTTGGCTCAGGGTTTGGAGAGTACAGTCTCTCATGGTAAGGAGGCGTGGCAGCAGGAGTAGACATGCTTGTTTTGCCTCTGTACTCACCAAGATGAACCCATTCTAGTTACAGAAACTAGTCTCCTGTGGGCAGGGGGTGGAGGTGTGGTTGATAACTTGGACTCAGCTCCCTGAGTCAGCCTGGCCCTGGGGTCCTCAGCAGATGGAGATTCCAAGTCCAGAGAAATAAAAACCAGACTCCTGCAGACAGAATATCAGTGCCTGGGACTTGGTGACTCTTATGGACATCATCCCTCACAGCAACTGTGTTCACATCTTCAAAGATGCACATGTCATCCTAGCACCAAGCCAACATCCTTCTCTCATTGTGAATGACAATGTTTATGTATGTTTACTGAAGAGCGGGTTCATTGTGTGTAGTCTCAGATTCAAAACATGCATGTACACATATTTCCACTTGTAATTGGAGGCTTGATTCATTTAAACTGGAGCTGTCCAGTCCATCATAAGCAATAGAGATCATTGCTGCTATTGGGTCCACAGCAAAGAGTAGGATGTTCCTGTCAGTCAGTGACTCTGACAGTGAACATGCAGACTACAGGGGTTCACAGGGTAGCTCACAAGTAGACTTCCTGAAGTGACACAACCATTCTACCTAGACTATTTTGCCACTAAGAAATCAAAGAAATGGATGTTGGGTTTCTATACAATTTAACATCATACCTAAGACCTCTGATCTTCCAGGACCTTCCAAACTTTATTAATATTTCCTTTGAGTATTCTCCAATCCCAGGAGTGAAATCCTGTCCGTGATGAAAGTTGCACTAATGAATTTTCCATTAACTGGGACAGAATCCCTCTCAGAGACAACTTCAGGGAGGAAGGTATTATTTTGACTCACGGTTTAGAGAGACAGAGTCCAATATAACGAAGCAGATATAATAATGGGACCAGCTGCTCTCATCTCAGGAGATTATGCAACAGAACATAGTGGCTAGACTCAGGACTAGACACCAGTCCTCCAGTTCACCCAACAGCAATTAATTTTTCCAGCAAGGTCCCATTAAGGGTTTGAAAACCTGAACAAACAGTACAACTACCTGGGTACTAAGTGTTGAGTACATGATTCTCTCAGGAACATGTTACACTGAAGCCATAATAGGAGAGAGACAGACTGTCACATCTGGAGAGTAATCCTTGGTAGGCTTATATAATAGTTCGATGAATGTCCAACACCAGATTCCAATGAAATTAACAGCTTCCTAAGGCCGTGGGGCTAGACACAGCACTAAAGCCTTGTCTAAGGCACCATGGAACAGGGATATGTAAATCTAGTTGATTGAGGGATCTATGGAAGGTTCTTTGGACGGATGTAGTGTTCAGGGTGATCCCATGAGAAGTAGAGCTAAGACTGATGCCTCAGGAAGGAGTCCTTGGAATAAAGGAGGAACACACAAAGGCCATGCATCCTTCAAGCCGGGTCCGCCACATTGTTGATCATTGTGGAATCTGGATTTTCCATGAAGGCTGAAGATGTTGTTGGTAGGACCCAGGCCTTTGTATTTCTGGGGTCAGCGGTGTCACCAGGCTTCTATCAGGTAGATTAAAGGCTTCAGATTGAGATGATGGGGAAATTATGGGGTCTTAGGGGGAAAAGTCTAACTGTTTAACATCACTCCAGAATCACTCCCTAGCCAGCTTAGGACTTTCCAACCAGAAAGTATCTGCTGAAAGGCCAGAGCTGAAGTTGCCTATGGGTAGCTGTGTGGTCACCCTACGTCACATCAATGGCACAGGAGGCATAGGCACTGTGCTCTGTGGAACAAGGCAGCTCACATTATTACTGTCCTAGGCTGGCACATGTAAGTTTTACTATTTTTTAAAAAGTGGGACTAATGTTTAAATTTCCTCGGAACTCAGAACATACAACGGTACTTACCACCCCAAATCCTACATGTCTTCTAAGCAGATAAACTAGACAAAGAAGCAATTATTGACCAGTAAGTAAATAAAGCAATGAAGTATTCATCACTTGATGATTTTGTCGCTTTGACTCCTCTTTAAGTGTGTACTCCTGATCTGCCTCTCTCTCTTCCCCTCTCTCTTCCCATTCTCTCCCCCCTCTATCTCTCTCCCTTTTCTATTTCTCCCCTCTCTGAGCTGGGGAATCAAACCCAGGACCTTCTATGTGCTAGGCAAATTCTGTACTATATCTGTAACTATACCTTGGGCTGTATCACTTTTACATTTCTCATCCCCATTACTTAATTTTGAAGAGCATTGTTTTTGAAAATTGCCTCTAACTTTAAAGGTTTCAAAGTGCTAGTTTTCATACTTTCATCTGCAGGCTTAGATTTCATAGTGATATGTTAAGCCAGATATTTATTTTTTATGTATTGTGAGGCAGGGATCTATTCAAACACTTTTATCCATATCAGTTTTTTCTTCACTTGTTTGTTTTGTTTTGTTGTTGTTGTTGTTGTTGTTTTATCACTGGTCTGTGTTTGGATGCATTTGATTTTCTCTTTCATCTATTAATTTGCATTTTCCTACATAAACATCATCTTTATGATGTTTAAGTCCTCAGCACGAGAATGTGTCCTCTCTCCAGTGATTTTGCTCTTTAATGTTTTTGATGCATCAGCAATTTAAAAAAAGATTTTATTTAGTTTATGTATGTGAGCACACTGTCACTGTCCTCAGACACAACAGAAAAGAGCATCAGATCCCATTACAGATGGTTGTGAGCCACCATGTGGTTGCTGGGAATTGAACTCAGGACCTCTGGAAGAGCCATCAGTGTTCTTAACCACTGAGCCATCTCTCCAACTCCCCCATCAGCAATTTTTAATGACAAGAATTGATCCATTGGAGTTACATTTATGTCTGTGTATTTCTCCTTCATATTTTCCCAAAGCTTTTTTTATAGAGGTTATGATATGCATTTGACTCCTATATAATTTTTTTAACTCACCAAGTCTGCTAAGATTTTATAATACTATTGGCTACTTATATATAAATAATTTTATGTGTTCATTATAAGAAATCATCAAGTAAGAATGATTCCATGGTTTTATTTTCTAGTTTGTAATTATTTCCTTCTTGTTTCTCTCTCTAGAAAACATGTATGATATTAGGTGTCTGTTCTGAGTTCAGACAACTTTTGAAAAGTTTAACCTTTCCCCCAACAGTATAATATTCCCGATGTACCAGAAAGTTCCATTTCCTCTCAATTTTGTCAGTCATTTTAATACTGACAGATACCAAGTGTTAGGAACATTTGCTGTATACTTAGGCTATTTTTCTTCTCACGTATAAATTGTAATAACAAAATTTAAGTGTTGAACTAAGCAATGCTTCCTTGAAATAAACCAATGTGTTCACTATGTGGCTGTTTTTATTACCAGATCTGGTCAATATTCTGTTTGGATGTTTTGCACACATATATAAGAACTTTTAATATATTTTTCTTGTACTAACTGCATATAGCTTTGATGTCAAAATTACACTGTCCTTTCAAAATGTGTTGGGAAATGTTCCCGCATCTGTGCTCTGGGAAAGTTCAGCAGTGACTAGAACATTCTGGTCCTGGGATGATAAAGATTACTCATGGAAGTATGTAGGCCTAGCGTCTCCCTGGTGCAAGTATTTTTAACTTCTAATTCATTTCCTTTAATGGCTAGGAAACTATTCCTTTCCTTGGTTCTTTTTCAGTATAGATCAGAGTACTATATTTTGCATATATTTAAATTTGTCGGAATATTGTCTTAATTCATTGACACAACTGTAATTAAAAGTCTCTTATGCCTTCATCCTCTATTGCCTATTTAGCAGTGTTATCTTAGATTCCTAATACTTTCTTATACTTCCTCTGCAGTCCTACAAGACTTTCCTAAATTTATTATTATCATCAAAAAACCATAGCACCTCTGAAGCAATGGATATAGCTCACTTCCTCCTGGTCACCTCTGGGTATTTCTTTGCTCTGTATTTTTTCTTATTTTTTTCAATCTTGTCATTTATGTCTTAAATTGGACACCTGCTGCCCACCTCATTGATTTTTAAAACTGGTTTTAAAATTATAATTATCTAAGTATGCAAATTTTTCTTTAAAAGTGCTGATGAGCCTTCTAAGCTTAACATTACAGTTTCAAGGGTGTGCTTCTTAGTTTCAGGACTAGGACGGCCTCTTGGACCTGCAGGTTGTCACAGTCACTCATAGGTTGGGCTAACTTCTCTCCCCAGAGATCATAACTGTCAGAGACAACTGCAGTGGTAAAGGCTCTATGGATTCCTTTTCTATCAGGTAGAAAGCCTGTGTCCTCCCTGTGTCCTGCTGTGTGCATGCTTTATATCCTAAACGGACAAAGTGCCATATGTAAAACCAAACCAAAACGAAAAACATTTTAGCTAAAATACCTGGTGAAAAGCACTCATGACTGAAATCTAGTGCTTTGTCTACATCTGACATCTTTTGTAAACCCTCTGCCTTCCAGAGGTTCTTGCAATTCTGGATAGAGACAACATCATCAGTCCTTGATGAAGAAGCAAGCACGAAGCCCTGGGATGCTCCTTTTCTCCAGGAGATGGCTCAGTAGGAAAAGTGTTTGGCACATAAGCATAGGGGCCTGGATTTAGGGTCTCTAGCGTGTATATAAAAAACCAGGTTCAGCAGCATATCCTAGGGCTGGAGGGTAAAAACAGGGGACTTGCTAGGGCTTGCTAGCCAGAAATCCCAGCCTAATAGTTATGCCCCAGGGTACAAGGTAGCAGAAGACGACTTTCAAAATCAACTTTGACTTCCACACATATTTGTGCTTTCTCATATACACACATGCTTCACACATATTCACACACATATTCACACATACCACATATTCACACATACACATATACATCTAAGCACGCGAGAATGTTTGGTTTTAGGCATTGTTCTTTCCCAGTGGTTGTTGCTTCCTTTCACCATCCCCACATACTAAGATAGCAACCTCTGATCATAACATGCTCCTTGTGTTGCTCTAAATGCATTAAATACTCTTAGAAACAATCTAAGACAGACTCATAATGTGCCACGGTATGAAAGGACAGCTGGTCCCTCAGGCAGACTTTGAAATAAGATCTTACCGATAAGCACCATGACCGCTGATGGCCACACCAACAGCTCACTTTTCACACTCAGAGCTGACTCCCTGGGCACATAACACTGCTTTTAGCCAAATAATGACTTTCCACCCCACAGTGATTATTTATTTCTATAGTTCAAGAAATATTTTTCAACCCCATCAACCATCTTAGAATGGTACATCCACAATCAATGCAATGTGTAGAGCCAGCATACACCCCTTCGGGAACTGAAGGTTTGGGCTTCAGGCCTTTGTTATTTTTCAGAGTGAACTTCCTTTAATGCTTGGTACACGGCACATAGGAATGAGCCACTGATAACTGTTCAGAGTGTAGGGGAAGATACTTTTGGAAGACGGTTCTCCAGTAGGTTTGATGTAGAGATCAACCAGGTACCTAATATTTTTATACAGCCATTTCACAAACTTCTGGTTTCCACGTTTCCAACTTCCATGCCATGCATAGAGAATTGAATAGGCTTGTCTTGGATTTGCACCTGTGTGTGCTAATTATTTTAATCGAGTTCCACTTTGTGATCTGCGTGTTTACACCTGCTGAAAGCTGGTATGCAATTCTTACCATCAGCTGCTCAAAACCACAATTGATTGTTACCTTTTCAGGCACAGATCTGGATTTCCTTGTGTTGTCCTTTAAGCCAGAAACAGGCTTTACTATTATAAAGGCCAGATCAATTGCAAAGCAGCAATTAAGAACAACTAATATCTAAAACACCCTGACATTTTTATTCTTATGATCTGATTCAAATTCACTTTTAAGCTACGGGTTAAAAAAAGTCCTTCATGATTGTTTAGGAATAATTAAATATACTAGTGATCAGAATGGGGAAATAAGAAGCCCTCCTTCTGAAAGTCTCCTTGCACAGAACTCCTCTATCTTCAAAGCTGCTATCCACTAGCAGTATTGTGATAAAAATCACTTCTTCACTCCACAAATCCAAAATCTGTCTCCACCGGTTCAACCTTCAGTGACACTCATTGTTACCAAATAGCTGTTTACTACCCCAAGGTTAAAACCAAGAACCCGGTCTCCCAAAACACAGACATTACATCACTGCAGGCCAAATCTGCTTGATGCAGATCTCCGGTCGCTAACTGACTTCAACAGAGCCATTCTATGGGGTGCTCAGTCTGAACTGTGTGAGAGCTTTAGACTCACTTCCTGATTTTGCTGACTAGTCCTTTCAAATTCTAAAGTGGGTGTAATTCTGAGACCACTCCCCAGAATTGTTGTGACAACTAAACCATAATCATGTCTGAATGGCACCTGGTACCCAATCACATTCAACAAAGATTTACTGAATACCCGAAATAGGGGTGAAAAGATGGTGTGATTTTGTAAATGATTTTTTTTTCTTACTTTGGCAAAAATTCTGATATCCCAGGAGTCCACACACTCTCTCCTGCTCTGTGGCATATCAAGTCGCCATTGGATAAAGTATCAGAAAGAAATGGAAGGACACCCGACTCAGTCCTCAGACTCGCTCTTCCCAGTCAGGTACAAGTTCACACAGACTCGGTGCTGTGCTTCAACCTTGTGCAAAAACTCAGTTGCAAAGTCCGGGGGTGGGAAATGGAAGCTCAGAATGTTCCTGAAATATATGTACTTGTATTTCAGAATTACATGTAAGGACGACAGATCTTTTTCTTATAATTATTTTCATAACTAAACTTCCTGCCCTATGAATTCTGTGCTTTATGGATGGGTAATTTAAAATCCAATTATCGCCCATATACATCAAAATAACACATTTGATATTTATATTTATCTCAGATCTGCCATTTAACACCTCCATGTTGTACTCTGTTTTCTTCCTAAGACTGCATTCCAAAATACAGTCTATAGTCCAAGTTAAAAAAAAAAAAGTAGATATGGTGTTCATATTGCAAACTCAGTATGTTCAGTGGAATGTTTGTTGGGATTCTGTGCCCATTTACCTGGTACCTAGCCTAGAATATGCAAGGTGCCCAGCACATATCCTCACAGCCATTCCAATGAGTCTCTTTAAAGGTTTTTAAATTTCTACATTGTTTGGTTTTATATTTGTGATGGTTTGTATATCCTTGGACCAGAGAGTGGCAACATCTGAAGGTATGGCCTTGTTGGAATAGGTGTGACCTGGTTGGAATGGGTGTGTCACTGTGGGTGTGGGTATAAGATCCTCACCCTAGTTGCCTGGAAGTCAGTCTTCCACTAGCAGCCTTTGGATGAAGACATAGAACTCTCAGCTCCTCCTACGCCATGCCTGCCTGGATACTGCCATGCTCTCACCTTGATGATAATGGACTGAACCTCTGAACCTGTAAGCCAGCCCCAATTAAATGTTGTATTTTTATAAGACTTTCCTTGGTCATGGTGTCTGTTTTCACAGCAGTAAAACCCTAACTAAGACAATATTCATGGACATTTTGACTGCACATGTGTCTATACAGCATAAATGTGTCTAGTGCCTGAGAAGGCCAGAAGAAGGCATAGAATCTGATGGAATTAAAGTTACAGACAGTTGTGAGGCACCATGTTGGTGCTGGCAGCTGACTCTGAGTCCTTTAGAAGGGTAACAAGGGCTCCTAACCAGGGAGCCATTTCTCCAGCTCATTATTTTATTGCATTTATTTATTCGTGTGCATGCCATAGAGCCTATGTGGAGGCCAGAGGACAATTTGAGGTAGTTTACTCTCTCCTCCCATTATGCAGGGGGTTGAGCTTTGCCCTCTAAGCTATCTTGCCAGACCTGTTCTTTACACTAGTAATTTATGATATTAACCACTGCTGAGGAATTGAAAAGAGTTCCGATTGATTGAGTGACCTTGCTTAATCAGTTTATAGTTCACTGATCCTCCCAAACCACCCTTCACCACTAAGGCACAGACACCATTGTGAAAGAGGAAGCAGAAAGAATCTAAGAGGCAGAGGATGGGGAGGAGAGCTGTGAAATGCTGTCTTCTAGTCGTGGTATGGCTATTGCAGTGGTTCCCTGTACGAGACCTGCACAAGGTCAGCTACCATCCTACCATCAAGAGGGTAGGTGATCTCCAAGCCCCAGCCCCAGGGAGCTCCTGGCAGTTGATAACTGCGAAGAAAGGAAAAATCACTCCTCTTTCACAATATGGCCACCGGTAGAATTCCTATAATCTAATAGACTGGCCTCATAAGCACGCACATATGGGCATCACTAACTGGCCTTTAAAGACAAGAAGCTTGGGGTATGTTGGAAGGCTATGAGATGAGTTGGAAGGATAGGGTGTAGTTAAGATAATATTTCATTGTGCTCATGTACAAACTTCTCAAAAATAAAGACAAATTTTAAAATGCTTTTTAAAAGATGAGAGCTTTATCTTTGGCCCTCTTTTCATAGCTCTCATCTGAAGTCCACCATGGCAGTCCTCTTACCCAGTACTGTGCCTGTACAGGAGAGATAATATTACTCCTTATGGTGATTTTGTTTTGTTTTGTTTTGTTTTGTTTTGTTTTCGAGACAGGGTTTCTCTGTGTAGTCCTGGCTGTCCTGGAACTCATTTTGTAGACCAGGCTGACCTCGAACTCAGAAATCTGCCTGCCTCTGCCTCCCAAGTGCTGGGATTAAAGGGTGCGCCACCACTTCCCGGCTCCTTATGGTGATTTTACACCTGTGATATTCCCCTCACATTCAGAAATCCCTTTGTCTTTTTATCTGTGGAATTTGAGAGAATGAGATTGCCAGAGCTTATGCATATAATCTGGAAATCAATGCATGTGACATGTGATGCTCATTCCTGTGTGCTGTACATGCATAATCTAGACAGACGTAAGCATGATCTTCAAAATTAATTCTCCAAAACACTTTATACACTGTATTTTTCTCCTGTCTGATCTTTTAATTCTGACAGGAGCTCTGTCCCTCCACAGCGGATAAAAACCACCCGTGTTCCTCTGTCTTCCACCTCCTTCCTGCAGTTCCTTGCCTCAGCCACAATACAAGCTGAATATATGCCTATACACATGGCATCCCAAATTATAACCTCCCAGTCCCGGGATTGTTTGCAGAGGGCTAAAAATTGCCACACTCATAAAAAAAAACAAAACAAAACAAAAATGGCAACCTTGTTTGCCTTGCCAGTCTGTCAGAGCTTGAAAAACAAACTTCATACCAGAAAGACAAACACACACAGCAAACAAGGAGACTGGGCGGCTGACAGAGCCGAGAGAATTTCCAGGCCAGCGAACAGTGGCAAGGAGCACAGCCTGATGGGTATGGAAACAAAGTTGGCTGAGAATCCTGAGGGAGGAAGGGAGGTTGACCCCAGCCCTGGAAATAGATGGTTGTAATGAAAACTTCCCCTGTGAGTAGACCACCTTTCATATGCCTGGACGCCTTGCGGCCAAGAGTAAACAGAGATGAAGACACTTGTGAATTCCTTTCTGTTTAGCCCTCTTGTGCCACTGCTGAGGGGAGGGAAGGCCTTGCTTCCCTGGGACTCCTGCTGCCTAACTGGATTTCCTATGTAGTAGAATGCCAGGTATATGCATACACATATGCAAAAGACACTGAAATTCCAGGTTCTCGAGTCATTGTTGGAATGAATCGAAGGCTGTCAACTGCACATTTCCTGGAAGGCTCTGCTTTACAACCTCTGAGGAGACACAGAATGTGAAGGCGACTTAGGCAGAGATTGATAACAACAGTTTATATTAATATTCCGCACGCATCCTTTCTTCCAAGGACTCCAGAGTGCCTGCAATGAGATTGGATTCTGCCCCAGTGCCGGTTCCAGCGGGAATAAATGGCAGAGCTTGGCAGCCTCGGTGCAAACCTTAGCTCTGTCTCCAGAGGATGGAAACGCAGAGCCATACAAAGGACAAACTGCAGCCTTTGTTCATGTTTGGTCTGCTAGGCAAAGCTCAACAGCTACTGGACCCAGAAGCATCTAGGCGGGTCTTGCTAGTTTTGAAGGCTTACCTGTCAATCACCATGTATGGGCGTTTGGATTGTGGTGTGTAATCTCCACAACACAGTATCATACCTCTGATGGAAGATTCCTATTTAGCCCCTGCAGTGGCCTTTCCCCTCACATGAGACTCTGTGTGACTGACTAAGGTTGGCATCATTGTGACTATTCATCATTTCAATCAGTTTGGCCAGTGGTATAGCCAGTAAGCAGCAATGAGGAATTGAACCCAGTCCCTCTTGATCCCCCTTTTTTTGCCTTGTTTTATGCCTGCTTTGAGGCGTGCTGACACCCTCCCCTATGGCAGGCTGAGGTAGAATCTAACAGTTGCTTGCATGTATCAGGTACCAGGTTCTTTTCACCTCATTGTGTCAAAGGAACAGAACTCAAAACTGCTAAACTTCCACATTCCCCAAGTTTGGCACATTCCGTTCCTCACACTGGATCCAGCCTTTCCTCAGTCCTCCCTGAATGGTAAGATGTCTCACCACACAGAGCCTGTACTGATCTCTGCATGCATCTCAGGTCTCATGCACCGATCCTGAAGATAGCCTGGAGGACAGTGTCTAACTTGAGTGCACAGATAGGTACAGAACATGGCCTGTGTTGTTGTTCTTTGTTACTTTGCTTAATTCTCTAACTGGACAAGCATGTGTTGATCATTTATTATGCATTATTCATAGGTGCGGACTGACTCGTCCCATGCCTCATTTTCCTCTGGTATAGTGTTTGCAGAGCTCCCGGCTACTTGCACTCAGGAGTGAGAATTAATGTGACCAGCATAGGTAGCAGTTAAAGTGCTTATGTTTCTGACTCAGGCTTCAGCTTTAGACCAAGTACTGGGAATAGCAAAGCCAACGCAGTCCAGAATCAGGAGATATGAGCAAAACATTGTGGCTGGTTCCCCTTCTTAAAGCAGAAAAAAAGACAATTGCTACCTCAAAAGAGAAGTATTGAGAAGATATTGGACTGAGTTGAGTTTAACAGATTGAACTAAATTTAATTTTCCTGCTGTTGAGCTGGAACTAAATGTGGAATGAGTGGAGTCTATGAAACGGAAAGGGTGTCACATCCCCCCCTCTCCCCCAGCTGAGCACTGAGGACTAATCACACAAGTTCCATATCGCATGGCAGCCTGGACGCATGGCAAACATGTCACCCTTGTTTTTCTAAGCCGAACGCATGTCTTGGTAGGAAGCTCCACCCACTAGAGGTCATCTGTACCTTATGACATAGGATGGGCAGGTAACAAGACTCTTGTGCACACTCAGACAAGTACCAATCATGCCTGGATTTCCTTTCCCGGCCTCTCTCCTGGCCAACAGATAGGACAGTCAGCTACGGAAGGGCTATGTCCCCCACCCCCACCCAGTGTGGAACTGCCACACATGAGGGAAGAGGCTTGAGGGAAGGAGTTGGAAAAGAGAACCAAGGCCAGACTGCTTTGTGCTGTCCTTTAAATCTGTCTTAATGTGCTCTAGTAAATTTTGTCATGCACCATCTAAAAGGACTGGGGTGTCCCAACTGAGCAAACCCCACATGAGCAGTGTCCACAAGACCACTGCTAAACTCTGAGGTCCTAAGTCTATGCAGAGGAAGGGCTTCCATTAACACTCCATTTTAGAGTTAGGGGGATGTTATAGTGGAATGAGGGGGCACATCAGAATCACCTAGGAAACTAGCTGAGTGCCAAGGCTCTGCCAGCAAGCACCAGCTCTGCTCTCTGCCCATGGGAGACCAGTCAGTTGCCCGAGGCAGCTAGTGCAGTAGCATGAGCAAGAAATTCCTGGCCTCTCCCTCACATCCCTGCTAGAAGCAAGGAGGGTCTATGCCTCCTGTCAGCTTAGCCTGGATGGAGACCGGCTTCTCTGGAGTTTTCTTGATCCTCCCAGATCCCTCCAGAATTCTGGAGAACATTGGGCAGTATATGTTACAAGTCTGGTCCTGATTCTTCATCTATGAAATCCAAAATGGAGCTGTCACTATCCTGAGACGCCATCTTCTCTTTTCCTAATTCTTCCTTCTCCTCCTTCATAATGGATCCTGGGTGTCCTGTGAGAGGGGAGAGTAAAGGGGGCCTCCTTGTTTTTAACACGTTATTGCCCAGATTTCTGTACTGAATCTTTTTCACTGAAAACCTCGTATTTGATATCATAATACCAGAAGAAAGGATTTCCGTTCCTCTGCTCCTTGATGCTACACCTTTCCTGGAGGCAGTTGAAAGACAGGAGCCTAACTACAGCCCAAATGCTTCTGCCCAGAAAACCTGTAAAGAAATAATGGGAAAAAGTCACAAAGAAAACCATCAGCTTTGAGCTCACAATCATATCCTGTGCTGGTGTCTTGCCACACAGGCACTTCCCATTGCAGCTTGTTCTCCTTTCATTTGTCCATGAATCATGTCAACTAGCAGCTCTGATCTGTTTCATAACTGAGGGAAGAGAGTGCACAGGAATTACTGAGTCCCTCCACAAATATGAACAGGATGCCAGACACATGGCTAATGGATAAACAAGTTACAGGATTTATTGCTAAAGTAGATCTGAACAACTTGAGGCCATAGGTTGTCTAATTTAGAATTATGTTTTCTCAACTATCTATTTTGGATTGAACTGTCCTTCCCACATTAAAAAAAAAAATCTATACATTGGAGCCGTATCTCAGAATGTTAAGATGCAACTAAATTTGGAGACAAGGCCTTTAGGGATGTAACTGGGTTTCAGTGGGTGGGTTCTGATAGAATAAGAATGTTATCATCATAAGAACAGTAGATAGGACACTGTGGGAGCCAAAGAGGCCAGGCTAAGGAATGGAGAGGAAACCAGGACCTGGCCACATACAAGCCAAAGAGGAAGGCTTCCTCAGAAATCAAAGCAGTCAGTGGCTTGACCTTGGATATCTAGGATCCAGAACGAAGAGAAAGTAAATATCCATTGTTTAGGCTCCCAGCCTGGGGTGTTTTAATTTCACAGCTTAACAGACAGACGTCCTAACTCCCTGCCATGGTTAAGACATGCCTGTTTGACAAAGTCCTGGAATTCCAGAGAGACAGACTGGCTTTATTCCTTTGAGATTTGTTGTTCATGTTTCTTCATCCCATAAGTGCCTGCCATTTGCTGGGCCTCCTGCTGACTCTGGAAAGACAGAAATGGAAATAGCCTCTTCCTGTCGCCAAGAAGATGCTGTCTAGGACAAATTGGGTGTATAGGCAAGGATGCTTTACTATGGAAGGGATGATCAGAGGAACCAGTTCCTTGGATGGTCGGCCTAGCAAAGGGCCATTCATTGTGGGACTCAGGTTTTTAGGGAAGGCATACAGAAAATAAATCATGAATGCATTCTTAACAAAAGAGAAGAACGAGTAAGAGAAAACAGAAGCTCTCCATTCTGAGAAGCCTGGCTTCTTGCGCTCTCAGAGCACTGCCTCTCCCTATAGGCCAACTCTCACTAGTATCTGCTCAGCCTTGCACTTGGACATCCTATCTTAGGCCTTGTTGAAAGGCTTGCACATACCTTGGCATCCCTTGGGACAGTTCTCTGGCTGATGTAGACGCCTCCTTCCCATCTGCTCTTTAACACATTTCCCCTCTTTCATTTCAACTTCACTGGATACTCACCTCCTTGAGGCATTTTTCCAAGATAGCTCCACATGGAAGGAACCATTCTTTCTTTGGCTCCATCAAAGTCTTTGCAGACAATGATCTGTGGCCCGTGTGAAGCACTGTCCCCTTGGTTTATTTACATATCTGTTTCTCTTTATTAGTACACTAGTCTCTAGCAGTCATCATGACTTATATTACTTTATCTTCCATGAAGTTAGAATACAACTGAGCTGACAAGCAGGTGTCCTGCTAGGAAATGAGAATGGCTTGCTTATATAGGAGAGTCAGGGTCCCGGTCACTTGGCTGTAGGCAGATTTGTAGCATAGACCATTCTTGTTTTGTGATAGGCTAGGCTGAGCCATGAATGTGTTCCTCTCCATGTCCTCAATCCTGTGGTCAGCAAAAGAGGTAGAGAAGACACATAAATCTCAAGTCCTAAGCAAGAATTTGCACAATGGAATCCTAAGTGCTATAAAGCATGGAGAAAAGAGAGAAAAGACTTGGGGGGAAAAAGCAGAAAGTAAAAAGAGCCAATATGGACTTGGCCTTCACCAGAGATCCACACAGCTTTGGGGACAGATTTCCTACGCTGAAACTTGAAGGGAAAATGCTCGGGTATTATGCCACCCTCCCCAGAATTTTAAGCAGGGGCAAGTGAATGTTTCCCCAGAATCCCCTATCGATTGCAGCGACTGACATTCACGTGGGTCCCGTGGCACCTGCTTCCACCAAATGCTAGTGTTTAACATTTCCCATAGTGTTTCTAAACTCGAACTTGCTCACTGCTACCATCTAGTAACAGATGCAGCAGAGAAAACCTATCCGAAAGTGGGTGGCTTATTATGAACAACTGAGGGTCTATAAAAAAATCTCAACAAGAGCTGGAAGAAAAAAAATTAAAAACTGCCAGCAGAAGCTCAAAAAAAAAAATCTCTTCATAAGAAAACTGAAGAGTTCTCTGGAAGCCCTACAAGTGTGGCAAGGGTTGGTTTCAGCAGAACTCCACACCTTAGGATCAGTTCCTCAAAGTTTCCTCTAAGTTGAATGCAAAATGGAGTTATAGGTGGTATTAGTTGGGGTTTCTAGTGCTGTGATAAAACACACCGTGCACAGAAGCAGCTTAGGGACAAAAGCATTCATCTCAGCTTACAACTGTCGGGTCACACTCTGTCACTGAGAGGAGTCAAGGCAGGAACCTGGAGGCAGGAGCTGATGCAGAGGCGATGGAGGTGTGCTGCTTACTGGCTTACTCCCCATGATTGCTCCATCTGCTTTCTTACAGAACCCGGGACAAGTTGCCCAGGCATAACAACACCTAGAGTGGGCTTGTCCCTTCCACAACAATCACTAGCCGAGAAAATGATCAACAGTCTTGCCTTTTGAGGCAGTTTTAAAGAGACGTTTTCTCAATTGAGAGTCCCTCTTCCTAACTGACCTTGGTTTGTGTCAAGTTGACATAAATCTAACCAACATGACTGACCCCTTGTCAACCTCATATATAAACACATCCTTATTAAATCATAAACATTCCTTCTTGTTGTCCACAGTATGTAATTTAAATATTATTATAACAACATAAAACTCTCTAATGAATTAAAGTCCCTAAATCTTTAAAAATCTCAACATGTCCAAAGTCTTTCAAAATTCAAACCTCTCTAAAATATCAGATGTCTCTCTAAAATTTCAGTCTTTCTAGCATGCCACAGTCTTTTATCGTGAACCTCTATAAAATAAAAACACAAGTCTCACACTTTGGTAGGTTTGTGTCAAGTTAACAAAACCAACAGGCCGTGGCCCCGCCACACCCACTTTCCTGAGGTCCATAGCGGGGCCTCCCAGGAACAGCTTTCAGAGAGTGCAACCAGATGCAACGTAGCAAACACGTCCCTCTCCTTGCTTCAATCTTCCTAATGCCATGGCAATAGCAGAGCTGTACTAAATTAAAATCATGCCCCACATCAATTCACTGTGATAGAACACTAAACCTCTCTGGTCCAACCCAAAAGTTATAAGGCACCTGGACAATTGAACATTTATGTAGCTAATGAATTTGTTGGGGAGTTTTTGGTGGAGTGTATGTGCGTGCCTGTGTGCATGTGTGCACATGTGTACATGTGCACATTTACAGGAGTGATGTAGCCCAGGGTAGTCCAGATGACCTTGAACTACTGATTCTCCTGCCTCAAGTTCCAAAGTGCATGGGTTACAAGTCTGGACCATCATACCCAGTTACCATGGTCCAGGGGGTCCAGGGCTTTATGCACTGCTAGGCAAGCACTTCACCAGCTCAGTTATATCACCAGCCCTAAGCATGGTAAATTTGAATCTTCAAGGCTGTGTATACAATATACAAATAAAGTTCTGAAAACTCCATCGGAAAAAAAACAAAACACCAAGCCGACCATTGTAATTGGTATATTGGCTGCATAGTAAATTTTTAGCTACAGTTTGTTAAGTAAAATGCATTGTTGCAATTGCTTTCATGTCTTCCTTTTCCATAGTGGCTTAAAAAATTAAAATTATAATTGTGACTGACCCATGTGGCTCTTATTAAAATCAAAAACATATTTTAATCTGATGTATTTTATCTTATTGAAATCAGTGGATGAACTATAGAATCCTTTGCCTGTGACAGAAGCCCGGGAAGAAACATAACAGCCTAGAGTCATGATAGAGAGGGCCAGTCAGCAACACTGACATCCAGGGATGCAGGCAGCTGCTTCAGTCACACATGGGGCCTGGCTTTGAGTTTGGATTGATTTTTTTCCCAGCACAAGTTCCTAACATGTTCTCATAAAATGCATTTAGCAACCCACTTTCCTTAGGTGGACATTGTCAGGAAGTCATGGTTTCAGCATATGCTATGGAACACTTTTGAAGTCTCTGGTCACTCATATATCCATTGAACATTTCCCAAGCCTTTTCTACCTGCCAGAAACTAAACCCTAATTATAAGGTAGTGCAGCAGGGGGTGTGACCCATGTACTAAAGCTCAAGGTGAGCAGAGAAGATTTTCTACACCAACATGGGTGACAGTGAAGAGGGCTTCTCTGGGGACTTGATGGCAAGTGTCACATACCAGGTAATATCGTTCAGGTTCCAGTGGTTAGTTACCTTCAGGTGCTATAGTGGATTGACATGTCAAGAGCAAGCTGCCTGTAGGCCAGAGGCATGATGCCTCCAGGGGACCAAGGCCAGAGCCCTGATATGACAGAATGAAGAGGAAAGACCTCATGTGAACAATATTCCACATTGTTAAGATGTGTATCCTTCTCTAGACTCTGAGGTAAGTAATAGTTCTGGCTCTACCGGGGTCTCATTTATTTATCCTCAATCCTTACTGAAAGATGAGGTTCCCATGGTGCGATTTCATATGGATTTAGGGGAAAGTGAGAGAGTCTTTGCTATACTGGGGAAGATAGCACAGAGTAGCTGAGCACTGGGACTCAACGTGACCAGTGACTCTCGAAGTATCATATCACAGGTAGAGATGCAGGAGGACCCTGAACTTCCTGGGAGTATCAAAGCACAGAAGGACAACCTAGGCAAGTCAAGATCTGAATGTGTCAGGTATGTGCTTCTCTAATATTAAAAGTGAATGATAATATCCTAGAAAAGACTGCATCATCCTACAGATAATTCATGTGAGAAGTAGTTTTTTTCAAGAGACACTAACAATTGGACAATTCAGAAGGAGGTTAGACCTCTACCCCAGACCAACTGAAAACTCAGGAAAACCAACTCAGAATTCAGGAAGAAAGTTTGGCATGTCAATCCCATTATTCAATAGCTGGAGGAGAAGCACAACAGGAAATGCTTGCAGGTGGATCACTCTAACTTTGAGACCAGTCTAGGTTGCAGAATAAAACTTTTTCTCACCACAATGATGGCAATGATGATGAAGAAGGAGGAGGAGGAGGAGGAGGAGGGAAAGAATGAAGAGGAAGAAGAGAAGGAGGAGGAAGAGGAGGAGGAGAGAAACAAGGAAGAAGGGAGGAGGCAGGGAGAGAAAGAAGGGAGGAAAGAAAGTTGTGGAGATAAAAGTCAAAAACTAAATTATAAAACTTTAGAGGAAAATATAGTCATAAATATTATTGGGTTATAAAATAGTGTCATATATATTAAATGTTAAGCTCAAAACAAATAGAACCTCATCAAAATGATGAGTATTTAGACACCAAGGACACGTATGTGAGTGTGGCAAGAGAACTGAAAGAAATGGAAGACATTTACAAGTCATGTATCCAGTAAAAGGCTTTTATCTAGAGTATATAACACAGCTCAGTCAGAGGAAACAATCCATTTCCCCAACACAATGCCCAAATACTCAGCATCATTATTCACTTGAAAAAATGTGAAATCAAGAGTGGAGACCTGGAGAAAGCTGAGTATGAGGCATTGCATGATGGCCCACACTTGAGCCCTCAGCAGCTACGGTGACCTGGGCAGGTAAGATCAGCCCATCCACATTCTTTTAAGAGGCAGAGAGCCTCATGGCCACCACCCCACCCCTGAGGATCTATAAGGAGTTACTGGTTGTTGGGTTAGGAGGAACATTTTCCTCAATGTTGTAGCCTCTGGGAGGTGCCCATGCTCCTGTAAATACCCTATTCAATTGTGCACATAAGCAGCCCTAATTAAACTTGCTGATTCTCTAACTCTGTCAAATAAGAAACGTAGGACTGGGACTATTTAGAAAGAGGAGCCCATCACAGCATCAGAAGTGAAAGGGACCAAATGGGTTGAGGGGTGACATGATCCAATAGCATTATATGCATGCATGGCTATATGTAAAGATCATAACCAGAGACAGTTTTTCTCAGTGTGATAAATGCTACTGTAAACCCTTTGTGTGTGTGTGAGAAGAAAATCACAACATGGCATCAATTCTACTCTCTGGGGGTGACTATCAGCACAGATGCAGACAATAACCAATACTAGGATCTGAAGAGCCAAATATCCACACATTGCTGGTGTCACCTTGTGCTAATCACTTTCAGTTTCCAAAAAGTTAAAGATAAAATCACCAGATGACCTTGTAATTCAGCTCCTTAAAAAACTAAAAACATGTATAAACAGTCACAGCAGTGTGAGTCAACCCCTCCAGGAGCCCCCCAAAGAAACCCTACGGTATAAGCACATCACACACAGTTATGCCAATGAACCACCACACCCAATAAAACCACCCAAGAGCTAAGTTTCTGCTGGAACTCAGTGGTTCTAGTGTCAGCAGATCAACAAACCTTGATAGTTTCTGCACAAAGGCCACCCAACCACATACAAATACAATTAACTAAAGGGTCAGTCAGGCACATTGTGAGGAGGTAGAAACGACATCAGAGAGCTCATCAAGAGCCACTGATGGGAACCTATGGGATGGGGTGCTCTGAAGAGGGGCTTCTAATTCCTCGTTCCCATTTTACTTCCACACTGAAAGAAGCTGTGGTCTGTATAGAAAGGAAAGACTCAATCCAAGGTACCAATGTCACTCTCCCCTCTGCAATCAACTGTTAAATTCTCTAAGAGCAAGATAATGCTAAAAAGGAAAAGGGACCCTGAGACAAGGTATAGATATGAAGTCAGAAGACCCGGTTTGGGAAATCACCCTACTGGGTCACATTTCAGGATCATGAATGTGTAGTGGCACCCTGGCCTGCATGGGGATGGATACGTAAAAGGGAAGATACTCTAGGTGCCATGCTGAACCTCATATGGGAGATTGAGTTTGCACAAATAAACCATCAACACTACAGTCAGCTCAACTCACAGCTCTAGGAAATACGATTTCCCAATGGTAGAAGAGACAGGTGCCAGGCCAGGGAAATCTTTCTCAGAAAGTTTGATTCTAGGACCTGTAGGTAGGAACAATATCACTGTAGGATACAGTGTAAAATATCAATGGTCATGCAAGGCTCCAGCCCAAGGACAGTGAGTCTACTAGCAACACCAAATAGCTGTCCCTGTTGGCTAGTCCAAATTCTGAGCAAAATCTGAGGAAGAAATGACCAATGGAAACCAGAGTAATTGTCAGCTTCTTACGGGTATAGAGGGCTAGCAAGAGAAGAACCTGAGTGGCTCACTCTAAACACACTGCTTGGAGAGGCAGGATGGACACTGGCTACTGCATTTGAGGTCTACCAGCTGGCCTAGGGACACAAATCAAGTGATGGTCAGGTTTTTAAGCCAAAGGCCACCTTCTCGTCCCTGAAAGGCACAGGAAGAACAGACTGGAACTGTGCAAATTGCACAATGCTCAGTAGCTGCTAGAGGAAGCTGATGTCAAGAATGCTAATGGCCTCCCCCCACCTCTGGGCTCTCTGCATTTGGCACAGTTCATTCACATTCTCATTTCATCTGGACTTCATGGCAAGCCCATGAGGCAGAAGTAGAGAGATGTCATATGTCAAGGAACGGACTCAACAAAGAAAGACAAAGGAAGAGGCCTAGTAAGTACGGAGCTGAGGACTATTGCCTCCATTCTCTCCAAAGCTCATAGCTGATGTCTCATCCCTATGGCCAGACTCCTGCTTAGGAAGCAAGCTGAGAGTATTTCCAAGGTCACATTTACATGGAATTTATGCTGGAGCCTTTTATATGTCTTTCAGCCAACTAGTTGGGCTGAATGCCTTTCCTCAAATAGGAACATAAATTGCATTGAATTAACTTTCCTAGAAAAAAGGAAGAGATAGAGCAAGAACAAAACATGCTTTGGCTTCATCCTAATTTAGCTCCTGGATCCTCCTTTGTATCACTCACTAGGTGTGATCGGCTTTAGAAAATGCAATTGCCAAATTGAGACTCTCTAGGAAAATCTTTCTCATGGTTTTCCTAATGTGCTGTACCAAATGTCCCTAGGGACATCCAAGAGAATATGAACTGTGTTCTAGAGAGGCCAAGAGGTTGTGAGGACATTCCCTTGCTTGGTACCATCTTCATTTTTAATTGAGAGGTGGGAGACCCCTACTGCTTATACCAATGGATAATGGGGATGACGCCAAGTGACAGAGCAGCTCAGGAAAGGTTCAACTAGGATGCTAAAGACATAAATAGATGAACTTGCCATGTCCATATCTCAGGGGCCACCAACTTAAGCCACAGACTCCAGGGAAAAACATGACAGACTCAGAAGTTATCTAACCATATGCAAGTCCTATCCCCATACTGACCAGCTATCAACTGGAGACTTCATCTCTTGCAATAGGGTTGTTTTATCATCCTAGCTCCTCGGTGAGCTGCAGAAATTCTGGTTGATATAAATGGTACCATGCTCTGTTAAGCACATTTCTTATGGTTTTCCATCAACAGTGAATTCTTCCATTGACCCATCCATCCCCCTATCTACCTCTATGCTCAGGGTGAAAGTAGGAGAGCTAACATAGTATCTTGTGTCTATTCCACCATATTTAATCCTCTCAAATCTGATCTTTTTCTCATGCTCAGAACCTAAAGAAACAACCCAGTTCCCTTCTAGAAGGCTCCTTGTCTCCAATAACATTAGTGAAGTCAGATGTTTTAAAATGAAAACTCAAGCAATGATGACCTGGTCCATAGTTCAGCTGTTAGAGTACTTGCCTAGTATCCTAGTTCATTTCTAGTCCTGTAGAAAAATGCCATGACCAAGTAACATGGGAAGAAAAGGGTTTATTTGGCCTAAACATTCCAATCACAGTTCATCATGAAGGGGAATCAGGGGAAGAACTCATAGCAAGAACCTCAGGCAGGAACTGAAGTGGAGACCTCAGAGGAACATGGCTTGCTCCTCCGGTTCACTCAGCCTGCATTCTTACACAACCCAGGACCATCCGCCCAGGAGTGTAACTATTCACAGTGGTCTGGACTCTCCTACACAGATCATTTATCAAGAAAACACTCCCCACAATCTTGCCTGCAGGCAATATTATGGAGGCAGTCCCTCAATTAGGATCTCCTCACAGGACTCTAATTTGTGTCTGGTTGATATAACCCTAACCAGCAGAGCGGGTTTGGCACCCTCCGTTTAATTTCAGAGCTCAGAAGCCAGAGGGAGGGGATTCAGATCAATTGCACTACCTAGACTACTTTAATCAGCCAGCACTGGCTTCAGGAAAGGATGGCAAATGTAACACAGAATGATCCAAGAAGATAACAGGTATCAATTTTTGCCCTCCATATATGTGGGCTCTTGCATGTTTCTGTGTCTGTCTCTGTCTTTGTCTCTGCTCTGTCTCTCTGTCTCTGTCTCTGTCTCTCTCTCTCACACACACACAATCAGATAATAATAATAATAATAATAATAATAATAATAATAATAATAATAATAACAATAGTAATAATAAAATTAGCATTCCCCTTACAGTAAGTCAGCCCCTTTTGGTTCCTCTAGCCTCACCTCGTGTCATTCCTTTTGACACTTTTGGGATGGAACACACTCTCCTCCTTCTGCTTCCCCAGTGTAGAGATCTCTCCAGTGTCAGAACCTTCACAGACAGCACTTGCTCTGCAGAACTCCCCTCATAGTCTGGCTCCACACTCTGAGGGAGAGAGATCACTAATACTCAGCGTGAGAGGTCTCTCCAGAAAATGCATTCTACCCTCTCAAATCTGATCTTTTCCTCATGCTCAGAACCTTAAGAAACAACTTAAGGTGGCACAAATCACAGATTTAGGGTACATATACATATGTATAGGTGGAATTTAGATCTGTACCCAACACAATATCTTCTAGACACGTTTGCCTGCTTGTTGCTTCATCTGTCATCTGGATAATGTCTGGAATGTACACTAGAACTGAATGACTCGGGTGAAAAGCAAAGGGGAGAGAAATCCCATATTGATTTCTTATTCTTACCTGTTACTCGTGTAATTGTAAGTTTCATAAAATTTCTAATAGTTTGCCAATTTTTTCATGCATTTTAGCTGAACATGCCTGGAACATTGTCAACAGGTAATGTCACCCTAGGATTTTTATCAACTTAACATGCACCTAGGAAGAGGAAACCTCAGTTGAGGGATTTCTTCTGTCAGATTGGCCTTTACATCTGTCTTCGGGGGCATTTTCTTTATTGATGATTGATTACCCAGTTCTCCTGTGGGTACTACCACTCCTGTATAAGTGGTCCCGGGAAAGTAGCTTATCAAGCCTTGGAGAGGAAGGCAGTAAGCAGTGGTCCTCTATGGTCTTTGCTTCAGTTCCTGTCTCTAGATTCTTGCTTTGAGTTCCTGCCATGTCTTCCTTCAATGGTTGATCATAAGCTGTAAGTTAATATAAATATTTTCCTTTCCAAGTAGTTTTTGGACAGTTTTATCACAACAACAGAAATCAAGCAGGACAGGTAAAACTGGATACTCTCCTTTCATGTTGGCATCTGTCCCATGCTTTGGAAAGCCACAAAAGATAGAAACCTTCCTTATGCTTTTAATTTATTATTTTTTTTTTATTTTTGACACTTTCATTCATGTACATACAGAATTTGGATAATTTTCATTCTCCATTAATTTATTTCACCTATCCGTCTCACTCCAACAAAAGCCCTACTTGCAAGGAGTGCTCTCTGTCTACATTATTTTTAAATCTCCACCAGTGTTGTCCCTCCCATGCTAAAGAACTTCTACACTGAAAATTTTCAGTATAAACTAAAAAAAATTAAAAAATTTAAAATGTTTGCATAAACATCATACAAAATTGGACATAAACCATTAAAATGATGTGATTATTTTTATCTGTTCATCAAAGTCATAGAAATATAGAATATAAATTATAAATACTGAATGTTTAAAAATGCAGACATGGGGCTAGGGAGACATCTCAGTGGGAAAAGTGTTTGTTAGACAAGCATGAGAGCCTTAGTTAAGATCCCAAGAGCCCACACAAAGACTAATGTAGTGGTATGCACTATGCCTGTAATTCTAGCACCCCTACTATGACATATGGGGGGTGGAGACAGGAGAATCTCTAAAAGCTAATGGGCCAGCTTGCCTGCTGTACATCATAGCAAACAAGAGACCCTGCCTCAAACAAGTTGGAAGGAGAAGACCCATACCCAAGGTTGTCCTCTGACATCCTAGCATGCGTGCCCAGATTTATGCACACTGACACACATATGCAAACAAATATATCATATACATATGCATACTTACACAAAGATCAAACAACTTTTTGTTAACACAAAAGTGCAGTTATCAGGGGGAAATTGTCATGTCACTTGTCTATTCATGTATATAATTTCAGTAGTGTTAAAATTAAAATATGCTGTTATATACTTAAAATAAATGTACATTTTATAAATAATCTAGCCATATTTGAACATATGTAAATAGAATCTCAAAATCCATCCCTATATATGTATGTATGTGTGTATATACATATATATATATATATGGTTAGATCTATAAATGAGTATATGCATGTAATATGTAAATATATATATGCTTCAAAAAGAAATGTAAAGTCCTAATTTTTATGATAGAAGAGTTTGTGGTTAACCTTGGTTCCAGAGTACCACAGAGGCAGGAGCAAGCAACCAATGAAATACACAGCTGTGCAAATATCAGCTATGTGAGTAAAGCGATTATATGTGAGGGTCACGAGGAACCATCAGACCTCCATAATTCGCTCCTCACTGGAGGTTAAACCCCTGATTCTGAAGCCCAGATATTCCTTCTCTATTTGACTTACTTCACAGTTTTAGTATGTGTCTTCTTATCCCCTCTCAGTTTGTCATTACAAGAACATGTCATGTCTTGCATTCTGGTCCAACACATTGTCAGCACCACATGGAATCCTTGCTTTCTGTCACTCTGCTAGTGTCCATCATAATTAGTGGCCCATTCTTCATATTCCACCAATGAGCCATCCTCATGCATTATAGAAAACAAAAACCACAGAACCATCTACAATATGTGGACTACCTCATTCCTTCAGTTGTGAGCAAATGCAGGATCATCCACACTGCAGGTCCCTGGTCCTGTCCTTGCTGCCTTTTTAGGGGTGCTCTTTTTCCTCATCCCTAGAGCTTGTTCCATAGGCCTGACTTGATGTTTACTTTATCACAAGTTTCCCTTTCTCTTCATTTTCTTCTTCAGCTGAGTACATGTAGTCCCAGATACTTGAGCGTCTGAGCTGAGAGGATAAGCTGACCTCTTAAATGTGAGACCAACCAGGGCAACGTGGGATGGAGATACTCAGACTCAAGCAAAAACAAAACAGCTTTATTCTTTCTGTTGATTTCTTCTCTTGACTTTTATACACGGGTAAATTTTCTCCCTTATGTAAACATCAGCTTCTATCTATGATAGAAAAGTGCAACCATGACATCCAAACAATAGAGTCTCCTAAGTAAGATCTGCACAGTGCCAACAGGAGTGGACATGCCAATAGAGATGGGAGAAATCTCACAGGGCCACACCCTTAGATGGAGAGTTACAGGGAACCCATGGCTGCTGAGAGAGGAGGATCAGTCTTCTCTAGGAATGAATGAGCCCACCAAAGAATTATTCAATCCCAAACGGTCACATATACATACATGTGGACACATAAACATGTACTAACAATACTAAATGGACTCACAAGGCACACACACACACACACACACCTATACTTAAAAGAAAAGGTCATGAATTTGAGAGGTAGTGAGGGTATACAAGAGGATGTGGAGAGGAGAGAGAGAGGGGTGGCAATAATAAAACTATAGTTCCCACGAGTGAAATTATTTTTAAATAATTTACCATATATTCTCAGATATAGCTGGGCATTTGAGTGATGAAGAACCATCTAGTTTAGACAGATTTTTGAGTTCATGTAGAGAAAAACTAACTGTCATCTGAGAGAAGTTTTAGGGGAATAGTATTAAACCCTAGTTGCAATCTTGTCCTTATGTGTGATGGAACATGTATATGATCAAAGTTAGATGCATCATGGGAAGTAAAAGAAACAGATGTAAAGGCTAGACAGCTCAAGTGTGTCAGTGGAAGAAGAGGACAATTCTTGTATACCCCACATCCACAGGCTCCCCCTCCTCCTCAGCACCAGCCAGAGACCTAAGACACTCTCTAACTCACGTGGCACTCTGTTCCTCTTGGTGGCATGTTTGACCTGCATTAAAATATTATTATTATTATTATTAAAATAATATTTTGCTTTGAATAAAATTTCCTTGCTATATCACAATCTGTATTTGTCTTTATCTTAGATTTTTGAATAAGATGCCACAAATCTTGTTTGTCGGAGACTAACTTCTTCAGTTCTTTATATATTTTGGATATTAGCCCTATGCCAGATGTAGCGTTAGTGAAGATCTTTTCCCAATCTATATGCTGCTGTTTTTGTTCTATTTACAGTGTCCGTTACCTTACAGAAGATTTCCAGATTCATGAGGTCCCATTTATCCATTGTGGATCTTAGAGCCTGAGCCATTGGTGTTCTGTTCAGGAAACTGCCTCCTGTACTAATACATTCAAGGCTATGTCCCAATTGTTCTTCTATGAGATTTAGTGTATCCAGATTTATGTTGTGGTCTTTGATCCACTTGGACTTGAGTTTTTGCAGGGTGATAACTATGGAACTACTTGCTTTCTTGTACATGTAGACATACACTTAGACTAGCAGAATTTGTTGAAGATGCTTGCTTTCTTTCATTCACTGCATGGTCTTTGCTTCTTTGTCAAAAATCAAGTGTCCTTATGTGTGTGGGTTTATTTCTGGGTCTTCTATTCAATCCCATGTCCATTTATATACCAATACCACGCAGTTTTTATCACTATTGATTTGCTGTACAGCTTGAGGTCCCACCAACAACTGGAGTGGAGGCTCTCCCTAAAGCCTTACTGTGGTACCATTCCCCAGCAGGGCAGCCTCGTCTTGCCTCAATGAGAGAGGATGTGCCTACTCTGGTGGAGACTTGATGTACCAATGTTTGCAAGATACTGGGGTGCTCTGAGGAGAAGGGGGGATGGAGGGAGTGTTTCTGTGAGGGGGAGACAGGGAAGGGGGAAAGCATTTGATATAAATTAGTTAATTCAATGAAAAAAAGATGCCATAAATCTGCATCTGTCCAGAACCCAGTCTAGATATCAACCTGCAGTAAACAGTGTTCCTGCCATTTAGTTGAATGGCAGTAAGGACAACAGAAGTGCTTTTCTCTCGCTTTTGCAGTTTCTGTGCATTGGTACCTGCAGGACAGCTATTCAGAAAGGTAACCCTATGTCCTGGTTATTCTTGGATGACTTATGCTGATATTTTCATAGCATGAGATCAGTTTTCATATTCTGTTTCCTCATCAGTGCTCACTGCATCAGGAGGCGCAGTGACGGGGGCTTGGAGATGATTTATTACAGAGGACACGGGTTTCTGTTTACACACTCATAAAGGCCATGCCTGTAAGATCTACAGAGCCAGTTTGCATCAGTGCACTGAGCTGAGATGAATAAATGAATAATTGCCGTGATCACATTAAGCAAGCATGTGTCATGTTGCTTTCCTACATCTGTTATTCACAACATAAACAAAAGGAGGCGGCACCAATTGCAAGTTACTTTGCTTTCGGGAACAATGCAAGATGCCAAGATGGCTGGCCTCTGCAGACACCACACAGACATGGTGGTCTTTTTCTGAATGCCCCAGATCAAATGTAATGAATACTGGTGTGTTTAAAATCAGATGACCAAGTGAAAATCAGTTAGGGATTTTATGTTAAATACCCACTGTTTTTCACTGCCCTCTAAGATTTAAATTTAATGTTACTCCAGGGTAAGGTAGGGAAAGGAGCTGTTTTAACAAACTTAAGATGTAGCTATGACATGCAGCCAGGTTCAGGTCCTCCTGGCATTGTGGCAGCTTCCAATGCAGATATCAGAATGATCTTCCCACTAGTACCAGTGGTGAGAAGACTTTGATCAGTTCTCACACAAATTTGATCTTTGGTGTCTGGATATCAGGTTGATGAGATCTGTCAAGATATCCAGGTTCTCATATCTTAGTACAAGGACTTAGGCTGCAACAAAGAACTTGGATGAAGGTAGACACTGAGCAGGCAATGTTTCCTGAGAATCACACAGAAGACAGAGACGGGAGTATATCATCATACCTGAAAAGTAGATCATCAGCACATAACACTACCCAGGTAATTCAGCACATAGCACCAACCAGGCAACCCAACACACACAGCACTAATTGAGTAACCCAGCACATAGCACTAACCAGGTAACCCACCACATACTCAGTCCTATGACCTTTCTGCCTCTTGGCAGCATAGCTTTGAAGCTGCCGAAAAGTTCCAGGTACCAATCTGGGGCATCATATATATGGTGTCCCACAATGCTTTCCAGAAACAGAAGGTGTCATTTGCTCCAGTCAACATAAAAATACCTGAGAATGTTAGGACTTCCCAGAGTGAGTCAGAGAAGTTACAGCTTTTAAAAAGTGCTCAATTATCCCTTGGATTCTATATCACATGGAAGACAGTACTTCCTATTGTTTTGCTATGAGATCACATGACAGCTCTGAGGCCAGCACTGCAGGGGAGCCTAGAAAATCTTTTGACATTCTCCAGACAGCTGCTCGTCACCTGTCAGAAGAGGCTAGTCCACGGGCTGGACACTGGCATCAGTGTGGTCCAGCTGTGCATATATGCAGACAAATAATGCCCGGATGACTGTGAGCAGGAGGAAATCAAGGAAGCAGGGAGGGCAGGGTGCAGAGTGAGTGAATAAAAAGACAGAATTCACAGGGAGATGGGGTGTTACCCAAGAACATATATTTATAGTGTATGGTCTTGCCTAGGGGATGATCTGCAATTTTTCTGAGGAGTAATCCACTGGCATGCATGGTTCCATGCTGTCCTGGTTTGAATGGAAACATTCCCCACCGAGTCTGTGTACTGGTCCTGCCACCAATGGTGCTGTTTTAGGTCATTGTAGAAACTTTGAGGTTGGACTTGGGAGGGATGGTTGTAGCCTGGCCCTGCATTTGCCCATTTTTTACTCCATGCATAGCTGGGGCTGGAGAGTCTGAACTGCTTTGCATTCTCAAGATGGTTAAGCAGTCTCCTTGGCTCCCCACATTTAGGTACCAGCAGCACATCTCTCTCTCTCTCTGTGACAATCACAAATGCCTGGGGCAACTGCCAAGTCCCAGACTGCAGAGAGCTGCCCTTCCACTGAAACACAAATGACCTCCTTCATCTAGCGGTTGTCTCTGCTCTGGGGCAACGGCAGAAGAAAGACAACAACGGAAACCATCTGCCCACAGCAGTTTCCACATTTATTCAGAACTATGCAGCTAATGCTCTTACCAACTCCTGCTTTAACATCCAGGAGGAACTCAGTGCTGGAGAGCGCATGAGAAGGAAGGGAAGGGGGGTGGGGAATGAGAGTTGGTTGGTCAGGCAGCTAACCACTTGCTCAATTTTCTGATGTAAGTCACGGCATATCTGTGTCAAGAGAGCAGCTAGCCCTGTCCTAAGACATTGTGAGAACCTGTTAATTTTTGAGATCAGTCTCTTCTAATGAGACTCCAGGAAGCTAGGACTACAGACATCTCATCAGCTGAAAAGAAGTGAGAAGAAGGAACACCTAAGACCTATAAACAGTGCTGGACCTGGGGGTATATACCAGCCTGAACTGGTTCTAAGAAAACAAATCTCTGGGTGGAAAAGGAGTCCACAGACCAACATTTATGGAACCTTCAGTTATCGCACACATTCAGATACAGTGGCTGCTTATATTCCAGAGAGTTCTTAGAATTATCTTAAGTTCCTTGTGTTTGTTTTTTGTTATAGGTGGGATTTTTGATTGGTTGGTTTTGTTTGAGGCAGTGTCTCATGCTGTAGCCCAGTCTTCCCCAGAACTCCGGAACTCACTTGTGATCTAGACTAACCTCTAACTTGAGGCAATCTTCCTGCAGGTATCTGATGAGTACAAGAATTACAGATGTGAGCCATCATTCCTGGAACTTATTTGTTCTTGACATAGGAGGAGGATCCTATATACAAAGGAGTGGTATGAAGCCCATGGAGTCAGGAGCTGACCTGGTCCAGCATAAACCTCCCTTTGTGTGTCCACCTCACTGTGGGGAAGATGAAGCCTGTTCAATTCGGCCACATCCACAAAGACAGAAAACATGTCTTTAGGCCAGACTGACACTTCTAGTAGTCCTGGGACTGAAAGGAAATGGGGGAGAGACAATTGGGTTCGTGGATCTTTTGGTCTCCATTTGAGAGACCTGCAGAACAGCCTGTGCCTGCTCCCAGGAACAGGACTGATGCACAGGGTAAGCCTGTCTGAGACATTGCTAAACAGAATGCCTGTGTGGGGTGCCGAAAAGAATTCTCAGTATCTCAGAGAGGGGGAAGTCATGTGTGCAGAGGCAGGCAATATAAAGAGAGATTCATCACTTGTTCTGATAACTTGACAGTGAAATTAAAAAGCTTAATTATTTCAGCATGAATTTTGAGAGTCTTCTTTTCCCACTGAACATATGAAATAGTTTCAAAGCATTCCGCAGCAATAAAACATCTGTGACCCAATTTACATAAAATGGAATAAAACCAGGAGCCATTAGGAAAGCAAAGAGCACCAAGACAGTTGTGAGCAGTTGCTTCATTTTCAAACCGTAAATAAACCCTGTGCATATTGCAGGTGAAGGAAAGGTCTGTGTGCATTTTCAATATTTGACAGATGGGATGGTCAGTCCTTGGACCCAGGATACCCCTGAGAAGAATGTACAAAAGTCCTAGCAAATCAAAAGCCAAAGGAAGAAGCCACAGATGAAAAGGTGACAGTTTTAGAGGCTGGTGGAAAACACAACTGGATGGAAGAACATGCAAGACAAAATGCATAATTGAAACACAAATCACAAATGCAAAACTGGAAATACTGAATTCAAAATACTTATCAATGCCTTCCATCTGATTTCTTGTGCTGATAATAAAAAAGTGAGCATGGGGGCTGAAAAAAGGTGTGATGGAACTATGGGGTTGATCTTGATTCTGCCCTCAATATAACCATAGGCAGCACTGAACAAAACCATCAGTTAAAGAAAGTCAAGCTCTGAGCCACACCCTCTCATTACACACTCACAGTTGGTGAGTGATCTGATGTGATGGAAATTATTGGAAACTGATATAAAACCAGACAGAAATCTGGCCAAAAGAGTATAGACAATATTTACACAAGAATTCTATTATCTAATGAATAGTAAAGAAAACCAGGCAATAGATGTGCTTTTGCTGTTAATGTTGTTGTTGTTGTTTGTTATTATTCTTATATGGAGATGTCTCAGCTAACCCATGGTTTGAACCAACAACAGATGTGTTTTAAGGCTTGACTACTGGTACCTATTAAATTGCAGTCTATCTATTATACACCAAAGCAGTGGTTTTCAAAGAATGCATATCCTTGTTGTGGGATTGAAAACATCACCTGTTAGAGACTTCTCCAAACAAAAACGTCTGCAGATTTCATCCCAAGCCCTGGAGGAACATTCTAGAATGCATGTCTAAAGTGGAGCATTCTGACCATAGACTCATATCCCTTTCTTATACACACAACAAAGCCCTCATTGTTCTGCTCTTACTATAAAGATGACTTGTTTTATCTCACAGGTGTTTGGAACCTCACACTGAAGTAACATTGCTTTCAACACAGTCAGGTCTTCCATCTTCCATTAGTTCAACAGAGCGGCCAAGGAAAGTGCCTTCTATGTGGCTTCAATATGCACAAAACAGACACAGAGGCATCTTGACTTGCAGTCATGAATACCTTTGGAAGCTGAGAATGAAGAAGTGGCAGTAACAAGACAGATAGATGCACAGGTAGTCACACCTGTGCTTTGGAGCAAATTGGACAACATGAAGAAATGTTTGCCCAGGTAAATGCAGTTGAGCCTATATATATAGCTGTGCCCTAGAGGAGAGAGACACAGTGCTTTGTCTACTATGCAGGGGTGGTGGGGGGAATCTTCGTTCAAGTGTAGCCTTGTAGATGGGAAAATCTGGTTGTAACCACATCTCAATTTGCAATCATGGCTAAAAATCTTCACATCACTGTGAACTCATTTATGTTGTATTTTATTTATGCAAACTATGCTCCTTCAAGTAGTCGCAGTGGTAATTATTAATTATCAATAGCCTTTAGGTCAAAAGTAGCTCAGAAATTTCTAGTTTCCCTCTTCGTGCATGGCTTCCAGACATCTTAAGTGACTTGTAGAGCTCCTCCTTTGGACAAGGGTCTTCTTGGCCTTTTCTGATGACTCATAAATGTCTTTTTTCTGGCTTCTTGTTTTTGTTTTTAGATGCAAGATTGATTGGAAGTACTATTAAAAGTAGCCATATTGAGGACTGGGGTCAGTGTTAGACGGCTTGCCTCACATGCATGAGACCCCAGGCTCAGTCCCCAAAGCATAATATGCGTGGACTCACAAAACTATTTTTATATTTTGAGCTAGGCTTAGTGGTCTGCATCTTTTAGTGGTCTCAGTAGCGTTGGAAAGCTGAGATAGGAGGACTGCTCTATCTTAAAGACTAGCCTGGGCTACATAAGTATCAAGTCATATTAGGTCATGGTTAATTTTATGTCAGTGTTTGGTAGAAAAATATCATTGCACAATGGCAGCTGTGCCACAGAATTTTAATGGAATGTCTCAAGTTCACGATTAGACATGATAGTGTTTGAGTGGAGAGCAGCATGTATTCATACGTCATCTACTCTGAGACATCACAGGTTGCTTGCATCTTGATATTGGATACTAGAACATTAAGACTAAATTTGTCTGTGAGCACTTCTCAATCCATTCTTCTTTCTATTTGCTATTTTTTTGTCCCAACACCCTTTACAGTCTTACCCCTTGTCATTTGCTGTATCTTGTAGCCTAGTAATATGTGTTATCATATATAAAATGCAATTCAATTCATCTTTTCTAATACGATCAAAGTCAGTATGACTGTCTCCATTCCTTCCTTGTGTGAGAGTAGATATTGGTGTCTTCACATATTGGAGAAAGCTGCGCACAGTAGGCCTTTTGCTTGGGCAAATCTTCTTCCAAGAGAGTCATTATGTCCTCATATCTACCATCCACTAAGAAATTGAAATCACAAGACCTTCCCTGCAGTTTTCTGTTCTTTGATGACACCATTAATAACATATCGATGACATTTACTAGGAAAAGAGGCAATATATTAATTACAGGCTTCAGAGCAGGGTTTACGATGCAGGTATGATGATTTTTGTCATACCTGGAGGTCTATGTCCCAGAAATGGACCCTGTACTGCCTCTTACCTTAGCCTGCATCATGAACTGTGCCAACCGGCAGCATGCAAAGTTGCTTATAAGAGTCTCTATACCTAGACTCATCTAATATTCAGGCTGATCCCTGGTCATCCAAATAGAGTACTGCTTCTCACATCTACCACTGCACATGAATTTAAGAGAAAAAATATGTACCAGGTGTGATGCCTTGTGAAATTAATCCCAGAGTTTGGGAGCAGAGGAAGATGGTTCTATGAGTTCAAGGCCAGCCTGGTCTACACAGCAAGTTATAAGCCAGTCAGGAATACACAGTGAGGCCCTGCATGAGAGTGCGTGTGTGCGTGTGCATGTGTGTGTGTGTGTTACAGCACTTGTTAATGTATATTGTAACTCAATGGATCTCTCAAGTGAGACCCACCCACTTACAGTGGAAAGATAGAGGGATACACCAGCAGATGTCATTATGGAGAAAGTCTTGAAGCTTATCTAATGCATTTTGAAAATAATATCATCACCTGCCAAATCACCCTGAATTGGCTTGATCTTGCCTAAGTAGGTAGATATCCTTGCTATGAGGGTGAGAATATGAGCAATCTCAGTTCAGTCTGTATGACCCGAATCTGACTTAATCCTCAAATGTGGAATCATTTTGGTACCTACTGAATAAGTAAATTCTCTTTTCTTGATATGAAAAGCCATTGCTGGAACACTCAAAATAACCAATTTTACTTTGGTATAAAAATAAGTTTTATTTAGGGGTCAGTTTTTGTTTCAAAGAAAGTGTTATAAAAATAAGAGCACCTTCTATTGTTGACAAATGTTCTAAAATGCTTGGATAACAGAAAAAGTAAAGGATTCTGGGTGAATTTCAGTGAGAGAAGAGATAGTAATCCAACAAAGGTTGTAAGAACTGCCTTACTGGATGCTGCTGGGGTGGCCTCCTTGCTAACTACAGCCGAAGCTGTAGTGACAGAAATTCCTAAAGAAGAGAAGGACCCTGGAATGGGTGCAATGGGTGGCATGGGAGGGGGTATGGGAGGTGGCATGTTCTAACTCCTAGAGTAGTGCTTTGCCCTTATCAATGAACTGTGACAGGAAGCTCAAGGCAGGTTCCTCACCAATAACTTCAGAGAAGTCACTTGGAGAAAATGACTGAAGAGAAGGCTGGCTGATCATTGTAACCATCAGTTACTGGTTTCCTTTGACGATATATAATGGTTAACTGCTGTCATTGTCCATGCCTACAGATAATTTATTTTGTATTTTTGAATAAAGACATTTGTACATTCCTGATGCTGGGTATAAGAGCCATATACCAGTGTCCTGCTTTCAACTTAAATCACTGAGGCATCTCTACTGTTCTGTTAGCATCAGGACTGTAGCGCTGTGTCACCACATGAGAGTTCAGAAGCAGCCGCCGTTCTGTGCAGGGTGGGAATGATTGTGTACAAAGTAGAGAAGTATCCAATTATGTGACAACCTTTGTGTAATAAAATTTTGTTTAAAGTTAAAAAAAAAGACTGAAGACAGTGCATCTGGAGAGAGAGAGAAAGAGAGAGAGAGAGAGAGAAAGAGAGAGAGGAGATTATAGATATATACATACATACATATGTACATAAATAATGGGGTTTTTTGTTGACCTATCTGCCATTTCCACCTCCCCTTTGACTGGTCAACAAAATGCTATCTCCTGCCCATGACCAATTCTGAGAAATACCAGGTTGCCCTTTTCTTAGCCCTCTTGCAATCATCTGGGGTATATTATCCAACACCATCCAGGGGCACTCAAGGGCTTTCTCCCTAGAACCTGTGAGTAACCAATTCTTCAGTGATGAAGATGTTCCAGAAGATACTAAGCTACCCAGCTCTATGGCATGGTCAGGGAAGTATGGCACATTTTTGAACGTATCACTAGACAAATTTATAAGCATGATTCAACATGCTAAGAACCAAAGAAATTTGTAATAATCTAGAGTCCTGGGATTTTACCTATCTTGGGCTCACTGCTATGTCCACTGGTTCTGTATGGTGTTAGTAAAGTCTGCATTCAGTTGCAGTCAGAATCAGCCCAGATTTGCAGCTATAAAGATTCTATTTCTTTTCCTTCTTTCATTATTCAGAATGAAACCAAACACTAGGTTCACTTACACATGGAAGTAGGAGTGAAAGCATGTAAACAACCTCTTAAAGAAAAATAAGCTGTAAGTAACTTCTCTCCAAATCACAAAAAGCCAGGAGTGCACAAAGAGTTAGTGTGTGAGGCTCCAGAGAAAAATGCACAGATTCTGTTCTGCTCCAGCACATGGACACTAGGGCATCTTCATTGATGAGGGCATTCATTCATAGAGGCATCATTCTTAGTACAGGTGTTTGAAATGAGGAAAGCCTGTGTTTTACTACATTCAGAAAATAGGACCCATGCTTGCAAACGATCTGAGGTGCACCTTCCTTTGGACCATGTTATCAGATTTTTACATCATCCTCACACAGGTGGAAATTGCCCCGTTTTAATAATGAAAATTTGGAAAGATCTTAAGTAGAAGACCCTGACAATGCATTAGACAGGAATTTGCCAAAACCAGTGATATCCATAGCAGAAATGACAAGAGTGGTAGTGCCGTCTCAAGCCTGTAACTTGCTCTTTCCTAGATGTGGTAACCCAAATATAATGTTAGCCAACATGCACAGATTCAGAGAAGGAGCAGAAAGCACATATTATATTGTGCTATGATGTAATATTGACATGAGTTCAAATGCTGTATCCTGTTTTAACAAAAAATTTTAAGTGAAAAATGGTATCTGGGTACCAGACTGACCCCAGTGTTGGATAGTCAATTTTTTAATACTTTTCTGTGAGCTTGTTTGGGGTCTCTTTCACTTATGTTTGATTTTCTTTCTTAAAAATACCATGGAAATACCATACAAATGTTTTCCCACAGTAGTCAAGTGCGGCATTTTGCACTCTGAATTGGCAAGTATGGGCTCCCCTTAAGAAAGTCTTTAAGTCTGCTGGGCCTCCACTAGGGACTTTCTCCATTAGCAAATGTAAATGATATACTGAGCTAAGACTGTGTGCCTATTAGAATGGCCAAAATCCAGAGCAAACTATGCCTAAAAGAAATGCTATGCAGCACAGACAAGATAGCTAGTGCCACAGAGTTTTTAGACTTCAGAGAAAGAATCTCTCTCTCTCTCTCTCTCTTTTTTGCTCTAATGTAAAGAATTCTCAACACTGTGAAGCAATAGAAATTCATACTCTTATTAAATTTCCCATTTGCAGATAATAGAATGATAAATCCAGCCACAGTTTTTCCTTGGTGAATTGAGTGAGACTTGGAGGACTGGGGAATTTTCCAGGATCCATGGTAAATTGAGTCAGAGACAAGCTCTCTGCTTGCACAGGATCCTGGTATCTCCTCGCCTAACAAAGCCTCGTCCCATCTTACACTCATATGCCATCAGCCATCAGGATGCCTGCAGAATGGCTTGTTCTCAGGGGGTAATTGCAAATTTCCTTCCCAAGCTGAAACTCAGGAATAACCAAGCAGGCCTCGAAATCAAAGGCACCAGTTGGTTCCCGTCCCTTAGCAAATTTTTTCTCCAGAAGTAAATAATTGTTACTGGCTGAAATGACATTCAGCCGAGACAAAATGGTCCTTGTGAGGCCCAGTGGGGTGCTAATGGTCAGATGGTATGTCCTTAGCTTGCAGGGATGCGAAGCACTGAATCTTGCCCATTCGATTTGAAACACTTAGCTTTTCAATAGGGAGCACTCAGAAGGAGAGGAAAATTGCTCTGCCACCAGAATGGGCACAAAGCGGGAAAGCGGAAGCACAATTGGTGAGCATCTAGCTCAGGGCCGGGTTTATTTTCTTCCTCATTGTTACAGTTGTGGGGATTTATTTTTGAAAATGTCTATACTAAAAGGCCAGGCTCAATCAAGAACAATGGCATATTTGGTAGCTAATAATCAACCACCATGCTGATAAGCCATGTGTTTCAAAATGGGGAAAAAACAGGAAAGAAAAACGGGAGGGGGCATTGGACAAAAAGACAAGAAAAAGAAAAACAAAAAGTTCATTCAAAGCACAATAGCAGTTACACTCTTCCATTCATCAAAATTGGCGGAGATGGGGATCTTACTAATCCTAGAGGTTGGCACACCATCGTGTCTTCAGATGTTGTAGCTGGAACTATGTAGCTGAGAAGCCTCCACGGGAGCCATTGTTTGCTTCCTAAATCTAAAAAGGGTGACTGAGAGAAGTGTCTCTTGCTTTAAAAGTGCCCCCAACCCCCTTCTCATCACTACTCAAGTGTGGCTCTCTGCCCTGCTATGGTTGCTTACAGCATCCATTGATTGGTAGGTAGATAGATAGATAGATAGATAGATAGATAGATAGATAGATAGATAGATGAGATGACAGATACTACATACTTACATAGATGATAGGTAGATATATAGATAGATGATAGGAGAGTAGGTATTTAAGTAGGAAGATAGATGAGAGAGAGAGAGAGAGAGACAGAGACAGAGACAGAGAGAGACCAGAAGAGTTCCCATGAAGAAAGGCAGGATCGACAGTGCTAGGAAGATCAGGATCAAACACAGCTGAGCTTCGGAGCCCTCATGATTATGCCTCTGAATTTGCTTGTGCCCTCTTAATTAAGCCTTCCTGACAAGGGGTGAGTGGCAGCTCAGCTGGGCTCTCTGTGACATTTGAGGTGTACATGAGCGCTCTTTCATCTCTCACCTCAGCTTAGAAAGGTGAGGGTGTGAGGAGCTGAAGAATCCTGGTAGAGTCTACTGCACATACAGCGGAAGAGACTGTTAATGCAGCCACCCCACTTTTAACTAAACCAAATTTAAAACTTAAACGTGCTTCAGATTCTTTTCAGTGATGTTGATGATGAGCCAGTACATGTGTGTAGAGGGTGGGTAGATAGAAAGAACCAGTAGAAGGCTGTTTTTATTTAGAAAAAGACGTAAGCTATAAAACATGCATCATACATATATAAAAATGTCATAATGAAACATATTATTTTGCATAATTAATATATGCTAATTCAAGGCACACGTGTTAGTCTCTTAAGCTGTTCATCCTGGTATATTCAGTGGTTCCCATGACTTTTTTAGGCAGATGTGTTTCCTAAGAACATGGCACAGAGTGACTGTCTCCCAGAACACGATTCATGTACAGTGACATCCTTATTAAATTTTCATCTAAAAAGTAGTAAACTTTAAAGTTTGGTTTTGGTCCAACCCAGTTAGGTTAACTTTTCTGTATTGTCCTGGAAAGAGGAGGGGATAAATGAAGCATTTTGACAATCAGAAAATGATTTGGGATATTTGTCCTTAACAATAATCTTTCCATCTTCTGAGAGCATTTTTCTATTGAGGAGTTAGGAGGTTGGGTGCTCAGTTTGAAGTATCAAATTTTTCTGAAATAAGTCTACAAAATAACCCAAGAAAGAAATATATAGAAGTCCAAACACCCAAAGTCCTTAGCCAATCTGTGTTCATTTGTCCTACAACTATGTTCTTGTCTTTGTCTGACTCCAAGAGTTCATCACAAGGTGACATTGCATACTCCAAGACTGTTCTTGTTTCTTCAGGAACACATATATCCATCCCAGCATCAATACACCAGTGGACCTAAGAACCTGGGGAGGGTGTTTCAATGAGAAATGCAGTTTTATGAAAGTGGGCCAATGGGAGTCAAGCTGGATGAGCTGAGTTACTCAGGGTCACATAGCATCAGAACATTTAAAATGAGGCAATGAAGGTGTCTACACAAATAATATTACAAGGAAGGCTATACGGATCTTTTGTGTCCCATATAAATGGCTGAGAAGAGTTCGGGTCAGTTGACTACAGTCTGAATGAAACTTTTATCCCTAATATTATAATTTCTATATGAAACAGAGATCATGGATTAGGGTTCTCCTGACGAGCAGAATTGGATATATAAGTAGATGATAGATAGATGATTGATTGATGGATGGATGGATAAGAAGATATATGTATGCTAGACAGATTATAAGCATATAGATAATAGATTTTCATGGATAATAGATACTACATACTTATATAGATTAGATAGATAGATAGATAGATAGATAGATAGATAGATAGATAGATAGATAGATAGATAGATAGATAGATAGATGACAGACATTAGTAGAATTGGTTCACAAAATAATGGAGTCTGAAATAGTACATGGAATGTAATCTCCAAGGAGAAGACACAGAAATGCAGATAGTGTTCCTCTGAGTCCCAGGTCAAAGCACGAGAACCTGGTAAACATTAAAGTTCAAAGACCCAAGAATATGACACTTTGACATCAGAGGGTAAGTGTGATAGTGAAATGGACAAGTGTGATTGTCAAATATACAAGGTATGTAATAGAATTGCCTAGAAGACAAGCATTCAAGGACACATATGAAAGACTATTCACTAAAATTAGCCCCTGTACATACCTACAAGGAATTATGGCAATCAGGTTAATTGAGGTGAGAAGATGAACTCTAAAGGAGGATAGTACCATTCTATGGCCTTGAATCATGGATGGCATAAGAAATAAGAAGCTAACTGATCATAAGTGTTTATCCCGCCAAGTGCTTGCTGGCTATAGCTGTGATATGACCAGCACTGGCTGCTGTAACTTGCTCACTGTGTTGGACTGTACCCTCATATAGAGACAGAATGAACTCTTTCTCTTTTCACTGCCTTGGTTCAGGTGATTTTATCACAGCAACAATAAAAATAACTAAGGCAACAAGAGATAAGGGTACACCTGCTGCAGCAGAGAGCAAGAACCCTCCATTCCTTCCCCTCTTTAAGATCTAAGGAGATTGGTTGACATGATCCCACATTGGGGACAACAGACTTTCTGTACCAGTTCAAATGCTTGTCAATTCAGGAAACATCCTCACAGCTATACCCAAAGGGATGCTTTATATCTATCTAGACAACCCTCAACTCAGTTAAGGTGAAACCTAAAATTAATAATCACAGATACTTAAAAATGAAACAATTTATGCATCCACATAAACACAACATAATATATATTTAGTATGAATGTTTATACATACTATATAAACACTATAATGCATACAATATATAAATACATAAATAATTATATAGTGCTTATATTTATAAATATGTTTTATATATTTATATATAATATAATATATTGGTATAAATATATAATATATTTCTATAAATATGTTGTGTATAAATTTGTATAAATATATATTGTGTTATATTTATATACATCATATATTTGTATAAAAACATTTATCAAACGAACAATAATGTCAGTGAGACAGTGGGATACAGACTACTCTACTGACTACTTCAGTTTTGAGATGTGTAGTAGTCATAATTGCATGCAAAGAATTATAGTTCCTCTTATTCATTTACTTATCAAACATTGAATACCATGTAATGATGTAATATAACACTATGTAACCATGATTTTTCATACTTATTATGTTTATATGTTTCTTTAGATATTTGTTAAAATCTATGTTCCATGGCTTCTGGACTATGTTTCAATTCAGGCATTTTAGTACTTTTAGTGGCCCAAGTGATTCTAGTATAAACAGTGAACTGGGCAGTCTCAGGAAAAGGTGCCACATATAGTGAGGCCTTTGTGGAAAGTTCATGTCATAAATATTCCCTCATAAGTAGATATTATGGGGACAAAGCCTTAAATGCAGTGCAATGCAAAAGTGCCATGGTGGGCTGAGCACACAGAACCACTGCAACATGGACGAGGGTGCCTCACCTGTGTTTCCCCAGACACTCCCAGGCTTGCCAGTAGTCAGAACTTCTACTGGGTTCCTACCTCTGCCAATTCTTTGTTCCACCTTAAGTTCCATACAGTTCATGGGTTGGCAATAAAGGAAAGGAAACCCATAGAGACCCAAAATTAAATCTGACTCTGCTCTTGCTGGCATCTCTAGTGGCTTTCTAGTATCTATAAAAAAGGAAAAACCCAAGCCTAGATTGAAGAACCACTATTCAACAAGTTTTCATCTGCCTGGCCCTCAGATACTCACATCATCTATTGTACCAGTGCCCTTGGCTTTGAATAAATTACCGCAAATGAGCTGGAATTAAATGAACAGCAAGGTCAGTAATGAGTCTCCTTCAATTACCAAAGCCAGACTGCAGACTTATGCAGGGTGCTCCAGTAGGGGCTGGGGAAGCAAGAGTAGGTGGAAGGAAAACATTCAGGATGTAGAATGGGCAGAGCTCACATATCATAGTTGTGTTTTGAGGATTTCCCTGATTGCCAGTTTCACACATGCCAGGTGACATGCATGACATTATCTTATCATGACTCTTTTGAGAGTGGAGTAAAGCGTGGCGTGAATGTCATCAGCTCAGTTCCCTGGGCCAGGGTGGTTAAGAAGGTGGAACTGATTTATAGGGATCTTGACAATCACTGAATCTGAGCTTGCTTCTTGCTCATTACTTCTGATAGAAACCCATGGGCTGTCCCAGAAAACATGAAGAGTCTAATGAGATCCTTGGTGACAACCCTCTGGGCCTTCCCTAGACAGTCAAATGTCTCTGCCATAAACATGTCTCTTCACTTGAATTCAGCCATGGCTTCACACAATCGGCTCACGGTTTTTGAGCCCTGTTCAGATAGCGCCCACCTCTTACTCTATCCTGATTCCTTCTTGCAGGTCTTGTCCCTTCATCATCACAGCTTGTGTGAGGCTCTGTGCGATGTGTTGTTGAAGCTCTGGCCTTCACTCTTAGTTTGCAGAAATAGACTACTTGCTCTATGCCTCTCTTCTGTCTGGCTTGATGTTAAGCTCTTTGTTCTTCTCACTTCAAATACTCGGGCATCATCTCACCCATCCTCACTGGGGAGCACTATGGATCCCACAAGACTGGTCCATTTGGTGCCCCACAGAACTATTTCTTATGACAACATAGAACATCCTTTAATAATCATACAGCCAGAGAAAGAACCTCCACTCTCTGCTTTATGATCTGTATTCATTGCATTTCTTTCTCTTATTGAGCTGTGTAGATGTTCATTTTTATGTATGCACAGATGTTCTGACATAAAACAAGAAATCCTTGGAGCAGAGGAAAGGCCATCCCTCAGAGTTTCAGCAATCTTAAGATATAAACATCCCTGAGGCATTAGGAAGAGAGGCCACACTTGCCCATGTCTGAAGCATGACTCCACCATAGCAGAGCATGGAAGCCCATAGCAGGTCATGGGAGCCCAGGGTTATACAGGATAGTCAGTGCATGTGGCTCTTTTTCCTTGATATAGAGGAAGATTCTACTGTGTAATATGAGTGAATGTTCTCCATAAAGAGGTGTCACCAGCCATGTGTGAGGCAGGGAGAGCAAGTGCCTCCAAATAATGTGAATCAAACTTTTGCCAATACTTAGAGATTGCTGTCCAATCTTCCTGAAGCCCACACTGACCATTGTCTTGGCTCAGAGAGCCTCACTCTGGAGACAGAAATATATCCACACAGTCCATGTTAAAAATGACTGGAGCAATAGAGAAAGCTTAAAGGGAAGCTGAAAGAATCCAGCTGTCTCATTCCTGATCTTAAGTGCGCAAAAGCCTGTCCTTAGGAAAGTTTTGTTTCCCAGGTCATTTCTGATTGGTTTGGTTTGGTTGAGTAGTTGTCTCTTATCAGATTGAGGGAGCTTTCTACCATGGTTGTCTTTGTCTTGCTTAAGCATTAAAGAATAGTCTTGGTAGGAAACTAATCTAAGAATCAAAGTCTCAAAGAGTGATAAAAATTAACTCCATAGAAAAGAGGTAAATACTTTGGGTTAATTGGGTAAATCAAAATAGGAGAAGGCCCTAGCCTTGTAAGTTCCTTCAGTAGTATCCATCAGAAGGTTAAGGTCTGACCCACTGGGGACTTGCATACTACTGGGACCACAGCACAGAGGTGTGAATATGCAGCACATGTCAGAAAAAGCAATTTTATAAAGTAGAGGAATATGTATCAAAAGATGGCCTAGTCGGCCATCACTGGAAAGAGAGGCCCATTGGACACGCAAACTTTATATGCCCCAGTACAGGGGAACGCCAGGGCCAAAAAGGGGAAGTGGGTGGGTAGGGGAGTGGGGGTGGGTGGGTATGGGGGGACTTTTGGTATAGCATTGGAAATGTAAATGAGCTAAATACCTAATAAAAAATTAAAAATAAATAAAGTAGAGGAAACCAGAGAACTATGGAAGGAGATACTTGAGTAGATTTAGCAGTTAGAGGAATGGTGGTCCTCCTCGGGAAGAGGTAAAGAGCATGCCAGAGCAAGGCCATCAGGACAGAGAGGTATCACATGAGCCAAGGGCAGATTTGGGGGCAAGTGAACAGACCATGGAAATATGTTCAAAAATCAAAAAGAGACCATGCAGGTAGATCATCATAAACAAAAAGGATTTGGAGGTAAAAGATACCCATATCAACACCAAATCTTAAAGTTCAGCATTCTTTTAATAAACATTATTAGTATATGAGATTATCAAGTATTTTACTGATAAGACCTTAGCTCCTTTTTATGAAACTATATTGTCTGCCTACAAACTACCATGTACATGTCATATATTTCCATTGTGACACTGCTAAGAGAAAAAACAAGCATTAATAGAACATTTGTTTTACTGTAGGTGCTATCATATGCATTTTATATGTGTGTTTGTATGTTGAAACACACATATTCAAGCACACTTCTGTATGTGTTATATATATTTATATATAAATATGCAATATACGATTTATAAAATATAATGTACAGAATATAGAATATGTGTAAAATATAAAATATAAGATATAAATTATGAAATAAAGTAGAAAATAGAAAATAAATATTAAATATCACATATATAATTGATATATGATATGTCATATATAATATGCGATATACATGATACATAATATATGGTATGAGACATGATGATATGAAAGATAAATGATATATAACATATGACATATAGTATATTATATATAAATATATAATGTAATATATGAGCTTATGTATTTATATAATATTTATATATATTATAGAGAGAGCAAGAGATAGAGGTAGAGAGATATATGCATACATACATGTATATTACATATTGTCTCTTGAAATTTCTTTATGATGTAAAATCACCGTTCACTTCCCATGTGAAATGCTTACACTACTTTTATAGTTAAGGGTACTGTTAGCTTAGCTGTAGCATGATAGGACAACTGGAGATCCATTCTGTTTGTCTCTCTGTGTCATACACCTGGACCCTAGAATAGTTTTCCTTCACAATTAGCTGGTGGAGCACCTGGGTGGGTTATGTGGAGATTTAGAAAAACACATTTTATACTATAAAATCCAATGGGAAAACCCTAAGTGCACTAATGCTAACACATCCCTGCAGCTATGCTATTTCTGAGTTCTTTTGACTACACATTGTACATTGTGGGCAAGGTAGAAAAAAAGAGTCTCAGTAAAAACTTTTCCTTTCCAAGAATAGAATTGTGTTGCCACAAATTCTGCAGGTCTGACATTTACTCAGGCGAGAGAAGACAGCATCCTAAAGTAGACCTTAGAGCTGTGTGCTTTTCTCGCTCCAGCATCGACGGAAGCAGAAACTCCTGACTCCAGAGTGGTATCACTATCTCACATCCTGCACGTGTCCGAATATGCTTCTGGGAAAAGCCAACATATTATAGATTCCTCCTCTAAAAATCAAGAGCTTGTCTGAGAAAAACAGCTGAAGGTGATCATTCATGGTTTGGTGTAACCTATATGCAGATGGTCCTCTCTGGGAGCCTTGTTTTGCAATAGGAATATAATAAGTGCTGACTTCTTGTAATTATCTGACAAGGAACAGTATAGTTTAGGACCATATAGTTTCAGCACCATCATGCTGTCAAAACAAACAGGTAGTGGCATCGTCCTACGTTCTCATCACACCTTCCCACGCCACTCAAGGAAAGCAAGCTCCCAGGGTAACGGTGTTTTTTACTGAGCAGTGAGTAAGAGAGTTACGGAATTAAAAAAAAATGAATCTTGTGCAATGACAGATACAATGATACAGAGATCAAGGGACCAGGGCTTTAAATTGTTACAACTTAAAGGGTTTTGCTGGGGATAGAAGAGACAAAGACAGATTGAGGGCAATAACCTGTTAGTGTTGAAATAGGAAGAAACATAAAGCTGAGGGCTAATAGGATAAAGGCATTGGAGGAGACAGGCTAAATACTCAAAAAGATGGATGGGTACTGGAGGGCTGAAGACTCAGGTGTAGATGGATGGACGCTGGAGAGTGAAGAGCAAGATGTAACGGGTTTAGTGCCTGAGAAGAAGGAGGAGAGGGAGTAGGCTTGATGGGAACTCAGAAATGACTTTCCCACGTGAATAATCAAGAATGAGGTAGGTTTGAGTTGGGTGACTTAAGTGATTTTGAGATTTGCATGGGAATCTGAGCAATGTTCATTTGACTGACTTTCCTCTGTGACAAAGGGGATGGAATTATAAGTTGACATGGAAGGGAGAAGGGGGTGGTGTATTTCCAGGAATATGAATCAGGATACAGAACCTGGTTTGACGGCTTATATATGGTAGGCCCAGGGAGTGGCACTATTGAAAGATGCAGCCCTGTTGGAGTAGTTTTGGCCTTGCTGGAATAGGTGTGTCATTGTGGGTGTGTGCTTTAATAACTTCATCTTAGCTGCCTGGAAGCCAGTCTTCCACTAGCAGCCTTCATATGAAGATATAGAACTCTCAGCTCTGCCTGCACCATGCCTGCCTAGATGCTGCAGTGCTCCCACCTTGATGATAATGGACTGAACCTCTGAACCTGTAAGCCAGCCCCAGTTAAATGTTGTCCTTTATAAAACTTGCCTTGGTCATGGAGTCTGTTCACAGCAGTAAAAAAATCCTAATTATGACATGCAGTGTGTGTAGTTCATGTTAATATCAACATCTCTAGAGATAAGTCTAAAATTTTGAACTAAGCATAAAGAGTCTCAGAAGAAAGCGGTGACAGGACTGGGGTTTTGGATAAGTTTGACTCCCTTAGTGGGTGGTGTCCTATGGAAATAAGCAGTGTATAATGTAGGGGTCTGTCCCCTGCATTGCATCACTCTTGAGGATTCACCAAATATTTATTCCTTACTGTTTACATTGCTGCCAGTTATATTTTTTATTGCCTTCCACATTACCACTTATTATTGACACTTTTATTTTGGAAAATCCATGTTTCCCCTTTTTGTTTTTATCTTTAGAGCCTTGGTTCTTTATCAAGTTTCTCTTTGGTTTCCTTTTTTTCCTACAGTTATCAATCACAGTTTATTTAAGCATCCATCTGCCACTTCTAACCTCAGAATAATCTATGGTTCTTTTGATCTTGTCTAATTTTTAATAATTTTCTTATCTAGCCCTCTGTTGACTTTGCCTCAACACGGTTGTCTATTAGATGGTTTGGATGGTACTTCATCTTGTCTCATAAAGACCTGTCTACCCCTTCCTGCCCTGGTGAAGTGGAGGGTGAGCACTTTCATTTGAATCACTTCATGATTAATATCTGTGGTAGTTTGAATATGCATGATCCAGGGAGTGGCACTATTGGGAGGTATGGCCTTGTAAGAGGAAGAGTGTCACTTTATGGGTAGGCTTTGAGACCCTCTTCTAGCTGTCCTGCCTGCCTTCTGATCAAGATGTAGAGCTCTCAGCTCTTTCTCCAGCACCATGTCTGCCTGGACTCTACCATATTTTCCACCTTAATGATAATGGACTGAACCTCTGAACCTCTCTATAAGGCAGTCCCAATTAAATGCCCTTTATGAGAGTTGCCTCAGTCATATTGTCTCTTCACAGCAATGAAACCCAAACTGACACAACATCAAACATGAGTAGAAGTTATATAAGACTCAATTTACCTAAAGTGTGCCCCAGATCTAGCCTAACATTTTGCAGGCTTTGGGCTCAGAGCTTCCAGTGTTCATCAGAGTTACTAAATGAGCCTCAAACTCTAATCTCCATGGCCTCAGCAAAGACAAAGCAGAAAAGAGTCTCAGCCTCCTTTTCCAAGACTCCCTGCCCTGCGCTTCTTCCTTATTAGGTAAAACAGTTCTGGCATGCATGTCTCTGGTTTTATTTCCAGCTCCTCAAAGCTTGCCAAACTCTCCCGCTTTTCTTGTCCCAGAGCATCAGTCCTCTGCCTGGGCAAATCCAAGATGCTCAGCCTGAAACTCTATGAAAAGATTTGGTAGATGCTGCCAAGGGGAAAATGGCTGTGGAGCCTCCACTTTGCCCCTAAAGATTCCTGCTTTCGTGAAATCTTAACCTAAGAGTCTGTTTAATCCCTCCAGGACTTAGATTTCATCTGGGATGTTTTATGCATTCCAGCAGAGTCACAGACCTAGCTTACACCACTAAATCTTACACAGGACAAAGTCCCTGGATTGTGCTATACACTGTAGATATTTATAAACCTTTGGAGGATGAGGGCCATCCCTTTGGCCCTAACTAGATCATTGCATCATACTATATACCAACTATAGTAACTATACAAATGACATACCAGGATAGGAAACATTTACCATGTGTCTGCTCCAGCCACATCCTGCCTTATAGAACACAGCATCCATTTCTTCCATTTAGCTCTCATTCTTGAAGCCACAGCTTTTATGAGGCACATAAATGACACAAAGTGCTTTTAAGTTTCAGTAGAGAGCTGGTGTGTGCTTGGTGACCACAGGCTTTAGCTGATCCTCCTTGTTACTGCCACATAGTCACTTCAGATAGCCTTAACAACCAGTACATTGTGGACAGTGCTGCAGTGGGGAGCTCAGAGGCTCAACACAAAGAGCTGGAGGCCCTTCAAAGGAAAATAACCCCATCATTGTGTAATCCCAGGCCAGATGATCCGTACTCCTAAATTTTTCAACATTACTTATTTTATCTTATATTTAGTCTTATCCTTGCTTCCCAAATTACACATATAAGATAAATGCTAAAGTTAGAGTTCCACCCTCAGCTACATAATTTTTTTCCAATAAGCTGCTTTTTCAGACATCCCTGATCAAGTTGGATACCAGGTCACCCTGTCTTGTGACAGTGAATTTACTTTGTGCGCAGACTGCTTGTTCTCAACACTTAGGAACGTTTTTGGAATCAGACTCACTCTGAACTAGGTGACTGATATCTTTTTAAAGGGGCAGCACTCTGTTCTGTTTAGGAATTAAAGTAGACCATGTGGCAAAGTTTGAAAACTGAGGCATCCAGGAGGCATCTATGGTGACTTTATATAAATGGCGACTGTATATAATATCACCCCTTTCACTAAAAGAAATGCCCCCTCATTTTCTCAACCAGTAAGAAAAAGGCTTGTTGTATTCATTTGTATATATGGAAATACATTAACCAAAAATTTAAAAGCAAGCAAAATGTGGAATGCATAAACAGATAGTGGTCTTCACTACAAAGAGAAAAATATCCCTTAGTACATGATACTTAGAGTCCAAAAAAAGAGATTGGGGATCTTAAAGCACTTCTCGATAGATTTTACTTTTTATTTATGTATATATGTAGGTAGGTATGAGCACCTGAGTGCCGGTGCCTTTGGAGGCTGGGCACTGCATCCTCTGGAGTTGGAGTCACAGATGGTACTGAGTTGCCCAACATGGTGTGATACAAGAGCAGTATGTGATCTTAGCCACAGAACCATCTTTAAAGCTCCAAGTACTTATTTCTAAGTGAAAAAATCTTATTCCAGAAGATCACGTTTAGGAAAATTCCAGTGTAATGGCATTTCAAAATAATAAGCAAAATTGTACAGGTCATGAAATAAAATCAGAGTTTGACAGGAGGGGGACATGTGCAGACAGAGTAGAAGAATTTCTGGGTGGTGACACTAATTTACTTGACAATGGAAATCAGATGTTATTGTGAATTTGTCAAACCCCAAATGATGTACACAACCAAAGTGAATTGGGGCACAAGCAGTGGCATTCAGTAAATAATAGTCTACCAAAGATGTAGGTTCATCATTTGTCACAAATGCACCACATTATCTTCGTTCATCAATAACAGAGAAACCAAGGCATTCTTAATCTTTCTATTAAATGTTTTGGTATGTCTAAAATTGCCCTAAGGAATAAAGTCTACTGACTGAAAAACAAACAAATATACAGCATAGTATATCTTTAGAAAGTGTGCAATCTAGTTGGAAGAGTTTCTGCTTGATATATTAATCAAACAAGTCATTGTTGTAGTTAGCACTCTGTAATAAATACCATGGCCAAAAATCAAAGTGGGTAAGAAAGGGATTGTTTCCTCTTGTTGCTTAGAGTCCCTCATTAAAGAAAGTCAAGGCAGGGGCTGGAAGCAGAAATCATGAATGAACATTACTTACTGCCTTACATCTCATGGCCTGCTCATCCTGCTTTCTTATACAACCCCAAACCATCTGCTAGATACAGCATTGCTACAGTGGGCGGGGGCCTCTTCTGTCAATAAACAATCAAGACAATGCCCCCCAGACGTGCCCACATGCCAATATAATCAAGGCCATTCCTCAGTGGGAACTCTCTGTTCCTAAGTGACTCTGGGTTGAGTCAGGTTGGCAATAAAAACTAGACAGATCAGTCATGTTCAAGCTATCACTATCAAGTTGTTTGACATTTTTGGGTCATAGGTCATAATAGAAGTAGATACATATTAATACATCCCTTTAAAGGGGTTTTATTTGTATTTCTTAAAGTAGTATGTGATTGAGGCACATGAGTTCTCATGGATGTTTTCTAAGAAAATCTTTGAATATTTTTAGGTGAGCATCGTTTCTATTGTATGCTATAGTACAAAACAACAATGAAGCCTCAGGAAAGTTTTATTTAGATGCCTGCCCTGAACAAACATCTACATTTCCCTCAGGCTGTGCCAAGATAGAGCCTATATATGTTCTGAATACAAACCCTACACAGTCCTGTCTGAGAATCAGAGCTCTATCTCTGCTGTTCAAATCAGATTATGTCCACTGTTAAGAAATAAAATTCACTTTGGGCCTGTCTCTGGACCTTCTTTTCCTCAGGCTCCTCTTCATTTCCATCCCTATAATTTTTTCAGACAGGAACAATTATGGGTCAGAGATGTGTCTGTAGGATGGCAACCCCATCCCTCTCTTGATGTCCTGTCTTCTTGCAGGAGGTGGGCTCTATAAGTTCCCTCTCCCTACTTTCAGGCATTTCATCTAAGGTTCCTCTCTTTGAGTCCTGGGAATCTTTCACTTCCCAGGTCTCTGGTGCATTCTGGAGGGTCCCACTAACCTCCTATTTCCTGAGGTTGCCAGTTTACATTCTTTCTGCTGGCCCTCAGGGCTTCTTCAGTCATTTTACCTCACTCAGTACCAGAAAAGGTCGCCCTCTCCCCTCCACTCTCCCCACTCTCCCCCCCAACCCATCCACTTTCCCCGCAAGGTACACCCCTCCCTCCACACCTGTGATTGCTTTCTTCTCTCTCCCTGGGCACTTCAGCTTGTTGAGCGTTTTAAGTTCTGTAGACTGTATCTTGGGTATTCTGTACTGAGGTTATGGAGTGCTCACAGAAAGGGACTTATCATGATGGCCCTCAGAAAGACCCAATAAGCAGCTGAAAGAATCAGATGCAGATATTTGTACCCAACCAATAGACAGAAGCAGCTGACCCCTGTTGTTGAATTAGGGAAGGCTGAAAGAAGCTGAGGAGGAGGGCAACCCTATAGGAAGACCAGCAGTCTCAATTATTCTGGACCCCTGAGATCTCTCAAACATTGGACCACCAAACAGACAGTATACACCAGCTGATATGAAGCCCTCAACACACATACAGTAGAGGACTTCTGGGTCTGTGTATATTCAGAGATGATGCACCTAGCCCTCAAGAGACTGGAGGCCCCAGAGAGTTTAGAGGCCAGGTGGGGTGGGGGCTGGGGGCATCCATGTGGAGATGGGGTGGGGTGGGGAGGAGGTGTGGGATGTGGAGCAGATGGGGGGTAGATGGGGGGAGGGAATGGAATATATTATATATCATGTATATCACATATTATATATGACATATCATATATCAATTATATATGTAATATTTAATATTTATTTTCTATTTTCTACTTTATTTCATAATTTATATTTTATATTTTGTACATACTCTATATTCTGTACACTATATTTTATGTATTGTATATTACATATTTATATATAAATATATATAACACAAACAGAAGTGTGCTTGAATATGTGTGTTTCAACATACAAACACACATATAAAATGCATATGATAGCACCTACAGTAAAACAAATGTCCATTTCCCTAGAATTTTTCAATTTTGTATTTTCAAACCAAATGAAATTACTTTGGCCTGTTACAGAATGTTTTTGTCAATATTGCTCTTAAGCCTTAGACCATTGACCCTGGCAAGAGACAGTTAAAAAAATTCTATTATAAACCATGGTGGTATGAAATGAAGATAGCCTACTTAGGATCATACATTTTAATGTTTGGTTTCCAGCTTTCCTGTTGATGGATTGTTTAAGAAGGATTAGGAGTTGTGTCACAAAGATAGTCTTGGACATTTTCTAAAGGCCACACCAGACCAGTTTTCCTCTCTCTCTTTCTCTCTGCCTCCATCTTGACAATTAGATGTGATGTTTTAGCTACCATCCCAATGCCTTACTTCCTTGCCTGCTCCTATACTCCCTACCATGATAATACAGACTAACCTTCTGAAACCATAAGGAAGCCTCCAATGTAAGCACTTCCATTCAAAGGTTGCCTTGGTGTCTTCTCACAGCAATAGAACAGTGACTAAAACAGAAACCTATGGCATGTGTAGTGGGGGAGATGTCTAATGGAGAGTTGTGTTCAAATTAAAGCAATTCATCAAGGAACCAGTTACTACATTTCTATTCCATGTAATTCTTGTGATCAATGTATTTTATGAGGTTTCTCAAAATGTTGGTAAATTGGAACAACATTATGAACTAACCAGTACCCCGGAGCTTTTGACTCTAGCTGCATATATATCAAAAGATGGCCTAGTCGGCCATCACTGGAAAGAGAGGCCCATTGGACTTGCAAACTTTATATGCCCCAGTACAGGGGAACACCAGGGCCAAAAAGGGGGAGTGGGTGGGCAGGGGAGTGGGGGTGGGTGGATATGGGGGACTTTTGGTATAGCATTGGAAATGTAAATGAGTTAAATACCTAATAAAAAATGGAAAAAAAATGTTGGTAAATAATTTTCCTTTCTTTATGAAGGTAAAAATAAGATTTTTAGAATATTGCTATCAGTCTAATTTATCCAACATGTGTGCTGAACTATGAGTTTATTTTACATTATTTATGTCTAACCATTTCCTTAAGAAAAGCCTATTTGGCCAGATGATTTTCATTCTTGTTTTACAAACAACATGGTTTCATAATTCTCTATATGACTTGATCAAATTGGGTTATGTCTATGACACTGTCAAATTCACAGAAATGGCTAAAACTCCATCACAAGGCTCAGCCACAGTCCCTGTCTCTTCTAACAGCGAGAGACACCTTTCTTTCACTCAGTTCATCCATGACCCTTCTTGCTTTGAAATGAGCCCATGCTTCAGCACCTACATTTACATTTTTGACAATAAGCAGAGGAATGTAAACTCCTTAGCCATTTTACATGCTAATTTCTTGGCTTTCTAATGTGTAGAATTTAGATTTGAATTCACTTTAATTTTCTGATAATATATGGTAACAGAAAGAAGGACATGAGACGCTTAATCCATTGCCACAACAACGGGCAGTTCTATGAATAGAGGACATTGTGGCTGTTATTATAGTGACTATTAAAATCCAAAACAATTGTGATATCAATCAACAAACATATTTTTCCAAATATATACATAATGAATACAGACTCATTATAGCTATATGGGCTCCACAGGTCAAAATCATTACAGTTCTCTTTCCTCTAGTGATAGAAATGTCTTGGTGATAGAATAAATGCTTAGAAATCTTGCATTCTTGTTTTGTTGCCAAAATATGCTATTATTATTCATATTCATCAGATCTTAGCTCATTGTAACAATATTAGTCAGCATCCGAGCACACTATCATAATAAATACAATGCTATGTAAATCTTCCAAGATGCATTCCCAGTGTCAGAACTATTTAGGGTAGGAAGGAATGGTCTGATGGAGCACAGACTCACACAGTGTTCCAATCCCTCCCATGAGCCTGTGTTCTGACCTTTCTTATCCACTGTTTGCATTGTCCCAGAAAGATAGAATTCATCATTTCCAAGATCAGTTTATTGTAAGACGGAATAATTGCCATGAGAAGTCTCTTGCCATCTTCTCCCATTCGATGAGGACTAAGCAAGAGAGCTTAAAAAATGCTTTGAAATTCTTGAGCAGAATAAAGCATGGATAATCACCATTTATCATTCTTATCTTCTATTTAGCCAGCTGCTATCCACGGGCATGTCCTTGACCCCAGGATTTTGCTTCAGAGTTACCTCCCCCGGAAGCTCATCTGGACTCCTAAAGCTAAACTGGTTTATTCCCACCCTCAAGGTCCTAACCATCTCTGAACCTCTGACCTCCAAATAAGGTGCCTCTGTTTATGATAAGCTTCCCGAGGGCAGAATGCTGTCCTGTTTTCTTGTAGCTTTTCCAGTCAGTACCCGGTTGATTGATTGACACACAATAGGTGATTAGTGTAAGTGGTAGACTGAAGAAATTCCACAGGTGCCCGGGCAGAGCATTGACTTCTGCACGGAGTGACGCATCATTCTTGGTCATACCATACTGTATGAAGATTACGTGAGCATTGACACCTCTATTAGGGCTGTGTCCGGAGAACAGCATGAAAAAGATCAATCATGTTAGGAGCCCACTAGGTCAACATTTGGAAATGTACCTTGGCTGGGGCAGGTAGATGCAAAAGTCTTGGTACGTCCATCCATATCTCTGGATATCTTACATGATGGATTTTTTTGGGGGTTGGGACTGATTATTTTCTAAGATTTATTTCTGATATTTTATTCCTAGATAATTCAGTATGTAGGTATGTGTGCCTGTATGTGCTTATATGCTTTTAGTGCAGGTGCCCACAGAGTCCAGAGATATCAGATCTCCTGGAACAGCAAGTACACTTAACCACTTAGTCCATGGAGATTCTTAAAGATTTATCCTGACATTATGTGTATGAATGTTTACATGCATGCTTGCTTGCATGCCATGTGTGTGCCTGTTACCCACAGAATACAGAAGAAGAAAATGGATCCCCAGAGTCTGAGTTATAGATGTTGGTAAGCTATAGGTGATGAGAACTAAATCTGGGTCCTTTGCAAGAGCAATGAGTACTCTTAATCACAGAACCACAACTCTAACTACATCATCTGTTGTTTGTTTGTTTGTTTGTTTGTTTGTTTCTGTTTTCTAGATTAATAAATACACTTGTGTTAGTTTTTCTCCACAAGGCCAGATGCACTGAGCTGGTCTGACCAATATAATAACAGGATTTGATGTTACTATCATACCCAGTTCTTTAGGTGACAATTTTGGTGTGTGTCTAGAGGAAGAACCCCCTGTCAACTGAGGCTAAGCTCTGATATTGCCTCTAATATGTCTTTACTGTATCTGGAAGTATCTGGTGCTATATATGAAATCAGTGGAATGTGTTCATGGTTTCCGAATCTATCCATCATAGAATCCCACACTTTCTCTGTATAATGTCATCCTTCTCTGAGGAACATTGTATTTTTCTAAGTACACCACTCTTATCTGTATACTGCCATCTTTCACCATTCTCAAGTACTAGCCCACCCCCACCTCATTCTGTATCCCAGTTATGTTCTCCTTCCTTCTTCCAGCATCTCACTCATCTCCTCGGCCTCACTTTCCTCCACAAGAGCCCACGTGTGTCTGGGTTGCCACGGAACTACCTCTGCTCTAGCCTGCATTTCTACGCCCAGTGTCGGACCCCATGTTGTTACTCAGCTTCAGAGAGATGAATCAATATATGCCATAGTCCATATTAAGAAGATAAAAATCCCTGACCTAAATCCACATGGCTAGGTCCCCATCCTCTTGAGGTCACTACCCACATACCACTGCCCCAATGCCCGGCACACCTTCTTCTCACTTTGAAGAACTTCATGTGAGATCGCTTTGTCAGTAAATGTCAGCATTAAAATAAAATGTTTTCATTATTCACTCCATGGTAATCAATGAGTGACCATGGCAAAGAGGGTACTTGATTCATCAGAGCTATCATTCAATAAAGATGCATTTAATCATTTTAACTACTTTTTAAAAAAAAGCTGCACAGAGTCTGGTGATCTGTAAAGGGGGGAATGTATCTACATGTACATCAATCCCTCTTTCATTAATACTTATTGGCTCACAGTGATATTAGGCACGAGGTTGTCCCTGTTATTTTCAGATATGATACACTGTACAACTTCATTTGCATAAATAGTTATGCCACAACATAGTCATGCATGGTGTAGAGTACTGTGAGTGTCTCTGAATCTCAAAACCCCATTCTTGCAGCTACATTCTGATCCAGACCGCCTTCATTTTTTTAGACTACTATTCATTACTGGCACACAAGTAGGCCGATCATGCATATTTATCAACAGAAACTGAATTATCAGCTGGGTTTTATTGCATTACATTTCCCACTACTCAGGCAGCCTTTTGTTTCTAGTCTTACAGAAGCTGTATGCTGCAATAAATCATGAAGGTGTCTGGGAACAGTATGCATTCTCTCTCTCTTTTTTAAAAAAAATTATTTATTTTTAAATTATTTGTTACACTCCATATTCCATTCCCCTCCCCTCCATCCACCCTCCGACTGCTCCACATCCCACACCTCCTCCCCACCCCACCCCATCCACATGGATGCCCCCATCCTCCACCCCATCTGACCTCTAAACTCCCTGGGGCCTCCAGTCTCTTGAGGGTTAGGTGCATCATCTCTGAATATACACAGACCCAGAAGTCCTCTACTGTATGTGTGTTGGGGGCATCATATCAGGTGGTGTATACTGTCTGTTTGATGGTCCAGTGTTTGAGAAATCTCAAGGGTCCAGAATAATTGAGACTGCTGGTCCTCCTACAGGATCACCCTTCTCCTCAGCTTCTTTCAGCCTTCCCTAATTCAACAACAGGAGTCAGCTGCTTCTGTCCATTGGTTGGGTGCAAATATCTGCATCTGACTCTTTCAGCTGCTTGTTTGGTCTTTCTGAGGGCAGTGATGATTGGTCCCTTTTTGTGAGTGCTCCATAGTAATATTGTCAGGCCTTGGGACCTCCCCATGAACTGGATCCCACTTTGGGCCTTCGTTTCCTCAGGCTCCTCTCCATTTCCATCCCTGTAATTCTATACCACTCTTGGAAATGTACCCAAAAGATGCCCCACCACACCACAAGGGCACATGTTCCACTATGTTCATAGTGGCCTTATTTGTGATAGCCAGAAGCTGGAAATAACCTAGATGTCCCACAACAGAAGAATGGATACAGAAAATGTGGGTCATTTACACAATGGAGTACTTAACTATTTAGCTATTACAAAGGAGGACATCCTGCGTTTTGCAGGCAAATGGATGTAACTAGAAAATATCATCCTGAGTGAGATAACTTAGACCCAAAATTACATGCATGGCATGTACTGTCTAATAAGTGGATATTAACCAAAAAAAAAACACACACACAAAAAAAAAAACAGAATACTCAATATACAGTTTACAGAACTCAAAAAGCTCAACAGGCTGAAGTGCCCAAATGAGGATGCCTCAGTCCTGCTTGGGAGAGAGAAGAAAGCAATCACAATCACAGTGTGGAGGGAGGGAGGGACCTTGCAGGGAAAGTGGACTGGGTCAATGGGAGAGTGGAGGACAGTCAGTGTGGGGAGCAGGGGGGGGGGGAGGAGAACCTGATCTGGTATTAGTTGAGGGAAAAGGACTGAAGCCCTGAGGGCCAGCAGAAAGTGTGTAAACAGGCAACCTCAGAGGGGGGGCCCTCCAGAATGCACCAGAGACCTGGGAGGTGAGAGACTCCCAGGACTCACAGGGAGGGACCTTAGATGAAATGCCTGACAGTGGGGAGAGGGAACTTATAGAGCCCACCTCCTGCAGGAAGACATGACATCAGATGAGGGATGGTGTTGCCACCCCACAGTCACATCTCTGACCCATAATTGTTCCTGTCATGCATTCTCTTTTTAATCAGTAGAAATAGACTCTATTTGACAATACAACAATTGTATTTAGGAGGAGCTGGCTCCTGTATCAATGAAAAAATTACTGGTATTTTCTTTGCATGGTTTTGAGGCTCTGTCCCTAGTTATGCCCCAAGACACTGGCTCTACCCATCCATTCATGTCTGTCTCTCACGGTAACTATCAAGTCTCTGACTGGGACCACTTGAGGATTCCATGGATCTCTCTTCTTCAGGACAGAGCAATTTAGGACCCATTTTTTCAAGTTGAAAACCAGAAAATTAGTATTTTTTTCTTTCTTTCTTTTTTAAAATTAGATATTTTCTTCACTTAAACTTTAAATGCTATCCCCTTTCTAAGTTCCCACTTTGAAATCCCCCTCCTCTCCATCCTACTCCTGCTCACCAATATTTTTTTCTAATCATCTGAGTGAAATTTACACCCCCCAGGCTCTGCAGAACTGAGAAAGTCAAGGTATGGCAGGACAGCCCTGTGTTCCCCTGCCCTTCTCTTTGGTAGCAGGACTAATCCAGCCAGGCTGGCTTGAGGTGTGCCTGAAGTGTCAGTATCCCTGGTGCTGGGCCTGACATTCATGATCATTAAATCTCCAGAAGCTTCCCCAAACTCCCTGCTCAGTGTTTCCTCTATAGTGTGATTTACTCTTCCTCTGAGCTTTTTGCAGGATAGAAGAGCAGTCAGGTCCCCCTGTGCTACCTGTGAAGTTGGGCTTGCAGGCAGCTCACCTCAGATGGGGTTGCATGTTGGTGTGAAAGGCTAATTCTCTGGGTAACATGTTAAGTTTTCCCTTGCCGGTGCTCCCTTCTATGTATAAACAAACTGAAGTCCATAAAGACCCTTTCCAAAGAAGGTTCCAGCAAGGGAGGACCATTGCAGAAATCATCCACAAACATAGCTTCCCTTGCCTCATCTCCTTCACGTCATGGTTTTTCTGCACAGAAAACAATAAAATCAACAAAATCAGGAGAGGCTTCAGAGCTCTGGGTTGAGACAGGATAGTGCTATCTTTTCCATTAATTAATTTATTTACTCATTTTACATCCCAATTGCAACCCCTCCTTCCTTCCCCAGCCCCTTCTCCTCTGAGAAAAGGGAAGCTCCCTTTGGGTAACAAAACTTGATATGCTGGCATTATCAAGTCACTTCAAGACTAGACACATCCTCGTTCACTAAGGCAAGGCAAGGCAAGGCAGAGATATGACTCAGTGTGGATGCACTGACCAGACTGAATCAGTGTTGAGGAGCCTTTACTAAGAGCCAGCTCATATGAGAGATTATGACATAGGAAGCAACAGGAGGACCACAGAGGAATCAGGACAGACAGACATTGGCTAGAACCAGGATGAAGCTCTCTGACCTCTCCTAGTCAAAAGGATCAACTGAAGATTAGGTAAGACCTATGTACAGTCAGAACTTTCATACATGTGTGTAGACAGTGTTTTATGTCCTTTGCAATTATTAACTCAGCCTTCAGAGCTACCTCCTCAGGCAGGCACCACGATTGACTCCATTCTTTCAAAGACAAAATTGGCACACAGGTGGTCTTCTAGCTGTTATTTACACTTTTCTGATTGAAAAGAAAATGTTGTCTTTCTTTTAGCAAATTTATTTCATATAGAAGGCTTAATGCCTTGTCAGTGCTCTTCTACTGTAACAGACACCAAGACTCACTTCAAAGGTCAGGGCTCAGTTAGAGGCATATCTCAGAATATATAATTCTATTCTAAGTACCTCAGAGGAAACTAGTATGTTGTGTTCAATAAGAAATGGATGTATACAAGAAGGATTTCAGTAGATCATGAAAGTATAGTCTACAAGATAAAGAAAGAGGCCAGCAGAAGAGTCTTCCTCAAAGTCCTCAGTGGGTACCAACCTTGTCCATCATGGCCTCAGACTTCAAGCCATCAGAAATATAAGATAATAAATTCCTGCTGTAAAACACACCCAGTCTGTAGTACCTTGCTTTGGCAGTAAAGAAAACAGGTGACAGGTAGCATTGGTGACACAGTAGAGAAGTCTCCCATGAATTTTTGTTTCAGGAATTTACTCAAATGCCTTCACTGTCACATTCCAGCTTCATGGTCTTTTGGGGTTGGTCTTTATCTCAGCCATTTGTGCTGTGTTATAAGACATAGTTGCCTTCCAGAAACACACCAGATGAGTGTGCCACCAAAAGTGTCAGTAATTAATGAAAGACATGGAATGCTGGAATTGGGAGCAATAGTTAGAGGTACTGGAGCAGAAACTGAAGACATTAACCAAGATGTGTAGGAATGATGGGACGAGTCCCAGAAAAAAGATCATCTTTTGGCTGAGGAAATGTATTCTGTGCAAGTTATTATTACTATAGTCATTTGGATTATTAGGACACGGGACTAAGTACACAACTGCAAGATAACTAAATGTGGATGCTCAGTGTCAAATTTCATGCAGAAAGGGTTTACTTACTCCTTTCAAAAGAAAACAAATAATTCCTACACTTGATGATTCAGAAACACCTTAGTGTGTAGCCCGGCAGACAACAAGTATTTTTAACCAACAGAGACAGTGACGATACAACAGAAAATCCTTGGAAGGGTGCCACACTGCCAGGATGCTCTCCCACAGATCCCAGGAAGAGCCCTGGAGGCTGATACAATTCAACAGCACTCCTCACAGCTCTCATTCCTCGGGGCACACGTGAAGGGTGGAGTCTCTCTGCTGCCTCACCCCAGGCTCGGCAATCTTCACCAGTCATTGGCTCTTATGGCTCTGTCCCTACCCTGTTGTCTAACATACTTAGTTTCAACTAGGAAAGTTTAAGAGCAGCTGCAGTGATAAAGGCCGTGACATTTTCAAGGCATATTTTCGTCGAGTGTTAATGCCTAACAGCTTGTAGGGCTGACAGAGAGAGACGCGTGCCTGTGGGTGACTGCTAATAGTCAGGTTAGATCCTGTTTATAGTGTCAAGACGCCAAAGACATGGTGTCATGTGTGGAAGTGAAAGTGTTACACACAGACCTTAGACCTCTGAAAACTGTTCTGTTTAGTGACAAGATATACACCTTTTATTTTTTTATATATTACTTAGGAAAAAGTTTTAAAAAAAAATTCTACCCTAGGAGGAAAACACACTGTGATGTCTCTAAGAGGCTGTCGAAAGAAGTCATTGCCCACATTTGCCTGAGAAAAAGTTATGGTGAACAGTGGGAGGAATGAGAACACTGCAGAAAAAACAGGAAAAGTATTGAGAGTCACTGAGGTGTTGCCACGTGATCTTGCCTTTTGCTTTCCTGACATTGTTGCAGGTAAAATCCAGGTCCCTCCACTTCAAAAATTAATTACAACTTGCCCCTCACCTTCAACTCTTACATTCTCTCTACTCCCTCTTCCCCTGTGTTCCCTGAGTCTGTGAGTGGCTGATGTAGTTCTTCCATTTCAGACTGAGCAGTCCACTAGCATTTTGGCCAGTTAAGGTTACTGTACTACCCACCACCTCCCTACAGTAAGAAGCAGCTCATTAATATTAATACATATGAATATTTAGATAAAATTAATCCATAAACTCTAATATCTATACTTAGAAATTAATTGGATATCATGACTGTGTAGTAGAATAATGGTACACTCTCCTATAATGCCTATGAGTACTAAATAAACTCCCACCCATGCTCACACAAGTAATTCCTATACTTAGTGAGCTACACACAAAACAAGGCATGGAAGGAAGAGGAGACTTGTTGAGATGAAGGCTTCAGGGGGGGATGGAAGAAAATGGGGGTGTGAAATGACTAAAAGTTTGTTATATAAATGTATGAAACTGTCAAACAGCAACAAAAAATACAAACAAGAAAAGTAATTACTCATTATAAGCCTTAGGGCAGAACACCTGTGTATAATTTCTTGGCAAAGTATTAGGTGGCTCCATGGTTCTCAGCTCTGTCTACATGAGAGACTCAATGGGAGGGGGGGTGCTTTTAAGCCCCTCAGAGTGCATTCACCATCATGGCACAAGTAAATCACAACACACAGGTTCAGGATTCCTTGTGAAGTGTTCGTTTGAACATCCTTTAGATAATAACAATACAAATTCAAGTTTGAAGCCAGCATCAACTTGCTGCCCTGAAAAGCCACTTCCGATGTTCTCACTCAGGTTTTATCTAGTTGACAAAACAGACTATTTAGGGGTTCCATTCCCTTCCAACACAAGGTGATGCTATGTCTGAGGAGCAGAGCCTGGAATATTTGGTGAAAGAGGTTTCCCTACCCCATTATAAACAGTCAATGCTCATGAGCCCCCAGGAGGATGCAGACAAAGAAACAGCCTCAATGGAGTATCTGATCACTGGGGCATCTGAAGATGCCCCACCACTTCAGGTCCTTAGACAAGACAGTACCACAGTCCCAACAGGTAATGTGGCCCATGGGCTTCTGTGGCGAATACTTCAGTTCTGCCTATTAGCACTTTAGGAAGGTTCCAGAAACTTTAGATGGAACCTAGCTGATAAAAGTAGATCACCCAGAGGCATCACTGAAAAGTATTCTTTCCCTTGCCTTTGCCTATCTCTCTCTCTTTTTTTCCTCTACTTCCAGGTAGCACTGGTTAATTTTGTCTGTCAACCTGACACAGTCTAGAGTCACCTGGGTAGCAAACCTCAGTGAGGAATTACCTAGATCACATTGGCTCATGGGCATATCTGAGGTTGATTGTATTGGTTCTTACTGAAAGTGCAAAGAACTCTGAATATTTCCATTTCGAGAGCTGGACTATGAACTGTAGGAAAACAAGAAACCTAGTTGAACATGAACAGCAATCAAGAAAACAATGGCTATGCACATGTTTTTTCTTTGCTCTTAACTGGATATAACACTTTAAATTCTTGTCTTGTGTTTCCCACATTAAACTGTCACAAATAAGTCAAACACTTTATTTTCCCTAAGTTGCTTTCTTTTAAGGCATTTGTCACAAAATCAGAAGAAAAACTAAAACACTGTATACTATGAGGTGAAGAGCCTTTGCCACACTCTTTTGTTGTTATGATGCTCTACCTAAGCACACAAGTCCATCACACAACCATACTGAACCCTCTAAGACAATGAACCAAACTAAATATTTCCTCCTTGATGCAGTTACTTTTCTGTTGTTACAGTAAAACATCATGGCATGACCAGAAGCAACTTATAGCTTAAGTTCATTGTAGCTTACAGTCCCAGAGGGTTAAGACTAAAAGAGATCCATTCATTATAGCTCCACATATTACAGGTTAGTGGATCTCAGTCCCTGTTAGATAGGAGGCTATGGAAAGTACTGAGATGCAATCATAAGACAAGGAAACAGTAATCCCTGTACATGAAACTGGACCTTGGTGCAGTGTGCTTGGATAGACACATAAAGACTCTACTGTTCAGGAGACAACCTTGAACTTCATTACACATTTTAAAAGTTTGATCAAGCAATCAACATAGTGGAAGGACTCAAAATATTATTTCAACAAATGTGTTTTGTAAAGAAGTAGGAAGTAAGTCTTCTGTCTTTGCACAGATACGTGATAGTATAAATAGCATAAGATTAGCTGTGGGCAGCCTATAACAGAATGGGCACAGGTGAGTCACAACGGAGCATCACTTGTAGTACATGTGGAGCTGTGTCTTGATTGTGCTTTACTAGTGCCCACTCTGCACATTTACACACTGTAAAATCTACTGCTGAGATAACCAAGAGAACAGAGAATGCTGACTGTAGAATGTTTGATCATGCTTTCCACAGCAACCAAACCATAACCACGGGGCTATTGGATAGCATCAATACATGTAGCAAAGCCATCTCATTTTGACTAGTACTGGATACTGTCACAGAAAAGCAGATAGCACTGCCTTCGTGGGTAGTAGATTCATCAGGATTTAGTACCTGCATTAGTCAAGATGGGCATAAACAGGAGCCATTGATGTGTCTACCTTGCACCCCGGGCTGATCATCACTGTCAAATTTCCTCTAGGATCTTTGTTCCCTGCTTGGTTACTGTCTAAAATCTTGCTGGCTTCTTAGATGGAGGAAAATTAGAATGTGATTATACTCTAGATCATAAAGACCCACCCCCTAGAGTGGTAAGGATTGCTTTAGCTTACACTTCACTGACCTCTTGAAAGTGACAAAGCCATGCTGAATTTTGATAGCCTAGGGCATGTAGACTTAGTCCCAGACTACAAAAGTACAAGAGCATAAATCCCTCTAAAGATCACAGGAAAGGCATCTATGAAGGTGCTACAGGAGTCCTGAGAATAAAAGGCAGTGATCAGTAATTCATGAAGAGCAAGGAGGAAATCCCAATGTTAGTTAAGAACATCTCACTCCCAGTGATGGAGATAGCTACATACGACAGGAAGGTATTGTCAAGACTTCTGAACACTACAACATGGCTCTTAAAGAGGAGGGTTCCCACCAATTGCCATCATCATTCATTTGTATTCATTTCTGTCAAGCACAGAGATCACTACTAGGGACCCAGAGCTAAGCAAGGCCCTTCAGATTGACTATGCAGACAGACACCAGGGGACATGTTACCTCTTTTAAAAATGGGGTGGCCAGAATTCTAGATCAGTGCTCATAGCACTTGCTGCAAAAACAAGAAGACCTGAATAAGGAACCTGGGTCCAGGTGTCCAGCATCTATAGAGATCTTGGCTGGGTGTGGTGGTCTCCTTGTAAGTCCAGCCTTAGAAGGTAGTGACAGGCAATCCTTGGAACAAGTTGGCTAGTATAAACCAGTCATAGGAGAGAGGTCAGGGTTTGCCAGAGATGTTGACTCAAAAGAATAAGGTGGAAGACTCAGCAGTGAAGATTCTCAACCTTGGGCTTCCCCATATGCATAACATGGACATATGTATTCTCAAATATGTGCATGCATATATACATGTGAATATGCATATATATGCATAAACACATACACACATACACACATTATACATATATATATATATACATGAAAAAAGAAACAACCAAAATTGCTGCTGAAAGCCATAAAAAAAAAAACCAAAGTTTTAACCACACACAAACCACAAAGTATTAACCACACACCTGCATCCCAGGAAGGCTTCCACTTCCTTACACTGTTCTTAAAACAACTACATTTCCAGAATTTTCTGTACTTATTAAGAATGATACGCTAGCAGTGGCCATGCCAGGACTTGTGACCTTCTTTCTGATGGACATGCGGTCTTGATCTCAACACCTGGCCAGCTGGCTCCAAATTGATCTGCACAGACTGAGTACTCTGGGCTTCTCTGGCTGCCTCACGCTTTGCTAACTCCTCCAGAGTCAGCACCGCTGTTCCAAACACCAGTTGTTAAAGAAGAAAGAGAGACTGGAGCAGGTGGGCTGTGTGGGCTGAGATGTCACATCTACAAAATCTGCAGAGAGAAAGAACTTCAGTGTGCGGTTCACTGCACTTTAAACTACACACACACAGAGATGGGGGGAGGGGGGTATCTCTTGGGAGCCAAAAACAAAGGCTGCGAGAGCCAGAAGGGAAGGCATCGCCAGCACCATGGCAGAACAATCTCTGCTCTGCCCATAAAAATGCCAAGATGAAAAAAAAAAAAACTGAGATACATATTTTGGGTTTTCTTGCTCCTTCTGTGGAAGCTTCTGGGGTGGGGGCGAGTGAAGACCTTGACTTTCCATCTTCTCATCCCAGGCCTAAAACATTGTTGTCTTTGGATATACAAAATGTATGTTGAATAAAGAAAAGAGGTAGAAGATGAAAACAAAAACAAAAAACAATAAAAACAAGAGGGAAGCAGAGAGATTTCATTTTTCCTTCCACAGAAGAATTCTCTGTAAGGTCCCCATAAACAGCCTGCTTACAGGGCCACCTGGGTGGCTGTTGCAAGGCCACTCATCACCTAACAAGCTGGCAAGAACCAACAAAGAAATTATTTAAAGAACTTTGGATTTTAGAACGCTTTTAGAATGCTTATCCTTAGCTCCCCTGCTTCCAGCTGGAACATAAACAGTTCTATTTGGTTTACTTTGTTTTCTTAGCTGACGCTACTAATACAGAAATAATAGGCAAAACAATGTGTCATAGTGTATCCTTATATAGCACATCAAAGTGAAAATCAGTTTACAAAAGCATTAATTCTTTCGGTTCCTCCCTTCCTTCATTTGGGTACCATCAAGTGCCCATCATGTTCTACACTTACTTAGCTTTTAATTTGCAACAGGTAAGAGAAAACTTAAATTTTAATAGAAATAAACACGTAGGCTGAAGTGATGGTTTCATTCCTCATCTTTCCAGTCACATGGCAATTATCTCTGTGATTAGCTTGGCTTAATTGGCAGTGTGTATGTGTGTGTGTGGTGAACAATACTTACAGCATTAATGTGAAGGAAGGAGAGAAAACATCCATATGATAGGGAACACAGTAGGCAGGAAAGAAACCTCTTCTCCAGGAGGCAAGTCCAGCAGAAAATGGGTGTCAGCCCTTTAACTAGAAAGCAATTTGATCAAGACATGCCTCTGTTGATCACCATATAAGGCCCACATCACTGGGATATTTGTTCTGTATGGTATTTATTGAACATACCAGAGAAATTGTATTAGGCTAAAAGCAGTTTGCAATTTCTTTTCTATGATTCCATCATTTCAGACCTACTTCACATTTCAGTATTTTCTTTCTTCATACTGTATCAAGTAGGGTTTTCTAATTAGAGCTCTCCAGAGAGATGAGGGTAATGGGGTAGATGATTGATGGGTGGATAGATAGATAGATAGTGTAGTTGTGAAAATTGGCACATGAGATTATGGAGAAAGTACACAAGCTGCCATCTGTAAGCTGCAGAACCGTGAAAGCCAATGGTGTCCAGTCCAAGTCTGGAGGGCAGAGGATGGAAAGCCAAATCCAGGTGAGGATAGATGTCCCAGCTCCAACAAACACAGAGAGCAAATTCATCCTTTTCCTGACTTTCCAGATTCAACATGTAAGATCTACAGCTTAGATGATTGACTATGGTGGGATTCTATCCCCTAGGAACAACCTGACTTGTGTAATTTTGAAATAAGGGTTATGATACCCTTAAAAGACTGAGCCTAATGATACGCTCTTGTGGAGTGGCAAGTGTTTACACAAGGTGACTCAGGAGAGACTCATGAAGGACTTACAGACTGAAGAAGTACAGGAGTAGCTCATGAGGTAGACCAAAATGCCTCATGAGGTGAATATATGAATATATAGGATATGAGAGCTCACCCCTCAGGGAGATGTATAATCAGTTGGAGGGAGCTTATATTTCATTGTGTAGCCATACATAATTTGATATGTTCCTAAAAGTAAATCCTTACATGCGCTTCTGTAAGTCACCCCAATTAAACTCATTGGTTCATCAAGAAAGACTTGGGTATTGGTCTGGAAGTGGTAAATGGAGATTTGTATATGTCTGCTCAGACACATCCAGAAATAATGTTCCATCAGGTAACTGATCTTTGCTCAGAAACAAATTATCACTCACTCCAAAAGATAGACAAACAGTTGGGTAAGTAAAGATATTTGCTTCCAAGCTCAAGGTCCAAAGTTTGGGTCCCTATAATCAACATGAAAAGTGTAAGGTTAGAACCAACTCTTGTATGTTGTCTTCTGACCTCCACATTAACACTATAGCATTTGTGTGCCCTCGCACAACACACAGAAAAAACACACACACAATAAGTAAATAAATAAATATCATTCCATAATTTGTCTGAATACTTTCCAACATTAACAAATACTCAGGCCAAATCTCAAATCAGCAGTAATATAAGTATGTCTGTTTTCAGGTGTAGAATTTGTATATGTCAGGCTTTCACATAAGATACCTGGTTATAACCAAAGGTATGAGGACTAAATAAAGCCAGGAAGTATAACATATAGCCAAGAGTCAACACCATCAACAAAATTCGACTTAGATAAGATGTAGACCATTGGGATTATCACTCAGAGATATTAAAGCAGTTGTCATTAATTTGTTAGAAGTTCTAATAAAAACAAGTACAAAATTCAACATTTTGGTAATGTCAGTGGAATGATGAAGCCACTATAGATGTACAAAATAGAAATGCTAGCCTTAAAAAATATAGAAGCACACCATGCCATTTCTCAGCTTTTGGTTTGAAGAATATTGTCCTGTATTTATATCTACATGGAACCCCAGGATGTGATCTTATTTGTGTGTTGAGTCTTTGCAGATACAACTGATTGAAATGAGGCCAGGTTAAATGGGGGCTTACAATAACACCCCTATACAGAGAGAGGAAACCAGTGTGTGTGAAACTAGGCAGGCATGAGAATAAATACAAAAATTCATTAAAGCCCTCAGAGGGACTGGAGCCCCTTGGAACTTTGATTTCTGACTTCTAAGTTCTGAAATTGTTAGAGAATAGTTTCGGATACTATAAATACACTCTTTTTTTGGCCAATGGGATGGCTTAGTGGTTAAGCATACTTCTTGGCAAGGCTGATGACTTGAGTTTGATTCCCATGATCCATGTGATAGAAGAAGAGAACCAATTTCCTCATGTTGTTCTCTGACCTCCACAGAGGTATTATATACACATAAAAAGTAAACAAACACAGTAAATACACTCATTTTTGTAGTATCTTGTCATAGCACCCCTACAGAACTCATTCAAAAATCTCATCAATATTCCTACATAGTCAAGGAAGGAATCTATAATAAACAGAAATTTCAAGAGAAATTGCCCAAAACGGTAAATCAAAAAGCAAGTTAAATAAATTTTACAGGGAGTGGATCTCCAGAGACATATCAAACAGGGTAATACACATGTAATTAGAATCTCAGGAGCAGCAGAAAGAGAAGAAATGGTTGAAGAATTTTCCACAGACCCTACACGGTATGTAGCAATTAGCCACAGAGCTAAAACAGTTAGCACATGGTTATCAACACACAAACACAAACATACATACATAACTGGGGATGCTCAACGAAAATAACAGAAAGTCAAGAGCGAAAAGATGACATTTAAGGAAGGTGGTTGGAAATGAAGAAACGGATTCACCGCATGTTCTCATCAGAGGCCCTGTGTAGTGGGCTGAATGAGAAATGCTCTCACACAAGTTCATGAATTTGAATTCTTCCTCCATAGTTGACAGTGCTTTTAGGTGATATTATGAAACCTTTAGAAAGTGGAACCATGCTGGAGGAAGTACATCACAGGGCAGGGGTGGGGGAGGCAGGCTTTGAGGGGGTGTAGCCCCACCCCACCCACTTCCTGTTTTCCCTGTCAGCTTCCTGCCTGCAGGTAAAATGTGATCATTCTGCTCCCAGAATCCCATACCTTTACCACTATAATAGACTGTATCCCTTGTCTAACTGTAAACCAAAATAAATGCTACTTCTCTGACTTGCTTTTTGCCAGGTTATTTTATCATAACAACGGAAAACTAAGCAGTAGATCATGACTTTCAGAAAATAATGGAGTGGCGATGTAAAGTGGTCAGAGAGAGATAACTAGTAACCCAGGATGTTGCTCACAGTGAACCTGCTTACTGAAAAATCATGACAGGCTCCCTCAGAGCACAGTCAGCAAAACTAGCTGTCTATCAAGGGTGAGGCATCAGACAGAAGCGGAGACATAAAGGAGGATGTGAGTGGCAATGGGAAGGAAGCAATTGAAGTCAGTGGTTTCCTCCTTCTTCTTTGCCTAAATATCTGGAAGAAATAAGATGACAACATTTGAAGAAAACCATGAATTAATACAGAAATGCCAGTGAAAGCCATAATAAGCTCTAGGGTACTGTAGGGTACTGGCTACTCCAGAAAAGTCTTATGCAAATGTTAAGACCTGAGATCAGAACACTGGCACCCATGCAAAACAGCCAGATGTTGGCTTCTGTAATTCTAACTTGGGGGAGCTAGACTCAGGAAGGTCACCAGAGTTTGCTGGTCAGTTAATATAACCAACTGGTGAGCACTCTGCTTCAAAATGTAAGATGAACAGTGGGGAAGGTATATGTCTGATGTCGACTTCTAGAAACATCTCACACATACACACACACACACACACATGCACACAACCTTACACACTTGAGATGCCACATATGCATACAAAGAGAGAGACCACATACACACACATGTACATACACACACAGAAAGAGATACCATATTCACACACACACCACATACACACACAGAGAGAGAGAGAGAGAGAGAGAGACAGAGCTCATCCCAACAAATGAGATTGTCTATTTTTCAGATTGTCTCCACAGGATGGTTTATGAGTAGCTACAGCATTTATTTGTAAATTCCAAATGCCACAAAAATCTTGTTTCTTTTAAATACTGTATAGACATTTTCAATAGGATGCGATTGTGGACTGATAAAAACCATAAAGTTTGGTGTCATTTGTTTATGACCTAACCGTCCCACTTCTTATAACCTTGGCCTACTTCCTGGAGTTCTCAGGAACTTTGTTTACAAGCTGGAAACAAAGCTCAGGCCTTTGTGTCCTTATCCGTCAGATATCAACCCTGACATCAGAGGCTCAAGCAATGGAAGATTCCATTGGTACCCAGGGTGATCAGCAAATGTATTCCCAGAACTCTTTCCCTCACAGTTCTCTATAAGTTAACTAATGTGTCCTTGATAAGCAGCCACTGAGCCATGATAACATGGACTCGAGGAGGCAAAGATGCTGTGCTTATAGAACAGGGTGACTTCCATGGGCTCTGATGCCTAACAAGATGGCTCTGCTGATGCTCCTTCAGACATCCAATAATTTGGATTTCTTGACTTAAGAATTGGGGTAATTTTCACTCGCCCTTTAAGGTTTTGTTGTGAAATGACAAACAGGCTTTTGTGTGGGTGTTTCCGTGGGGACTTTCTCCAGCTAACAAAGGCTCTGTGACAGCCCGTGGCACCCTTCTGACCTGGCAGCACCCCAAGTCTGCACCTGCATTTACTGATTATTCCCCCTCCTCTCCTGTTGCTTCCCTAGCTGTGTGAAATGGGCAGAGGTGGAAAGAGGATTGAACACATTTACAACCTTCGTCACTTTATACACTGAGCATGTAATTTCCCATCATTCACTACACAGACTCGGTGCCTGGGACAGGCAAATGCCTCAGTACCAGTAACCAGCTCTTGTAAGGTCAGTCTAGGCTTGGAACAGTAGGAATAAAACTCCACATGAGAAGGACATGGGGTGACAACTCTTCCCCACTCACACAATACACACTGAAACACAAACTCTATTCATGTAATACTCCCTACACACTCCCATATTCATATACAACTCTACATTCACTACAGTCACACACCTTATAAACATGTACATCCACACACAACAAACACACACCCACACACATGTACACACACACTCATGCATGGACATGCACACGTGCGTGTGCACACATACACATACACTCACCCCTCCCGTTTCTCCTGTTCCACCACCCTCACACCCAATCATCGCTCAGGCCCCAACTCCCTCTTTCCTGGCCAGCACTGGGTTCATCCCCAGTTACTATTTTTATATAAACCACTTTTCCCCCAAAGTACTGAGGATGTGTGAAAGCCAGAAAATGCACACAGCTCATTTCTGCCCCCTTGACAACATTCTTCTGGGCAAGAAGCTAGGAGAAAGGAAGGGAGGAGTTAAAATATGCACATAATATACAAATCTTCACAAACTGTTCCTAAACTGTCGTCTCTCCCCAGCAGAAAGGATGGCTTTTTAAATGCAAAGAGGACCAAGTGGACATCCTTAACCTGATGTGGGTGCTCTGGCCCTGAGCAGCCCTGGGAGCCTCCTGCTCCCTCCTTCTCTCCACCTGGCCTATGGAGTCCTGTATCTACCCTGTACATTATTACTTCCTGGAGAGGCAAGCATTGTCTGGATGAACTGGTCAGCGTATTTCAAAGCCCAGCTCAGATGCACGTGCTTCTGGGTGACTTCCTCCTTTACCACTTCCTGCCCGTCACGTTTCCCTCCCCACAATGACACAGAAGGTTGTATCACAGTTGCCACTTAGGCTTGGGACCTATGCACCTGGGAAATAGTGACTGCACTGTCCAAAGCCTGCTCACTTCTAAGCAGACAAATTGAACACATTTGACTTCAAAATTTAGCTATCTTCACAGGGAACCACATGCCATGCTGCGGACATCACAGCTGATGTGTTTCCTTGTACCCAACTGATCATGACTCCACTTTGTATTTCCACATGTGCATTCAACCTTGGACTTACTAGCTTTCTTCATTACTGTCTCACACTCTACATTGCTCTTGGCTGAGAGTCGTAGCTGCCATCGGTGAGACCAGCTTTAATACTAAGAGTGTCCCTTCACTGTCAGTTTCCCTAGGGTTACAATGTCCACTCATCACTGAATGGACCAAGAAGATGACAAAAAAACCTGTTACTTACTATGCATATAAAAAAAATGGAAGGCCTGGAAAACCAGAGAAAGGACCAGAACCCACAGTCCAGCTCACAAGACAGTAGTACTCCAACACCTTTGAGAACATGTCCATGAGGGTTCAGTGTGCATTTCCATTATGGAGCCTATTGAAACAGATTCCAGCCTGCACATGAGCCAGTGTCATCTACCTCAGAGTGTTAGAAAAGTGCCCAGTGGTTTTACATCAGGGCTCACCTGCCTAGTAACCTACAGAGTCCTTTCATCTGTTCCAGCTTAAGAGCTGGGGCTGTCAACAGGTAGAGGAATTCATTATTTGGGGGCTCCCAGGAACTCAGTAACAGCTTACAGCCTTTCTCTTTCTAAAGCAATGGCAGCTGACTATATGGAAAGATGAAGGATGCCTCCTCACTGGACGCTGATGCGAACTGAACTCAAGGCAGATAAAACCTATACCTTAACATGAGCTAACTCCACCAGTCTTCCTGTGGTGCTGATCTGTCTGACAAAAGCTACCTCTGGGAGGGAGAGGTTATTCTAGATCCTTCTTCCAAGGAAACAGTACATCAGTATACAAGATATTCAAAGACATGAGCCCACAAGAGTCAAAACCATAATGATGGACCAAACCAGGATCTGGAATGCTGCCACTCCATCCTATTTACATGTCTATCTAGATCATTTGCTTCCTTTGCAGAGAGCTCAGAAAGCAAGATAGAGGTACAGAGATAGAGGCAAAAGCACAGACAGACATAAAAGGAGAGAAAGATAGAGACACATAGATATAGAGAAAGATAAAAAGAGAGAGACTATAAGTGAAGCTGCAGCTCTTGTCTCTGCAGAGGTGGAGAGTAGATGGTAGTAAAAAAAAACGTTGATTGTCCTGGCCAACAAGGTTGTCTCAGAAATCACTCTCTAAACAAAGCTGCAGAGAGAAACCAGGCTATCTGAAACACTATGAGACTGTCTGTGAAAAACAAAATGCTGCTTCCCCCAGGGCACCTTGGGTCCCTTTAAGGGAACCAGAACTGGAAAAAAGAAGGTTCACTTCTCAGCTATTTCAGGAGGCGAGTCATCCTAACTGGGCTGTGGGAAGCCCAATGCCCAGATGGTTGGAGAGCACCAGGGAGTGCAACAGAGCACAGGATTGTGTCGTAGCCTCATGCTTGATAGCAGCCTAGATATCAGGCTCACACAGAGTCAACCTGGAAAGACAGCTCCTGTCAATCTTGACTCCTGTGTGTCAGCAGAAGACTGACAGGGAAACCAGAGGTCAAAGGAGAGAGCCAAGCCACCCTTGCGATTAAAGACCCTGTCTCAAAACAAAACAAAACAAAACAAAACAAAACAAAACAAAACAAAACAAAAACAAACAAACAAACAAAAAGACTCTTGTCAGTTCCCTTCGTTCCATGCTGAACCCTTGGGGTGACCTCAGATGATGAAGAAAAGGATAAAAGTTGGATTTCCTTGGCCTGGAACTCCCTGTTTCCTGTTTAGCATGGCTGTTCCATCTCTTCCATCAGAAGATCACCCCTGAAATTCACAAGGCAACTGTGAGATCCGTCAAAGCCTCATCTCAGGCCAAGAAAACCAGACAACTCAGTTGTCCACCCAGAAGCAATGGCCATGAAAGAAAACATAAATATTTCTCCACAGTCTAAGAAAGAAAGAGAATTACAAGATCATTCCATCCTACTTTCTCCTCTCACTGACATATGGGTATAGAGCTTCTTGTCTGTAAGCCACAGACAATACATCCATCGAAATAGTCTAAGTGAAGCTTTGTGTTTGGTAATAATAAACTTTGATTTGTAAGATGCCAGAATCTTGCCTCCTCCAAAAGACATGGCTGGGCCTCATAGAGCAAGAAAATGGTCTCGAAGCTGAGATGTGTTGCTACATCAGCAAAAAACTGAAAGCCTTGGGTTCTCTTACATTCCCAATGAGCATGAGGAAAAACAGACTGTGTCTACAGGTCTAACAAAATATGCCAGGGAGCAGCAAAGCAATGGCATCATAGCTGGTCCATGATCCAACACGCAAAGGAGAGTTTCACTGCTCTAGAGAAACAACCCTTGGCTTATAGGCCAACAGCATCTGTCTAGCACTATACTGTGATGGCAGAACTAAGGGTTGTGACAGTGTGGATGTCCAAGGAAGCAGAAAATATGAGTCCTTGACATAGAACGTGAGCCAGTGTCTTTAATTAGACATCTAGGGCTGAGTCAGTGACTGAGGTATGCAGTGAGTCCATGAGCAGTAAACTAATATGGACCTGCCTGGTACAGAGAGTGATCCTGGGTTGGCATCAGATAAGAACACTAAAGCAAAGATGCAGAATCCCCAGGGACAACAGAAAAAGGTCTCAGGTCTTTGATTCTCAACTCTGTGTGTGTGTGTGTGTGTGTGTGTGTGTGTGTGTGTGCGCGCCTGTGTCTGTGTGTCTGTCTCTGTGTCTATGTGTGTCTGTGTGGGTTTATGCGCATACATTTTCGTGTGTGTAAGTGTAGCAGCTTGAGGTCAGCCTCAGCTGTCTTTCCTTAAGTTCCATTCATCTTGTTTTTGGAGACAGGATCTCCCTTTGACCTGCAGCTCACAAGTGGGGTGACATGGCTGGCCAGTGAACCCCATGGATCTGCCTGTCCCTGCTTCCCCAGAACTCACATTACAAGAACACATCACAGTGCTAGGCTCTTTATCTGGGTTCTGGGCATGGACTCAGACTTGTGTAGCAAGTACTTTACCAGCCGAGCTCTCTCCCCATCCACATTGCCATGCTTTTCTGCAGCACATTCTAGAAGGATTGGCGGAGGCTTAAGACCTGAATCTCAGAAGAAAATGGTCACCCCATAAATTTTATGCATACAATAAAATCTTGTCACCTAGCAGATAGCTCATCCTCTGGACTCGATACATAATTCCTCTGCTTCTCTAAGTGTTCTGCCCTTCAGATGTCTGAATTTAGAAGAAACTAACATTTGCTGAGTTAGGAGCCAAGCTTGGGGAAAGGCAATGTCATACACTTTCCATCATCCGGCACGTAAAATACAGTCCTTTTTACCGAGGAAAAGTTGAGGATCAGAGATTTGGTATTTTACATTACCCAGAGGGGAAAGCAGAGAGGATTTAGGGAATCATGACTGTGGTTTCTGGAACCCTTGGCCCTTCCTGGCATTCCAGTCTGCTAGTCTGTGGCACTGGCCAGGGCTGACTCTGCTAATTACAGCCCAGAATCCACCTCATCTTCCACTGCAATGCCTCGATGCTTCTTAGACATAAAGACAGAGCACTTGAAGGACTTTCACATTAATCAAGAGCCTTACACACCCCCAGCTCCTGCCTGAGCAGAGCATAAGAGGCCCGTGGCTGACAGCCAGCCCGAGTGGCTTGATCGAACACCCACACCTCAGGTCGTTGGTCTCTGCCAAGCAAAGCCACCAGTCCGGCTCCGATGAAAGTGGTAGTTTTCCAAAGACCCTTGTTTGAAGAGAAACAAAGAACACTTAGCAGCCTGCTTTCTGATCCCAGTCTGTGCAAAGCAGGCACATTATAAAAACATTAGCACTCAACCAGAGCTCCAGTGATCCCTGAGTGAATGGTGGGTGCAACAAGGGTGATTTGTCAGAACTCAGCACTGCAGCTGGACACCAGCGACTGCTCCTGAGGGCTACAGCCTGGCACCTCTGTATCCATGAATCACCTTATGTTAGGGTGAGTCACAGCCCTGAGTTGGGCATAGGAGATGGGCTCAAGAGTACACGCTTCCAAAGCGAGCAGATGGCTTCACCGTGTTCCATGTGTGAGAGAGATCACGCCCAGCTAACAGGAGCATTTTGACAGAGCACCAGATAACGAATTTATCAATCCCGACTCGCTGACAGGAGCTGCCTGCTGGTCTCCACCCCTCACAGCATGGCGAAACCTTCCATTATTGAGGTCACAGATGTCAAAGCCTTCCCGGAACATATTCTAAAATGTCAAAAGCACCCTCTGCATTTCTCTCCCTCTCTCTCTTTTTTTCTCAGAATAAATCCTCACTCTTTTAACACATATGGAGGGCAACACAAGGAGCTCGATCTGCCTGGGGGAGGGGGGGCAGGGAAAGAGTTGTATGGCCCTGGGGAAACACCATGGTCCTAAAAGACAACATCCTTTAGTGTCTTCTAGTGAATGAGCTTCATTGACAGAGAAAGAAAAGAACCATGACCTGGGGATAAGAACCTGAGACTATGTGTCACTGTTCTATGATCTTCCTAACTGTGGGGCTTGGGGTTTTAATATGAAAGTTACTGGCTGGGGGCCATGGTCAGGGATGGGCCACTTACCCAACACCCTCAGGTTCTACTGTCTGTGCTTCAAATAATCTGTGTTGTAAAACCTCCCCCAATCACCCACAGGAAACATCACAAGTCTTCTGAAAAGCAGATAGAGACTTTACCAGAAGAAAAGCAAATTAATCGTTAATAAATGTAAATGAGTGGCTGGCTCTTTTTAGCCACATGAAATAAACTGCCATTTCTTCCCCTGAACTGTTCTGACCACAGGATGATCATGGAGCAGTTAAATGGGGGCTGGCTTTGTTCACTAGGTGTATAATGTGGAAAGTCTGCCTATTGTGTTCAGGAAATTGGAGGATAAAAATGGGGAAAGGAGAGAAGCCAGGAGACAAGCAAGTTTGGGGGAACACAGGTCAAGAAGAATGGTATCTGTCAGGAACATAACCTAAGAAATAATTCATATTAGCTATGTTTCTTTTTGCTGTGATCAAACACCTACCGGAAGTAACTTAAGGGAGAAAGGCTTTGCTTCAGTACATAATTCACAAGAATGTAGCTCATCATAGTGGGGAAGGCTCGGAGGTGTGAACAACTCAATCCATGGCTTGTGACACCAACCAGGAAGTGGGGAAAGGGAAATACCAAGGCTCCTTTAGCTTTCTTCCTTTTCTCTTTTTAATTTATTTTGTAACTTTGACCTGTGAGGTGGGGTTATCCGCATCTGCAACAGATCTTCCCTCCTCAGACACATCCAAAGATGTATTTCACTAATGTCCCAGGCATGTCTTACTCTCAAATCCATAGGCAAAATTAAGCATCACACAATGTTTCTACACAAAGCCATAGAGACACCAGGAAAGGAATGCATATCTTCAGAAAGGAGACCAAACCCAAGAGCTCTACGTCCCAGATGTGCTTGTATGTGACACCAGCCTGTACTGGAGGGAAAAAGTTATGTTCTAGGCCAAATACCAGAGAGTTCATCCCAATCTACCCTGAAAGTCACAGCACTTGGGATTCAAACCCTAACACAAAGTATGGGACTTCATGACCTCTGGATATGAGGTGACTTCACATGTATATTACTCAATTGATTTCCAAGGGAAATCTTGAGTGAGCTAGAATAGAGGGAAAAGGAACAGAAGTATAAATGTGATCCATGTGTTTGCTCTTCCATAAAGCAAATCTCAGATTTGCTTCTGATAAAATACCTATTAAATATCCACTTACCTTAAAAGACTTACTCTTCAATACACCAGACAAAGATCAATGTTCTGCATTGCTCAAAATGACTTTCCAGGGAGGCAATATATTGTTCAAAATGACTGCCCCATTGATTCTACTATCTACAATAGCATTACAGCCGTGACATGGGAGGGTCAGGAAGCAGAAAACCAAGGTCAAGAATAGGGTAAGGTTAAGAACATTTTAATGTTGACAACTATTGTTAAGTTAATGTTGGGTCAGTTAGTATTAAGAAGTCAGAAAGGCAGGGTGGACATACTCTCTCCACCCTGGCAAGATACATTTGAAAGTGTTAATTTTGGCGGAGCCTCAATAATGCAATAAGGATAGTGGGACTCATTCCCCCTGTGTAGGACCGAATATGCTACTTAGCAAGAAGAAGACACTTGGGTACATCTTTCTTAGATCATGGCAGATGTGATACCTTACCAGATCCTTAACATACAGTTCTTTGTGTAACCTATATAACAAACTTACAAAGGAGGAAGACTAATTTACAGAAAGGCTATGCAAAGATTGAGAGGGTTACATAGCTTATTGAGTCATTGGGCTGGTATGAGGCATACAGATGACTAAAATAAGTTGTCAAGTGTCACAAACCACAAGTTCAAGTCCATAGGTAATGTCAACATAGCTGTGTGGAGAATGAACTCTCTCTGCACACTCTGGTGGAACTCGGGTGGGCAGTTCCCATAGAGAACTTCACATCTGGAGAGAATCTGGGGGGGGGGGTAGATCACCAACTAGGCTGTAGGAGGTGGAATGAGGTATGTAAGGACCCCAGGTGCTTCACAACCAGTGAAGAAGAGACCTTCTAGAGACACAGCCCCAGGAGGGCTGGGCAGATGCTGCCTGGGCGGTGCCTTCTGCTGGCCTGTCAGATCTGCACAATTATTTATTATACTACATGTGCATTGTTCACACCATGTTTGCAAAAATCTTAATGGAATCATCTATCAGTGATAATTCTGAAAAATAGAGACTATTTTTCTTTATTGGTGAAGTTAAGGAACCACTCTTGGCACCAATACACAGTGAAGAGGATTTTCTATAAGCAAATCTCAAATTTATTTTGTATAAAAACAAACTCATGACCTTGAAAATGCACTTTTTTCTTTGTAAACAAGAAATTTAACTTAGTTTATTTACTTTTATTGTAAAATTGTTAAAACAGAATTCAATTTTGTTTTATTTATGTGAACTGGAGTAGATGCTTATTCATAAAATGAGAAATTTCATATTTTTCATATGAAAATAATTTCCAAATGATCTATGATAACACCTTATTCGGCACATAAAACTAAAGCAAATGATATTATGTAAATTTTGATTATTTAAAATAGCACTTTTAAGCGGGGCATGGATGTTGGCACATGATTTTAATCCTAGCACTCAGGAGGAAGAGGCAGTTAGATCTTTGTGAGTTTGAGACCAGGGTCCACATAATGAGTTCAAGGTCAGTGAGGGCTATGTAGTGAGGCTGTTTCAGAAAAACAAAACAAAAATAAAATAATTTATTTATTTATGTAATCACAGTAAAACAAGAGATTAAGGCTAAGGCCAAAAGATCACAAGTTCAAGGTTGACTGGAAATGCTATAGAACTCAAGGCCAGTCTGAACAATTCAGTGAGACCCTGTGTGTGTGTGTGTGTGTGTGTGTGTGTGTGTGTGTGTGTGTGTGTGTGAGAGAGAGAGAGAGAGAGAGAGAGAGAGAGAGAGAAGAAGAAGAAGAAGAAGAAGAAGAAGAAGAAGAAGAAGAAGAAGAAGAAGAAGAAGAAGAAGAAGAAGAAGAAGAAGAAGAAGAAGAAGAAGAAGAAGAAGAAGAGGAATTAGCTTGGTAGAAGAGTGCTTTATTATCATGTATATTATACGATATTCAACTATTACCATAAACATAAATACTTGAACTGATGGCAGGGCAAAGGGGAACAAGAAGTGTAAGCCAGAAACATGAGTGTGAGCATCATCCCTCACAGAAACCTTTTACAAAGTCCAGACCCAAGCATTTGTTGTTCTCTATGACCAAATTCTGCATACATTTTGATGCTTATGGCTACCAGACTTCATCCACTAGGTCACATAGAGTCTCCTCTTTCTTTCAGACTTTCTGGGAACACTAAAGCCAAGGACCAAACTGTTTCGTTCAATATCTTCATTTCCATCAAAGATGCTAATGATCCCAAACTAGGCTTTCCTTGTGGAAGCATAGCACTGCACAAGAAGTCTGGTCATTCTTGCTTCCCTTAGCCCCTAGGTTTCAGACAACTATAATACTTCCTCTGTCAAGAACCATGGGGTTGACAGAAATGCAAATGCCTTATGAATCATAGCAGTGATCTATAATACGAAGTCCCTTTGTACAAAATTTGAAAAGAAGATTGGGGTAGGGGCCAAAGGGTATTTCATGGGATGAATATTATCCCATTGATTAAGTCATTACTTTGAAAAGCACACACACACACACACACACACATATATAAAAGGTTATTTCCAATAGAAACAACATAGTCTTGGGACTGGACTTTGATTTCTTTTTTTCTAATATTCCCAGATATAAGTACACACCACACCACACACACACACACACACACACACACACACACACAAATAATACAAATAACTGTATCTGTTTGTCAATTGCCAAGTCAACCATCTTTGCTTTCCCAAAGAAACAAGAGTTATCAGCAGGACATAATCATTACAGACCTTCCCACCTTCCCTAGCTATTGGTTTCCCATGGCAAATTTAAGCAGATCTTTCCCATGGCAAATTTAAGCAGATCGGACACACAGAATGTCACTACATATGAGTTTGTGTGGAACATTTTGCTGGTTTGAAACAGATCTGGAAGCCTAGGCTGCAGCATTGTCAGTGGCTGCTCTGGTAAACCGTGGTGAGCGCGACCCTGTAATGTGTTCTCTGCTGATAAATACGATATGATGCTTTCCTATCCTTTCCGATGGAAGCAGGTACAAATGAACCAGCGCATCCCAGTGAAAGGCAATTTCTCCGCATTGTGTTGTTTCTTTCTAATACCCAGTCTGCCCACACATGCAAGCAGGAACCTGTTTTGTTTGATTTCTGAAGAGGGAAGCTTCCAAGCCCTCCACACAATAGGCATTCTGAGGGAAACAGCATGTGAGAATGCATAACACCTCTTGCAACCTGACCCAATGAGAAAAGTCTGCTGTGTGTTCTGGCTTCTTGCAAAACTATTGGTGCAGCTGTCAGGTTTTTGTTTCTTTGTTTTGTTTCTTTGTTTGTTTGTTCCTTTTTGTTTTTTGTTTTTTCTCTTTTTTCCACTGAATTGACAGGGCTGAGTGGTATTTTTTCTCAATTTCAATTCACGTTGAAGATTTGGTTCAAAATGACAGCTTCGCATCCCAGCAGCCACTGTGGAAAATTCCTACTCCTGCTCCTGATCTTACAAGCTTAGTCACAAGACTACTGTGGTGATAGTCTCCTGCCATCACAACATTCATGTTGGGAGTTTGAGGCCAACCTGAGATACATACTGAGATCTCTGACTAAAATTTTAAAATAGCAGCTGAAGAGATGATAGCTCAGCCTGTCCAGTGATTGCCTTGACCACACATGAATATGAGCTTGATCCCCTAAAACCCACATGAAACAAAAGTTGACAGGGCCTAAGGAATAACACCTGAACTTGTCCTCCTGTTTCCACATGAATGTGCACTCCCACAATTAGTTATTCCATTCTTTTTCTTCTGGAATGAATTTGCCAATCCTGAGAATACCCTTTATTTCATTGTGAATATATCATAATCATTGCATTATATGAAGATATGTGTGTGTATGTAGATAGATAGATAGATAGATAGATAGATAGATAGATGATAGATAGATAGATAGATAGATAGATAGATAGATAGATAGATAGATAGATAGATAGCAGTAACTGTTTCTTACATTTATTTCTATGGTGCCAAACAATAGAAGTTGTAGAAGTCCTATGTAGGAAGTTCATTTACCTATGAACAGAAAGTCTCCTGAGAGAAATAACACAAAGGACTGAATCTGCCTCCAAATGTTATTCTACTGAGAGCCAATGCTCTATCCAACACATGGACTTTGTGAGATACAAACATTCAATGGACAACATTCATTGACTTTAAGGTTGTTTCAATTTTATCAACTCCTTCTATACATCCATATGTCTCTTCTCTGGGAAGGCTGGGCAAGGTACTGGTTGGATGCTGACAAAAAGCTGTAAGACACAAGAGAAGGCTACATGGCTGATACTTGAGTTGAGAAAACTGTGTTTTAAAAGGATCAAATATCATCAGCTTAAACTCTATCTCTTGATCTAGTTTCTGCTCCCATCCCTGAACTCTACAAGCTTACCTCTGATTCTTATCCTTGATATTACACAATGAACTTTCAGAAGTTCCAAGTCACCTATTAAATTAAGTCCAAACTCTCTTTTACTGGATGGAAGAAGTTATCTAAACTGTATCTTCCCAGGTGCTCAGTCTATGTCCCAAGACTACTTTGTCCTCTAGAATGTCCATGTCCATGTCCATGATCTGTCTTTCTTTGAATCCCTCAAAATGTTTCCACACCAGTTTCTCCTATGGATAGTTAGAAATTTGAAAGGGATCTTGTAGGGATGAGCTGAAAAAAATGAATTTAGACAGAAGTAATGGACACAGTGAAGAAGGAATAGATTTGAGCAGTACTGAAGATTTTGAAGGAAGAAGGTGATAGCAAATGAAGTTTCTAAAATGAATTAGGGAAGAAGCCCAAGAATTCATGTTTGAATGACTGCATAGATAATCCTGACCAATGAAACCAAAACAATGTAAAATGCCCAGCAGTCATTTTTCTGTTAGCTATAGTTTCAAGTGCAAGGTCATTGAAAATTCTAAAAATTCTACAGATTTCCTGCTGAGGTAACAAAATGGGCTGAGGGAATGAGTTTTCTGCCACCTCCTACAGCAGCCTGCACAAAGACAGAGCCCCAGGATGCTGGCTTTTAGAATAAGGTGAAACACACATCTGCTCAGCCCATCTAAAGAAGATGCAAATGGGAAAAGGAAGAAGTGTGTGGCCTCAGTCCCAGACACTAATTAAAAAAATAGATTTGTTTGTTCCTTGTAATGGATTTAAAATTTGAGGGTGAATACACATATCACATACTGCAATAACAACAGCAGTAAAATGTAACAGAGTTTTCATATGCATTTGGGTTCATTCTAAATGCAAACCAGGGCAGCAAGTCTTGATTTTTACATGGCCCCTGAGATGGTATGAACAAAAAGAAAAATCTCTCATAGCTTATATATTTGAATGATTGGTCTCTAGTTGGTTGTACTATTTGAGGAGATCATGGACCCTTTTAGGAGGCGCAGTCTTGCTGGAGGAAGTATGCCAATGGATACTGGGGGTGGGCTTTGAGGATTTATAGCCTCACCTCACTTTCTATGTTCTCAAATGTGTTATCTGTCTGTCTGTCTATCATAAAGATGATCAATCAAGGTGATGAACACCTTGTATTTCAGCACTTGAGAGACAAAAATAGAAACAATAAATCTCTGTGAGTTCATCCTGGTCTCCTGATCTGCAAAGCAAGTTGAAGACTAGCCAGGATTACACAGTAAGGCACTATCAAAAGAGGGAGGGGTGGGTAAATGAGATCAACAAGCGTCCTGCTTCTGGTACTATAACTGCCTGTTCCCATGCTTTTCCCACCATTATGGACCTATCTGTCTGGAACTGTAAACCAGAAATGAAAGCAAAGATGTCTTCATTAATACATAGGCTATGAGGTAACACTGGGGTGGGGGAGGTCTGTAGGTCCCTCAAAATCTGTAGCCTCATAATAGCCATTAGCTTCCAGAGTGGCCCAGCTGCCTTCTCTGCCAAATTGCAAAAGAAGATAATGGCGAGGAAAGTCAATGGTCTCTCTGATAGCAGAAGTCTGGATGATATCCAAGAGGTAGATCAGATGTCCTATTCCTGTCTATGCAGCTGTCCTAGACTGCAGTTCAATGTCAGTACAAGAATTATGTCTTGGATATCACAGATTGAAGGTCATTGGCATGGCCAGTCATGTCTCTAGGTGGGAGAAAAACTCACGATTCTGATGGACACCTCACAGCAGGGCCATTAAAAGTCCCCTCACCTTTCATTCCCTCAACTCACTTTCCAGAAAAGTTCAATTCAACTGTCACTTAAGAATAGGCTTGATTGTCACATCCTCTTTACCAGTTGGGGTGTATGTCATTGAGCTTCACAGACTCCTTAGCTACAGCATGCAGGTTTATTGCAAAGAGAAAGCAGGTCACAATGGAGCAGAGACAGGAATAGGACATCTGATCTACCTTTTAGGGTATCACCCAGACTTCTGCTATCAGAAAGACCATTGACTTTCCTCACCATTATCTTCTTTCCCATCCTCTGCTATAGCTATTTAAAATTGCCATCTTCTTACTTGAAAATTTAACTTCAGCACCATTTCTGTTTTTCCCCCACTTTCAGATAAGCCATATGTGGAAAGTGTAGGTCAAATGCCAGGTATTTAAAATGAGGCAAGAATTATTCAAATCAATTGGCAGTCTGGGAGGCCATTTCTCTCTTCCATATATTGATCTGACAGCTGTTTATGGAACAAGTTTTGTGATAATCACAGTGCTATAGACATAGTCCCTACTATCAAGAAGTTTACGATAAAATCTAATCATTCATGATGATATGGTGGGCTCTTGACTGGGTTCTGTATCTAATGCATGCATCTTTCTTCCCAGTCTACCTAGAAAGTTCCTGCACTGAGCTATAGCTCAGTGATTCATCTGGGGACAACATCTGATTCTCAAGGTGGATTCGATACCCTCCCCTCTCATCCCTTACATCAGTCATTCAGCTGTTATACCTCACCAGAATCTGCAAACAGAAAACATACGCATTCACTATGAGTCTAATCTCTGAAAAACAAGCGCTTTCCCCTTCCTCATACTGACCAAGGCAATGTCTGTAGAGTTACTCTTCTTCATTGTCTTAGTCATAGTTGACAGTGTGTTTTAGAGATATGTCACAAGCAGATAGGAGAAACATGCTCTGGTGTCCCCACTCAGCAATGCACTATATAATCCATAGAAACATCCTTGTATAAGTACAAAGGGGTGTGTGTGTGTGTGTGTGTGTGTGTGTGTGTGTGTAGATGTGCATGAATGCATGTACATACATGTGTATAGAGATCAGAGGAGGAAACAAATCAAGGATTGTTCCTTGGGAGCTATTAGCCTAAGGCAGAGTCATTCATTAGCCTGAAGACTACTAAGGAGGCTATTTTGACTGATCAGAGAACCTCAAGGACTCATCTCTTTCTCCACCCACAGTGCTGGGAGTATATTTGAACACCATTACATCTGGTTCTGTTTTGTTGGTTCTTGCAATTGAACTCAGGTTACCATGCCTCAAGGCAAGTGACTTACCAGCTGAGCTCTCCCTGCAGCTCTCAGGGCAACATCTTTTTTTTTTCTTTTTTTTTATAGGTACATAATTTATTCTTTTTTATTGGGTATTTTTATTTACATTTCAAATGTTTTTCCCCTTTCCAGGTCTCCCCTTTGGAAACCCTCTATCCTATCCCTCCTCCCTTCTGCCTCTATGAGGGTGCTCCCCCACCCACCTACCCACTCCCTTCTTCCTGCCATGGTATTCCCCTACACTGGGGCATCAAACACCCTCAGGCCCAAGGGATGCTCCTCCCACTGATGTCCAACAAGGCCATCCTCTGCCACTTATGCGGCCAGAGCCATAGGTTGCTCCACGTGTACTCTTTTGTTGGTGGTCTAGTCACTGTGAGCTCTGGCCGGTTGACACTGTTTCATGGCAACATCTTAATGATCATCAAGTAACTTGAAACAACCACTCCATTTGAAGATTTATTGAGGTTTACAATTTCAAGCATTATGCTAATTGAGAGTGTGTGTGTCTACATGCAGTGTATAGGAGCTAGGATATTGGGAAATTATATAAGCAAAAATGCCTGCCTTCTTAGAAGTCACAATCTAGAGAGAAATATAAGTAATAGATATTATTCAAGTTTCTATTTTTGACTCCTACAGAGAAAAATCTTAAGAAATCACTTAGGATAATTATAAATATAAAAAGAAATGTCTGTCTTATTTTAAGATTCATTTTTAGTACTCCATCCTTGAATTCTTTATGTTAGCTTGTTAATGTTGCTTCTGGTATGAGGATAATATTTGACACATGGATATGCTGAGATCTTTGGTCCCATCTGTGCCTATGGTTGTAAGGAACTGAGATTGCTTTTGTTATGCTATTTGGAATTTGTCTCTGAAAAACTGATTTTTTTTTTCATTTCACTGTTTCCATGTAGAAGGATCTACTACATCCTCAGGTATTTCCCATTGGCTAGTCCTTTACCTAAAGGGAAACAAAGTCATAAGACCTTGACCATTATTGTACTTGATACATCTATAGTAAGTCCGCTATGTCGAGCACTTTCCAAGTATCACATTTCTGAGTGTGACATTGCCCTTTCTGGAAAGGATGGCAAGATAAACAGAAGAATGCCTCCAGCCATGTGTGGAAAACATTTTCAATCACTGTGATAAGATACCATGACCAAGGTAACTTACAGAAGGAATGGTTTATTGTGGGCTTACAGCTACAGAAGTATAAGAATTCATCACCACCAAGGCAGAATAGGATGGCAGCAAGCACTAGGAAAGGCAGCAAGAACAGCTAAGAGCTTACACCTCAAACTTCAAGCAGGGGTAGCAGGGATAATGTTAATAATATATATAGACAAGGCCTCTCATTGAACCTCGAATCACTAATTCAGATATACTAGTTGTCCAGCAGTGAACCTCTGAGATCAGTCTGCTTCTGCTTCCCTAAAAGGAGGACTGTAGGTACCTCTACTCTCTGTGCCATTTTCAAGAGTTTTGGAGGTTGAACTCAAGTCTCCCTGCTTTTGAGCTGTGCCTTGTGCCCAGTCCTCACTCCTTCCTTTTAGCCCCGAGTCCAGAATTATCCTATGGGGCCCATTAGCTACTGCTGCTGCTCTAAGGACTAAAAGAAGTGGCCTTCTTTACCCTTGTGGAGGACACATGGTGTGGTGCCCAGACACTGTGACCATCAGGACTCGGAGTGAACAAATTTCAAACATGAGGACATAGGCAGAAACGTCTCTCCCCACTCCACATGATGCTTCCAGGATAGCATCCCATTTGCACGGCCATCTGCAAACCTTCGATAACAGTGCTGCTCAGCCCATCCTCTCTTTACAGGAGAGGCTGCATACCATCATCCCTCCCTCCAAAGCACCAGCGTCTTAGCCACTTACAGTGTGTCAAAGCCAATTATGCAAGCTTCAGCCTCCACAGAGCTTCCAGTGAAAGTATAAAGCTAGGCCCTTGGGGCCAGTCTCTTAGGCAAAGGGTATCAGGAAATTCCTTCTCCTAATAATAGCCCACTGAGTTTGAAATAGTAACAGGTTAAGTAGCAGGCAGTATATATATATATATGAAAATATGTATTTTCTGAGTGAGGTGGGAAAACAGTTTCTCTGAAGCAGTTTGTGGGTAGGTTGTAAGGAATACCTCAGTATTACATGGGGTGACCTACACCTGGAGAGGATACAATAAGTATGATGCTCCTATTTCTAGGTAATGAAGACCCCTGAAGCAAACAACACCATTGGGGGGCCACACGAGAAAAGGATGGATATGGGAAAGATACATTCATCTGAGGATCAAATGAAAGAGATCTCCCAACAAGAATCTACATAGATGAGAGGAGATGAAGGTGAGACACAAAACACGGTCTTCATGGCTCTGTAATGCCAAAAGGAGCAAAAATCACAAGTCCACAGACATGCATAGGGTGAAGAATTTGAAACCTCATCATTCTTCTCTGTGGAGTAGACAATAACATCAGGAGAAGATGACAGTATCCATGGCCTCTCTTGTGATGACAATATGCATGCCGTCTCTTGACTGCGCAAATACCCCGTAATCAGTCAGGTAAGGCCTCACAGGCAAATGCCCAAGACAATTCCAATCAACTTTGTTGTAGTCAAAGGTACAAAGGGTCTGACCACAAAGGTCACTTCACTGCTACTTGGAAGCTTAAGTATGACTGTCATCTGTTGACAGAACACTACGGCATGTAACCCCCCGTCATGCCAGGCTGACAAGTAGACACTCAAAGTGACTGGTATTAACACATTCAGAAAGCTTCATCTCACATATCCTCAGTGTCCCCTGCATTATAAAACTCTTTGCAGAAAGTCAGGTGGCGTCCACCTTTAATCCCAGCACTCGGGAGGCAGAGGCAGGCGGATTTCTGAATTCGAGGCCAGCCTGGTCTACAAAGCGAGTTCTAGGACAGTCAGGGCTATACAGAGAAACCCTGTCTCGAACCTCCCCCCCCCAAAAAAAACCTCTTTGCAGAGCTATAAAAATTCTGCTCTTACACTTAACCATAATTTCTCTCTCTTCTTATAAACCACAATTCCTACTTAATTCAAATAAAACCATGAGAATGACACGGAACATTCTTTCTTATCCATGATGTCAATATTATGTTTATACACTTGATTTTTAAATTTTTAAAGCTTGTTTATTGCAAGTAGCCCAGGTTGGCCTCAAACGCACTGTGTATTCAAGAATGACTTCTACTTGTGATTCCCTTCACTTTACCTGCCCAGTGCTGGCATTCATGGCATATCCAGTGTGCCCGAGATCAAATACGCTGCCTCATTCATGCCAGGCAAGCACCCTACTGCCGGAGTTACATCCCCAGCCTTGCTTTTTATGAGACACAAACTGCCATCTGTTTGAACTACTAAAGTTCAAACTGGGATTGAACTGGTAGAGTCTTATAGAGCAAATGGGGATGCAAAGATGTGGCTGCATGGGTGGACTGCTTCCCCAACAAGCACAAAATCCTGAGTTTGGTTCCTCAGTAAGACACATACTGGATTTAGTGGTATGTATCTGTGATTCTCACACTCAGGAGGATTAGAAGTTCAAAGTTGTACTTGGATATGTAGCAAGTTTGAGTTTGCCTTGGGATATACAGACTCTATTAAAACTTAATAAATATACAATAGCAAGTAGATTCAAAGAATTTGAAAATGAAACTCTTTTATATACTTTAAAACACTATGAAAATAATGTTATTTGATCCCTTTTATTGTTCAAAAATATGCATACATTATTTTTTGTCTTGTTTTTGTATTGTAGGGTCAAATTAAATTCCAAGTATTATTTGAAAAGGGAAAAACTAGACAATTTTATACCATATCATTCATGATCAAATTTCTACTCTTTGGGCACTTCTTTATAAAGCTGACTCCAGGATCTTTATATTGGATTTGCTTATTGGGAGAGTGCTAACATGCCACAGTGCACATTAGTGGGTCAGAAGAGAACTTCCAGGAGCTGGTTGCTCTCTTCAATCATGGGGGTCCTGAGATGGGACTCAGTCTTTATTCACTAAACCATCTTCCAGACCGGCATATGACTTTAAAAAGTTAATAGATTCAGACATGTACATGGAATGACAGAAAAAGAAAGTAAGAAAACCCAAATGAATAGGGCACCAAAGGTGTGCCTTGGTCAGCAGTGAGCTGTGAGACGAGGAGAAAGAAGGCAGACAAGAACAACCCCATGTTGAAAAGTTCTATGGCATTGTGTGTCTGTGCCCCTCACAATTTATGCACTCAAATTTTAAATCCTATGTCATGGTAATAGGAGGTATCTTGGGGTGTTGTGATCACAGGTTATTATCATCACCATCATTATTATTATTGTTATTGCTTTATTATTCTGTTTGTTCTCGTGGTAAAATTCCCAAAAGAAACCTCTGGCTCTTCTACTATATAAGGATGCAGCAATAAGTGAGCAGCTATGGATCAAAGTGGGACTTCCACATGCCCATTTGCTGGTATGTTGAACTTGGACATCTAACCACCAGAGCTGTGAGACACTTCTGTGGTTTACAGGCACCAAGTTCACAGCATTTCCTTGTATCAGTAAGAATGCACACACACTTTCTTTTGTTGGATACTTCATAACTGAGAGTGAATATTAAACTCCAAGAAAACACAGTTAGCTCTTCAAGGACTGAAGAGCATACTGACTCTCTCTTGGCTCTATGGATGAAGTAATACATGTGCGGTTGCATTTAGGACAGATAACAACTACTTCCATATTTAGAAATGAAGGAAAGAACAAAACTCCTAAATCACCAGTGGGGAGATGAGAAAGCAGAGCAAACTGCAGAGACTCCACTCTGAGACCCCAGGCATGCCATTTTCCATCTACACGGTTTCCAAACCCTTCTCTGATTTAGCAGGGCAGAGAGCAGACAGAGAAGAGTACATTTTCAGTACTGTCTCTGAATGCTGCCTGGGCATGACATTTGCCGTTCAGGATGGCGTCTTGGTTTCCAACCGATCCTGGAAGTGTGGAGCATCATGGGAGCCAAGAACACCTTCTGCCCTCTGATTTGGGCACAGCAGTGGCCACTTCACTCAGATGTATGCTTCCCAGCAGTCATTCCTGCCTCAGGGCCTGCAGACCGGCATGCAGCAATATGCTCTACCTGGGGCTACACCTGAGACCATATGGACTCTTAGCTGCTGCACCATCCAGGGCTTGCCTGCTGAACGCCGAGGACCAGATGGAGGAGACAATACCTGTGTGAGCCCGTCTGATCAGCTACTGCACCATCCAGGGCCTACCTGCAGAACGCCAAGGACCAGATGGAGCAGACAATACCTGCATGAGCCTGGCTGACTTACACTGCTGGGGCCTTGGTGTGAAGAAAATGGCAGACTATAAACATTTAAATAATAATCCCACAACACATGCTGATTCCTTTCTGCTGGGGATGGTTATGGGAAATATAAATTTGCTTTGGAATAGGACTCCACTTTATTCTTTTTGTGTTTTATTTTGTTTTTTGTTTTTTTTTCATAAAACATAAGTCCAATGATAAGACCAGACATGGATCTGAAACTTGTCAAAGTAACTTGTAGATTTCAGGCTTGACAACTAAAAGAAGAGAGTTACCAGAAGTCAAAATGGGCGATCAATGAGAAGAACAAGTTTGGAAGGAGGGATGGGATTTGGGGTTTGATTAAATTGGATTTGAAAAAGGGCTGGAGACACTGGAGGTTGACTCTTCTACTTCTTTCAAGATGTGTGTTCAGTCCATGAGAAAGTCCGACCTTAGTACACACAGCATCCAGTGACGGCATGCCACCCTGTCACTGATACCGTGCCTGAACCTCCCACTGTGACTTGGGTTATTGCGGTGACTTCACAGCTGGTCTCCCTGATTTGCATGTGCACTAACACCATGGATGATTGAGCAACTTGGAGCATGACTCAGAACATGTCATCTGTCTCCTGCATCACTCAGTGGCTTCCTGTGCCAGTCAGCAGAGAGCCAGAGTTCAGTGGTCTAGAACCCACACCCCACTGTGACCTTAGCTGCTATTAAGATCCCTTTACCTCTGCTTCCTTAGTTACCCTAGGTTTCTTCATATGCAGGTGTTCTTCTAAGTTCTGGAAACCTTCCTTTGAGTAATTTCTTTATTATAAATATTTTCCCCCAAATTTAGGATTACCTGTCTTAAAGGTGTCTCCAATTCACATAATGAGTATTCAGTTTTGCAACTGAAAGGAAAAGTGTGTTACCTGAAGTATAAAGTAGGTGGAGGCCACAGGACTGGGATGCAAAGCTTTGACTGCTCCAGTCTGTAATGCTTGCAAGTCCACCGATGTTTGACGACTGAATTTTTATGGCAGCATACAAAAAAGAGTCAAAGTCACAAGGCAAAAAGCAGTTGGGGTGGGAATTGAAGGAAACTCTTTGAGGAATACACATCTCCCAAGTGCTACTAATTTATAAAAATGGAATGAAGAATGTGTCCAAAGGGGAGGAAACAAAGAGGGTGTCTATTTCTCTGAAAGGAACACAATTCTGTTAGGTATTTCTACCCAGAGACCAATCCATGGGTCCACAGGGTCTGTACTTAAAAACCCACTTTTCCTGTGGAGATACCCTCGACAGAATCAAACAGACAACCAGTCAGCCAGTCAGCCAGCCCTATCTCATGGGATCCCCACACAAGAGAAAAGACATGGGCTAAGACTTAGGAAAGATGAGTTTATGAGCAAAATCACAAAACTGAGAAGTTACCATCTGCAGTGACTTAAGTGGCACTGGAGGGCATTCCATTAAGGGAAATGAACAGACAAAGAAGAGCAGTCAACGATTTTCCTTATGCATGGATATTTAAAAAAGAAAGCTTGGAGCTGATAACAGAACAGTGAAGACCAGAGGCTGGAAAAGGGATAGGGAAGAGGTGCAAGGGAGACCAGACTTGATCACTGCATGCTGGGAACACGTCCTATCCTAAACCACGCTAACATGTACAACTAAGGTACATTAACTCAGATGTTAAAGTACAATGCACAGTTCTGGGGCGATGGATCACTGGAGAAGAGCACTTGGTCTGTAAATATAAGGATCTATGTTTGAATTCCTAGAAACCACATAGAAAGTTGGGTCTAACTCTTAGAGCCTGTGCTGGGGATTGCAGAATACAGGCAGATCCCTGGAGTTCACTGACCATACAGCTTAACCTAACAGTGAGCATGCAGTTCAGTGAGAGATGCTGTCCAAAGAAAGTGAGACAGAGAGGGACAGAGGAAGACATCAAAAAGCATTCTCTAGTTTTCACATGCACTCACACAGACATGTACATACACATACAAATACACACAGAGAGAGACAGAGACAAACAGACAGACAGACAGACAGGCAGGCAGAGAGAGCAAGTCAGAGAGAGGGAGAGAGAGAAAGAGAGAGAGAAGGGGAGAGAGAGGTGGGGAAGGAAGAAGTGCATACGTGTTTATGAAGGAAGATAACAAAAGGTTGGTCTAGAGAGTGTCATGTACTAGAAATAATGAAACCAGAATTTAGAGAGATAATAATCCAAGTAAATATTTTTTAGAAGATCCAGTATATAAAAACGCTAAGCCAACTTAAAAGAATCAAACAAATTCTCAATTAAGAATATAGAAATTAAACATGTACTAAACTGAATAAATGTAGTGGTCAAAACATGGTTAAATTGGTAGCAGTGCTGCAGAAATTACAAAAGAATCCATGAAGTTCTACAGAAAAATAAAGCAGACGAAACAGGACACTCAAGAGACTGTGGCTGCTAACACAAAGGCAGAGGAGGACAAAAGGAAGGGGGAAGTAATAAAAACAGCTAAGAATATTCCAGGATTCATAAGAAAGGAGAGAAAAAATAAATTCTAAATTGAGTGAGTAAAGCAGTTTTTCTCCTTAGTTGATATGCCCACTTTCGTAGGACTCATTTAAAAATATGACACAGTTGTCACAGTGCATGAACGAGAAATCAAGAAAAATTATACCTTTCTCATGTCTTAGCAAAGAAAACCAGCTCACCAGTTTCTTATGTACTCTCCCAGAAGCACCATATTTATGTACAAGTATGTATATATTAATCTTTAAATGAATACATTAAGCTTTTATTTGTTTTCAATTAATCAACTCTGCTCTCCCTCTCCCTCTTTCTCCCTCTCCCTCTTTCTCCCTCTCCCTCTCCCTCTCCCTCTCCCTCTCCCTCTCCCTCTCCCTCTCTGTGTGTGCGTGCATGTGCATCTATGTCTGTGTCTGTGTCTGTGTCTGTGTCTGTGTCTGTGTCTGTGTCTGTGTCTGTGTCCATGTCTGTATGGTTGTACTTGCCTAGGCAAAAGTGTAGAGTTTGAGGGATGCTTTTCCTCTCACCTTATGGGTTTCATGAATTAAACCCAAGCCATCAAGCATCCATGACAACTATTTTAACTTATTAAGGCTCACACTCATTTTTTAAAGATAAATAATAGAACACTATATAAACATACTTCTTAATTTTTTATAGTATAAAATTTGTTCCAAAGAAGAAATATAAAATGTACTCACCATTTTTAAGGGATATAAAGGTTTCTGTTGTGTTGATGGGTAATGATGTTCTCTGTGGGGAGAGGATACACTAGAGATTGAAATCAGAACCTTCCAATGCTAAGCACAAGCTCTGCCACTACATTGTTACCTTAATGTCTCAGCTACTTCTCTGTTGCTGAGATAAAATGCCACAACTAGAAGTGAATTATGGGAGCAAGAGTTTATTTTGGCTTACGGTTCTAGACAGGAGAAGGTACCAAAAGAAGACATCTCATACTGACTGCTGGCTTCAACACATGCATGCACAGATGTGCACACCCACCTACTACCATGATGGAGAATACATCTCACACTGGCTTCTACACATACATGTACAGTTGTGTATACCCACCCACTACACCCATACACACACGGGGGAGAGGGGTAGGAGAGAGAAAGAGAGAGAAGGAGGGAGAGGGAGGGAGGGAGGGAGGGAGGGAGGGAGGGAGGAGGAGGAGGAGGAGGAGGAGGAGGAGGAAGTCGTCACTGAGTGTCTGTCTTTTTGTTTTCTTTGTATGATGGGCTACATTTTAGAAATATAGCCATACATTCTTAGACTTCCAGAGCTGAATTTTGGCTTTCCTTTTTTTCTGTAATGCATGAGACAAAAGTATGTAGCTTTGCATGTGATTTACTTATACTGTGACAATGATAGGATCCCTCACAAGGAAATGCTCAAAACTCCTTGTATGATTCTTAGAGGAAAAGAGACCATGAGGCTCATCTGCTATCTGTGATCACTGCATGCCTACCTCACCATGTCCTCCACTTTGGTAGCTCCGAATTGGTCAAGGTTTGTCTCCGTTCCTTCATTTCCTACCCTAAGCACCAATGCTATTCCTGTAAGTGCACCCTTCTCCTTCCCTTCCACGTGAATTCCCTAAAGGCTCACACTCACTCGCTTCATGCCAGCACCTGCCTCAGCACGTGGGGGATGCTGGGAACAGGACAACAGACTCATAACGTGACATATTTAAAACAGAAAAACAAGTGTGTTGGTGGTCCAAGTCTATCCTACAGAATCCTAGATTCATATCAAACGTTAAGAAAGCAACAGGGAAAGTAAGACTAGGATGATGGGGAATCAGTCTTGTTTAAGATTGTGAAGCTTCTGGGGTTTAAGCTTGCTCTCAAACTCAAATTCCAGCATGGGCAGCCTCCTCTACCTAAGAAAATGTCCACATGGGAGGGTTTTTAGGCTCAGCAGACCCCAGGGATCTTTGACCTTCAACCTTGTGGCTCTGAGAGGCCTCTTTTACTTCCTTGGATTAAAACTAGCAAACAAACAAAATCCCTGGAGGCAATAGCAATATCAAATTACCTAGAACACCTGGGTTTAAAACAGAGGAAGAAAAAGGAGGGGGAAAAAAGAAGATAAAGTTAACAATGTTGTGCGGACAATCTTTGATTTTAAAATACTTTGTAAATTAGCACCGTAGGCTTAACCCAGCTCCTCTTCTTCTTGTGTGATGGGGTGGGTAGCTGGCTGTACTTGCTCCGCAAGGAAGTATCTCTCCCTCAAGGGCTCTGTCACCTTTGCTCTTTCTCAGTCCTGGGGCCTTATGAAGTCTTGCTGTAGTCATAGCAACAAGGGAACATCACACTCCCAGCTAATTACCAATCTTTCTGGGTAAGGAAAGAAAATTAATTTCCTCGGACGGACAAGGTAAGCCTCCACACTACAAATGTTTCTTATATTATATTTCAAAAGACAAAAATGTGGCTGTCCTTTGCTGGATTCGATCAGTAATTAGTTAGAAGCATAATTTGCATTCACAGAGTAATTGTGTTTACTTTCCAAGCTAATACAATTTTCAGGGAAAACTAGTAGATCAGCAAGAGTAAGACCCCCCACCCTGTGAGCAAAGGCCTTTATGTTTTATTTAAAGTTGTCACGTGGAGCCTGCATTTTCTTTCAGATCTCTCAAGCTGTGTGGCAGTTCCCCAAATGGCTCGTTCCAGAAACAGCTTTGGATCGTACATTTGTGTCTCATCTGTTGACAAGCATTTTAGTTTTCTACGAGTTCCCTCTAGTACTCGCCTTACCAAATACAACTGTTGGCGCGGAGTCTCCAAATGGCGGATTGATACAGTCCCACAAACCCTACACTTCGCAGTCGGATCAATCACTTTGCATTTGGCTGCAACAAAGAGAAAATGATTTCTAAAGGTGCTGACTCAGAGCTTAGTGAGATTTACTTAAATGCATTTCATATTTTAATTAAAACATATAGATGCTCCTCACTTCCTTGAGAGAAGGAATATGATATCTCTCCATAGTTTGGATGTGTGCCTTTCCCTGTGGCATCCTATTCTTTCTTCTTGCTCTAATCAGGAACCAGGCATTTGGGGGGAGAGAGCTTCTGTATACAGTATGCTATTTGATTTTCTTCTCTGGTGAGCTCTTGCATAGGCTGGAGAACAGAGATTAAAGGTGTGTATATTTAGTATCAGAAAAGCAGAGTGTATGTTTTCGCATCTCCTTTATACATTAATCAAGAGAGCTGGCTTCCAGGGAACGATTGCTGCTACCATTGGGAAAAAAACAGCAGCCTCTTAATCAGTGTTTCACTGTTGTCAGCTGGGGAGTCAGGGAGAGTTAGGAGCTACTGGGCTCCTTCCCAAAGGGCTCTCATCTCCTGATAAAACTTGTCCTTTTTCCTTCCCAATCCGGAAGCCTAGGATCCAGTATCAGCAGTACTATATGTCATATTCCAGGATATTTCATTCTTGTTCCCTTAACTGATTGGTTCTATCTAGAAAGAGGCAGATTTTTTTTTGGTCCCCCTTTTAATGGAACTGTAATTCAGATTCTGAATTTCAACAATAACAAACAAATAAACACCTGTTGGACTGATTCCTAGCCTCATAGCCTGGGCATTGTCTGTGCCCTCTCTGATGAAATCCTGGGGACTGCACCTGGGTTACTATGACATTACAATACACTGGGAGTGAGATTAGACACCAGGGCCAGCTTCCACAGCTTTGAGGAATTTAATAGTGAAACTGGCTGACCCCCTTCATTACTGATCTCCAGTTTCCCTGATTTATGGATGGGAGCACTACAGCCCAGGAAATGAAGACAGTGGGTGCAGTCTACCCACAGGATAGAGGAGCAAAGCAAACCTGTCATCAAATGGCCCCAGGTCCCTGAAAGCGAGTTAGTGGTGAAAACTGGCTAGCTACCTCTTTCTATGTCTTCTGGAGGGTTTTTTTGTTTTTTGGAGTTTTTTTTTTTTTTTTTTTTTTTTTTTTTTTTTTTTGTCTGTCTGTTTGTTGTTTGCTCTTTTGGTTTTTTATAAACCCCTGAAATATAAAATCTGATTTGAATTCTAGTGGACAGCCTGATTTGTGACTTTGTTAGAGTTCATCAAAAGACCCTTACTCAGAAAGACCACAGAGACCACCGCCATTGCTGCAAAACGCATGAGGATTTTTATTGATCCAACATGTTGGGGACTCCCCTCCCAGCACACAGGCCAGAGGAGAAACCCAAAACAAAGAAAGAACACTTTTTATACCTTTGTAAGGGGTAGATTTGAGCAACAAGGTTCTCATTGGTGTAGCAAGTAACCCTTTCAGCCATTGGTTGGTTTGTATAGTGACTAAGTAACCCTTTGGCCTAGTGACTCACTTTGCTTGCTCCCATGGTGGGTTATTATGATTTGGTCAACAAAGTAATAGTACATTTTGAACTTATGGATCAGCTATTAATGTCACAACTATTAACATCAGAGGAATTCTCCCAACAAGGTCAGGGTGGTTTGTGGTCTTTGTCAGAATTCAGTGGGGGGTAGGGGGCAGGAGAATTGCTAATCTTGTTATGGTTATTTCTCTGAGAACAGCTAATATTGTTTTGGTAGCTGCAGGGTTAATCATTTTGACCTCTAAAATTATGTTTATATATTTGTTTAGTCAGCCAGCCTCCTTATCTGGCTCTGCAGTTGGCCTGCAAGTACAATTTGGAAAGTCCTGTTCGAAGGGGAAGGCACTGAGTGGTCTTGAATTCATTTTGGATATTACAACTTTTTATAGAGGTATGTTTTTTTTCTTTGTTGTCTTTTGTTTTGTTTAAAAAGAAATCAAGGGAGATGGCTGTTTTATTTTTCTCAGTGAGAACAGAAGGGCTATTTGTGTGTACTACTGGTGTCTATGGATCAGGTTACTTACTCTAAGCCAGACAGACTTACCATGCTAGGAGCCATTCCTTCAATCCAGGAGTTAATGACAGCAACTGGATCTGCAAACAGAAGTGGTCCCTTTAAATTCTGGAAAGGCTATCCCTGGAGACTAAATTCAAATATCTTTGTCTATTAGACTGATGTTTTCTGGTTTGCAGAATGGATTGAGTCAGCATTCCTCACATGTGTCTGTGGATAAAGACGACAACAAATGCATTGGATATCATTGTCTCTGCAGATTTGATCACTTAGCATTATAATACTGATCCTTAATTTATGGCGGGGATAGAACCAAATTCCTTGACTTTTCTACTACAGCAAGTAAAAAATTCACGTGCATAAAACCAGAGAGGCCACCTTCCTACTCCCTCAAGGAGTAGTCTAATGGAAACTTCAGCATTCTCTATCCTCTGCCAGTCTCCTCTGTAGACATTTTCATGTCTGTGGTGTCTAGTCAATGAGAGCAGGGCAGTCAGGGAGGGTGGGCTTGTTTATCGACCAAAGGATTCTGATAGGGTGACAGTTTCTGACCATTTGTCTTTCTCTTGCTTCCTCAAGGCAAATACATCTGACCTCTACTTGTGTGTTTGGAAGTTAGAACAGTATAGTGATAAGTTCCTAGGTCTCTGTCCTACCTGTGTGGCTTTGGGTGATTTATACAATCTCTCTCTGATACAATGTGCCTAGACATAGCTCCACACAACAATAGCAACAACTTCAAAGGACCATTTTTAGGAGACAATCCCTTGAAATGCTTAGGATCCGTGAATGGATCCCTGAGACATTATTAGCCATTTACATTATATTTTTTCATTATTTGCAGCACATATGTGCTGAACTGGAGCCCAGAGACCATAAACCTTCAATCAATTGCTTCTTTTCTAGAATAGATGAGAACCAGGGAGCTACACCAGGCTTCACAGACTCAGTTATCTTTGCAGGAAACTCTTCTAGATTAGCCAAAACATATAATGATCATGACTTCAAAAACCTATTCATCACCTTAGCATCATCAAATGTTGTCCCTTGAGCAAAATAATACAGAAATCTATGGTCATGCAACCCACTTTCTGCTTCACATAAAATACGTTTTCACCTCCTGAGCTATGTACAGCCACCATGAATTCCAGTCCATCAAATCTCAGTGCTAGCAAGGTTTTTATCTTGTAACTGATAGAAAGTGTGGCTAGCACATGGCTCCACAAATATTTAGGAAGAGAGCAAAGAGAGGTGCCCAGTTTGGTGGGCTTATGGTTTAATTTCTGGGCATCCCACTGCAAACTGTTACTTTTAAGTTCAGTTAACCCTTATCTTCCACAGCGTACTATCAATTCCCCTACTCTCTAAAATGGGTTTCTGATATCCCAAGCACAACCTGTTGTGTCCTCTGATTTTCACATGCAGAACAGTGAAATAGCAGAGTTACTGACACTGAAGTTCCTGGCTCAGGTTAAACAGAGCCATATTCTGCCATAAAGGTCTGGCTCTTGTTTGTGTCTTAAATGTGTCTGTGTGATACCATTGTTTAAATTGAACTTTAGTGTAATAGTGAAGGTGTTCTAGTTTCCTTATCTGACTCTGACAAGCACCATGAACAAAGCAACTTAGATAGAAAAGAGTTTATGTGGTTTATATTTCTCTGTCATGGTTCGTCATTGAGGGAAGCCAGAGAAGGAACTAAAGCGGGAGCTTGTAGCAGAGATCATGCAGGAATGCTGTTTGCTGGCTTACTCACAGGATTATGTTCAGTTGGCTTTCTTATACAACCCAGGGAATAATGCTACCCACAGGGGGCTGGGCCCTCCTACATCAATTAATAATCAAGATAACCCCACAAAGACATTCCCAAAGGTTAATCTGATTTGGATAAATCCTCAATTGAGATGGGCTCAATTGACTCTTGTCTGTATCAATTTGACCACTAAAACTGACCAGTACGAAAGGCATTCTACCATTTCCAAGTGTAAGAAGACCAACATACTCTAAGATGAAAATACATGTGCTAGTTACAGATCTGACAATTGTGAGTCAGGGACAACTAACAATACATATAATACCACCAAAGATGCAAATAAACAGAACCATATATACAAGATGTCACACTGCCCAGTGTATGAACTTGTGACCAGAGACGTGGGGAAACAAAATCCCATTTCCTCCCTCTAGGTCTGCCTGACTCAAGATAATAATTCCAAGTCTCCAGTGGCTTTGAAGGACATAGCTAGAGTGAATGAATAAGAATTGACTCTACCAAAGAAAATAAAAACTATAATGGTCTTTTTTGATGGTTTGGGGCTTATTGTAAGAGACACATATATAAAACATTAACAAAAGCATCATTGTCTAACACTACAGCAGTGAATACCTTGTTGCTGACATAAATTCTTAATATTCCTATTAGAGTCCTTAATCTTTCTACATATATTCTGACACACTATGAATCAACAAATTAAGAGGTAATATCCTTATCATCCCATATTTCTATTTATGCAAATTTTCACAGTTCTTTCTGCTAGGCAACTGTATCTCTCATATTGTTTAGTTCTTTGCCAAAATGGACAATATCCTATTACCAGCTTGTATATCACAGCCCTACAGATACTGAGAGCAACTATCAACTTTCCATTTGATTTCTTATATATTCTAGGTTGCTATTCTCTTCTTTGAAGGGCTTCTCTTTCATTTGAGAACATGCCTTTCCTCTTTCCAGACTTTTCTCAGTGTTCCCACATCTCACTTGGGAGGATGGGTTAAATAATTGATCCCTGTTAATTTCAAAGGGGGCTGCTACCTTGACAAGGTGACAGAGTCATCGAAAGGATGCTGTGATATCACGTTGTTCACATCCTCTGAAACATAACAAAATGTCATAGCAAGAATAGTCATATGCTACAAAAAACAACTGCATGTTATGCACTGAATGTTACATATTGAAACTTGTTCTACCAGTGGATGGGCTATTCCAGGGTTTTTTGAGAACTTGGGGAAGTGGGGTCTAATAGGTGGATCAGCATCCTGGGAACTTGGAGTCATATCATCCTTTTATGTCTACTACCTGGCTACCATGAACCCTGTCCATCTATTCTTTTCTTCCATTAACAATGGGACATTGAAGCATTGCCCCTGGGCTCCTCCATGGATCCTCCAAAGATAAGGTTCCACTACACTTTTAAGTATAGTGTTGAGTTGATTCAACAAGGAACAGCAGTGAAAATACTGGCTGCTGAGAGCCACTCAGAGCAACATCTTTCGGGCAGCATGTGGGAGCATCTGCCTTTGAATAGGAGGTTTCAGAGAAGGAAATGAGTAGCTTGTTCTAAGCAGGCACCCATGAGCATAGCTGGGCAATCAACATGGGGATATGAGGAAAGGCATACAGACATGTGAGTTTGAGGCAGAAAGAACATTGCCTAGCAACTAGCCAAGAAGATGGAGCATGTCCCAACCACCTTTACAACCAGACATGTTCACCATCCTTGCTGTCACACCACAGGTTGCTGCAATGAGCAGAGTAGGAAAAAGGATACAAGTATTTGGGTCATTTCATGTCTAAGAAAGACCCTGCCCTCTTGTTTCCCTAATGGAGTCTGAACTTTTGAGATGGCAAGAGGACTGTGGTTATTTGATGTGGATTCTGGATGATCACTGGGTCTTCATAGGCCTTTCTCTAATCTCAACTCTCTTACTTCCCCCGTGCCTTCTTCTATCGCACACACATACACATACACACACACACACACACACACACTCACACACACACACTTGCATACACAGATCACAGACATACAAATAGATACATATACATACAATACACATATACATATATACACATACACACACACACACACATAGAGAGAGACACACACACACATATACATATATACACACAGACACATACATATAATACACACAGAGACATACATACATATATATATATATATATATATATATATATATATATATATATATATATACACAGACACATATACATACATACATACACACACACAGACATGCATATGTGTAATACACAGAGAGAGAAAGAGCATTCGGTTCTCTTATATAATAGCTCTAATATCAGGTTCTTCATGTGGTCAGATCCTCCCTTTAGAAGCATTTCTCTCCTTCTATTACCAAGCTAGATTTCTCTTTCCCTCAGGTCTCCATTCATTCATTGTCAAGGTCATCCTCATTGAGTGTCTTCTCAATGCCAGATCTCAGTAGACCCTTCGTGATGTTTTCATGAATTTGTTAACACAAATGCCATTTTCCTCAGCAGATTAAAATGACATAGGTAAAAGTTACAGCTGCTGGTACATAAGCAGCAAGTTACACATCTCAGAAGGAGGGAGAGAGGGAAGACAACACAGAGTGGGAAAGGAGAGCAAGACTTCAAAAGGATGACTCTCCGGAAGCACTGCAAACTGCTAAGAAAGGCCAGGAGATATTCTGTTTAGTTGTATTTAAGAAGCAGGCATTATGTAGGCATGGTGGCACACATCCTTAATCCAGCACTTAGAGAGCAGAGATAGACAGATTTCTGTGAGTTCAAGGGCAGCCTGGTCTTCAAAGTGAGTTTAGGGCTTTGCAGTGAGTCCCTTGTGGGAGGAGGAGGAAAAAAAAGTGGAAGAGGAGGAGAATGGGGTAAGAGATATTTCTGATCCTGGTGAAGTAAATGTAACTTTGAAATGCTAGCAACTTCCTAGCTAAGATCATGTGTGCTTCCATGTAGAAGAAAGCAATGGTTTGAGCTTCAGTATTTCATTTTCCCATGAAAAAAGAAGAGTGCAGAGGCTACATGAATCCTAGGCATCTTGGGACCAGGTGTCCCCATACCTCTGCCATACCTTGGGTACCATCTTCATCATCATGACCCATCATCATGTGGGGATAGGATGGAAAGTAGAGGATAGAAACAAGGGCTTACTTCTTCCACTGAAACTGTAACCCCAAAAGTCACAATCCACACCCCTTTGCACTTCATTCTCCAGTTCTTAGGAATTTGCCTCTCCGAGGTTGGAAGAAAGACTTGCAGAGGAAGCAGTCTAGCAACTATGTAATCTATCATTTCTTTAACCAGGAACTAAGAGACAGAAGACATGAGTAGAGTCTCCTACCAACAACTCCATGACTCTGTCCTGAAAGTTTATGATATAAACAGAATTCTACAGTCTTAAAATTGACACAAGCCTCTGTTGTAAAGCTACAAGGACCAAAACAAAGAAAAAAATAAAAGTGAAAAGAGCCCAATAAAGAACAGAATGGGGAATAACAAACCTGACATACAATATTATACAAAAATAGGACACATTTTCCTGCAGAGCCTCCAGTCACCCACAAACACACCTCCTTTGAATTAAATAGCGTGAAACAGAAACAAAGTCGTGCTTTCCTGACACTTAAAAGTCAACACATAGGGTGTCTGCCAGGAGTCTGAAAGGAACAGCGATTTGATAAATGGTGTCTCAGGGTCTAATCAAACATCACTGGTAACTATGGACGCAAAAGATTGTTATGCTGGGGAGAGATGCTTGCTGAAGTATTGCCTGGGAGGAGAAAAAACTAGGTCACTGAGGTGACCAAGTGTTCTCTTTATTTTCTGTGGCTGCCCCAACGAGGCAGGCAGCTGGACTGATTGAGTTCTGTCATAAATTAATAGGAATGGATGACAGAGAGTCAGAAATCTTGATGTCTCATGTCGTGTGCTGCTGAAACCAGAGGTCTGAGAGACAGAGCATCACAAGGCCCATCTGTCACCAGAGGCAAAGATATTCTCTAACCTGAGGCTCTGCAAGGCACCTAGGCCTCCACCTGATGTCAGACAGCCTGTTTCTTTATTTCAAAGAAAAATAACCAGGGCTGGATGCCAGAAAGGAGGCCTGGGCCCCCCACTACCAGCAGCAGGAGAGATCATTAGCTTAATCTTCCAACACTTACAACCCAGAACAAGGCAGCTCCAGAGAGGACAGCAAAGGAAGACCAAGGGTAACCTCCCTTCATGACAGAGACTCAGAAAAGCAGAGGAGAGGTGCATGGGACTGGCCAGGAGTTGATCTTCCTTGTAGGAATTCCTGTCCTTCCCCAGAACGCCTCCACAAGCTCATTCATGAGCTTTTCTCCTTCCCTAGTGTTAAAAGACCAAAAATGCTAGCCTGTGAGCAACTATTTAAGCAGGTCATCTAATATTAAAATTCCCTGCTTCAAACTGCTTTAATGACTTTACATGCACATTGTGACCATATTCAAACTTAAGCTTATTTATTGTGCTTTTGAAAACCTCAAACACGTAGGTATCTGGCATTGAAGTGGCTGTTTACTTCAGCAAGTTACACGGGCAACCAAATGAATCTGCCTTCTTCACTCCTCATCTATGGTAGACTTTCTTTCCAACGCTCAGCCATACAGTCACTCTGGTCACCTGCCAGTGTGCCACAGCACTGAAGTCCTATCCCTCCGCCTGAGCATAGCCTCCAGCTTGAGGCGAGCCAAGGGCAGGACTTGTTCCCTGGATGAATGTACTCTTGAAACTTTTTTCGCATCATGGGCTGTGTCTCTACAAGGAGGGATCTGGGGTTCACTGGATGGGTCAAGCTCAAACAGGTCTGACACTGCACAATGGCAACATGAAAGTCAAGAGTTGCCTACTCAGCAGCTGTGGGCATCAGCCGAATCGGCTGAGGTTATCTGCCTCTCCACCTTGGCTCTCAGTGAGAAAGGAAGTCATCATCAAAGTCACAAATTCCTAGTAGCCTTAGCTATCAATATTGTGAGGCTCTGGGCCTCCTGGGGAGGCTGGAGGTGGGTAGCTACCAGCACAATGCACTGGAACACACTGGAATAAAAACTTATGGCTGGGGATGTCAATGAGTCCCTTGGAAATGTTTTTAGCTTTGATGTGTATACCTTAGCAAGAGTTGGGTAGTAGAGAAGATGGATACTAGAGAAACTATGGACAGGAATGATGAGTGAATATGAGCAAAAGGTGCACAAATATAGAAAATTGTCAATCAATAAAAATACTCTGTTTATATTTAGAAACAAAAAGAGCTCCCCTCTCTTCACAGATAAGAGATATAATACCCCTACCTCTTGCCCTTGCAGGTCAAAGAAACTTCATGGCTATGTGTACAAGATGCCTAGCCTCCTTTGATGGCCAACTTTGGTCTACTTTTTCCTAACAGGCTGTGTGGGAGGGGTTTTGTGAGAGCTTCTGAGAGCTCCAAAACTTCTGAAGGTGTTCTTTGACTCCTAGAGACAATTTGAGCAAATACATGGCAAAGGCCAAATGAAGTCCGGAGATGTACAGATTCAAGACTTCCCAGCTTCCAGCAGATGAGGTGACTTGGAAGGACAGGGAACCAAGGGAACAGACTGAACCCACACTCCGATCAAAAAGCCTGCATTTGTCTGGTAGTTTTGCTTGATTTTAGAGTGAAAATGGAGTTAATTTTCTAATTTGTGATAATTAGGGGAGGGAAGGAGAGACAAATAGGTACCATAAAAATCATGACGATAAGGCACATGACATTTCCTACAATACTGTTAGAAAAGGACAGTTCTGAGATCCTGAAAGCCTAGCACTTGGTAGAAAGATAATTTGTTCTCAGTATAGATCTATATAAGGACTGATTGAGAAGGGCAATAGTGGAAGTTTATTCGTAAAATAAAAATGAGTTCTTCCTAGAGAGAAGTTCACCGGGTGGTATTATCAGCACTGGGTTTCCCATGAGGCCCAGGACTGTCTGGAAAGCATTCAAAAGATGTTAGATTATCACCTACATAATCTCCTTAGGACTAAGCCTATATTGAGTAGGCAGCAGAACCAAAATCCAATATAGTCTCATTAACTCTACAGATCTGTGTGATCCTATGGAAACATGGGTGTGAATGGAAAGTGGGCTCCTGGCGCCCTGAATAGTAAGTAGTTAGATCATAGCCCATTGGTACACTGCAGGGTAAGGATGATGACTTATGCACCACTGGTCCCCGTGGCTAAGACAAACTATTGGAAGGGTTAATTCTGTCCCACTGTTTAAGGATATTGGCCATCAAGGCAGGGAAGGCACAAGAGCAGACACCTGAAGCAGCTCCCCACATCACATCTACAGTCCTGAAGCTGAGAGAAAACTGAGACTCAGCCCCCATCCCCTCTTCATTCATTTAAGAAACACCCTCACAGACACCCAGAAGTATGTATGTCTCCTAGGTGACTCTAAATCCAATGAGTTGGCAATCAAGATGAATTATTGCACTGACCAAATAGAAACACAGAAATATCTAGCATTCAGAGAGCATAGTCCCCTGCCATGCATTTGCTAAGCATTTAGAGTGCCTGATACAGTCTCCTAGAAACAGGTCCCTCCTTCCAAAGCAATAGCAAGCACAGTGATTCATGTTTGATCTTACATTAAATCTCCCTAGAGCTAGGCTCCTTGAGTTTTTTTTTTACATTCCAAAGGAAACAGCCGTTGGCTCCTTCCCAATACTCTCTGCTAAAGCCTTTTTATCTATAAGCCACCTGACTGAGAAACACCTGGAAGTCACCTTCTCATGGGCAATTAAGAATGACGGTTTAAAAAAGGATGTATCAGTCATCAAGCAGTAGAAAAGACCAAGGATCCAAAGGTGCCTGGAGATGGTCCTTTCCATCAAGGATGCTGGCCATTCAATAACAAACTTCAGAGAGCAACTGTAACATATCAAACAATAATGGACTCGGAAAATGTACAGTTTGCTTGAACCTCCCCATCATCTACCATGAAGTTGGGTTTATCCACTTTAGTGATGGAGATGATGAGACTTAGGGCATTGAGCTGAACACCGTGGCTTCCTAACTATGGGGGACAGAGGCTTGGAACTGGGAGACTTTCCTTCTCTCATGAACATAAACATGCAGAGAGGATGGGAGAGAACCGGGTTTGGGAGACATGAAAACAAGTTTTGCAGGATCAACATGGGGACCCAGTGTCTACCTGTCTTTCTATACTGACACAGTAGTCTTCTCTACATCAGACTAGAAGCACCAGAGTCACCTGTTGCTGCCCATTTACAATGGAAGCTAACACTTTTCTGTGGAGCAACCACTGTTGGCCAGGGTCTACATGTCTGTGCACCTACCTGCTAGACACTGCAGGTCCAGAATCCCACGCACTCTTTTGAATGTTCTTCCATTCAATTGGCTCCACCCTACCCCACTTACAAGATCAACCAAGTATCTGTCAGGCTTCCCCACACTGTGTCCTCATTAAGCATCAGGATAATGTCACTGCAGCAAGGGAAGCCTGCTGCCTTCAGTGACCGTGCACTGAGGGCTGATGGAGGTGGACTCACAGCCCCTGACTTCTATTTCCAGCGTTGCAGTTTGTGAAGAGTTTGGAGTTGCCTCACCAGACTTCCTCATGGCCCGAGGAGGTACATGACACATGACATCTCACTTGTGATAGAGGTGACAGAATCCTGGAGTGTTACACTAGCAGTTGTTTAATTCATTAAATCATGAGAATTTTTTTCTCACTGAAGTAGCCAAACAGGCCATCTCCAACACTGTCATACTTGATACCTTACCATATCAGATAGTCAACCTGCCTGTAGATAAGCAAAACCTAGGGTTCCATTGCCTGCCTTCTGACTGCATCTGAGATAATTAAATGTCACACTCATATATTACCTTCCACCCCCAGTCTGGCCACATGCCAGCCTGTACCCCTATACCTCAGACTCTATGGATGTCTGCTGCCCCTCTTAGTACCTTATTGCTTTCCTTGCTAGCTAACTACAGATAGGGTGAAGCTTCTATCATCTACTTTCTTTCATGACAAAGAGCCATGCTATTTACGCTCAGGTGTGTCCCTAAGCAAAATGCCCAGGTCTGTGTTTATATCCTAATGTCTTCACAGACTTTTAGCTGATATAAAAGGAGGGACAAGAAAGACTTCCACCACCTAGAGACCTCACTCAATGCAAGAGTTTTCTCTGACAGAGTTCATGGTCCATCAGAAATGAGAGCAGATATCATGGCTGACCATCAAGTACAGGAACTCTGGTGAGAAAGGACTCTGCTGGCAGAGGTAGAGTCTGGTATGCTAGGCAAATTAGCACAGGATTATGGGAAGGTAGTGAAACATGGTTTAAAAAATAAACAAACAAAAACCTTAAACCTAAACTAAAAGAAAAAGACACATAAGAAAGAAGTGATTCTCACTTCTATGAAAAATAGAGCTGACTTTGGGGTAATCCCATGGGTTTCTGGGGTGACCGAGTTGATTGGAAAAGTTGTACAGTCTATGTGAGGACTCTGTGTACATGGCCAGCCTAATCCTGTGGAGTCTCATAGAGACCCATCAAATGTCTAATCTTTTGAATGCTGGCCTTACCTAATCCTTCCAACTTGGTAAAGAACTGCTTTGGCCTCACTTTGCGAATGAACAAACTGATGATTGCAAAAAGCAAGGTCTAGTTCACATCATTGGAATCATACCTCCATCTCTTTATAGCACCTGCCTCTGCAATAAAAGCATGAACTCCCCAAGAAGAGACTACATGTTTATTTAACACAAGCCAGCCAGTAGTCAGCATCTGGAAAGTACACCAGTGAAAATGTGGTGAAGAAGAAGACACTGCGAATGACCCAGCTCTGTGCCTGACGGGATGAGATACTCTGCATAGATCCAAATCAAGAGATTTATATTGGCAGTCCTTGCTTTGAGACGCAGACTTAAGCACCATTTTCCTTTTCTCCAATTGTATGTACACACACACACAGGCATGCATCTTTATGTGAAGTGGACTGGTACCTCTGCATTCATTTTAGTGTGAATGTGTGAAGGAAGAACCAGTGGCTGACAGGAAGCACTGCACACAGTAATGTTTAAGTTTTCGTCTCCATTTGAATCGTGCCTGTGAGAATGTAATGAAAGCTTAAATCAAGATAAGCTGCAGTAGTCAGATTCCTGCTCACAGGAGTCAGTCTCTTTTGTTTGTAGGAGCCTTTTTCTTCAACATTGAAACGTATCGCAATGTTATTTGGCCTGTTTATTTTGGATAGACAATCTGCACAGCTAATTGTACCACCATGTTAAGTGTGTGCGAGGTGTGTGCATGTGTGTGTGGTATGATATGTCTCTGTGTGTTCATGTGTATATATCCGTGTGTCCCTGTGTACATGTGCATGTTTATGTGTATGTTTGTGTTTGTGTATGATCATGTGTTACATGTGTGTGGAGGTCAGAGGATGTAGTCATAAGTGTGATTTCTCAGGGGTCACTCACCTTGCTTTTGGAGGCAGGGCCTTTCATTGAGCTGGAGTTTGTCAAACGTGAGAAGCTGGCTAGTGACCCTCAGGGATCTTCCTGTCCCTACCTCCCCAGCACTGTGGTTACAAGCAACAAGCAGGGGCCACTGAGCCCATCTTTTCACACGGATGCTGGGGCTCAAAGCCAATTCCTTTTGTCTCTAGACTGAATGCCATATCTGCTAAGCCATATCCTCAGCACCTGCATCATGGTTTCTTTGCTTTTAAAGATTCATTTATTTTTATTATGTGTATGTGTGTGAGCCTATGTAAGTTTTTATGGACCATGTAAATGTCTGGTGCCCACAGAGGCCAGAAAAGTGTATCAAATGCCCTGGAACTGAAGCTGTAGGTGGCCACGTCCTGCCCATATGTGTGCTGGGAAGTGAACCCATGTCTTCTAACCCTTAACCATTGAATCATATGCTTAGCTCCCCATGCTAAACCATTTTTACTTAAGGAAAAATAGAAACCAGTCTTGCTTGCTGCCCTTATCCAATTGTCTAAAGCAACCAAAAAACATGTCAAGGGGGTCATCTGACCCTTCCTTCTCTCTGGAAGCTTCCATCACACAGGGGATGTCGTAGTCAAAGGGACTAAACAGCACTAATTGTAGCTATACCCCTCTTCTGTATGTCCTTACTATGTTTCTCCAGAAGTCCACCCTAAAGCAAGAAACCCCTGTGTCAAGAGAGCTGCTGGTCTTTACGGCTACAACAGACATGCCTGTTGCTTCTGACTTGTGTCTGGTCACTTTCGAGACCAATCAAGACATTTAAGAATTAAAGGCTTACTGCTTCTTCAGATGCTAATGTCTTAGAGCTTCAATAGCAGTTATAATCATGGGCTGACAAATCCTGCTTCATTAGAAAACGTTCTTTCCAGGCAACACCTACCTAAGTGTTACAGTGGATCCACAACTGGAAACACTTGGAACAGGCAGTTCATGCCAAGAAAAAAGAAGGAAAAAGATCACAATTTGGATACTTATGCATTTTTCTACATGCAGGACCTTATTTTCATATTATTTATTCATCAAGGATCAGATTATTCTAAATTTCTCTCTTTCCCTTTACATTGGAAGTTAATACAATAAAGCATTATTAAATGCACACCAACTGGCAAACTGTTCTTTGAGCATCACTGTCACCAAATTGCTCACCCCCTTCCCCAAGGCAGAGCACTAAAGCTTATACTATCTTTATTTTATTTATTTTATTTTTTTTGCTCCTATCTTAACTTTTGGGGGAAGGTTAAATTATTCTGAAAGTTCTGAGCCATCTACATATTTATTCTTTTTAAAGGTTCTGTGGTGTGTTAGCATCTGTATTGCCAGAAAACAAAATTTTCTTCAAAGTTATTCTTGGGCAGGCCTGGGACGCAACCCATATGTCCCACAGTTAGTGTAGCTCAAGGTTTTAAATTTATGCCACTTTTTCCAAACTTGACTGCAGTGTTCTTTGGTTTGGTGAATTTGTGGCGCCACCTATAGGTCAGATCTCAGAAGTTCACTTTCCTTTATCTGAAAATCATCTTTCAAGTTATGTCATTAAAATGATGGCTCTGAGGGTCTTGAAGATTTCAGACTGAATAAAAATAAATAGAATGTCCTACAGTAACAGAGGGGCATTATCAGCCAACCTAGGTCCCTAGCCTGGATGAACGAGGAAGAACAGACAAAGAAGTATTTTTCATTCCTTCTAACCTCTTTAAACATTTCCCCAGCTCCTATCACAGACTAGCTTCTTTGGGAGAGGATATGAACTTGAGCCACGGGCTCTTGGAGAGAGAAGACCTCGGTGGCTGTTGGGGGTAGTGTGTATTATATAGAAACTCAATAGAAAGCAAGGAGGGTCCAACATTCCTGTTTCCTTCCTCCCCTGTTGTCTAGATACTTGTGGTGCGGAGATTAAAATTTTCAGGGATGGAGGCCAAGGGAGAGTTTCACAGCACAGCACTCTCACTAATAAATATCTCTCTGAAAACAGCCACAGCCCTCAGAACTGTGATTGTCCTCCAGTCTCCATCCTTGTGTGTGACCACCCTTGCTCTCTAAGTAATTAGAACCATAAAACTGTGGAGAACCCAGCAGCGCTAACCTGCCTAATATGTGGGTAAGTGACAGAACTAAGTCTGCTTTAAAGCGTGGATTCAGACCCTTCTTTGCATCGTCATAACCCACATGCGGGTTGTGTGCCCAGGCCAAACCCCTCAACACACATCCATAAAGAAGATGCAATTTGCTATATATGGATTGTGTACTTGAAGAGCTTTAAAAATCAAGCCTTGGATCGAAAATAAAAATTAATTTTTAATATTTCTGTTAGTCCATCTGCCAAAATGATGCCTTCCTTTTTAATTTTTTTTAAAAAGTCTTCAGTCTAACAAAGAGCAGTTGGGCAGCTATGGATGGAAAAAAAAAACTCAGCAGTCAACTGCCTTGTAAATTAGAAGCTGTGGTTGTAAAGACGGATTTGTGCAACAGTGGGAGTGGAGAGTGTGTCTGCCTTGTAAATTTAATTAAACAGCAGGTGCAAAAATCAGGTCATATGGCTTTGATGTGCCCCGTGCGAGGATGACAACCAGACAATGATTCTAATATGAAGAAATTTGCATACATTTGCATCGGACCGCAGAGAGCGCTGGGCCCTTGCCACGTTCTGCATTTTATATCTAGGAAGTTGAATAAGATTTGAATGAACGATTTCTATTTAGACACAGCGGAAAAATACAACGAGCTTGCGGCCCTCGCACAGAAGGCCGTGTGGCCAGCAGGGAAAGCCTATGAGGGACACTCTGAAAAGCAACCGCCCGCCCTCCTTAACAGTGGCAGATGCAAAAATGCTCAAAATGGAAGGAAGGAGACAGTGGGGAGGGAAGGGGAGGGGAGGGAAATGTACTGTACTTTGATTTTTTAAGACTTTCACAGAAGGTGCCACATTGAATAAGCCCTTCCTTCGTGGCTCATTCTTTTCGCTCCCATCGTCCCTGCTGTAAATCCTTAAATATAAAAATCAGAAAGACTTCTCAAATGAAGCAAGTATCATCTTATATAATTGGCTTCTGCTTTTAAAGGAATGTCTCTTTTCCTGTCGGATTGTGCAAACCTCATCTTCCGTAGCGACACACCAGGATGTTTAGTGTAAATGATGTCCTCTGTGCTTATGTCTCCTGGCATAGATATGAAAATATTGTGAATACATAATCCTACTGCTGGCCATCAGCATTTTCTCTGGATTGTTCAGGAGAAAGCAATGATGGGGATTGAAGCCAACTGCTCCAGATGAGCTGGTGGGTGCAGAAGTTAAAGGGCTTCAGAGGAATCCCACTGGGCATCTTGACAATCAAGGTACCCTCTGTGAGAAACCACCTGGGCAGGTATAAATCTCATTGGAAATTGTTCTGGTCCCGCATACACATACACGTCTGGCTAGTCCTCGAGTCCCGGGTTCTGAGACTGACTGGAGCCCCTCCTGGCCTCTGCAGCATCCCTCCCTCCTGAGAGGAGCCCCTGCTACCCACACAGAGTATGCTGTAGGCCAGCCTTGATTTTTATGAACAGTGTGATATGATGTCCAAAAGAAAGATATAATTTGGTTTCCTGAGGACTTATTTTACTGTCAATTATTGATACCAATAGTTCCATTATTATGTATATGTGGGTGTTTCAGTGGAGTTGGTTTTAAATGCAGGCCCAATCCTGATATCGTGTTCATTTATTACCTGCCAAATTAACTTGCTGACAGTAAAGGTGGTGAAATCACTTAAAATACTACATTCAGAAAGCAGGGCTTCTATCTTTGAGTTCCTTTTTTTTTTTTTTTTAATGTTTAGCCTACCCTACTGTCTTCTAATTGTATGCAGGATTTCTTATCTTCCCCTCCATGTTGCAAATTCCAAAAGGGCTCCACTCACTTCCAATTGTCACACTGAGTCAGCACTTACACCAATGCTTGGTGTGGAGATGGCGTTCATCATTATGCTTACTTAATGGAATAGTTGTTTTTATATAAGAATCCACGTTGAGACTAAGTGTAGTTAGCTAGTCTGTTAATAAACAGTACATATCTGGGGTTAGTAGGGAAGGAAGAGGCCAGCACATTCAGTCTGTCCTTAGGAAGTGAGCTTTCTGTTAGTTCACACAGACATACAAGATGCAGAGCCATGGCCCAGGGCTCTAGAGTCTTGTTCTCAGTGGGGGGAAAGCTAACATTACTAAGAAACAAGGGTTCATAATGTACCCTTCCCCAAAAATATATGTGTCCCCATATATACACAGTAGGCAGCGTGGACCAAGTATACATTAGGTCCTCTGAGTGAGTGGTCCTTCTGGCTCCTCTGCTTCAGTGACTTTCTTGACTCTCTCCCTCTGGGGTTCCCGTTCTTGACTCCCCAGTGATATGGCGGAGTTGACTCCACACCAAGCTGAGCACTCACTATGCTCATCCCAATCCCATATTTTTTCGGGGGGAGGGAATTCAGCCCGTTATGATAGCAAGCCACAGGGTTGCTCCACAGCCTCTCGAAAGGCTAGGGAGACATCTGGAAAGTACTTACAAGTGCCACATGCAGGTCTCTTCATGGGGACAGTGGAGGAAATGTGTGCTGTGAATGGCTTTTGTTGAGGAGAGCTGAGGAATTTCTCAACGGACGTTCAGACAATTAAGAGGATCTTAGTGGTATGTATCGGAGCAGACTAAGAAGCAGGAGCCTGTGTTGCGTGGAGACTGGATCTCTCTTCTACTGGGATGCTACTCAGGCTTCCTTAGGAAACACTTGCTTTCTCAAGACAAGTCATCTCCTCCAGCAGTGTTGACTTTTAAACTGTTTAACTGTCCCCTGTGAAAGCACAGTCATTAGGCAGCTTTGTTTTTCACTGTGTCTAGGTGACTGATTCCTATCAAAAAATCTTTTTCTCGGGCGTTGTTAGATCTATGTTCTCCTCTTCATCCTTCGATGAGGTCAACAAGTCTCTTCTAACAGATAGCAAGACACAATTGGAGCTATCCACATCCCTGCTTGTCGCTATCACGGATGCGCCATACTCCAAATGCCCCTTGCTGTTTCACACCTATTCAATGCCAGTTATACTGCTGTGCAGTCATCTTCCATGCTTCTGTTCATAAGTAGAGCTCCAAGATGGGGTGTGTAGGGAAACATACTCTTTAAACCACCAGCTTAGTTCATGTTCATCATGACAGTGAGCGCGGTACAAGAGGCTCACTCATTAGAAAGATACATATGTGGGGATGGTAAGTCAGGTGTTCAAGGCCTTGTCGATTATGAGCAAAGTACAACCAAGACAGAAACTCACCAGCCTAGTTCATGACAGCATCTGTGTTAATCATTTCCAGACCCCAAAACCCTCCTTTATTTCTGGCATGAGCTTTGCAAAGGTCAGTGCAGAATTAGTGCATGTACACTTCCTACCATGACTTGAGTCTGTTTACAAAATGAGACTTGTTTTCCGTATTACAAGGGTAATCTGTGTTGCTAATTATAAATGTTCCTCACTCATAAGGCAACAAACTTATCTCTAATCATCAGAGAAATGCAAAATATACCCACAGTGGGATAGTTCCTCCTTCTTGTCAGATCGGTCACAAAAATCATAAAGACAAAAGGCAACAGGTCCTAGCAAGGTCAGGTGATGAAGGGACATCCCTTCTTCTATTGCTGGAAAAATAAATAAAGGTGGCCAGTGTGGGTAGTAAGATGGTAGTTGCTGAAGACACCCACACTGCACTATGCCAATGTAAACCAACATAAGTATCCATCAAGAGATGTATGGAGAATGAAAACCACATTAACATCACACTGCCATCCTATTCATTGAAGAAGGAGACTATCTAATAGCATGAATCTGGAAGACATAGGTTAAATGAAAAAAGTCAGATAGGAAAAGAAATACGGGTCCAGGAGCACTCTTGTTGGCAGAGTCGCTGTGGCAGAGGCAATATGCATACTTGGTCCATCTGGTGTCTTGCTACATCTCTAGTTCCCAAGGCTGTCATTTGATATACCTGAGTATTATATAGGATTTGATTTCAGCTTTAAAAGATGAGTTCTATTGAGAAGTCTTTGGGGGCACTGGAGATGTGTTTCTCTCGAAAGGCATTGTGGGACTCCAGTCCTTTCTCTTTCTCTCTTTTTTATCTGACTAATTCGTAAGTGACTCAAGCACTGTGCTCCCAGTCCATATATGTCATCAGGCTATAATACTAGAATTTAGAAGAATAATTGGGTATGGACTGAGTCCTCTAAAGTCTGAACCAAAATCAACCTGTTTTTCCTTAGAAGTTGATTGTGTCCCTTCCTTATTGTAGTAACTGAAAGCTGACAGCATGCCAACTAATTAGACTAATAAGATCGTCAGTTATCATAACTTGCTACAAAGGTGCCATCTTTGAGGGATATATAAATGGTTTCCACCTGCCAAAAGGTTTCAGATAATTATACTTGCCGATATGTTCCTATCAGCACCTGTTTTGGGGTGAGTTTCCTTTTTCATTTTGTTTTAAGACAAAGTTTCATGTATCCCAGGCTGGTCTCAAACCCTTTCTGTAGCAGAGAATCACTTTGAAATTCTGACACTCTAGTGTCCACATACCATTGCTGGAATTATAGGCGTGCACTGATGTGGGGACTGGAACCCAGAGCTTCATGTATGCTGGGCAAGCACTCCACCAACCAATTGACATCCTCAGCCTCCTGGCATTGATCACTTTGCCTTCCTACTCGTGCTGAAAGGGAGTCAATGGGTACCTTTTTATTGGCTAAATACTGAGACATACCCCCTGAAGTAGGATTTGTGTGCAATCAATAATCACAGTTTCCTTTCACGGAACGGGACAGGCATGGTATGTGAATCAACTGTTGGCGGAGCCTCAGCAGACATTGTCTACATTCATGTTCACTTCTTGTCATGCCTGACATCTGAAGAAGTTTCTGAATGGCAGAGGGAAGTGAGAGCCTCAAAATAGCATTCATGCAAATTTAATTTGCGCACAGATCCAAATTTAATGACAATATAAAGAAAGCCCAAGAAATCTGTCCCAGTAGAAAATATACTTCGCCAGGCCAGGGATGTTCTTTCATTCAGTATTACAGCCTCAACGAGGAGACTAAGGCCGAGGTTGTATAGAGACCAGGAAATAGAGCACCTTTTTATTTTAAACTCTAAATCAACATAATATTTACTGTATAGAAAATTCTAATAAAGCATGAGGAATTTCTAAATTCCCCCTTCTCTTGTGACATCTTACATTAGAATATTACCTGTGCTAACAATAATTAACTACAATAAGCTCAGATTGACGTATTATTATTATCTGCTGAGGCTTGTCATTTATTCACATAGCCTTGGCTATATTCAAAATGTGTATGTTTTATGTGTTCATGTCTTTGTCAAGAAATGGGTGGATACTATCATAAGACTTACTGGTGGAGTCAACTGGGATCTCCCAGATAAGGTCACAGAAACCAGTTATTTGCTACAAGAATTAATATTTTTCCAACTGTCCTCCTCTTTGAATGGGGATCACTATACCAGACCATTTCCAAACAATGGAAAGTTGTACCCCACCTTCTGGTGAATGCTATAGATTCATAAATTATTTTATATTTTGTAGATTGTTTTTTCCTTTTTATTTATTTCTATTATAGGATATATGGCTATTTAGTGTACAGTCTTGTTTATCGCACCATATTACTTTATTTATTGTGTTGGTCTATTGTTTCCAGCTATTGAAATTTAGGATTATTTCTCTTGGATCCCTACCCTTCCCATTGTGGCACTTTCCCGTCTAATTTTTAAGCACGGGAAAAAAAAATGTCAGTCATCTTCTGAGTCTCCATATTCTGAGATTTTTGCCCTACTTTCTTTTTCTATACAAACCTGGGTGAATGCCATGGTCAGAGCCCTACTGTCTTACATGGCAATGCTGCCTGTGGTTCCAAACCATCTTAGTCAATGCAAACAGAAAACAAAAATGTAAGTTTTCTGACCTGCATATTTTCCCCTGCCTGCAAACATTTGTGTGTGTGTGTGTGTGTATGTAGGCATTTTTTTTTAAATGAAGGACACAGAAGAATATTTTTAGGTAAATCAGCAGTAGTAAGAGAAAGCTCAGGAGAAATGCTTAGGAGTTTAGTGATAAAGTATGCCCATGCCAACAAAAGGTTGTGGGCTGGAGAGAGATGGCTCAGCGGTTAGGAGAACTGACAACTCTTGCAGAAGACTCAGGTTGGAGACACAGCACAGATTTGGCAGTTCACAATGATCCATAACTCTAGCTCCAGGAGATCCAACATCCTCCTCTGACAATATTGACAGAAATATTAAGAATACTTTCAGTGGGCTCACCCCAGAGTAGGGGGCACCACAGAGTGGGCTCTACGCTGCAAATTCAGAGCATTCCCTGCTCAAACCTGACATGGGCCCTGGCTTTGTTCAGGACTAGGGTATATGAGATCATGAACTCATGGCTCAACTGCTTTCCAGTTCATCTTGGAGGCAGCGTCTCTTACTGAACTTGGAGCTCACCAGTTCCAGCTAATCTAACCAGCTCAAGAATCCCTTCTCTGCCTCCAAAGTGCTGGGAATACAAGCAGCCTCGTGAGAACCTTGATTTTTATGGAGCACAGGAGCAGGGGTCCAGACTCCGGTCTTTGAATTTGCAAAACAAGCAATTTTATCCACTGAGCCTTCTCCCCAGCTGCACTCATCTTTGACAGTACAAGCCTGTAACTGCATCCCTTAGCCTTAGCATGGCTGGGACTAGCAATCCCACCTGAGAAAGGGGTCTAATTAGAGGCATTCACAGCAGGGCATGCCTCTCTGAGCTAAACTGTGAGATGGCAGGTTACATCCAAGGCACTAGGATCTAAGGGGAAGATGTGGTCGGGGAGACTGTGATTTCATTCAACTCTTCCTCTGCATGTCTGAAGTCCCCCATGAATTGTCACTTTCAGCATTAGCTCCATCACGTCTGCTTCCTGAAGTTCCCATGTGCAAATGCCTGCAGACACAAACCCTCTTCAATCTTCCATCTGTCTTTTTCTTTTTTTGAAATACTCCCACCTGAGACCTACCATGCTCAGCAGCTAGAAAGACATGCTAAAGCTTGAGATGAGATGCAAGGACACGTATGATTATTGCAATAGCAGGCGCCCCTGGCTGGATGTCTGATCACAGTGGTGTGCCTGGAACAAACCCTATATGAAATCACAGCACTTCATTTTGCATGGTCTCTTGCTGGGAGTCCTTTTCCATTTAGAGATAGCCAGAGGGAACTGGATCAGGCCTCACTGCATCCCCAGGGGGTGAGGGAAGAGTATATTTGCTGCTCACTAGCTGACTCTCATTGTGGGTGAACATGCTGGGACCCTTGTCGTCAATACAACCCTGTGAGGTAGGCATCATTACAAATTTCAGAGCAGAAATTCTAGATCAGTCTTATACTCAGAATGTGTGGTTTTGTATTCTGTAAAGTGTCTGGAATGGAGACTTCTGACATGGGGGGGTTGGGTGGGTAGATGATATCAGACTGATGACCATATCCTCAGTTGCTTCTCCCACTGCAGACAGTCCTCAGACCTTCCCCTTCAGGCATGCTCAATATCCCCTCACTGAGGTATGGATATAAACTATCCTATAAAAGGTCCATTATATAAAGGAAGTCTTGGTCTCCAGCTGGTAGCATTATTTAGCAGTAACTAGGTCATAGGACCCTACTCTTAATACTGAATTAGACCATGATGGGCTTATCATTATGTGAGGGACACAAGCCATTGGGAACATGTCTTTGAAGGATGTTCTCTTCCTCATATATCTGTTTCCTAGTGTCTATCAAGCAAGCAGATTTTCTTTCTCATGCCCGTCTGCTATGATCTTCTGCCTCGTGACAGATTCACGAATGATGAGTCAGGCAATAGAGGGTGAAATCTTCCAAACTCAAGAGCTAAATTCAATCTCAGCAAGAAGCCATGTTCTATTTGTTCATGTTTAGACCTCTGCAAATGGAGGCTGAAAAGAATGATTTGGGGGGTGTGGAAGACTGTGGAAAATTAAAACACAGCAGAATGTCTTTATCATTCCATTTTGGAATGAAATAGAAGCAGAGGTGGTGTGTGTGTGTGTGTGTGTGTGTGTGTGTGTGTGTGTGTGTGTGTGTTGTGTTTGCATGTATATGTGTGCACATGAGCTTGAATAAGTCTTATGCCTTCCCTCCTTAGAGCTCATAAAATGTCTACCTGGAATCCCCAGCTTTCTTCACTTTTCCAACCTGTGCTGAGACACCCACTGTCATAGAAAAGTCTTCATTTCTGAAAGGTTCCAGAAGTAGGGGGAGAGAAGCAGATGAGATAGATACCAAATACAGTGCACCTCACATTAGCTACGGTCCTTCAGCTTTTGTTTCCAGATTCTTTATTCTAAGATTTCAAGAGAAAATATGCAGAATTCTCAGGTGCATGTTCAAAAAAAAAAAAAAAAAACAAACCATGCCAAATCAGCAGGATGAATAGGAGATGGCCAATTCATTATGCACAGAATATTCCATGTCACTTCATTTACACTCTGCTCTTGAGTGTAGAGCTGTTGGATTCTAAAAACATGTTCCTGTAAGAGCATTCACTGCAGCCCCAGTGAAGGCAGCCAGGGAGCACATTCACTTCTGCATTTAAAAGCCCACTTCTCTACTGTAAGGAGAGGGTGAGTAAAATTAGCTCCAAACGAAATCACCGATTATATAGAGTGTCTTATATCCTCTAATGCTCAGAACTGCATGGCCCTGGATTGTGTCCAGGTAGTGGTGCCCTTAAGATGTACACAGTATACAGTCTTCACAAGTGAGTGTAGGAAGCGGGGAAGCAGCCACGTTCAGCCTCAGTCAGTATTCAGCAACGATGAAGATGAATTTTTTTCCGTTCGTCACATAGATGCTGAAAGGTGATTTGATAAAGCAAAGGGAAAGTAAGCCGTGTGAGTAGCTTGATCAGGTTCAAATCCAGGCAGAACATTCTTAGATGAATGAACTTGACTCTCTGAGCATGTGTCTATAAAATGAGGATTACAAATTGAACCAAAGAGAAATGATCAGTACTTAATAATACATTATTTGTTCACTCTGAGTATGTGATCTGGTGTGTATTCAGTTGATGCCATGAATAGCCACTATATAGCACATTGCAGAATGGCCACTATATAGCACATTACAGAATGGCCACTATATAGCACATTACAGAATGGTTACTATGTAGCACATTGCAGCCTTTTTTTTTTTTTTTTTTTTTTTTTTACTCATTTACTTATTTTGTTTCTCTGAAATTCATGGGGAAAGATGTAGATTCTATCCCAAACTCTTCTCACAGACTTTCTTTTATACCAGTTCTGGAAAGCTTGAAGCTTCATTTCTAAAACTCTCTTTGCTGGCTATGATTCAGTTTCTAGTAGGCTGGTTCTGAGGAAGGTTGGAAGTGGGGGAGGGAGGCGAGCAATCTACCCTCTCAGTGCTTCAATCCCTGTGGTTGGGGGACATGCTGCAGAGTCCTGGGGGGGGTTCCTATAGAATTACTTAATACTGTGCCACTTGTGCATAGGGGTTGAATAGCAATTATGTGTGGGCAGATCATGCAGAGCATTGGTCATGCTTGGATTGTGGCCTCTAGGTCAGAGCTCTGTTTTCAAACTCATCATTCTGAGACATAATGCAGCCTTAGAGAAGGGTGAAAGGCCTGCAGATGGTTCAGCTACCATAACCAATACCCAAGCAAATGGGCGTGTGAATCTTACCATTGTGTACCTATTTCAATTCTTGTTCTTTGAAATTTAGCTTCAGGACCTGAATTTTTCTCCTTATTGGCAACCACCCATTTTCTTTTTTCCTTTTTTTTTTTCTTCAAGAAATAGCTTATTCCTTTTTTTTTAATTAGGTATTTATTTCATTTACATTTCCAATGCTATCCCAAAAGTCCCACACATGCACCCCCACCCACTCCCACTTCTTGACCCTGGCGTTCCCCTGTACTGAGGCAGATAAAGTTTGCACAACCAATGGGCCTCTCTTTCCACTGATGGCCCACTAGGCCATCTTCTGACACATATGCAGCTAGAGACACAAGCTCTGGGGGGTACTGGGTAGTTCATATTGTTGTTCCACCTATAGGGTTGCAGACCCCTTTAGCTCCTTGGGTACTTTCTCTAGCTCCTCCATTGGGGGCCCTGTGATCCACCCAATAGCTGACTGTGAGCATCCACTTTTGTGTTTGCTAGGCCCCAGCATAGTCTCACAAGAGACAGCTATATCAGGGTCTTTTCAGCAAAATCTTGCTAGTATATGCAATGGTGTCATCGTTTGGAGGCTGATTATGGGATGGATCCCTGGATATGGCAGTCTCTAGATGGTCCATCCTTTCATCTCAGCTCCAAACTGTGTCTCTGTAACTCCTTCCATGGGTGTTTTGTTCCCAATTAAAAGAAGGGCAAAGTGTCCACACTTTGGTCTTCATTCTTCTTGAGTTTCATATGTTTTGCAAATTGTATCTTATATCTTGGGTATTCTAAGTTTCTGGGCTAATATCCACTTATCAGTGAGTACATATTGTATGAGTTCTTTTGTGATTGGGTTACCTCACTCAGCATGATGCCCTCTAGGTCCATCCATTTGCCTAGGAATTTTATAAATTCATTCTTTTTAATAGCTGAGTAGTACTCCATTGTGTAAATGTACCACATTTTCTGTATCCATTCCTCTGTTGAGGGGCATCTGGGTTCTTTCCAGCTTCTGGCTATTATAAATAAGGTTGCTATGAGCATAGTGGAGCATGTGTCCTTCTTACCGGTTGGAACATCTTCTGGATATATGCCCAGGAGAGGTATTGCTGGATCCTCTGGTAGTACTATGTCCAATTTTCTGAGGAACTGCCAGACTGATTTCCAGAGTGGTTGTACAAGCTTGCAACCCCACCAACAATGAAGGAGTGTTCCTCTTTCTCCACATCCTCGCCAGCATCTGCTGTCACCTGAATTTTTGATCTTATAGAGGAGAAAGTAGGGGAAAGCCTCGAAGATATGGGTAGAGGGGGAAAATTCCTGAATAAAACAGCAATGGCTTGTGCTGTAAGATCGAGAATTGACAAATGGGACCTCATAAAATTGCAAAGCTTCTGCCAGGGAAAAGACACCGTCAATAAGACAAAAAGGCCACCAACTGATTGGGAAAGGATCTTTACCTATCCTAAATCAGATAGGGAACTAATATCCAATATATATGCCACCCATTTTCTTGAAGGTTATCTACTTCCGTGCCTGATATATTGATGCTGTAGCTAGGAAGGGACAATGGGCTGTTTGTATTGCCTCTGAATTTGACCATGTTTTACAGAACAATATCACTTCAACTATTCTGTCACACATTGCTGACACTTTCTCTAGCTAAATACCAGATATTAGCATGAAAGGAATGGAGACAGGAAGAAGGAGGAATGTCCTCTGAGCCCATTTGATGACTATTGACTTTTAATATATGCAGATGTCTCAAGACAGAAGCTATGATAGATTGCTAAGGCTAACAAAAACCTGGGAAAATTAATATGAAGGAGGAAAGAATTACTTGAACTTATGCTTTCAGATTATTTAGTGCATGGTCACTAACTCCAGCATTTCTGGTCCTGTGGTGAAGTAAAACATCCAAAGTGGGATATAAAAGAACAAGGAAAGTTCATCACTTGGAGGCCAGGGAGAAGATGGAGACTAAGATAGAAAAAAAAAAAAAGAGAAAGGGTATTATTATTGTTATCATTATTATTACTATTATTATTATTATTTACCACATAAGACATAAATTGAAAACTTAGTCATAATCCACCTCACAGAACCTCATTGTTGAAGAGATCAACTCCCCAACTATGTCCAAGAGGAAGAAAAGATATGCTTGAAAAATAACTTGGAGGCTGGGTTGAAAACTTCAAGGTTAGAAAAACAGAATTTGAATTGAACCAGAACCTAGAACCTAAACACTTATTCACACAAATAGTCCAGGATAGAGTTCCAAACCGTATTATAACTCAGTACCTCTCAGGCTTTCTAGCAATAAAGAAATATTTGGACTCCCAAATAGCTGTGGTGTGTTGTCTAAGAGAGATATTAAATGAGAAAAGAAGACAATCCTGAAGCTTCTATGGGTTAAGCTTTTTAGTGTTATAGGTACCTACCACTACTTAGAGACACTGAGCACCCATAGTCTTGTTCCTCAGCCAAGATTTTACAGTGATGGAAAAAGAACAAACCATAGTCCACCTTGATAATGATCTGCCCCCTCTAGGCTAGACTGCTCTGCATGGTGATTGTAATAGAGAGGAGAACAACCCAACTGACAGACATCATGAATCTAAGCAAAGCAAGGCTATAACTCATCCAACTAACAGGTAATGCATAGAGTGCTAGTTATTGACCTGAGCCCCAAGGACACAGCCAAGAAAGAGACTGCATTCTTTGCCTTTGTAGAGCTTCTATCTTTGTGAAGGAAGTCAGGCCATAAAGTGGATAAATTCCCGGGGGCGGGGGGGGGTGCAGAGGGGTAGATATTAGTGAACTGTGCTTAGGTAGTAACAATAGAAAGATCTGAGCAGGATGAGGAGTGGACCATGTGGTTTCTGCTGCTAGAACAAACTGTGTTGACCAGATAAGGACAGTGGGAAGTCCAAGCAAGAGGTTCTATAACTAGGACTAAGGAGCTGGCTCAATAGATGAAGTACCTGCCATGCAAGAAAGAGAAGAGAGTTGATACCCTAGAACACAGATAATGCAGCCAGTCATGGTAGTGGATACTTATAATCCAGCACTGGGAAGGCAGGAGAGGAAGGTTCCTGGGGTTTTCTAGACAACTAGCCTAAACAAATCAGCAACAGACAGAGACCATCAAGACACCATGCCTTGAAACAGGAAAAGTAGAGAGCAATTAGGAAGGAAACCCAACATGAACCCCTGACCTCCCCAGACACATGTGCATATACACATGAAGAGGTACATATACAAACAGGAACACACATCAACGAGCTCCCATGATAACCTAAATGAACAATAAGACTGCAACACCAAGACTGTTGACCAAAGAAACAAGAATAATATGCAATCATGAAAGTATATGATGAATGGGGTTAGGGTTAAAGAATGAGAACTCACCAAGTTTCCCATGTACAATTCCAGGACCTGGATGGCTGAAACCAGAGGATCACTTTGAATTCCAGGCCAGCTTGTGTGATGCCATACAACTATATCTCATGAGAACAAACAAACAAACAAACAAACAAACAAAAATGTAAGGATATGTATTGTGGACATTCTTGGTTTCTTGGGGCTACATAACAAAGCAGCCCCAAGAGTCTTTGAAATTCAAAATATTATCAGCTCCTAGTTTTGGAGGCCAGAAGTCTGAAATCCAGATATTCATCTTAAAGTCTCCAGATGAGAAGTCTTTCTGGCCTTGTCCAGCTGCTGGTCATATCCAGGACTCTTTATATTCCTTGGTTTACAGATGTGTCTGTCCAATTTCTGCATCTGATGTAACATGTTAATCTTCCAGTGTCTCTCTTCTGAGTCTCTTTCTTTCTCCTGAAGTCATAGTCATTGAAATAGGTAGGACCCACCTTAATCTACTGTGACCTCATCTTTACATGTGCAAAGACCCTATTTTCCAATAAGGCCCATACTCATGGGATTCTAACATATGTTTTTGAAGTTCATAATAAACATTAACAGTGGGCATGATGCAAAATAGGCAATTAAATACAGAAACATGGAGATTAGACAGACGCCGGAGTAGGAAATGTTAATTGGAGGTCATTGCTAACTAGCTAGTAATTAAAGCTGTGGGTGGCATGAGATCATGAAGATCATGAAGTGGAAGAAAACATGGGCTGAAGCTCAGACCTCCCTAAATTTTTGGAGTCAGGAAGATGGGGATCTGGCCAAGGAGACCAGAGAGAGGGGAGGGGGAGGGGAAGGGAGAGGGGGAGGGAGAGAAAGTCAAACAAAGGGTCAGAGCACTAGAGAGATGGCTTAGTGGTCAATAGCATTTGTCACCCACTTTTGCAAAGGACCTGGGTTCTATTCCCAGCAGTCACATGGTAGCTCATAACCACTTGTAACTCCTGACTCAGGGGATCCTATGCCTTTTTCTGATCTCTACAGGTTCATACACACAACTGGTGCACATATATGCATCCAGGCACATATTTATATCTATACAAAATACAGTAAACAGGTCTTTTAAGAAGAGAGAAAGGCAGAAATCATAGACAACAGTGATCTGGGAGTCAGATAAAGACAGTGTTCAAAGGATGGAAAGTGATGCACAGAAAAGAGCTAAGTATGGCCAGAAGTTAAGCCAAGGAGAAGGACTTACTGCCATTAAAGCCACTTGTAGGAAATGAGATAATTCTAGTCAAGACTAAGGAGTCTTGCATTCTTCAGAACAGTGTCTTAACTTATTCATTCAGCAGATCTTCGCTGCTCACCTTCCAATTAACCACAACAAATGTCTGGTATATAAATCAGATGCCATTCTCAGAGAACAGGAAAAATGCAGTGGGAGCAAGTCATGGACCACCATGTGGGGCCTAGAATATGTATGCAAGTCTGAAGTTATCAAAACAACAACAACACCCAACCACAACAACCACAACAAAACAACCAGCTGCAACTGACTCGGGCAAAGACAGAAGATACCTGACATGAAGGTCTCACTGAATTGTCACTGTGTTACAGTGAATGGTGATGAAGGGACCAGACTCCTCCCATTTGTGGTGTCCCCACAGCCATGCCCAGCATCTCCAGCCATGGGAGTCTAAGGGTCAGTGCTATACTCTCACAACAGTACTAGCACAGTTAATGACAGCAAAATAAACCAGAATTCTCTAATACTCCCCACTTGTCTATTTTCAGGACAGAACTAGAAAGCATTAAATAATATGTGAAGGTAATGATGCATCAACAATAAAAAAAATAGGAACATTCTCCTGCTATAAAAAGTTCTTCCTTTAGTTGCCAAAGTATTCTTTATTTTTAAAAGGGAAGGTATCCCATCTAAATTACACTGTCTGTGAAGCTGTCTGTTTGTTGTGAAACAGTGAGGATCTCATATTCCTAGTAAATTATGGGCCTGTAATGAAGTACACCTTACAACAAAGTGAAGTACACCTATATCTTTTTTGTCAGTGCCCAGAGTTAGACAATGGACATTGACTTCAATGATGCAGTGATGTTTACAGACCCTTTGCTTCCTTTCAGTGCAAAGTGGATTATAACTCCTTCAAAGTCACTCCTGGGGTTGATGCTGGAGTGATTTACATCCCTTCCATCAAAGGTGATGGAGGTCGCAGGGAGTCAGGGGTCAACCTCTCTGGAAAGATTCTCCTAAGCCAGAGATGCTTGCTGAATTCAACTCTTCAGCTGTTAAGGGGTAGCCAGAGATTTCCCAAAATGTTCAACCCTCTCTCCTTCTGGGCTTCAGAGTGTTTCACCCCATCTATATCCAGAAGCAAATAACTGCATGTCCATCACCAACAAAGCCCTGACTAAGGCAGGGAGTCATAGCTCAATAATCACTAGACATGAGCCTCTGTGCTCCCTGCTCCCAGTTAAGGAGGAACGAGATGGAATAGAGGTAGAAAAATTCATCTGCTTTTCTCCTGACATGTAGAAAACATTAGACTCATGAAGACTGGACATTATTCCTCTTCTCAGTTGTCCCTCCCAAACCTGTCTACTGCCTTCGCTCATCCAGGGTCTTAGCAGCATGCTACCACAACTACCAAGATCTAGTCTAGAAGGCAGCACAAGTCCTTGACATTCAGTTTTGCTCTGGAGATCTTTAGGGTTTAAACATGCTTCCTCTCAAAGTAGTTTGCCCTCCCTCTCTCTGCAGACTCTGGTAGTGAGCAATGCACAGTATCCCTCCCTGTACTGCCTAAAAGTAACTGGCTGAATCAGGGATGTAGCTCAGGGATAGAGTGCTTATCTGCACATGAGACTCTAGGTTTCATCCCAAAAGGAAAAGGTTGAGAAGAAAAGACAAAAGAAGGGAGGAGACACAGAGAAAAGGAAGGAAGGAAGGAAGGAAGGAAGGAAGGAAGGAAGGAAGGAAGGAAGGAAGGAAGGAAGGAAGGAAGGAAGAAAGGAAGGAAGGAAGGAAGGAAGGAAGGAAAAGGGGGAAAGATTGAAGGAAACTAGACAACCCGTCAATAGCAAAGATGGAAAAACAATAGAAAATAAAGAACCTGGAAGTGACACAATGTTATCAGGTTTTCTCCCAACATGGCATTTCACATTTCTGCCCCGATTCTTTCTTTAGAAAGTGAGAATACTGAGAAGAATGGATTCTTGCTCCCCGCTCCCTACTTCCCACTCCCCACTCCCTGGTCCCTGCTCCCCGCTCCCCACTCCCCTGCTCCCTGCCCCTGATCTCTGATCCCTGTTCTCCTTTGGCATCTTTGTCCTTGATCTTGTATCTCAGCTCCTCCTGGAGGTCATCCCTGATGGTGATGCTCTGCCCTCTCCACCACTAGATCCATACACAGTAGCCCAAGGAGTTGAAACTCATAAAAGAAAGGCTCCACACTCACAGGCTAGGGATAAAAAGAGGCACCCAGTGCCTATAGACCATGAAAATCACAAAGGCTGAGACACACTAAAACCCACAGTGAATATTCATCCAAAAGATACAACGGTGGCGCTATTAAAGGGTAGTCACTGGGCCCTGCAAAATCAGAGAGAATAAAGGTAGTTTATCTCTGTGCCTTTGTCATGGCTCTCAGAGCTATGTGTGGGGAGCTGAAGTTTTCAAACAAACGAAGGGGTAAGATGAATGCACTGCAGGTCTCCTAACTCACGTAAGGATTTCAGTACCTACATCCCAGCCTTGGGCAGCACTGTCTGCCTTCTTTTTCCTTTCTGTGTGTTTGTGCATATGTGTACATGTTCTAGGAGCACCAGCAGAAAAGTGTGCACATATATGTACTACCTGGAATAATTTTCCCTGTGTTTGTCTAACTGTTTCTCTTCAGACAAGGTTTCTCACTACATGGAGCTTGGCAAGCAGGCTATGGTGACTGACCAGGATTAGACCATGTCTCTTCCTCCCCTGTACTAGGATCACACATGTGAAGACCACACCCACCCATGCTTTCTAAGTAGGTTTTGGGGATAAAGCCCAGGTTTACCTATTTGAAATGTAAGACCTTCACTAAGTAGGCTATCTTACAAGACCTGGATGTCTCCGTTGTGTTTTCCTACCTCAGCAATCAGTGTCATGTGGCATACACATGTCCATCCCTGCATGGGAGCTAGCCCAATTCCCCAGCTGTAACTGGGCACTTTCCCTCTTCCTCTCACTTACAATTACATTGTAAATGTAATGGCGACTCCTTACAATAGGGAACTCACGAAGGTAGAACTGGTGAAGAAATACACATCACCCACCAGTCGACACGAGTCCTATCAGCCTTGCTCGGCAGCAGCCATGACGGAAGCCTCAGCCGGAGGCCACCATCACCTTGGCTTTGAGCATTCTCCCCATAGTCTGTGATGCCGCAGTGACAGCCGCCACCGTGTTTCCATTGCAGGCACAGCAAACATGTGTAAATACTTTATTAAAATTAAAAAAAAAGTGAGAGAAGCCCAACACATGAAGTGAAAGCTGTTCTCCTCTGATTGACTTTTCAAAAGCTCCCTAGACTGTTTCTGTGCAGATGTTTCCAAGATGATTGGATGCAGAGGGCTTAATTCATAAAAGCAATAAAATGCCGCTTATTGACTGAGCAGATGAACTAGCTGAGGGGGGATAATTTGGAGTGCTCTTACTGGAAATGCTGCGAAGAAACGTAATGATAGTGGAGAGATGGAGTCTTATTAGCTGTGGTAAATATATTTTCCCACAGAATGCTTAAGAAATTTCAAAATAACTAGAAAAACAGATTTTCAGTTCTGCTGACTTTAGGACTAAATGTGTGTAACTCTCCATCTCGTAAACACATGTAATCCTTGATCTGCAAAATGGAAACTACGTGGGTGAGTTTCTAGTGAGATAGACAGAGCCTAGGACCAAAAGAGTTGGATAACCAGACACCAGCAGGAATCCAAGCCTGGTCCTGTCCCCATACCTGGAGAAGCAGAGTAGTCACTGGGCCCTGTCTCCAAGCAAAATCTGAGAGAATAAAGATGGTTTATCTCTGTGCCTTTGTTGTGGCTCTCAGAGCTATGTGTGGAGAGCTGAAGTTTTCAAAGTATCAGTTTTCCAAGCGAGGTGTGCTGTCTGGCCAGCAGGAAGGGAACAGAGTCCCTCCCAGTGTGTGGAGGGACAGGCCTGATTCCCTGGGTCTTGGAACTACACAGGAAGATCTTAAAGGAAGGGTTCACTTTTAAAGCTTTGGGATTCTGTGCTTGTATAACAAACTGGTCAGCCCTACCTGTCGTGCAAATGGTCCTTAAAAATGAATCCACTGATAAGTGTGAGACTCCATCCCATTGGAAGCTGCTATTCCCATTGCTGTCCCTTTGCTCCAGTTTCACTGTGTTCTTGAGTTCAATCAGTATTTAGAAAAATTTTAACTCTTGACATGTCATAATTCCAATTATACAGATGATTGTATTCAGTCCAAAAAATGTAATCATCATTGACAAAATGATGGGTGGGTAAGGGTGGGGCCATGAGTGAGGGTGTATTCTGACAGAAGCATCTTAAGGGTTTAACTTCCAGTACCTGACCTAGGAAAGATCCAGCCACAAGACAGCTGGGAGCACGCTGTCCATACCTGAGAAGGGATTTTTAACTGAAATCATGTCTGCACCTTCCATGGGGAATATAACTTTGGGTAGGACATAAATTCTTTGGATCTTTGTTTTCTCTTCTCTCTTCTGTGACTAAATATGAGATGTCCTTCTTATAAGAGGTTCCCAGGAGAGCAGACGGTCTTGCTTCATGATTCTTCTCATCTATGATACCTTAATAAGTAGGAGTTACTATCCTTACATTACACTCTCTTAATGTAATGCAGAACTTAACACATTTTAATGTTAAAAACTTATTTCTGCAGTGCTTCCTTGCTAACTTTTCCTGGGAAGATATGACAGATATCCACTCATCTCAGATAGGACACCAATAAAGACCAAAGAAATGAGTCTGCTCAAGTTTAGCCAGGAGATTCAATACACTTACTGGACTTACTCATACAAACATGGGCAGTTTGGGGGGCAACTATACCACCAAAAATAGGTCCCAGGAATGAACAGGGCCTCCCTCGTGCAGCTCATGAGCCCCCACCATGTGCCCCATACAAGCATCTTGAGCCCTTCCTCCATGTCAATGGTCTGTATCTTGTAAAAGATTAGTGTAGCTAATCACAGTGATATCATTTCTAGGTGGAAACAACCATGTTATGTAGAAAAAGTGGGATCCCATATGATATACTTGGCTGGAGAGTGACAGTGTGCACTTGAGAGAGCAGGTGGGGATTAGGTTGCTCAAGATCTTGTACACAGCAACATGAAAAGGTATCTTCCTTGCTCTTCCCTCTTCAGAATCTCATAGCATACTCTACATCTACATCTGTTCTCCACAGAGCCAAAGAACATCATTTGATAAGTAAAGGTGGAGTGGATGGATGTTAGCATTAAGCCTGTCCATGTAGTTTTAGAAAAACCCATAAGAAAATCAAGTAGTAAAAATGACAAATACAGAAATGGGCGAACAGAGATCGATAGCAATTAGAGTAGAAAAAAATATTGGGGAAGTCCTATCACTTTCCTTTTTTGTGGAATTATCATACGAAACATTCAGGAATACTGGTCCTTAGTAATGCTGGACAAATGACAAAGCCCAGGACCCTACAACATTCTAACCAAGGAGGTAGATAAGTCAGACTTGCCTGATCATTCCCTAAGATTTCTCATTTGCTTCAGTGTGAGACATACAGGCAGATTAGAGAGGGTGAAGAAGCTCTGGATGACCTTCTGTCAGATGAGGGTCTGACTGATGGAGAATCAGCTTATGGGAAAATGCAAATTTTCTCAGGTGGTATTTTTAACATTGATTATAAGTCATCTTGGGTCCTTCCCATTACAGTATGAACTTCCACCAGGCTAGGGAGTGGCACTGACTTGAATAATTTAATCCCAGCTCCACCTCAGCTAATAACCACAGCTGTTACAACGCAGTGTGTCACACATCAGCGTGTCACACGTGCCTCAGTTTACCCATACTCACTAGAAGGGTCATATGACCCTGACCCAGAACTTCAGGGCAGACAAAATTGTAGCAGGGGTGATAACATTGATTCCATGCCAATGTTACCAGCTGTGCAGACTGTCAATGAGCTGGGGAGTGGGTACCTGAAAGAACTGAAGCAAGGGAGTGACTGACTGGTCTCTAATGCCTTTGAAGCTGAACAAAGACAGGAAAAGAGATTTGAAATGAGGTATCAGTCATAGCCAGAAAGCAAATGACAGCTACTTCCATCCTCTTTCCTAATTTTAAGCAAGTAAAATGAAAAGCACTGGGTGCATTTAAATTCTTTTGAAAGTATTTTTCTCCATTTTTACCTTGTACAGAAGTCTCTCTTGGGTCAAGCACCCTTCTGTGAAATTCCACCTGGTTACACTGCTACGCTATGAATATTCATCTGATTAATATTTCCGGAACCATGAATTATTTAAAAAAATAAGATCTATTCAAGCACAATAGAGTAAATCCTTTATGAGATGATAGCATTGTGGGGCCTGAGTGGTCTACCAACAGGACTCCTCTCTCTTGCCTGCGCTCTTAAAAGCGGCAAGAAAGAAAGAAAATCATAGGTCAGCCTTTCAAAAATGCAGCATTTCAAACATGACAACCAACAGGAGAACAAAAGGGAGAGAATAATATACCTTCCTTGAATGAGGAGATAGCTGGTGAATTTTAAAATACCCCTGACTCTGAAAGCGTAGGTTGTTTTCAAAAGTGTGGAATGCAACAACTTGTCTCCACCATAACAAGTAGGAAAATGCAGCAAGCATCACATAATCTTTCAAGAGTTGTTAGAACAGATACAGAGAAAGGGCAGGTGGGGAGGGTCATGTGATGAAAGAGGGCAGGATGGTTAGAGAACACAGGACTTAGAGAAGTCTATGTCTTTTGTTATAGCAATAATTCACCTTTTCCTAAAAATGTATGTCAATATTAATGTTTCAATGTATACATATTACAGAGTCATATGCAGGTACATATGCATAATTGTTATGTATATTATTATATGCATTTATGCATGAGCATATATATGAATACAAATTATTTTCAGTATCATCATAATTAATGCACATTTATGTCTAATGGATAATAATGTTTTGTATTATGCTGAGGGGCAAACTTAAGTTGAACTTATAAGCCTGTAGTGAATTCAGTGCACATTGCCTAGAGAGCTAACAAATCCCTGTATATCTATACTATGAGGAAGAACCCAGGCTCAAGAGTTTTACCCCAATTCCATTACCTTAGCCCAGAATAAACTATCTGAGACTGAAAAGAAACCACCTCATGGTTGAGCACTGGAGAGGCTGTTTTCAAAACTACCCAGAGAATCCTTGACTAAGGATTGCCTCAAAAGGAAGTAGCCTAAGACTTATGGGTTTGATCTTAGTCTAACTCATGTGGGGAACACACACACACACACACACACACACACACACACACACACACACACATCTAGGTTTAGTCCCATCTATCTGAAGTTACTGAATAGACTAAGGTACAGCCCAGGGGCGTGGTCTCCCTTAGAGACTAAGACCAGTAACAGGAATACAGTAAAAAATGCCTCATTCCCCTTATGACTTACCACCATCAGACACCTGGAAAATGACAAGAGATTATATTAAGAGCTGAGACATAATTTAATAAGAAGTCTCTACAGAAACCCAGACGGCTGGAAATTAGAACACTTAAGAAAATGTCACAGCTACAGGCATCAGAGGGCTGAGGCACAGCTTGACTTCTGGCCAGATAAACGATAAACCCCATTCAAAGGATCTACCTCTCTCAGCTTCTTCTATATGTTGTATCATATTGAGCTTTCAATAAAAGCATAAAGTATGTGCAAGGATATAAAGACACAGCTCAAAGCACCAAAGCAAAGGTTGGAGCCAGACTCAAGTATGGCAGGTCATTAAGACATCAGGCTAAGAAGTTAAAATAACAGAGAATGGCAGACAAAGCTAAAAAATGAGAAACAGGGAGAACATCAGGAACAGCTGGGTATGGGGGCTGGAGGTAGCACTCAGAAGTTAGAGGACCCAGTTCCCTGCAACCACATGGTAGCTCACAGCCATCTATAACCTTCTTCTGACCTCTCCTGCTACCAGGTACACTTGCTTTCTACACACAAGCATGCAGGTGAAACACTCACCATAGACATCTAATAAAATAAATAAATCTAAACACATTTAACAGCAACAACAAAACTAAGGAGTGGGATCTCTAAATAAATTGCATGAGATAGACATGTAAAACACTGTAACAGAAGCATATTACATTCAGGAGAAATAATGCCCAAAGAAATATCAGAAAGGTAGCATTATACCAATAGATAATGCACAGTGTCTTTATAAAAAAACAAAAAGAAAGACGACAGCAAAAGATGAATGTAGAATGTTCCAGAAATGTGAGGACATTACAAAGAATATGGCATATTTACAACAGAACGGCCAGAAAGAAAAGGAAAGAGAAAGGATGCTCTGCTGGCTAGTTTTATGTCAACCTTGCACCAGGTAGTCATTTTGGAGGAAGGAAACCCATTTGAAAATATTCTAGTACCAGATGACCTGTAGGCAAGTCTATGGGACAGTCTCTTAATGATTGATGTGGAAGGCACTACATGTGGTGCCCATTGTGGGTGGTGCCTCCCCTGGGCAGGTGATCCTGCTAGGTATAAGAAGGCAGGCTGAGCAAGCCATGCAGAGCAAGCCAGTAAGCAGTGTTCCTCCATTGCCTCTGTATCAGCTATGAGTCCTAGGTTCTTGCTTTGAGTACCTGCCCTGACTCCCCTTTTTGGCGGACTATAATGTGGATGTATAAGCCAAAATAACCTCTTTTCTTCACAGGATGATTCTGGGCATTGTGTTTTATCACAGCAGTAAAAACCCCAACTAATACAATTGGGAAAATATTTAAATCAATTATGATTGAGACATTTCCACAATTGATGTCAGACAGCAAACAATAAACCCAACAAGGAATATAAATACAAACCTAGGCCCAAATTTTAAAATATATATCAATAGCCACATGTGTCATATTCAAACTGGAAGAAATTAATAGGAAAGAGAACCGTGGAAGAGGCCAGGGTACAGGAACTCTTTATGGTTAGAAAATCAAGGAAAACAACTTTGTTGGAAACTTTTTCTGAAACATAAAAACAAGAAGAGATATCAGTAAACTATCCTGTCCAAAAAATAAAAAAAAAAAAGAGGAAGGAAGGAAGGGAGGGAGGGAGGGAGGGAGGGAGGGAGGGAGGGAGGGAAGAAGACAGCCTGCCAACCTTCCAGAAAAGAGGGCTCAGTGTGTAGAGCATGTACTATTCTTGCAGAGGACCCAAGTTCCATTCCCAGCAGCCATGTCAGACATCTCTCAACATATTCTAGGGGAATATGATACTCTCTTCTGGCTTCTGTGTGCACTTGTACACACACACACACACACACACACACACACACACACACACGCACACACGTGCATATTTATGTAGCCACTCACATACAGCTAAAAAATAAAATAAATTTTAAACAAGAAAAAGAGAAACATCCATAAAGATATATATATATATTCCATCAAAATTACAAAAGAAATAAGTCTTTTTATAAGCCAATAAAAATTGTAAAAATTTGTCACTAGCAAACTTACCTTAAAAGAAACATTTATAGGACTTTTTTCAAGGAGAAAGAAAATGAGAGGGTGAGGAACTCATGTCTCCCCATACAGGAAAGAAGACAAGGAGAAAAAACCTGAAGGCAAATGATGTCATGTGTTATCCCCCTTCCAATGGATCTAGAAGATAAGCATTTGTTCAACATAATGAGAACAGTGCATTTTAACCATCCTGGGTTTTGGTAAGTGAGGTGCATGCTAGCACTGGGACAGAGAAAGGAACTGAGACTGCTGCATTACCCAGGTCTCAGATGTCCATGAAGTCCTGCAGGGTTGGGAGCAGTTACCTGTTCTATAATTCTGTGTGGCAAACTCCACAATATCCTATACAGGGGCTGATGCTGGCAGTCTATGGCTGACCCTTTCTTGGCATCCATGTGTGTGGCACGAGTATAATAAATATGTGAATGTATGAGCTTGTCAAAGACATGCAGATTTCACAGAGAAAGAATAAGCTTGAACATCTGTAATCTAAGAAACAAAAATTAAACTGGATGACCTAAAGAGGTCCTTTCAAATCCCAAACTAACCTGTGTATATTACAAGTTTCTCACATGACATCCCGAGGTGAAGAAGGGGAGCTTGCCTGAGTTACCTAGATAAGATGATTGTTTTAAACTAGAAATGATAGAGATAGAACAAACTCCATGATGATTGTTTTAAACTAGAAATGATAAAGATAGAACAAACTCCATCAGCCTGCTTCTGTGATTCTGTGTGATTCTGTGTGTGTGTGTGTGTGTGTGTGTGTGTGTGTGTGTGTGTGTGTGTGTGTGCATGCACAGGCCAGTAAGGAGACTAGAATGCTAGAATGAACCAATGTATGTGAGTGTGTGAGAGACTGCCTGTTATCTACACAAATGCACAACATATGTCTACAGAGATGATATGTTTGAATATAAATACACATATGTAAAATGTACCTTCAGTATACTGAGAGGACTTCAAACATCTGCCCTTTAGATTTTGGTTTCTAAGAATTTGTCTGCTCTGAAAGGTATCAGGACTCTTCCAAGAAACACCCATCTTCAGGACAAAGAGAGGGAACACAGAAGACAGTTGTGGAACATGCCATTGTTGTAGGACACAAATGGATGGAAACTGATAGGATAAGAAGCAGAGAGGGGTACATGAGCGGATCTGAAAGCACTCACATCCCTGAGGCTGGAATTCTTTGAGCAACATGAATAAAATTACATTGACTCACCATCCACAGCAACGTAAACAGATGATCAAAGGAATGAAAGAGAGGACACAAATCCTCAGACAGCACATGCAGGACTCCTCCTCAAAATGCTGTGTCTATTTACAAGATCTCAGGAACCACCTCAGTACTGACTTGACTTGTTCCCAAGATGAGTGCATAGAGGGGGCTTGTAGCTTCATTATAGAGGAATCTGTCCGACTCATGAGTGTTGTGTGCAGACCAAGTAACCAGACCTAATCCTACCCTGAGAAATACACAGACCATATCTGACCATCCCTCCTCCAGTCACCACGTTTGTCCGGAACCACTTCACAGGTAAAGTTGATGAAAGAGAAACGTCAGCCTAAACTCTAACCTTCTGCCATACCTGCAACCTTAGCTCATAAAAAATGTCCAGGAGGATGGACAGGATTTGCAATTGTGTCTCTTCTCTCTCCAGCTCTCTGCTTCAGATGATGAGACTGTGAACATCCCACCAGAGTGCACGATAATCTTGTTTCTTCGCTGCAATACAATTTCACAGAATGTGGAAATGAGAGACCAACAAGAGCTATTCAATCATCATGTCTGCTCCTGCCGGCACGAGACTGCTCCCCACAGTCCGTTTTCCCCTGCTTTGCTGGTTTCGAAATGGCTCGAGCAAGGAGGCTTCCATCACTCCCCTCGGGGGACTTTTTGGTGGTTTAATAGTCCTCGCTGCTACGATGGCTTTCATTTCCCATTTGCTCAGTTTTCCTTTGCTTCATTATATTCCTGCATCTCTAGCTGTGCTCCTTTGGCAGTGTGCCCCCCACACACCCTGATATTTAGAGTGTCATCAGCTAGTCATCCCAGCAAAGAGTTCTGTCTTTTAAACCTGGACCCTGAAGCCCTGAACTCTGAAGCCCAGGGCTCCTTTGATTGCTCTCCTGGGATGTCCTCAAAAACTATGTGGTTTGCTGCCAGCCAGCACCAGAGCAGTTTGAGCAAAACTGAGCTACTTTATCAGGACTCCATGTGTTTCTCAACTCTCTGCTATGTGCTTCTCCTGTCGTTGGCAGTAAGCGAATTCTTTGCTGGTCATTTCCAATACTTAATTTTGTTACAGGAATGCACTAAAAAAATCTATGCAAAGAAGAATCCTACATTGTTTTAACCCCTAAACCAGCATGCCCCAGTATGACCATATGACAGGACGGGAGAACCAGTCTGAAGACAGCAAGTTGGCCTCATGTGAGACAGACCAACATCTTAGTGAGGCTTCCAGTATTTCCCTGGAAGATTTATACACCCATGATAAAGCCCATTAGACTTATTTTACATAAAGTACTAGGTGTTAACAGTTACAAACGTATACGTACATCTGATGAGTTTAAGATTGTCCTTTGATATTAGATATATAGTGGTAGCATTTGTATTCATTTGCTCCATTGTGTGATGGATAGTTTCATGGCAACTGACAAAAGCTAGAGTCACCTGAGAATGACAATGAGAAAATGTCTCCATAAGATTTACCTGTAGGAAATGGAGAACTGTTGTAATTAATGATGGATGTGACACACTCAGCCTGTTGTGGACAGTACCATCCTTGGGCAGGTGGTCCTTTGTAAATTTATCAATGACTGTGTATAAGAAAGCAAAGTGAGTAAGCCTTGGGGACAAAGCCAATAAGCAGCCCTCCTCCATTGTTTCTGCATCAACTTTGGCCTCCAGGTTCCTCCCTTGAGTTCCTATCCTGACTTCCTTTGATGATGGTCTCTGTGATATGGAGGTGGAAATGAACAACAACAACAACAAAACCCAAACAAACAACCAAACAACCAAACAATCATTTCCTATTCAAGTTGCTTTCAGTCATGGTGTTCTGTCACGGCAATAGAAAACCTAACTATGACACCTGGGGATTATTAGTCCTTGGCCCCTTGGGAAGGATTGTTGGGTCAGGAGAATCCACCAGGAGCATAGCTGAATCCTGGATGTCTACAGTCTTCCCTCCCTCCATCCCACTGATACTGAGAGCTGCTGGGAATGTTTTCAGTTTTGGTGGGAATGTGCAATATTTTTTGAGGAATAATTTTTATGTAGCATATCTGGCCAGTTCCCAAAAAAAACAGCCTAGGAAAGACTGAGCCTAAAATTTCTAATGTTTAAGGCCTTTATAATTATTTATATTTTCATCCCAGACAAATATTTCATTTCACATTTTATTTGGAGTTTTGTTCTTGTTTGGGTGTTTTGTTGCTGCTGCTGCTGGTGGTGGGATGGATGTTACTGTTGTATGTGCTTATATGTGCTGATGTATGCTCCCATGTATGTGGGTACATGTATGTGCTTATGTGCTGAAGTTGGCAACAGGTATCATTACTACTCTTCTCTGACCTCTCTCAATCTTATTGGTTGAGACAGGGTCTATCAGTTGAATCTACAGCTAGATTAGGCTAGTCTAGGTATCTAGCTTGTTCCAGGGATCTGGTCTCTACCTTCCAGGTACTGGCTGCTATGCCCTGCCCCATAATTTAAATCAGTCTGGCAACCCAATCTTTGGTCTTCATGTGTCCATAACATGAATTTTAACCCTCAAGGCATTCCAAGCTTTTCAGAGGAGTTGACGCTGGATCCTGCTTTATAACCCTGGCTGACCTAGGATTTATTATGCATTTCAGGCCCTTCCTTTTAACTCATGGTGATTCTTCTGCCTCTGCTTCACAAGTGTTGGAATTACAGGTATATACCACAATGCTTGGTTCTTCTTTAATCAATGTTTTGTAACACAAACCTCCTTTTAGTTGTTTCTCAACACATTATTTGGGAATTATTAAAGAAATCGGTGTTTCCTGGATCAGACTTTGGAAAATATAGCATCCTATACTTTTCTTTCCATAGTTTAACCTAAATTACATATTCATCTTATTATTGTTATATAAGGAGTTTAAACAAACCATGTAGGAAAGCTACATGAAACTTGAATAATGAGAGTTCTCTTTCCTCCATTACCAATGTGAACAAATATTCCATGACAGAGAGAAAAGAGGTTCGAGCTGATGGCTACATCATTCCAGAGTGATTTCTTGAGTTGCCATCTGCCTGGCCATGAGATTCCTATCCTTGGGTGTACTTCTCCACCTGGAGTGTACTGGGCTAAGCCTCCCATGTCCCACCTGGGCAATGAATCATGCAGAATTACTGTCGGCCTTCAGCCTCACCAGAGGTTTTGTGAAATGCCATCTGGGCTGCTGTGACTTCTCCAGCTGTATTTCTTAAATCTTTAATTAGCAACAGGTTTTATGTGAGGACAAAATGCAACCCCTGGGCTGTTTCACATACCAGTGAACCCTGCACACTCCTGGGAAGGCTTGGATCCAAATGTGCTCTCCTTGTTTTCTCCCTCCTTCAGTGCTCTTTGCTGGAGACAAGCAAGGAAACAAATTATTCTGATGCACATTCAAGCCCGTGAAACCAGAGCTGGTTGATGTAAATCATATCACATGATTTCTTTCACAAAGTCAGAGGTTTAGGAAGACAGTAATGTATTTACTTCTGTCAAATTCTGGGGAAGGAAAAAATTCAATAATTATCATTGTTTCTGTTGTCACAGAAGGGTCTTTGTATACTTCAAAGTTTTCATCCTAGGTAGATCAATTAACCTTCTAGATTATTCTATTCTCTCGGTATTTTTGTCCTTACATTGGTATGAAGAGCTTCTTTGTTCCTCATAATTTTTACTCCTCTGAACCATAACAAGAATTATAAGACAATCCCTCTACCTCTGTCTTATAACTGTTTCCAACTTTATCATCTGACTTATTTATGTACACTGATACACTAACAGTCCTACAAGATACATTTGGATCCTGATTTCACTCCAATCTGACAGTCTTTGTCTTTTAATTGACTGTTTAGACCATTTACGCTTAGTGCGATGTTTGCTGCCTTTTGGTTAAATATTTAGTATTGCTATTTCTTTTACCAATTTTTCTGCTCTTTGCCTATCTTCCTTAACTTTTATTGGGGTAGCCATTGTGGGTAGCCAAATAGGAGTAGATGAATGATATTTGTCTTAGTCAGGGTTTCTATTCCTGCACAAACATCATTACCAAGAAGCAAGTTGGGGAGGAAAGGGTTTATTTGGCTTACACTTCCATATTGCTGTTCATCACCAAAGGAAGTCAGGACTGGAACTCAAGCAGGTCAGAAAGAAGGAGCTGATGCAGAGGCCATGGAGGGATGTTCCTTATTGGCTTGCTTCCCTGGCTTGCTCAGCCTGCTCTCTTATAGAACCAAGACTACCAGCCCAGAGATGGTCCCACCCACAAGGGGCCTTTCCCCCTTGATCACTAATGGAGAAAATGCCTTACAGTTGGAGCTCATGGAGGCATTTCCTCAACTGAAGCTCCTTTCTCTGTGATAACTCCAGCTGTGTCAAGTTGACACAAAACTAGCCAGTACAATATTTTACATGATTTCTGTAAATCTGCTTCAGTAGCATATGATTTCTACCAATTTTTCTTATTAGCACAGCTTTTTGTATAATTATTTAGTGGTTCCTTTCAAATTAATTTGTATGTTCCCATATAACAGTCTGATTTTAAGAAATGTATAGTGGGTCAAAAGACAGCAAACAAAACATGAGATTCTTCTCTATATTTTTCTCATCCTGTTTTTGTTGGATAGAATATGGTATGTGTATATGCAAGTGGGTACACATGAGTCTGCATGGAAGCCAGAGTAAAATCTTGGGTGTTGTTCCCCTTTAGCCACTTTCGATCCTGCTTTTGTAACAGCATTTCTCACTAGAACTAGCGGCTTACAGATTAGCTATGACTGACTAGCCAGAAAGTCCAAGGGAACCACTTGGTTCCACTTTCCTAGGAGAAGGAATTTCCCTAGCTCAGGACATCTGCTAGCATGCCTGTCTATTTACATGGGTGCTGGGAATGAACTCAGGTCTTCGTGCTTCTGTAGCAAACACTCTGTATATTTATTGAACTCTCTCTCCAGCACAGCACACTGTTTCTGTTGTAGAACATTTTTATTAATGTGTGTTGTAAAGCCAGAGACACATTATCTTACTGGAACAGTCAATATTTCAGAAACATTTAAAAAATAACAAAATATCTTCACATTTTCACCAGAGTAGTTAGCATACCCAAAGATCTTCCCTTCTTTAGATAGATCCAATTCTACCAGCTAAGCCATGGTAAAGTCTGAGAGTAAAGACTTCTATGAAGATCTACTGTGCAGAGAATCTCTAGGTCAAGCACGAATAGCCATCTATAGGCACAATTTTCATCTTGCACTATTCTACAAAAGCTGAGACACAGTTAATGAAGCTATTTTCCTCCCTGCCATTTCCCTCTCTGTATTTCAAGCTGGCAATTCCAAGAGTCTGTAACCAGCATCTCCTTGTTTATTGCTGGTGGCATCCTCTGTGGGTCCCTGTGGAGTGACTGTGGGGGAATTAAACATTTCCATGCTGGGTACAATCTTTCAACGAAAGTTCTTGCTTGAGACAAATTTTCTCCAAAGGTTGTAGCTAACAATTTTCTTCCTGTTAATAATTCCACACACATTGATCTCACAGCAGCTGGAATTGTTTGGCATGAAACATTGTAGATTTATTTTAAAATGATAAAAAAAAATTTGCTTGCATACCTGTTTCACACTTGGGCATTTCTTTGGAAAACCAGAATATTCTGAATAGCTCAAGGAAAATGACCAGTGTTGTCAACAACAAAGGCACAAAGGCCTGCTTTCCAGAGAAACAAGGGGGGAGAAAATCTGTTGAACTGAATTCCTTCAAGCAGTTTTAAGAAGAAAGCCATTTATAGTTTCATCTAGGTTCACTCAGGCATAAACTGCTCAAAAAAGGTGACTGTTTTCCAAGATGAGCTTTTCTGTTCTGCCCTTCCCACTCCCTCCCATCAAAACAATTGGCAGCTATCCACAAAGTACTCAATGTCTATGTATGGAGCACACTGGATTTGTGGGTATGGCTACTATGAAAGTGGCTCTAAATGGGTTACTATAGCACTTTGAGCAGCTAGGATTCTAGGAGGGTATGGTCAATGTTCTGGGTTCTTTTCTGTCACTGTGATAACATACCTCAGCTAGAAACAACCAAGGTATGAGAAAGGGATTTATTTCAGCTTACAGTTCTAGGTTACATTCCTTCCTTGTGAGGAAGTCAAGGCAGGCACTTGAGACAGATGTTCAAGTCATATTCTCAGTGAAGAACAGAACAAAATGCTCACAAAGGAATGCTGTGCTCAGTTCATTTCCTCTCCTCTTATATAGTTCAGAGACCCTGCCTAGGGAATGCTGTGCCATCTACAGTGGCTGGACCCTTTCATATCAGTTACTCTAGCTAAGACAAACTCCCACAGACACGTGAAGAGGCCAACCCAATGTAACCAGTCCCTCAGTGAGACCTTTGCAGGTGGTTCTAAGCTGTGTGAGATTGACAATTAGAGCTGCCAGTCAACACTCAGGTGTTACACATTACCAGGGAGGCTAAAACACAAAGCGAATCCATTCTCTGGGCATGATATAAACATTCCTTCTGTGCATACAATTTTAGTACCAGTGTGGCCAAGGAAGACATTTGGGACAGGTTGAATGTGTCCATATTTCCTATCTATTACCTCTGGTGATCTTTAGCAACCTGTCCCATTTTAGATCACCTCTAGTTTGGAATCCCTTGGTACAGACATGCATCCTTTTGTTGTCTTGGTTTAATATAAATGTCATCAACACTCCCCTGTCCTCAATAACCAGTCAGTCAAGTGCTTCCCAAGGAAGCCTGAGAGGCTGGGTTTGTGGATCCACCAAACCCATGTAAAAAGCCATGCATATGGCGTGCTCTTGTAATCCTAACACCGAGGAAGTGGTGACCAGAGGGTCCTTAAGGCAGACCAGCCAAAGCAATGAGCCTTGTATTCTAGTGACATATCCTGTCTCAGAAAACTAATAGGACTGCTTCTTAGGAATGACACCCAAGATTGATATGTTGTCTCACACATGTGTATACGCATGTGCGTTTTCTCCTACATACACCACACACACACACACACACACACACACACACACACACACACACACACACTACTGTTTTTAAATTACTTTAGACAGGCAGTTGACATGTTTTAAAATTATCCCAGACAGAAGCTGTGATACCTCTCCTCCCTTTTAAAAGACAATATTTTTATTTCTTCTTTGAACATTTCATCCAAGTGTGCACTGCACTTTGGTCATGTTCACCCCATTCTCCCTCAGCTCCTTCTGAATCCCCTCCACCAGTGACCCTTCTATCTCATATCCTCCATATAGACTGCCCTCACTTTTGCCTCATGAATCAACTGCAGTTCATTCTTCCAGGGCATCTCGGGTCACGCACTGCCTGTGAAGCCTTTGCCAGGCACTGTAGGGACAGAAGATGCTGGCCCCTCTGAATTCCACAAGTAAATCCGTTTCCTGTCACTTTTGTCAAAGCCAGAATGAATCAGAGGAGGGAGAAAGCATAGAATAAAGAATAGGAAGGCCAAAAACCGGTTCCTAATAGAGACTATAGAACAGTAACTGTGGCACCTGGAAAGAGCCTCCTAGTTCATCCTTCAGTGTTGCTGTCTGTGCAGAGGTGAGAGTCACATGACTACATCTTGTATAGATCCAAAGCAATGCTGCTTGTAGCCTTCAAGTGCTATAGAACATTCTATTTATTCTGTACCAGGCATGCATCTACTTAATAAGAATATGCCACTTTGTTATATGTTTGTTAACTACAAGAATGATCTCCCTTCATCCTGCATCACAATCTGTCCTACAAAGGTCCTTTCATTTGTGGTGAGTGGAACTTACAAGCACTTAAAGAGAGCCTGACATGTCTGGTCCTAGACCCCCATCTGTAATGGGTGGAGCTCTCATACTCCAGTGGCCAGGACAAGAATACTTTAGAGGTCCGTGGTTTGAGAATGGAGATAAGGGAGAGGGAGGACCACTGCCTCATACATGGGATACCATTCAAACTCCAGTCTACATGGTATCTAGCATGGAAGAAACACACATACATGAGAACTGGAACTAGAAGTGATCCGCACTGAGACCAAGGAAACCCTCAGAGCATCTCAGAAAGAGTGGTGAGGTGCTCAGTGAAGCCAGAGAAGACAACCTCTCACAAAGAAGAGAATGTCCATATGGGAAGCAAAATCCAAGGGTTGAGTAAAACCCATGATATCCACACAGAAACTATCCTGGTTAGTTCTTATCTCAACTGAAGAATTGCCTTTATCAGATTGACCACATCTGGAAAAGCTTTTCTTGATTGGTGATTGATGTGAGAAAGACCAGCCGCCCACTGTGGGTGGTACCATTCTTAGGCTTGTGAGCCTAGGATGTATAAGAAAGGTAGCTGAGCTTGAACCTACAGATAGTCCAAAGCAGCCCCATATCCCCACACCTCTGATTAAAATGAAAACATATTCTTATGATATCTCTCTCTCTCTCTCTCTCTCTCTTCCTGTGTGTGTGTGTGTGTGTGTGTGTGTGTGTGTGTGTGTGTGTGGTATGGTTTGGTTTGGTTTGGTTTGGTGTTTTATTCAGCTCAGATAGCCATGGCAATCTCTTACCCACTCCAGTGTCTTGTTTGAGTTTAACATTTGGCTAGAAAGTAATTGTATCTTTAGAAGCTAAATAACCCCTTTTCAAATTCAACTAGAACATTTTCAAAGTCAGATATACCTACCCAGTTGAGAGCCACAAGTAAAGCTAGTTAGTCTCTACTAGCTTTAAAACTTGTGTGTTGGCCTGCATGCATTAGCTGTTATTTCATTGTCTGAGACCAAGGCAGAGCTAGTGAGCTTCTGTTCTCTGCTCCATGAACAGCTTTCCTCATTTTCAATAGAGCATCATAATACCATTTCAGAGCTGTACTTCCGGAGCACACAGAGTACAAGTTCAGATGAACTCAGTGCCATGTCCCAGTTGTGATGCATGTAATTCACTGGAGATAAATGACAGTCAAAGGTTCAGATACTGTTCACACATGGCTGAGCATGCTTGTATGAAAGCAATCTCAATTATACAGCAAACACTTCCTTCATAAAGCAGATGACAGTGATAACATTAGCTCTGCATGTCAGTTTAGGATGTAACTTGATTTCATCTGTCCCTGAACAATACAGGCAAGAAAATCCTAACTTCATCCATCAATGAGCGGAAGTAAATGAGATTCAAACATAGCCTGTGGGAATAGTGTTTACCTTCACTTTAATCATCTTGCCCAGCTTTGTCTTAGATGTGTTTCTTCTTAATAGAATACATTCTCTATACAAAACCAATTGTGGGGCCAAATGAGATGGCTCAGCTGGTAAAGGCACTTTGTTTGCTAACAAGTCAGAAGACTTGTAACAATGTCACATCCTGGGACACGCGTGGTAAAAAGAGAAAACTGAACTCCCAAAACTGTCCTCTGATCTCTACACATGTATTGTGACATGGCCACCTACACATATAAACATAAAAACGAAATTATAAATAATTAAAAGCTATTTTGATCTACTCTAACAACCTTAGTCTTAACTGAACATTCTATTTCACTTCCAGCTACATTAATATGAACACTAATACATACCCACATGAACACATGTTCTGTGTGGATTCATTTATACTGGTGACTCTAGGCTTTTTCTCAGCTCACTTTACAGCTGATGGTTACTGTGGAGCTTTAAGTGACAAATGTCCCCTGTAGGCTCAGACATTTGAACACTTGATCCCCAGTTAGCCGTGCTGTTTGGGGAGGTTACAGAAGATGCAGTGGTGTTGAAGTACATCCCTGGGAGCAGGCTCTGAGATTCAACACTTCGCCAGTTTGTTCTCTCTGCTTCCTGTTTGCTGTTAAAGATGTGAGCTCTCGGATTCCTGCCACTTCCTGCCAGGCTTATCGGTCATGATGGACTCTTATCCTCTCCAACTGTAAGTCCAAAGAAAGTCCATTATTTTGGACTATAAATCTCTATGAGTATTTATGTGCATCAGTACTGCTGTGTTTTGAAGACCTTGTTTCCTTGATGTCCTCCATCCTCTCTGGCTCTTAAAATCTTTATGCTTCCTCTTTCGCAGAATCCATGAGCCCTGAAGAGGGGGATTTAATGGACACATCAATTAAGGCCTGAGTGCCCTAATCTCTCTCTCTCTCTCTCTCTCTCTCTCTCTCTCTCTCTCTCTCTCTCTCTCTCTCTCTCTCTCTCCACATTGTCTACCTGTGGATCTTTGTATTTGTTTCATCTCCTTCAGGAGAAAAACTTCTCTGATGATAGCTGAGCAGGGCACCAGTGTGTAAGTATAGTAGAATGCCTTCAGAAATCGTTTTATTGCTGTATTCCTCTAGCTGAATAATAATTTTTGGTTCTCCCCTAGGTCCCTGAACTCTCTTGTATAAGATTTTTGGCCAGTGTCAGGAAAAGATTGCATCTTATTAGGTGTGCCTTAAATCCAAACACATATTTGTTGGTTTGTCACAAGTTTCGGCTCCTATTGTGCTAGCAAATCTTGCAGGCAGGGCACCATTGTAGATCAAAGGATTTGTGGCTGAGTTGGTGCTTACCGTTTTTTTGTTTGTTTGTTTGTTTTTTGTTTTTTGGTTTTTTTTTTTGCCTTTGGTAAAATGCAGAGTCTATTCTAGTACCACGACCAATATTCCACAGAGATAAAGACTCTAGATTGACACCAATTCAATTTTTCCGAGTTCAATGAATTGTGTAGGTGGTGTCCCCAGCAATATGACCTTACCATAAGTTTGTGGGAGTCAACCAATAACCTTGGCAACAGTCTATTTTATTTGAAAATCTTTGTTTCTATTTTTATTTTACCAGTGTCACTAGAATGTAAGGATTTCTTTTTATTATTTTTATTATCCCTGCTTGGGGCCTCTTGGGATTCTAGATGTAAAGACTGATTTATTTTAAGAAATGTGGAACAATCAAGTTAATGGGTCCCAGAACATTGTTTCTTCCCACATTCTCTCCACCACCTCCCTCATGAACTCTGACAATTACCAGTATTAATGTTTCTTCCAGGAACTCCAACCTCTATCTTGCTTTCCTGTATAACCCTGATCCTTTCTCAGCTTATCACTTCAAACTCCCATTTCTCTATGTCTAACCCTACAACAAGATTTTCATTTCAATTACTGTATTGTTTTTCATTTACATTTCCAATAACTCTATTTTTAATTTTTTCTTAGTTTTTTAACTATTAGATATTCTAATTTCACTTGTGATGTGACAGAAAGATATTCCCCAAGATAAAATATGCATACACTAGTATGTGCAACTATTTTTTCAGAAGATGTAAAGAGGCTCTGCAGGTGAAATGAAGACTGTAGTTAGCACAGCTCTCTGCATGGACACAATAAAGAGGGGAGGTTGAGAGAAAGAAGGGGAGAGGGAGGGGTAGAGAGTGATTGGAGAGAAATGCCACAGATGGGGAGAATTGAAGAAGATGGATATGTAGAAACTCAGACAATCCCATATTCCCCTGCTGTCTTGGAGATGCTGCAATACCCAAGAGGCAAATGCAAACAGACAACTTGAACTTAGCAGTGGCCCTGCAGACAGCATCCAGGAAAGGAAGGGATTGTAACCCTGACCACAAGAAGCCAAATTCTGCTAGCAATCATAGTGAACTTAGAAATAGATTTATCTGGAGCTGGAGAGATGGTTCAGTGGTTAAGAGCATTGGCTGCTCTTCCAGAGGCCATGAGTTCAATTCCCAGCAACCATGTGGTGGCTCACAACCATCTGTAATGGGATCTGATGCCCTCTTCTGTACATGCAGTCAGAGCACTCCTATATTTTTTAAAAGAAGAAATATTATTATTATTTAAAGAATTTGTATTATTCTACTGTCTTCTCCTAAAACCTCAGTCACTGACCCGTACATTCAGAATTTGTAAACCTGGAAGGAAGAACTCCTCGGAGCCAACATGTTGGGTGCCAACTCCTCACCCCCAGAGCTATGAGCTGACATGCCTAGTGCTGTAAGATTAGACTGTGATACAACAGGAACAAAGGGGAAACACATGCAACACAGAGAATCAAGACTTCACTGCATACCTTTTGGTCCACAGACAGCCACAGTGACACCACCTCGGAGTTTGTTAAGGAGTATGTGGTCCTCCTTGCTACATCCACTTCAGTAGTGACAAGTGCAACAGGCCCTGAAAACCTGGGCACTGTCCCAAGGCGAAAAGTTCACGGAAACTTAGTCTCCTGGAATCGTGGCACCCTGTATAAAGAAAGTTCCAATGTCCTTGCTTTAGTTGGTAAACGGATCTGTGTGCTTTTCCTTAGTATTGCTTTATTACAAGTGCTCCTAAGGATTGATATTTTGACATATAGCTAAGTTAGTTTCTAGGCAGTCCTTGATCCGACCTAGCTAAGTCACTGCCCTACACAGAAATTTACCATTATCTAGGAAGAAGGAAATTTGTGACCTAAAGAGGAACCAGAGTAGATACTTAGAATTATAGGTAGCTGAGTTACACCCATACACAAACATTTTTACAAAATACAATACAAAAATATTTACAATGGCCTAGGGGCAAAGTGGACTATACAATAGACTAGAGTAGGAACTATGGCAAGGGCAGGAAGCCCTTGCCCCTGGCTTCTAAGATTAACTGGACCTTAGGTGGAGCTGTTTTTGATCCCAATTGTTAACATCGAGTTTTACCCCAGTTGGTTCCTGCCAGTTCTTCCACGTTTGTATTGCTTTGTTTTGTGTAAGAATCCAGTGACCTCTTTGTACCTTGCCAGTGTGTCACCCAACTTCCCTATCTTCTTCTGTATAAAAAGTTTGATGCTCGATTTGACAAATTACATTCAGATCCACACTCCCTTGTGTCGAGTCTGTCTGTCAATTCCTGCCGACTCCTTGCCCACCTGCTCCAGAAACGCGTTCCACGCAGACAAGGGACCCAGAGGGTGTGCGGCACCTCCTGAGTTAGGATTTCATTATAAAACAACAACAACAAACAAACAAACAAAAAGAAAACAACAAAAACCAAACCTAAACTAAGAAAAGTACTTGATGGTTCACATGCTTCAGAGGCAGTAAGACAGCTGGCATCCGAGTATTTCGACTTCTGCCATCTTAGTGGGGTTATTCCATTGGGGTGAATTTTGGCTTACTTTTCCTGTGCTTGAGTTCTTGTATACCACGTGATGTGTGCGAGCTCCTCTGCACGAGAGCATTGTCTTTGCAATTCCTGAACGCCTCGATGATTAAATGTCTTCTTTGAATAGGACTGGGGTGGAGCCTAACAAGGTAAATCCCTCTAGAATGGAAGAACACTTGATTTTCCCAGTGGCCAGGGACTTGACATATTCCACACACAAGAACTACAAACTGGAAGCCCAAGCCCATGTGAGGCTCTACTGATGGCTGTGGTGTCTCAAGGAAGGTTCCTTTTTGCTTTCATCTTTAAACATTTAACTAGATGACCATGTTACTTACTTTTCTGTTCCTATGATAAAATACCATACCTAAAAGCAATTTGTGGATGAAAGAATGTATTTGTGTCAGTGATGCTAAAAGGAGAAGGTGCCATGGCAGGAGGGAGGCACATCAGCAACTGGCAGACATAATGACAGGAACAGGAAGCAGAGAGAGCAATCTGGAAGAGAGTGAAACTGTGAACTCTCAAATACCACCCCCAGTGACACACTTCCTCCCCAAGGCTATACTTCCCATAGCACCCCTAAACAGTGCCACCAACTTGGGACCAAATGTTTAAATACTAAGCCTCTGGGAGACATTCTCAAGCAAACCACCATAGCAGTTTTCATTGAAGCCACCCAAGAAGTTAAATATTCTTTGACTTTCTCTCACAGTGAAGGTGTAGTTGAAACTGTGGGCTTAAGTGGGTGGATCTATGGATGTCTCAACAGAATTGGAAGGACAAAATTTATCCTGAATTTGTTGTGGCCTTGCCACTTAAAAACTGCACCACTTCTTCCCAGTTATCCAATGTCCTCACCCTGATGGCGTGTTGTATTTCTCTGATGGTATTTGTCTCTGACTGATCCTGCTTCCCTCAGGGCATGTCTACTGGAACTTAACCTAGGACTTCTATGTGTTCATCTTTTAAGGATAAAAAGGATCACGTTTGCTGTGGCTAATGACGAAATAGACCAATACAAGGCTATACACAAATGACAGGTAACAGGTCATTGGTAAGTAAGAGATAGGCGAGAGGAGAGGTCACTGTCTCCACCTGCCCATATCAGATGCCAAGGGAGCTAGTTGATTGTGTTTATTATAGAACCACTAAACCATGTCTAATGTACTTGCATGTTTTATTTGGGGGTTAATCTGTATCTGGTTTTGATGTTGTTTTCAAGTTTAAACAGTCGTTAGTCCAAACAAGCTGTTCTGGGAGGATGCAGGTACCGGTCACTGGGAAAAGGCAGCTTCACCTTTAACATGGCTCCCTTTGAGATACACAGGTGCAGAGGTCAACCTGGCTGTCAGACTCAAAATAGAAATCTGGACCAGAAAGATAAATGTGGAATAAATGCAGACAATGAAAAGAAGGACAAATAATCCACATTATCCACAGGAGGGAGGGCCCGGGCTCATTGTTCAATGAGGTTCACAAGGAAGACTTCTGGGAGGAACAAGCTGTGGATCCACTGAGCTCCTCCAACACTGCTTGTAAGTAAAGCCTATTCAGAGGCAAGGTGGTTGGAGCCGGAGAACGCTGACAGCAGGCACACCTGAGAGGTGGGCAGAAGGCAAGGGCGTTTGTTTACTTCATTATCTCTCACAAAAGGAAAAAAAAAAGGCTCCAGATTCATTTTATTCTCCGTGGGATGATGTTGTGTGAGGTTATTTAATCGTCCTTTAAACAAACAAACAAAAGGAAAGGAACAGGAGGTATATCCCATAAACAGGAGCTGGAGAAGATTCCAGAAAGGTAATCTGCTTTGCTGTCTGTGTTACCTGCCTGCCTGCCTCAGTGTAGCTGGGCTGCAGGTGCTGCCTCACACACTTGCAGCTCTTCAACCGCCAGGAAACCAAACAGTGGAACCAGTACCACCTTTCCATTGGTTGAGGTCTGGAGCAAGAGGCTAGGCTGTGATTATGTGGTCATTCTCCCCAAGACCTAATTTTGCATCCCTGGACTTTGGCTAGCCCAGGGCTTGGCCCCAAGTGCCACCCAGCTCTTCTCCTTTTCTAGACCAAAGGCATGTTCTTCCTTCTGCTGTTTTTAATCTCTCAGTGAATGTAACCTCCAACATATAAACTGTGTCAGCTTGAATGGTGACTTAGGTGGAGAGCAATACAATTACTGAACTGTCCATCCCTAATAGCCAGAGCCACCCTGGCTAAGGATAAATATCATGTAGGCTTCTGGCTTGCAGAATCTGCAACTGGCTCAGCAACTAAGTCTCATCTGCTTTGAACATCCTTCCCTGGCTGTTAGCTTTCATCACCTATGACCCTGTTCTGTGCACAGGTGGCTTAGGGTTGTTTGCAGACTTCGCTGTCACTCATGAATGGCAGTTTTTAAGAGAGAAGCTCAACCTATTCAACACGTGCTTATTGGCTAATAAATCTGATTACTATTGGTTTGGGAATAACATCAAAAGCACAGATCCTGCTTTGTCTTCATAGGATGAAGTAGGAGGATTCCACACACAGTGAGCAAGCCAAATGATGAGGCATGATTCCACCTCAGCAAAGACAGGGGCTTAAGGAGGTGTGGGGGACTGGCAAAAAAAGAAAAAGAAAAAAGTGGCCTACAGAGAGGAGAGTGTTGGGCCAGGGACAAATGGCAAAAAACGAGACATACAAGAGGCAGGAAGACACAGGTTCATGACCATGCAAAGACTGCTGTCTGTAGTTTAGGTTAGAAATGCACCGAAGATCATATGCCCCAGTACAGGGGAATGCCAAGGCCAGGAAGTGGGAGTGGGTGGGTTGGGGAGCAGGGTTGGGGGAGGGTATAGGGAACTTTTGGGTTAGCATTTGAAATGTAAATGAAGAAAACCTCTAAAAGAAAAAAAGAAAAAGAAAAGAAATGCACCATTCGGCCATAGGAGATGCTCAAACAAACAAAGGGAGCTGCTCTGATCTGAGAAGAATCAGAGCAGCTTGTGTCAGGACACCTAATGGAATGATAAGGGCTTCAGGTGTATCCTATAGTGGTCTCAATGAACATGGCCTCCATAGGCTTATGTTTGAATATTGGTGCCTAGTTGGTGGCACTATCTGATTCCACAAGGTTCCATGTGACCTTGTTGGAGAAGGTGTGTCACTAGGGGTGGGCTTTGAGGTTTTGAAAGACTACCACAATTCTCAGTGTTTGCTCTCTCTCTCTCTCATCTTCCCTCCCTCCTCCCCTTCCTCCCTTTCTGTCTCCTACTTGCAGATTAGGATATGAACTTTCAGCTGCTCCAGCCCACATGCCTGTTGCTTGCTGACCGACCTTGCTGCACTTGGATTTACCTTGGTCATCGCAGCAAAGCAAAAGTAAGACATGTTCTGAAGACAGATTTAGTTGACTTCTCCCATTTGTTTGGCCTGAGAGAAGGACAGGGTGGCCTGTCACTGAAATTCAGGGAGCTGCTTTGCGACATTGGGGGGGGGGCGAGGGACAGTAGGTGTAGAGATTGTAGGTCTGGATGACGTTTAGACACCCATGAAAGGCAACCAAGGATAGATGTGACAATCCAAGTGTTCAGGGGTGGGTGTTCGCCTAGCATGCATGAAGCCCTGTCCTCAAGCCCCAGAACTATAAAGGCAGGGACATTTGGTGGTGCTTGCTATATCCTCCATCTGTCACTGAGGTGATGGAGGCAGGAGGGAGGGGGTGGGCTAGGGAAAAGACACATTAGGTAATACGTTAGCTGCATGGAGCTGTTGTCTCTTGAGCCAGGGCTACATGTACCTGTGATCCCAGATAAGGCTAAGCAGAGACAGTTAATTCTTAAGCCTCACTGGCCAGCTAGCTAGCTGAAATGTAAATAAAACTCCAGATTCAGTGAGAGAACCTGCTTCAAAATATAAAATAAAGAGCCATGGCAGACAACACTAAGCTTAGACTTCCGCCCTCCATGAATGCATGCACAAGGCAAGCACACCACACACCCACTGCACACAAAAGCAGAGAAAAAGAAAGGAGGGAGGGAAGAAAGCTGGAGTAAGGTGTTATGGTGTAGGTATATGCAGTGTTGGGGGGATATATCAAGGAGTTATAGTGTTATTTAAAGTGATGAGATTTAGAAAAGTCCCCAGATGAGTGGGAGCCATAGCTAGAGAAAGGAAGAGATGGAGTAAAGAGAAAAGTTGGAGTTCTTGGCTCCCAGGCCAGGTTAATTAGACATATCCCGCCATTTATAGAAAGACACACTTCGATGGCTCCACATACACAAGACCCTGAACATTTTATTGAATTGCATTCCCCACTATTGACAAACACTATAGCCCTAGACAGGATATTGGACCTCTATGTACTGTGGCTCTTTTGTCTACACTGGGGACAATAATTCTGCCTTCTCAACTCTGTGTGTTTATCTTGAGGGTTAAATGCCTTAACACAAGGTTGGGATCAAAATATGTATAATGTAAATTTTTGACTTAATGTACTTTATAAATACTATGATGCTGGAACCAGAGAATTAATGTTTCAGAAGTGTTGTGGAAGTCCAGTATTCCCCTATAAATATAAGTTTACAGAGAGAGACAAGTTATTTGCTACACATAAAGATGAACTAATCACTTTAAGGATGTAAAAGGCATCTCCTGAATTTTGGTGATGACAAAAGAACACAACATGTCAAAGAATATAAATGTCTCCATTGAAATTTTTTATATTCTTTCTAAAAATGGAATAAATGTAAATTATCTTTAAGTATATGCAGCTAAGGACTAGTCCACTGGCAAACTCAGAGTGTGTTCCATAAACTCAAATCAGCGTGTAAATGAGCCCAGCCAGAAAATGCAGGCTCTGATGCCAACACATTTCTGCGCTATAGATTCTGAGGCTACTGGCTCTTCGACATGTCTCTAATGAACCCATGAACCATCCTGGGTGCAAACATAGGCTTGGGCAAGATAAGAACCACAAAGAAAAGAACTCGAAGAGAAGCTACTAGCACAGACACATATATGCCTTGTCCATGGCAGAACCCACACTATGACAAGGGTCCAGCCTTCTCCCTTTAGGTTGATGTATTGAGTCTGCCTCTGCTCAGGTCTTGTATGTTACCTGTACATGGATTCTGCTTGAATGAATGAGATTCCCCTTTACATAACATGAAGGTGTGAGGCCGGCCAGACATCCAGGGGTTTGGATATGGATGGGTTCATGCATACCGAGAGGCCAAATATGGAATAAAATGCAATTTAGAGCCACAGTGGGAATCTGGTGCTTAAGCTCATAGAGGGCTTCCCTAGTTCTGTCCCTCAGAGCCACTGCATAAACCAGGCATGTTGCTACAGGCCAGCAATCCCAACAGGAAGAAGCAAGAAGATCAGAAGTTCAAGGCCATTCTCAGTTATATGAGGAGTCTGAGACCAAACTTGGCTACAGGAGTCATGATCTCAAAAAATGTAACAAACAAACAAAGCCAAAGTCAATAGAGTTCAATTGTTAGGGATCTCACTAGCATGGCCCTTGGACATACTGAAAGGGCTTACCACAAAATATTGGTTCGATGAATTCACATCAATTCCTCTACTTGAGTTTTGGTGATGATTATAGTTGGTTTGTTTTTGTTTTTGAGACAATGCGTGGTCTAGAACTTGGGATATTTCTGGTTCAACATCCAAGTAAGGAATCACAGGCATACAAAACCATCCCTGACTTCCTACTGTCTTTTGTAGGCCTCTGATAAGCCCATTAGGCAACCTATGTCTCCCTAAATATCTGTAATATGTGAAAAGTGAGAATCAATGGGAGAGCTGGTATCTGAACCATTTTCCACTATCTATCCCCAAATATCTACAAGAAAATGTGTGCCTTTTGTGTCCTAGCAATAAGGTCGAAAACAAAACAACAATAATAAACAACAATAAAATACAAAACCAAAACATAAAAACAAAAAAAATAATGTTGCTAGTCCATTTATTAAGCCAAAGGCTGATTCAGGAATTAGAAATTAATTCCCCAATGAGCTGAATTCAAAGCCTTGTTTGTTTGCTTGTTTGTTTGTTTGCTTTTGTTTTATCACCACATTCTAAAGCAGATGGGTCACGCAGTCTCTCCAGTCAGGGTCACTCTCTACAACTGCTCTATCTTCATGTGGAATAACCAAGAGTTTTACATGTCTTGTGTTGGTGCAAGCCATGGCTTATCTTAAAGATGGGGCCAGCTGGATAAACCTATACAGTTGAACAAGACTCAAGTGGAAACTTACCCTTAGTCAAACATCTACCTACTCTCAAATTTACAACAACCAAATTTTGCCATTTTTAGTGTATGGGGTCCGTTTTTAAAGATGAGAGTTTACCTGTAGGGACTCTGACTGCACACTGCCAACACAAACTCCACAGCAAAGCTCACCAAAGTAGCATGTTTCACACAACTACAGAGCTTGATTTAGTCAGTGAGAATTTTTCTTTCACACAGATTTTTGTCATCTCTCTCAGCTCCAGGAGCCCCTTGAATTAGACAAATTAGACAAAAGGTGTGACTGTCTTGAAACCAGGAGACATGTTAGCACATTGACATTCAGCATTGTGACCTGCCTCGAGACAGACTGCTAATTAATCTTTGCACTGGCTCTGTAGATGTTCTTAAATTCCCAGACTGCCTCCCAGCGAGGCAGCTTCTATCTATCTGAAAGATCATAACTTTGTTTTTATTAATATCTGAGAAAGATTTCTACAAAGTGTCAATTTTTGCTAGGCCAACAGGAATCTTGCTTATTTCTCTTATCTCAAGGGCACTACAATTAAGCAGGATACAGAGCATTGCCCTTACTCTGTAGTTCTGAAGACTGAGTTTTGAAAGATACATTATTTTGAAAGATGAATGATTCAGGTTTTCAGTCACAATCCAAGTATGTCCTTAAGGTGGCCTGGTCACTCCATCACCAGGTTAGGCAGTCCATAGAAAGGGAAAGGGCGATCAGGTCAAAGCTGAAATTGATAGGGAAAGGTGTGGTGGGGTCACCTGTGATTTTAGTCTTCAGAGATTGAGACAGGAGAATCAAGAGATGTAGGCTAACCTGGGATATATAACACGATCCCAGGAAATAAACATCAGTGAGTGGATTATATCTGTGAACTGAGTGTTTGTAGTCTCCATGAATCCCCTGAGTGATAGAAAATTGAGGTGGAGACTTTGGGATAACTGTGTCATGAAGGTAGTACTCAGGGAAGAGGAAATTGGGCTGTTCACAGTTGTATGTCACTCCTGCCCCAGGAATCTAATGCTCTCTAAGGTCTTCATGTGCACACACACACACACACACACACACACACACACACACACACCACTTATAAATAAAACTTTTTTAAAAACAAGAAGTGAAGAGACAGCTTGCTCTGCTTTCTCCTTCATCCTTCTTTTCCTCTTCCCTGCCCCCTAACCACCATCTTGAGTTTTTCTCCTTTCTCTCCCTACCTAGAGAGAATAGCTGTATGCAAGCCAGGAAGATGCCTTCACTAGACACTAGGTCTCCAGGACCTTGACCTTGAACTTTACACCTAGGACTGGGATAGCCTAAGCCACACACTCTTTAAAACAAAATGGTTTGGGGCTGGAGAGATGGCTCAGAGGTTAAGTGCTCTTCCTGTTCTTCTAAAGGATACAAGTTCAGTTCCCAGCACACATTACCAGTTGGCTCACAGTCATGTGTAACTTCAGCTTCAGAGGACCCAATGTCCTCTTCTGCATTGTGTAGACACTGCACACACTTTGGCATACATATACAAGAGGACACACACAAAGGCACATAAATAAAAAAAAATATTGATTTTTTTTATTTTAAAGAAAATGCTCCAATTCAGGTTGGTATTGTACTTCATCATCATCATTATCATCATTAATTTTTGTTACTTTTAGCAGACAATTATTACAGGCTTATTTTGGAAAATAGAAAACAGAAAAAGAAAAGAAATGGCATTTAGTTCCCTCCAATACAATAGGGTGTTCAAATAAACTCCCTTTGATGTAGCAATCCATTTGGGAAGAATTTATTTTACATTTCTTCTTAATTTAATTTGAGAATTTCAAGCATGGATACTACATTTATGTAATGTTTCCTTCTTACTCTCCCCTACCATCTTCTTCCATCTATCCCATATTTCCTTGTAAACAAATGGCCTCTTATCCTTTAACTATTATCACACACACACACACACACACACACACGTCCTTCTGAACCCATTTAGAGTAGCTCCTAGGTCTATGAGTTTAGAGCCATTGGAGTTTGGATAGCCAATCAGGAGCCTAACCCTAGAGAAGACTAATTCTCCCTCTGTGTGTATTCTTCATTTTCATTGTCATGTTGACTGGTGTCATTGTGCAGGGCTTGCAAAGGTAACCATATTGTTAAATTTTCATTGGTGCAACTTTTCTGCCATATATAGAAGCCATTATCTTGTGGACCATAGGTAACAACTGCTGTTCTCCTAAAGCAGTTAAATGCTTTACTGCATTCTAAATACCTATCATTATACTCACAGATGGTGTCCCTCTCAGCCATCATCAAAGAAAGGTCTTTTTGCATCTGATAAAAGCTATCACAGAAAAGAGTCAAAAATTCCAGGACCAACTGGCTGTGAAGTGCCTAGCCCCAATCACTACACCTACAACACAATCACGACCTCTCAGGTTCAGGGAACATCACAGAAGTGGGGAAGAAACATTATATATTTTAATTGAATTTTATTCTTTGAGAATTTCATGTGGATGAAAGCTGCCACGGTGACCTGGCAGTGCCACAGGCATCTGACTCTTAACAGAATCACTTCTCCCACACATGCCCTTGGCAGGCACTAAGATCACATTCTTTCCTATGTAAAAGTGATTAGTCTCTAATCCTTCAGCAAACAGCCTTCGCACCATCTATAACATGAACCGAGGTGCCTCAGATGATGGGTCAGCCATTTTGCTTCTGACTATATGGCTGCAGCCATGCATCTCTGTGCATCTGAAGTAGAACCAAAATATATGCTTCTCTCTCTCTCTCTCTCTCTCTCTCTCTCTCTCTCTCTCTCTCTCTCTCTCTCTCTCTCTCTCTCTCTCTCTCTCTCTCTCTCTCCCCACATCAACCTCATTGAGTGAGAGTTGGAAGTTCAATCCTCCAGCATGGAAGTTAACACCTAGAGGAACACATGATTAACCTGAGGTCGCTTGTTAACACAAGTCTAGGTCAATTAGCTAAGCGTAATCTGTGGAATTCCCGGAGTTTGTGTGATTCAACAATATTGCCTCCACCTCCTACGAAACCAATTCTTCCCATTGGGAATGCCTCCACACCTAGCTCTTAAAATGCTGTATTAGTTCTTAGATAACTGAATTGTGATTATACTTTCTCCCCTCCAGTTCCTCCACAATCCACCTGCCTTCCTTGCCCACTCAACTTTGTATAGATATTTTTCCTTCCAATTTGTTCTGCAAATATACTTCAGTAGAGCGGCCTTCCAGGAGGGTGTGAGACCTAGCAGGGACCATGCCCTTAAAGAGAACTGACTCTCCTAGCAGATTTCTGCTGAGATAGCTCCTCAGCCATGTGTAGGACTTCATGCTCCTCTATTATTAACAAGCACCATCTTAACATAGAGCCAGCATCAAGTAGGCTTCAGTACACATATCCATTCTCTCTCTCTCTCTCTCTCTCTCCCTCTCTCTCTCTCTCTCTCTCAGCCCCCACATGAACCCCCGACTCATGGCAGGATTTGACTGGCTTAAACTAATACTGTTTTTGTGCTTGGTGTCTAGCCATCATGTCATCATATGTGCAATTTTCCTGCTGTGTCCAGAACCCATTTTTTCAGTGAACAAGTACTATAATTTCTCATCCCTTGACAAAAATGGTCTTTCTCTTTACATATACTGCATCCTTAGGAATTGTGGCATAGGTGTTAAATCTACTTGTATTAGTTACATTGCTGGGACAAAATTTTTTTAAAAAGACTACTTAGGAATGAAGGGTTTAGTTTGCCTTGCTATCCCACAAGGGAGGACATGACAGCAGAAACTTGAGGTAGCTAGTCACATTGGAGCCAGTCAGGAAGTAGGGAGACAGAAATACTGATGTTCTGCCCACTTTGTCCTTTTGAATTTGCTCTAGCACTCCAGCCTGTGGATTCAGGCTGTAGAAACTCGAGTTAGAAACTCCCTCCTAGACATGCCCAAAGGTTTGTCTCCATGGTAGGTCTAAATCTGGAGTTGACAAGATTAGCTATCAGTCTATTCTATCCACTAGTATTTGTGATCCTGACCCCAACACATAATTAGCCTTATCAGGGACTAGACACACACACACACACACACACACACACACACACACACACACACACACCTGACAGTGAAATGATCACATTGCTTCCCTCAGTCTCTGTTCTGGTTTCCTATTGCTGTGAGAAACACTCTGACCAAAAGCAACGTGAGGAAGCCAGGGTTTGTTTCATCTCACAACTCCAGACCGTAGTCCATTAGTGAGCCACGACCAGGAGGGAGCTTGGGACAGATCTGCCTGCAGTACCTCTAACCAAGGAACTCACTGCACAGCCAAGGAGGTACAGCTGAACTAGAGAGAATGCTGCTGGTTAGCTCGCACAGAAGCTAGCCTATACTCAGCTTTCCTATCAGTTTTAGGACCTCCTACTTGGAATGGTACTGCCCACAGCTGACTGGAACCTCCTATGTCCACTCACAGTAAGACAACCCCACAGACATGTCCACACACCAATCTGATTAAGGTCATTCTTTTATTGAAGCTTTTATTGTAGACTGTCTCAAGTTGACAATTAAAGCTAACCAGGATAACCTCTCCTAACTTATGTGTGTTTCTTTCTCTCTTTATGGTGTATATATAATTACTTAAGTTCTATGGTCATGTGTTCATCTGAGTGTGCTCTTTACTGGCGTATGCAACCTTTCTATTCACCTCAAACTCTGACTCTTTGTTTATATATTTCATGATGTGCCAACTTTCCATTGAACACACACACACACACACACACACACACACACACACACACACACACACACACACACACACCTGCCAAACCCAAGGACCATTTCAGAGTAAGGTAGGAGAGGTGACATATATAACTGTCACAGGGGTATGGCCAGACACGTGGGTCATGCTTCAAAGTCCAGCAGTACATAGGAGACAAGCAGACCTCCAAGAATTCACTAGACAGCCAGCTTAGCCTGCTTAGAGAGCTCTAGGCCAGGGAGAGTTCCTATCAATAAAGGGGGAGGGAACAGCAGCTCTTGGGACATAAGCCTGAACCTTACCTCTGGCATCTGCTTGCATGGGTACACACCTGAACCTGTATACACACACACACACACACACACACACACACACACACTCATGTTTCAGTGCTGTAAATAGAGACCTGGGAGGAGCCTTAGATACTGTTGCTATGGATGCCAAGAGCCAATCTATAGGTGACTGAGCTTTGCAAGCTACGGGGCACAAGGCAAAAAATAGCTTTTCCTCTTGGCCACATTGCCCACACCTGGACTCAGCTGGATCTCTGGGAGATGTAGCCCTAACGGGAGCTTCTCGCTAATGTGAGCCTCAGGAGAACTGAGGCAGGGGTTCTGGGCAAGAGCTCACCAATAGCAAAGTCCCCTTGTGCTCCCCTGAGGTCAGTAGCCAGGGAGACAAGAGGGCATTTGCTCTCATGTTGGTCACATCATCCTGAGTGGGAACCTCCCGGCCTGGTGGGAAGGGACAGAATCGTGCTGCCGTAGGGGAGGGGTCATTAGCAGCTATGGGTTGCCGGGATGGTTACCTTTTCCAAAAGGCCTGAAGTGGAATGGGGGTTGGGGTCTGGCGAAGCTGGGGTTCAGTGTGTAAGGACTTGCTGGTAATTTACAGTCTTTCAGGAGCCTTGCATTCTTCTCAGAATTTTTTCTGCCAAGTTTTTGTTTCATATTGGGCCTTTTCTCTTTTTGGGTAAAAATATCTCATGGCTGGCCCAGGCCCTGGAAACCACAGGGTTTCCTACAGCAACAGTGCCACCTGCTGTTGAGAACAAAGCTGGTGATTTCTCCAAGGAAATTCTCTATGGGGTCCAGGAGGAGTTCAGGTTTCCTGTGTTGGTAAGGGGAAATGGATTCATTCAGCAGGGAATAAATACTGCTGTGCTGAACAAGCAAAGCCAAACGGAGGGAGGTCAGGGGTAGGCAGAAGAGGGGACTCATGGGAAGTGTTTTCAGGATTGAAAAGAAAAGTGCTCTAAGGAGTCCTGTGACCCAAAGGAGCCAGCCTTAGATTTGATCTTCCAAAAAAAGTTAAACAGAGGCAATCCTTCCTAGTGAGAGCCAGGAGAAGTAGGGGCTGGTGAACCCCAGCTGTGTGTCCACCCTTGGAAGCCAACAGCAAGCTGTTTAAGAGAGTGCTGCTCCTTAGAGAAGGCACCCCCACAGTCACCAATTCCCAGGTAGGGACTTCTGAGCCCTGCTTGTCTATCTGTCATACGGGGAGAGTGAGCTTCTACCCTCTTTCCTTCTGTATTCATGGAGGTTTCAGGCCACCATTGGACTTCCATTGCCATAGTCCCCTGATTTCCTTAAAACACTATGAACCATAACATCCATAGGCATTCAGCTTCGATGACTATGTTCAGTTTGCTTTCTGCTTGGGGGAAGAATTCTATCATTCTTTTACTTCACCTTAATTTTTAATGAAGGCAGGATTTGAAAATTATGATCTAGGGAGCCTTCCCCTTAAGGTTTTTAAAATAGGAGGACCAGTAAGATGCCCCCCTGTCCAGGTGGTTATGGAAACACCTTCAAAATGATCATTTCTGCATTTCAGCTTTCTCTTTTGTTGCCAGCTTGACAAGATCTGGACTCTTCTTTGGGACAAGCATCCAGGCATACATACCTGTGAGGAATTACTTAGCCTTTTGACATACTTGGGGGTGACTGGGTTAGTAAGGGTGGCAGGAGTCACACTTAAGGTCTTAAGACTGTATAAAAGGAGAAGGGTGAGCTGAATGCAGGCATTCATTGCTCCTTGCTTCCAGGCTAGATATATCCAGTTGCCTTAAGCACACACTACATTGACTTCTCTGACATGCTGGAATATACTTTTGAACATCAAGTCGAAATAAACCTCTGCCCACTTGAGTTTCTCTTGTCAGAGTATTTTATCACAGAAACATCATAAGAAATGAAGCCCAGCTTTTATTTAGAACCTGGTCCATTCAGTACGTGCCACTAATCTCTAACGATGCACGTTTTAGGGCAGAAATGATCTGGAGTCTATGGGTGCTAACAGCCATCACTGTGTGTATATATACTAAGAATTCAGAGTAGAATTAAAGTATTAGCTATGTTTTGTTGCTATGAGAGAGAGAAAAAGCATGACCCAAGACAGTTTACAGGGAGTTTATAATTATGGGGAGTCATGGCAGCAGGAAGAGGAAACTGAGAGATCCCATGTCAATCATACACACACAGGAAGTAGTGAGAACAAACTAGAAGTGACGTGAGACTATGGGTAGTCAGGGTTGTATCCAAATGGCATGCTTCTTCCAGCAAGACCACACCTCTCCAAGGTTCCAGAAACTTCCCAAACCGCACTGCCAATTAAAGACGAAGTGTTCAGCCACAGGAGCCAATGGGGGTCACTTTCTCATTCCAACAACCAGCCCAAGAATGCTGAGTACATCTCAGTTAAAGTTTTTATTGCTCTGAAGAGATACCATGACCATGGCAACTTCTATAAAAATAAAGCATTTAAATAAGGCTGGCTTACAAATTCAGAGGTTATCCCATTATTATCACAACTGGAAGCATGGTGCTGGAGAAGGAGCTGGTGGTTCTCCATCTGAATCTGCAGGCAGCAGGGAGAGAGAGGGAGCCACTGGGCCTGGATTGAGCTTCTGAAAGCCCACCACCCTGAGCAGAGTGACACACTTCCTCCAATCAGGCCATGCCTACTTCAACAAGGCTACATGTATGTCCTAATCCTTCCGAATAGTGTCACTCCCTACGAACCTAGGAAGGGCATTTTCATTCAAACTACCACAGATACTTCATTCATATAATTCTCTCCCACCCCCAAGAAAAACATCCTACAAGGGAGACTAATTTCCAAGTTGGAAATACATCCCCATTTATTTATGAAGGGATGTCGGAGATGTAAATGAACCCCATAAGCAGTTTGCAGTGCTGGGCAAACATCCATCTGCAGGAGCCAGTCACCCATGGAAGCCGACCTTTCTGCTGCAACATCCAACTCTCCTCATTTTCTGTTAGCTGCCACAGCTTTGCCATGCTGCTTCCGGCTACCATGAAACCCAAGGCTGACCACTCACCAAGAGGCAGCAACTGCAAAGAGCTAAAGAAGGACTGCTCCCAAATGAAAAAGAATGATGGGTTTTCTTCCTTAGGTCTGCTCTTCCTCCACTGTCAGAGTCCCACCAGCTCACGGTTGGAATCTGGAATGTTCCCACAGGCTGGTGGTACTGCTCCACTTTGAAGCCTGTGGATACCGAAGCAGTGGGAGCCTGGATGGTGAAAGGAGGTCACTGAGGGCTGGGCTAGAGTGTGGGGTTACACACCCTGGTTCCAGCCTGTGCTCTCTGGCCCCTCTGCCATGAGGACGCACTGCCTCACACGCCTGTCAATAGGGCACTTTGCTTGCCAACGCTGTGCTTTCAGAGTTAGGCTGAAATCCCTCTGAAACTATGAGTTGAAGTGACCCCTTTCCCCCCCTCCCCCGTTGTTTCTATGGGAAATTCTGTCACAGTAGTGAGGAAAGAGCTATTAGAGTAGCATGGCTCTAACCTTTACTTCACACAATCAAACATGGCAGCACCTTTGCTCATCATGTAAACCTTTGAATATTCACAACGAACCCCACTTTCCAGATGTAGAAACAATTGAGGACGACTCTGGGCATCAATAATTAGCAGGAACCCAGATGGTCCTCACCATGTTCCTGTGATGTCTAAGTAAGAACTCATTCCATCACTCCCAGATGACACATCCCCAGCCCTGATGGCTTCAGGATCTATAGTTCTGCTATCATCCACTTTCCTGTACAGAGGAGATGGCACTTTCTTTGCTGAAGGTTGAGGTCCCAGAGGCTTGCAGGCTCCAACATATTGTGTGTTACTCTTGGTCTTTCCTCAGGCTGGCATACATAAATGATGAGCCTTGGGATAAGCAGTAGTGGTCCCATGGCAACAGCTGCATTTTCAGTAGTCTCTCTAAGGTGTTTTGTCTCCTCCCTCAGTGTCTTTTTGACCCTTCACACTAAGACATGAAGCCAGAGTTCAGTGTCTGTTGAAGACTTGTGTGCTTTCCCTGAGTCATCTGGACTGGATGCCATACAGAGACTTCACTCACCACTTCCTATTTTCATTCCATGGTCTTATTTACTCATTTCCCAATAACACTTAATACATTTCCTCATAATTGGCCTCTAGACTGAAGGCTGTAACACAGACACCAAAAGACCAAATCAAGATTCAAAAAAAAAAAAAAGAGCAAAATATTCCCATTTCAGATGGAGGAGCAGATGGGGCTCTTGGCACATCTAGGATTTAAACTGACCCTGTGCATCAAACTAGTGAAGACAGGCTGTCAGTGGTGACGAGCAACACTAGAGAGACATACTTTCCCTCTCAGCTTGCACTGGAGTTCTGCAGCTCTTTTCTTGGAGCTGTGTGCACTGAGAGGGAAACAGCAGCAGCTCTGCAGATGCTCTTGGACCTGAAAGGCAGCTGTGGAGTACAGACAAGCCTGGATATGCTCTGCTCCACTTGCCTGGGGTCCTTCCAGCTTGGGGACTTTCAGTCTTCTGCATCACCAGTGGAGACTGGGAATGCAGCCCACCTGCTCCTCCCCACTAAGGCATGAAAAGGGAAGGGATATGTGCATGGGGCTCTGTGCAGGGGGCTTGCACGTACTAGATACTCAATAAACTTGGCTCCCTCTGCTTTCTAGATGCTAAGCTAACGACATGAAGCTCTTAGAAGATCTGTGTTCATGACTGTCTCTTTTCATAGCTGTAAAGATGAGGACAAGGTGGGTAGCTCTGACCAGCTCTTGGATGACATTTAGAAAATAAACTGTACACAGGACAAGTGCAATCAGCACGCACTTGAGACAGAACGGCCTTTTGATAAACTCATTTTGAGCTCTGCACATCTTTAAAAGGTGGCCATCTTGAGCAATCTTTGCACACAGATCTTAAAGCTATTCAATTATCAGAACACAAATATCATGTTTCCTAGCTGTCTGACAAAAGTGACTCAAGGAAGGACATATGTATCCTAACTCACAGACTGAGGGATTGTCATAGGAAGGAAGTCACAGGTACAGAAATGGCTCCAGCTGTGACAGCTGGAACATGAAGTAGCTGCTCACATCATGTCCACAGTCTGGAAGCAGAGAGACTTGGATGTTGATGTTCAGCTCATTTTCTCCTTTGTATTTAGTCCAGAACTCCAGCCCACAGGATGCTGCCACTATCTTCAGGGTAGATCTTTGCTCCTCAGTCAAACTTCTCTGGAAGTACTCCCATTGGTACATTCGTGTGGTGTGTGTGTGTGTGTGTGTGTGTGTGTGTGTGTGTGTGTGTGTGTGTGTTCTCACGATGGATCTCATCCAAGCCAGGTTGACAATGAAGATTATCTAACCAATCACTGCAGATAACAGGCAAAAGATTATCTTAGTACAAAAGTCTATCATTTATTCAAGCTCCATGCTTCTAGAAGCAGGAATAAGGAAATGAGCTGGAAATGAATGGAGAGGCCACACCCCTGCACCTTCGTGGGAGGTCACATCTTGAAAATGATTTTTTCTCTAGATTTAGATGTCACTGGTGAAGAGGAGAGAGTCTAGCTCAGGGCAAAAGGAACAAATGAAGGAAGACCCTCCACAGTAGAAGAGAAGTTCCTTAACCATGTGTTCCCAACATACCCCAGGAAAGCCCAAGAGAAATAACATGGCCCAAGGTCACACATTATAAAGCCCAGATGCTAGTGACTCTGAGCAGAGCTTGCCAGTTAACACGACAGGCTCACTTAAGATGCTCTAATAGCTGGGTAACGCTCAGCTTTTTACTCTGAAATTCCAGAAGCACCAGATGTTTGAGAAGTCTTCAGTATGGAAGGGGAATCCAAGAACAAGGGCATGTAAAAGAAACTGCCTGGGTTGTAATGAAGTATCCACAAAGATTTATGCCTTGAAGGAAGGGTTGGACTCCAGCCAGGGAATTGAATCCAGAAGGTTCTGATTGGTCAATGGATTAATCCCTTGGTGATGTAATTGGACTGTGTGGTAGGAGGTGGTGGGAACCAGGAGGCAGTGCCTGGCTGGAGGAGGAACATCACCGGGGGATGAGTCCGGGAATGATATAATCTGTCCTCAGCCTCATTCTCCCTCCTTCTCTGCTTCCTGGCTGCCACTAAGTGAGCAGCTAGGCTCCTCCATGTGGACCTGTTGAGATGCTGTTCTTCACCATGGACCAGAAACGAAGCAGCCAGCCAACCATGGACTAGCCCTCACTAGAGAGCCTTAGCAACCATTCCTTTGTATACTGTTTCTCTTGGGTATTTGTAAAAGGGTGGCATGAGCTTGTATTTATAATGGGGGATGGCACTTACTAACTCACTGAGGCAAGAGAATATACAGAAGAGAACTTTTACAACTTGATTTGACTTAGGGTTGGGGATGTAATTTAGTCTTGGAGTTTACAAGTCTGCTCATGACCTTAGCTTCAGTACCCAGCACCTCAGGGCACAGGTTACCCATATGTGCTGATATATATTTTTATTTAATATCATCAACTATCGAGTGTGAGCCTCAACTTTTGTGGAAACATTGTTTCTGGGCACATTAAATATCATCTTTTACATGAAAGAGGCACTCTTGCTTTCCACAGTCGGCTGCACCTATTATGTAGATGTCCTAAGTTCTAAGGAAAAAGGAAAAAGAGGAAAAAGATTTGAGGGAGTTCACCCAGGGACCTAAGGGGGAGAGTATGATGAAGGTCTTTAGTTTTTACTGAGTCTTCTATTAGTGTTTTCAGATTATTTATTTATTGTACATGTAACACATATGTACACACACAAAAGTCAGAGGATAACTTGCAGGAATTGGTTCTCTCCATCTGTCATGTGGGTTCCAGGGAGTGAACTCAGTTTTTCAGGCTTGGCTTCAAACTAGCCTTAACCACTGAGCCATCCCACTACCCCTCACTAGTCTTTGACTTTTTTTTCATTAATTAATTTATTTATTCACCTTAATCCTCCCCAGTCCCTCCCCCAATTCATCCCCTCCCTTCTCCTCTAAAAGGGGGGCCATGTCCCTGATATTATGATTGAAAGCAGAGCATTGGTCTCTTTTTATACACCTCTTTCCATGTGTTCTGATCCATCCTTCCTTAAGGCATTCTTCAACTAGGTCTCATCATGGTATGTCTTTGTGAGGGCCTCTATTGCTAAGGCGCAGATCAAAATGCAATTAGAACTTAAGACTATAAGGACTTAGACTAGTGGTTCTCAGCCTTCCTAATACTGCGACCCTTTAATACAGTTCCTCATGTTATGGTGATTCCAATCATAAAATTAGTGTCATTGCTACTTCATAACTGTAATTTTTCTACTGTTATAAATTGTAAATAAAGTATTTTCTGATGGTCTTGGGTGACCCCTCTGAAATGGTCATTTGGTCCCTAAACAGGTCACAATCTGCAGGTTGAAAACTGCTGCCTTAAAGTAACCTCCCACTCACAGGGAATGTGTTCTAAGATCCCCAAGGGATGCTATAAACAGTATCAGCCCCAAATGCAACAAATGTGTATGTTGTTCATACACACACAAACCTATGACAAAGTTTACTTTATCAACAAGGTGCAGTATGATTATCACTGTAACAAAATAAACTAAACTTGCACTATGATAGAGTCGACAGCACTATACTTGGGCTCATTATTTAATAAAGCAAAGGGCATCTGAGCTCAGTGCTGGAAATATTTAAGAGCCAATCTGGTCTCTAGGATGCTGGTTCTGGGACTAGCGAGCAGGACCATTAGAATCCATTAGGTTCAGGAGTGAGTCCGTAACTCACATCCCAGGAGAGATTTCACAGACTTTAACATATTTCCCAGCACTGAAAACAATTGACAGTCTGTTCTTACATCACTTGTTTCTAACATTTTTCATTTAATATTTTCAGACTGAAGTTGACAGAACACCTAAAGAATGGAAACCACATATTGGGGTTGATAAAGAGTGGGGTACTCTTCACCTGTGAGAGTGAAATTAAGGCACTCAGGGGTACGGCTACTGTTTTTGAAGTATCAGTCAGGGTCTGTTTCAACTGCTGCTCCATTTATAGGGACAGTGTTTGACTTCTGGGTTCCCCCAGCATAGTACTTCCCATCAGCTCCTTCCCTCCCCACTGGACTACTTTGGGAGGAAGGCCTGTGCAGATGTAGACAGCACAGAGCAGAAGGGTGGGCATCCTGTAGACCCAGCCCTCACTTCAGTCTGTCCGCCTGGCCCTATGCTCACCAGGCTGGCAGATTTGTCAACAATTCCCGGTGCTCACCAGGAACTCACGTGAGAGCTGTTCATTCAGGCAAAGAAGGCAAGCGTCCATGCAACTGCCCTGTCACATAGAGAGGAGATGTAACATATGTTGTTGCTGCCATTAAGACATCTAAAGGACGTATTTTAAATCGCCTAGGAAACAGCAAATGGAAATAAATGAAATATACAAATGCCTAGGAGAGGAAATTGTATCTTAGGTAAGTGGTCAGAAAAGGCTTCATGGAGAGACTAAATCTTAACATCAGTCACAATGACTAAGTGACTTTTGTCACATCCTTATGTGTTACTGTGGGATGTCTATCTCTCAAGATCCCATTCCATGACTCTCGCTGATGGCCAGCTCTGCTGTGTTCCAGATATTTGCCCTAATGCTGGGAGCACCATTGTACACAGCTCCATTGTCCTCCTTGGAAGTTCTAACCCACTTCTTTAGTATATCCACACTAGAGATACTTGATTGGTATCTACTAGAAAGACTTGCTAGAGAAGCTAAGTGGATGCTCCCCTTAGCTGTGTAGCAACCTCCTATCAGGATCCCTGCTGCTGGTGACTGCTGGGACTCATTGCATGTCTACTGAGGCATCTCAGACTATCCCATCGCCTGCTGTCTGTAAGCCTGAATAAGACCAGGCTGGATGGTGCACAGGCTCTCTGTCCCTTCAAATGCAGCCCTGCTGCCTCACTGGTCCTATAAAGTGCAGTACTGTCAACAGCTAAGTAATCGCTTTTGCCATCTGTCATTTCAAAGACCGGATTCTCAAACTGAAATCCAGACTCAGTGGAAATGATGATGCTTCTCTTAGCTTAAGGCCCTTTCTGTGGACTCTCACCTCTTGCAGGCCAGGAATGCTAACCTTGCCTGGATGCATCAGCCTCAGAGGTAAAAACCGAGCAGCAAGCCAGGGGCTCACAGCAACACTGGGGTAATCTCAGCCCTCAACAGAAGAGGCAAGGTGAGTGTTTATTTGTGTTAGCGAGCATTTTGCCTAATGCTGAGGAAGAGAAGGGTTTATTTTCCACTCCCATTTACACCAGCTGCTGCGAAGCCGCAATAAAGGCTCTGGGCGCAGCGCTCTGGCCGTAGATCACGGAGAGGCCCAGCTGCAGATGGATGCGGCAGCTGGTCCAGAGAGGTACTGTGGCAACCCCCACCCCCCAAAACAGTCAGGCTTGGGACACAGGGAGCAGCTCACTGACTCCCTCATATCCCTCTCCAGATTTATGAAGCAGGAAGCAGCCAGCCAAAAACACAAAGCAGAAATGGTCCAACTGTTTGCCTCATTTTTTTTCTTAAAGCAAACACACACCTAGTTCATCCTTAGTTAGTCAAGAGCAAGGACCTTTCTGCTACAGCTGCCTGGAAATCAGATATTTGAACCCAAAGGCCACTGTTGTGAAAGTGACCTTAGGGCTTAGAGTTCCAGTGCTTAGAGTTTCTGACCACTGGGGACCATGAAGGAGAAATAGATGACACTGGGTATCTACTGGGAACCAGTCAGATGGTACAACCATTTACTCTTCTCTAATCTCCAACAGAGATTAGATGACGATTAGATGACGATTAGATGAAGGAGATCTGTGCATCCTGCTCTGGTAGACATAGAGACATGTCCCTCGCCATCAAGGGACATGCCGCTATGTGGAGCTATCTATGACCTTGAGAACTTCCAGGGGGCACCATTTGACCTCTGTGTCCCCATGCTTCTTAATAGAGGCTCTATGGGTTATATTCATTTGCTCTGCGTTAGCCTGTGTAGACCTTGAAATCTCAGATGATGTTAGCAAACATCATAGCCCTCTGCCTGCCCCCCTCACGCTTCCCATCTCTAACACTTGCTTTATGTCGAAGAAAACTAAAGCTCCAATATCCAAATAGCCGTGGCACGCAGCGGCCGTGAGGGAGGGCTGGAGGCATTGCATACCCTCTGCTAGGTCCTCCTCTTGATGTAAATGTTCCTCTTGCTGCCATTGGCCAGTGAGACTAAGGTGTGGCACACATGGAGCTGCTTTCTCAGGCTCCCTGCTTCTTCCTAGGGATACAAAGCCAGAAGGTCTGCCTTGTTTGACTAGCCATTCACTTGCTGGAACTAGGAAGAGGCAGTGGGAGGAGCAGATCAGCTCTAACTCCTTAAGACTAGAGAAAGAGCTGGGATAAGTAGAGTTCTGCAGTCGCAAGCTCAGGGACCTGACTGCGATCACTTGAACCCCATGAGAAAGACAGACATGGTCGCAAGTGGTTATAATCGCAGCACCGAGAAAGTGGAGCGAGGATGGTGCCTCACTGCCCGGTTGGGTTAATATGTTTGGCAATTTCCAAGCTAGTAAGAGAGACCAACAAAGAACTGTGGATAGTGCCTCTACTCATCCTCTGTCTCTCTCCTCTATCTCTTTCTCACACACACACACACACACACACACACATATACTCACTGACACACACATACTCTCTCTCTCTCTCTCTCTCTCTCTCACACACACACACACACGCACACGCACAAATGCAGATCCTCACACAGTTTGCCTCCAGTACCCATGAGACTCACCCAACCTCGGATGGAAAACACTCACATGCCTATGTGCCGGGCATTTATGACTCCTGTCATGCCGTTGTTCCAGGCACCACACATATCACATTTATTACATTGCACTCATCTAAGAGAACACTCAAAGCATGCGTAGGCATGGATTTAGGTGTAAATCCTGCCTGATTTTATCAAGGGACTCAGACATCATTAGATTTTGATATAACAGAAGGTCTTGGAACACATCCCCTGCAGATGCTAAATTCTACTGAACTTTAATGAAAGGTTTTCAGGGTCTGCTGCTTCTTCATTGCCTGGTGTTCAAGTCTAATGAGTGGAAGAGTCTCACTCAGGCATAGGTGAAGCAGGTAACTGTGCAATTTGTGCTCTGCGTCTGGGATAGGAAACAGGTGCTCTTTAGAGTTTGCTTTTCATTTATCACCTTATGTGAATCTCCCTCTTCAATTAAGAAGGCTACAGTGGAGTGTGGGTGTGCATAGAAATAGTGCCAGAGACAAACGAAGAAGTGCCCCTTGCCCAAAGCCGAGCTAAGACATCGTAGAAGGCAAAAATAACTAACTAAGCAATATATGATAATATCACCACGGTGAGTTGTAGACCCTTCTGTGAATGCCAAGCTTGCAGTACTGAGATGGGTATGTGAGTGTTGGCACACCATGGGCCTAGAAAGCTCAGAATCAGTTGTTGAACATTCTCACAGGGCAGCAGAGCAATCCCAGGACTTGTAGCTTCATTGTCTGAATCAAGCTGTCCATTCAGCCCATGAATCCTGAAAATTTCATCTTAGACTTCTAGTAAAACTGTTGCATGTCTGTATAGGTGAACATGAAAGGCCTCATAGCTCTAAGATACTTGGGGAAGCACTGCACAGCCCACTGAAGGGCATCCCTACTCTCCAGACCAGTGCCTTGCTTCATGGGCAGCCTTGGCTTCAGGCTCCTCCCAGACCATGCTCATGTTGTTGGGATTGGCTGCTCCTGTAGAATCAGGAAGTAGCTACTTAAGTCCTCACTGTCCCAGCAACCACCGGCAAGAATTCAGGTCTACTGGAATAGGAACTGTCCATCTTCACTAGCCCTACTCCTGGGTGTCCTTGCTCTGAGTGTCCCAGTGGGATATCCCTCAGTGCTAGAGACAATTACAAATCTGTAACTGTAATTAAAGTACAATCATGGTCTAGAGCAGAGTGACTTGGATAAAAGATAGGACAAAGGGGGACCCTGAGCTAGATACTCTACTGCTTTGATGCTTTGGGGATCCTTTGAGGACCCCAAAATTTTGTGTAGTGGCCACTTTAGCCCCAAACACCAATTCTATGTGCAGTAAAAAGCCCCTGCTTTTTAAAGGCAAATAACTCTGCAATCATTAACTAATACCTAATAAAATGTAGCCTTTAAAAGGGCTGTGGAGAACAGATGTTTCCAGGTCTTAATGGGAAAGACGTATGACCATAATGCCTCAGAGGCAGACACCCTCCATCACTTGCGTTAGAACCCAGCCAGGTACCCTGTCTGGGTGTTTGGGTATGATCGATGAGAACGGCTGCTGGTGGCTTTAAGTCAAATCCTGTGTTTGAACAGGTAAACATCACCCTCACAAATGTGCACTTGCATCAAGCACACACTCATGGGGCTCTGGGCTGCCCGCTGGCGATGTTTGAACAGACACAACTGCCATGGGTTACCTTCAAAAGGAAAGAAACCCCTTTGTGATCCTGGGGAGCCTGAATAAAATTATGCCACTGGCCCCAGGGGATTAGGAGAATAAAGAGCCCAATTCTTGAAGCCATCTACATCTGTGCTCCACTCAGGAGCTGCCCACATCCTGGAAAGCCATTGGTGTTGAAAATCCACTTCCTCTTCACTATCAGCTAAACAGACTGGCTCAATGCTTAAGTGGAGCTTCAAATGATATGCTACTGTGTAGTTAGAAAGTACCCCTTCTTCTTCTCCCCAACTCTGTGTATGCACATGTACCTGTGTGTACCTGTACATAAATATATCCAAACACACAATGCCAGAGGAGAACAGGACATCAGGTGAACTGCATTGTCACTCTCCTCTATATCCCCTTGGGACAGGATATTTTACTGAACACGACAAACTCTGACTAGCCATGCTGGCTAGTGAGCCTGAGGGATCCAGCTGTCTCTATTCCCTTGTCCTCCAGTCCTGGGGTTACAGGCATATTGTGGGTGCTGGAGATTTAGACTTAGGTCCTCAGGCCTGTGCAACATGATCTCTTATCCACATACTCATCAACCCAGGTTCCCCAAATACCGGTTTTTGAAATTGACAAACTGAGAAGCCTTAAAAGGCCAAGAATTGTTAGCTGGGCGGTGGTGGCACACGCCTTTAGTCCCAGCACTTGGGAGGCAGAGGCAGGCGGATTTCTGAATTCGAGGTCAGCCTAGTCTACAAAGTGAGTTCCAGGACAGCCAGGGCTTTACAGAGAAACCCTGTCTCGAAAAACAAAAACAAAAACAAAAACAAAAACAAAAACAAAAACAAAAACAAAACAAAAGACCAAGAATTGTGTTCTCATCTGTGACGACCCCCTACTCTGCTCCCACTACAGGAGACCTTGCCTCCCTGTGGCCTCCTCCTGGGTTGCCATCCCCTTCATGACAGTTACCTAAATGTATTCTTCTCCATGCCCAGATACTCCTGCCCTGGGACAAAGTGTGGAGCTGCTAAGTCATCCAAGAACCTCTTCCTTCTCCTAACTGAGTGGCCTGGGTGGTGCAGCTGCCTCCAGCTGAACCAGGTTTCAAGCAGATACCTTTCAGACACAGAGGGAAGGCAGCTCTTCTGGGGGTTTCAGCTCCTTGGGTTTCAGCTCCTTCCCTACCCCATTCATGTGTCCTTGGTCCAGATTTGTCATGGTGAAGTCCCTGACACCAACATTCTGTGATTCCTTATGGGCCAGGGTTTAGTAACACACACTTGAGCTCTGGAAGTGCCTCAAGCCTGTGTCTGCCCCCTGCCATTTCACCCAGCTTCTGCTTCTCTGGCTTCCCATCACACTGCTTACAACTGCAACAGCTTAGAGCAAGCCACCTGGCCAGCTAAGGTGGTACCAGATATTGTCAGAAGATGCAACTTAAGAGATGGAGGTTTTATTTTGGCTCCTGATTTCAGGGTATACAGTTCACTATGGTGGGGAAGGCACAATGACATAAGACTCCATGGTGCCTGGTTCGTGTGGCTTCTAGTGAAATTGAGGGCTGGTGGTGGTATTATTTGGATGGCAAGCTAGGCTATAACCTCAAAGGTAAGTAAGCCACTTCCTCTAGCTAGACCCCACCTCCCTAAGGTTCCACAGTATCTCAAGCAGTATACCTGGTGATCAGGGGCTGGCTTCATCACATGAGTCTGTGCAGGATATATCACACTCATAGTATCAATATTTCTCTAAATATGATCTCGCTAATGTCCTTTGGCCAGACCCACCATGGCAGCTTAGCACATGGCACCTTTCCTGGCCCCAGCAAGCCAGTCAGCCTGGGCAGGACCTCCTATGTGTTACAGTCAGCTCTATACTTGGCCTCAGGAACACATTTGGTATTTCGGGGTGTGGTCACTCTAGATCTACATGGCAGTATTTGGTAATAAATATAAACAGCCAAAACTTGGCTCCTAATTACTCTGTCAAGCTTCCACCGACCTGGTTGATTCACCTCCTGCATGAATATGTAATCCTAGACTCCATCAATTCATTGATGCGAGGCAGGAAAGGTCACTATTTCTGAATAGGCACATGATCTAAACTATTAATAATATCCAACACAGAGAGGACAGACACTGTGTACATTCAATTTTAAACATTTTTGCATGTATGATCATATTTGAAATACACATCAGCAATGACAATGCAGGGGGCACAGCTGGACCAAAGCATGCTAGCCAGCTGTGGTCACACCCCAGCCTCTGCTTGGTCTCAGATGGGAGCAGACATAGGTGCTCCTTTGTCCTGTGACTTGAAGAGACTCTCTAAATGCACAATTCCTTGGGAAACAGAAGCCTGTCGGGGCCTCCCAAAGCCCCAGAGCTATTAGAGACCCTTGAAATTCCTGCAACAGAGAAAACCTTGCACTGACCGGCAATCCCACACTGCTGTGAGCTGATACAATGTCTTGAGTCAGATTAGATAGAATGTATCTTAGAACCTGATGGAGGTTGCAGACGACTGTGGCTGTGGCTGCAGATCATTAGCTCAGAGATAACATTGCAAATGTGAGAGATAACACTGCAAATGTGAGAAATAGACACACATAGGTAGACGCTGGCTCCTGGCCTCTGCCCCCCCCCACCTTTCCCCTCTAGGATGTGGGGACTGAGACACCAGCATCCTCTTTCTAACCCAGTCCCGTTCTGGAACAAAAAGAAACCAGCATTTTAGAATGTGAAGCTCAGACTAGACTTCAAGGATATACTAACCCTGTAGATAAAAACATAGTTTCTAGTCCCTTGTGCCTATGGAGAGTCAGTACCTTCATGCCTCTAGATTTTCCTAGCACCTGAGAGGCAACATCAGTGTAAGGATGCTCTCACCTGCAGGGAAGGAACTAGAGGAGCCAGAGTTGAAGCCTGGCTGGCCAGCCCTGTAGCAGAGTGTGCTCACAGGCAATGAGCACACATGACCACAGTCACAGCCAGTATCAACACAGCAGCTAAGTAGGGGAGCCCATTGGGTGTAACTGTGGGAAGCAGCCAGAGTAGAATTACTTCTAACATGACAGAAGCAAAAGAAATAACCATAATGCGGAGGATTTTAGGGTACAGCAGTAAGACAGGAGGGGTCCTGGAGAAGTGGGAACAGCTATGCTGTGGCAGAGGCATTTATACACAGAACGTCCAAAGGAAAAGAGGAGCTGCCAGAAGGCTGACTTGGTGGGCATCACATAGTCACTGGTAAAGTGGACAGTTAATATTCAAGAGCCCAGTATATCTACAAAGTTAGTCACATCAGCTCCACCATCTTGGTATCTTTTAGGAACCCTGACATTTTGCAACTCATGTTCCTAAAGTGCATGAAAACTCAAGAATGTAGGGACCATCAGTTCACTTTCTAGGCAAGAACATGGAGGCTCCATTCAGACTCACATAGGGTGAGCTCGGGAGAGAGACAAGCTTCCAGCATGAACCAGATCACACCTAAGAGTTGGACTTCACATCCCCCACATGTATGAACAAGAAATAAAGAACCTGTATGGATAAGCAGAAACACTCCAGTGGTAGAATGTTCACCTCTCATTTTACAAGAAACAAAAGCAGACAAAACTATCAGAATATAGAAAACGTAAACAGATGATGACAACTGGGACCATAGCTAGCTGATACACATCTAATTCTGTGCCACAAAAAAGAGAAACCACACCAGAGCACAATACTGAAATCTGATTTTTGGTTAAATCACAGGGGAAAATAACCTTTATTAAGTATTCAGAATATAGTTGTGGCAGACAAAACTATGAGACCAAATTACAACACAAGAGCAATCTTTTAAACCTCTTACAAGGAAACTTAATAATCTTCCATCTAAACAATCCTTTGTTCAGAGACGAGAGAATATCAAAATCCCTACTCTGAGACTACACAGTATTTAGACAAAACCACAAGAATATAAAATGCCACAATCTACAGAATGTAAGTGTAAGAACTGGGTAGGGGTAGGGGGACACCCCCCCCCATTGCTTTAGAGAGGAAGTGTAAAGGGAAACACCTGGTGTCTTTGTGCTTTTCTGTTACTATGATAAAATGCCATGATCTGAAGCAACTTTAGGGTAAAAAGGTTTCCGTCGACTTACAGTTCTAGGTGCCTGGAGCAGGAAACCTACTAATCACAGTTTGAAGGCAACACTAAAGAACCTTGGGAGCAAACTGGAAGTGGGGAGAGCCATAAGTTCTCAAAGCCCATCCTAAAAGTTCCATGACATCTGTAATGGTGCCACCAGCTAGAGAGAAAGTGTTCAAATACATGAACTTGTGGTTATAGTTTACACTGCAGCTCCCACACCCTATCTAATGCTTAGTGTTGGTCAGGGTTCTAGAGCAACAGAATCATAGAATTGGTCTCACTCTATACAGAGAAAGGAGATTTATTAGAGTGGCTTGCAGGCTATGGTCTAGCCAGTCCAAGAATGGCTGTCTCTGCATGGAAGATCCAAGATTCCAGTAGTTGTTTAGTTCATGAGGATGCTGACAAAGGTTCATGCTGGTCTTCAGTGTACACCAGAATTCCAAAGAAGTAGGCTCTAAGGCCAGTGAAGGTATGGACTTCCTAGTGAGATAGAGAGAAGGCAAAGAGAGCAAGCTTCCTTCTTCCACGTCTCTTATCTAGGCTACCAGCAGAAGGTGTGGCCCAGGTTAGAGGTGTTTTTTCCCCAGCTCATAAGACCTGGATTAATGACATGTCTTCCCACCCCAAAGACCATGATCAGAAGTGGATCTCCCTAGCTTTTCTTATTAAAAAAACAAAAAACAAAAAACAAAAACAAACAAACAAAAAAAAAAACCCATCCCTCTCAGGTGTGTCTAGCCATTTTGGGATTTTAGTTAATTCCAGATGTTGTCAAGTTGACAACCAAGAATAAATGGTCATCACATTGTTCAACTCAAGAAATTAAATAGATAAAATTAAGAAAAATAAATGGATGAGCTGAAGAAAGCCACATTTGTTTGCTTCGCCGGGTAGTAATGGGATTGGAGAATGGAACCAAGACCTGGTTTTACATTTCCGGTGGTGATTATAGCAAAAAGCTGTGAAGTGATCTAATAACAGTGACCGTAGACCTACAGGGAGAGAGAGAGCAAAGGTGACCAGGCTGGGCTGAAGATCATAAATGAATCCCAAGATGGGGAAGATAAGGGCTCAAGTCTCATCTCCACTGACACCAGCAGTGTGACAGTGCTCAAAACAGAGCTGCTACAAATGAACCCTATTCTTGTCCAGTAAGTCATCTCACCAGCAATCCCGGTTTCTAAGATGTATGTGGGGGAGCATCACACATCACCTGAGTAGAGCAAAAGGTTTCTAAACAGGAGTAGGAATCAGGGAAGAAGTTGGAGACTCCCGGCCCGTTTGACAGTGCTGCAAGACGTCAGTGACATCAGTTCCAAATCATCAAAGAGGAAACGCAGAGAAAGCCGCGTCTTAAAAGGAATCAAATTTCGTAATGAATATTACCAGACATTATCCAGGAGCTCAGTCGACGAGGGCTTGCAGAGCAGGGGGAGATAATTCTGGGATGGAGAAGACAATCCACTTATAGAAAAGCTACTTATGCAATTCTCAAATCGATTGGATGGGAGGGGCAAGTGCTGCCATAGCTCCTGTTAAAGTCCCTGGTGAAGTGTGGCTCACAAGAGCCCGTCCTTTTCTTCCGGCGGCTTTTAATTCTAACCTTCCTTACACTGGACTGGAGTTATCCGACCTAGCGAACTCACATGCTTTGCCGGACCCACTGCAGGGTCCATGGTTTCCAGCCACGTGGATTCGGGTCTACTGTACCTCGCTGAGGTTAACAAAGGGCCTGGCACTCATGCCAAGGTGCCTTACAGATATATCAACCCCACCTGCCTCACAAGTGCTCAAGGCCTGCGAAGAATAGATGCGCTATTGAGAAAATGATTAGCAGGGTGAAAAGGCAGGAACGCGGAACTTGGAAGTGTGAGAAACTCAGTGACGTTCTGGATGTAGACAGGATACAGTTTTGTCACAACTGGGGCTGCTTCTGAAGGGTGAAGGGTGGAGAACCCTCACCAGAAAAATGAATGGGGAATGAACAGCGTCTACCTGGGCCATGGTAGTGGTACCATCGCCATATGGCATGGGGGAAAACCTATGTCACTGGTGGCTAACGCCCTCACAGAGATACTCTTCAAGAAGGTTGTTCAGGTAAACGTACCTGCTTTAATTAGAATGATGAACAAATAAACTTGTTTTATTTAGAAAGATGACTCTAGCTGAGTATATTCTCCTCCCCAGGGTGTGCGAAATTCTTTGTCCTATTCACCCACACTAGGCAAGCACTCAGACAGTGGGCTCTCTCGTCTGTCCTTTTTCTTGATGCTTTGAGACATGGTCTTACTTCACTGCCCAGGCTGTCCTTGAACTTTCGTTTCTCATGCCGAGGCTTGTGAAGGACAAAGGATTTGAAGCCCCGACACCGGCCCCACTCAGGATATTTGTTTCCAGGGGACACCACCTTCCTGCGTGGTGGAGCCACGTCTAGGATGACCTTAGTAGGAAGAGCTTCGAGGGATCTCCAATTAGTGAGCTGAGAAAAGGAAGGCCGACCTGACCATCCTATCCATCCCCAGCTCCCCACTCAAACCCCACTTGGAGACAGGGCCTTGCCTTGGATCATGATAGAGAAGATATTTCCCAAGAAGTTGGAAAGGACGGGTGTGAGAAGAAATGCACAAGGACAGACACAAAATCCATGTCTCAAACCATTGTGAGAGAGAGAGAGAGAGAGAGAGAGAGAGAGAGAGAGAGAGAGAGAGAGAGAGAGAGAGAGAGAGAGAGAGAGAGAGAGAGAGAGAGAGAGAGAGAGAGAGGAAGCAAACAAACAAAACTACTAACAAAACAGATCCTAGAAATATTGAAACACGATGCTTCCATGCCACCTGCTGGCCATGCTGGATCATTGCATGCTGGCTATTCTACCTACCTACCTACCTACCTACCTACCTACCTACCTACCTACCTACCTACCTACCTATCTATCTATCTATCTATCTATCTATCTATCTATCTATCTATCTATCTATCTATCTATCTATCTATAGATTTCTCTCCTCATAAACCCCCTCACTCACTGCAGGACCTCCTCCAAACTCCTGCCCCTGATTATTTAGCACACACATTTATGATGTATTTAGGCCTATTTTATTTTTCTCCCTTCCTTCCTTCCTTCCTTCCTTCCTTCCTTCCTTCCTTCCTTCCTTCCTTCCTTCCTTCCTTCCTTCCTTTTTCAAAAAAGCAGATTTCTCTCTGGCATCAATCTACTTCCTGCAACCATTTGACTTCGTTATGTGTCCTTTGCCTCCCCCTCTCCACCATTCCTCCTATACCAGTCTGTATCCTCCATTTACTTCCATGAAGATGGAATTTGACAAGATCGTCAACTACTTCCTTACTGTAAGAGATAATGAATGCTCTCAGCAAGATCCCACAGAGCTTTCCTCTGCAACCTTAGAGGAAATCCAGAGCTCCTTCGAGGTATTTTATTTTCCACTCATGGCATTTCCCTCTACCACCTGGGAATTCTGGGAAATATGGTCCCCTCTGCTGCTTCTCCATCAGTGTTGTTCTCCTGCCTTGAGTCTATTCTTGTTGGATATAGCCCTTCATGCACACCTCCTGCTCTCTCTCATGCACACCTCCTCCTGATGCCCTACTGCCCTTCTATGCAAAAGTGGTCCCAAAAGTCAAACCTTGTGCCCATTATCTTGTTGGGCTTTCTTCTAGGTCGGGCTGCACCTGGGATTTCCACTGGGCTTCTCCGTGTTCCTAACTAAACTCACAGTGCCCCCCTCTCCATTCTGCTCCTTCTCTGCATTCAAACCCCCCCAAGACCCTGAACATCCACAGCAGGAGCCCAAACAGAGCCCTTGAGGCTGCCACATGTCCCCTTCGAATGGTCTTCCACATCCATCCTGCAAGCAGCTTTTAAGTGTGTCCTCTTTGCTCCAAACTAGCTGCCTAGGCTCAACTATCTCTCTGCTGTCTGGACTGCTGCTGTTGCACATGACACCTCCTCTGAACTGGAACCATTCTCTCCAAACCAGAATGCTAGGCCCTGGAAGGAGGGGGGAGGTCCAGGAGCTGCCAGTTGTCAATAGGAGGTAAGTAAAGTTTCACGTCTATAGGAAGGAAAGAAGCCTCAAGGTTCTTCAGGGCCCCTACCAAAAGAATAAAAGGAAGCAAACAGTTCTTAGGGAGCGAAAACTCTGACCAGACAAACTGCAGATGCATGGTTGGATCCTGTTGGGAAGGCTGGGCTTTCTGGCAATGCAGCTGTCTTTGAGTTATCCCTGCTCATTGCAAGGAACTCCTTTACCCATGCTCCAGTTGGAAGACCGCAGGAAAAATAACCAAACCAACCAACCAACCAACCAACCAAAAAACACTCATTGGTTCACCAATTGATTGGTGCAACTGTTACATTGGTCTATCCTGGGCTTCCTTTCTCGGATGAGTAGGTGTGTGCATGCTTGATTGTTTGTGATTGTGTGTGTGTATGTCTGTGTGTGTTACATCTCCCCAAGGACCCAAGAAAAGTCTGTCTCACAGCATCTGTCAATCCTATTTTTGTGCTCTCATCCAGCATCAATGCCCACACAAGGGCCTCCAGCCCAGAAAGACTGACCATGCCTCAGCAGTTTAGGCAAAGCCTAACCTCTTAGCTTTTCTCTCTTTGCCCAATACTCAGCTCAGTAATGCTTCAGAGTGTAGTGCTAGGAAGATGATGTGTGGGCCTCACCGATGATCCCCAGTGTACATGGGCAACTGGCAGATCTCTAACAGCCACCAGTCTACAGCAGGATGAGAAATGATGGGGAGAAGACAGGGCTGTGTACCTGGAATAGGGTTGCTCGTTCTCATGGAGCAGAGACTCTGGGGCACGGTCACCTGGTCCTTCCTCTTCCATCTGATGAGTCCCCCTCTCATATTCCACTCTTGTCTTAGTTAGGGTTTTACTGCTATGAACAGACACCATGACCAACGCAAGTCTTATAAGGACAACATTAAATTGGGGCTGGCTTAGGGGCTTGTGTTTGGAGGTTTAGTCCATTATCATCAAGGGGAGGAACATAGCACTATCCAGGCAGGCATGGTGCAGGAGGAGCTGAGAGCTCTACATCTTCATCTGAAGGCTGCTAGCAGGGTGGCTATTGGACAGTTAGGATGAGGGTCTTAAAGCCCAAACTCACACCTACTCCAACAAGGCCACACTTTCTAATAGTGTCACTCCCTGGGCCAAGAATATGCAAACCATGACAACCCTCTTGATGACAGTGTGCCTACCAGCCTGACACAGCTCAGTCTTCCATTCTGGATTCATGTTTTCATTGAGTGCTACTATGCCCTTCCTCACTGCCCTAAAACTTGCCTCCTTAAAACTGACAAGGCTTTTGCTGCCTTTTGCTATTCTCTGTATTCTTGGGGAGGTAGCCATGGCAGCTTTGAGTTTCCCCAAATGAACCCTATATCTCATCCATGGAATAGTCCAGTTAAGAGGTTTCACTGTGCCCCCACCCTCTTACCGGTACCACTAGACCAGTGGATCTCAACCTGTGGATCTCAACTATTGGAAAACACATATTCCTAAGATGGTCTTAGGAAGTGAGACATGTTTAGTAGCAAAATTACACTTATAAAATAGCAAGAAAAATAAATTTATGGTTGGTGATTCCTAAGACCATGGGAAATATGTGTTTTCTGATGGGTGTGACCGACAGGTTGAGAATCACTGCACTAGCCTGTATGATTAAATGATTTTCAACTGAAGCTACTGAATTTTGGAGTTATGTCTTATTAAATAGTAGCTATCTGGCATATTTCTTGTACCTCTTTTTATTACCTACTTCAGAGTCAGATGGGAAACAATAGCTATCAGATTTGTACTATTTAAATATGGGCAATATTTGATGGGACTGGAGGCATTTCTCAGTGGTTAAGAATACTTGTTGCTCTTGTAGAAGACTTGGTTTCAGTTCCAGCACCCACATACATGGTAGCTCACAAACATTTTTAAGTTCCAGGGGATCCAATGCCTTCTTGACTCCAAGACATTGTATATGGGCATACATGGAGGGAAATACTCATATGCATAAAATACATAAGCATTTAAAATACCAGTGATATTTGTTAAGTACCCTCTTTTAGATAAAAGATCAACACTACGAAGTACATTCTCCACTATGTGTTAAGTACTCCTTCCTACCAACTACTGAAATTCTAGCAATGCACATTCATGGGTAATCTGGGAGCAATGTTACTTTTAGCAATGGAAATGCAAGACAAAGCTATAAGCCTCAGCACTGGGCCTGAAGCATGAGCTGCATAGAGCAAATGTGCCAAGAGTCCGCAGATCCTGGCAGCAGGGGTGCCAACCTTCAGCTGTGTCTGTAAGCTGGCTGTTTGGTAATGGAATTCCACCTTGGAGTAGAAATGTTGCCAATCAATGCGGGAGATAAGCCTGTCTTCGGGAAAGCCTTGGCTAGGCTTTTTATTTTGTTCATCTTGGAAGAAAAAGCCATCATCAACCACACCGTGGGCTTGGCTCCCCAGGCTGCCTCAGAAAAGTGATTGATTGCTCTCTAAATAATACAAGGCTTCCAGGAACAATAGAAGCAGCTACTATGGGCTATTCATACACATTCAACTGAAGCCTGGTGGGAAGCTAAGCTCCCATCAGGGTTCCATGCTGACACTGGCAGCCCAAAAGCAACTTAGAGGCATAAAACCGGGTAAAATAATATAGACGTGAACCGGCTTGAGGAGAAGAGTGGTCAAAGCACCATATGCTGTGTTTGCTTGGGTCTTGGGTGTTCACTCGGACTTAAGAGTGAAGCTGAGGTCTGAAAAGATACCAGTCTCTCCACCTGTGACCCCTGGTAGGGGAAGTCAAAGGGAACTAGTGATGAATTAGTGATGTCATCAAAACAGATTAGTTTCCCAGTTGATCCCACCCGCTCCATCTACTTTGTCTGAAACCATTTGTTCCTCATTCATTGAGATGCTATGGAAACCCTCAGGGTCAGCTCAGGTGCCTTCTGCTTACAAGGAACCGGGTTCCGGAAAGAAAACAGACACGTGGAAGTCCATCCAGTTGCCAACACTGTCCTACTGCGTCAGGAGAAGAAGGAGGGATCAGCAGATGCTGCTCAGGCATGGGGCAGTGTGATGGATGCATGTTATGGAAAGTGGAATATGACCGAGAACGTCTCTACTAGGCCTCTTGGAGAAAGCCAGGTGTTTCTCCGTGTAAAAGGAGACTATGAGAAGGGCTCCATAGTGTTTTGGGATTTGGACAACAGTGAAGGATGCTGGCATGGGTAGTGAAGAAAAGAAAGAAATGCTAGAGCCAAAGAGGGAACAGTTATTTGGGACTCCAGAAAAAAACACATTGCACATTTCCCTCCATTTTGCTTTGGGTGTGTTCTGGATGAAGTTTGTAAGAGAAAAGGAATTCAGAGCCCACTGGGATGAGAGTCTCTTCCAGCCAGTCTAGGTTTGGGGGACAATGGAAATATCCAGCTTGTGGGACATCCATGGTGACACATAGTGGCATGTGTGCACTAGAGAGAGCTGTCTCTGGAGTACTTGTTTCTAGGCATCTTTCCAGAAAATAAAAAAGACAAAATCATCCAACTGCATCCTTAAGGTTAGTCATGTATTTTGTAGACTTTAAAAATCTTAGGGGAAAGAGAATGGTCAGAAAACAGAAAATAAACACAAGATGAAGCAGGAAAGAGAAGGGATCCATTGCGGGGAGTCCAGTCATGATGCTCTAATTGGCTGAGACTTCTGGATCATTAATAACTCTTCAAGGCAATTCTGTAATGAAAAACAGTACCTTTTACTTAATAGGAATTCAAGGCCTTAAACATAGCATAAGAGTACTTCTTCCATGGAATATTCAGAGCACTAAACAGTAACTTAAAAAAAAAAAACTAAACTCATTCAAAAGCAGGAATAGGGGCTGGAGAGATGGGTCAGCAGTTGTGAGCAATGGCTACTTTTCCAGAGGATCAGGGTTCTATTCCCAGCATGGCAGCTCACACCTGTGTAACTCCCACTCCAGGGAATGCCACACCCTAACACAGATATATATGCAGGCAAAATATCAATGCACATAAAAATAAAAATAAAAATATTAAAAATTTAAAGCAGGAAATAGGCTTTAAACACTTCCGGTTACACAGTCAGTCCCATTTCCTTCCTTCCTTCCTTCCTTCCTTCCTTCCTTCCTTCCTTCCTTCCTTCCTTCCTTCCTTCCTTCCTCCCTCCCTCCCTCCCTCCCTCCCTCCCTCCCTCCCTCCCTCCCTCCCTTCCTTCCTTCCTTCCTTCCCTCCTGACTTCCATCTTGTGATTTCTTTCTGTTCTCTGAGGACTCGCCACACAGCCCAGGCTGGCCTCAAACTCATGGCAAACCTGCTCCAGCCTCTCATCTCCTCCATCATTTACCTCCTTCCAAGTTGCTCCTCCAGGGAGCACTCTCTGTGTTGCATATGATCTCTGAAGAGATTGACTCCACCCACGGACCCCTTGGCAGAATTCTATGAGAAGATGTTGTCATCTTCAAATTCCATCCATCCATCCATCCATCCATCCATCCATCCATCCATCCATCCCATGTGACTGTGGAAGTGCTGGTAGCCAGGTACTCAATGGATGGGTAGCAGGCAGAATTTGAGTTCTCCACAGTATCGGGAAGTGTAAGGTCTTCTCTTCAGTTTCCATAGGACAGATGGGAGTGCCTTCCTCCTCACAGATGCAAAGCTGGTGTCCTCGCCCTTTACCCTGATGCCTTAGCACTCATTATCCTCTCTAGTTTAAATGTGACACGAACGCCCTTGGGCTTGTGTGCTTGAGCAGGTGGTCCCAGGTGCTGGTGCTTCCTGGAATCATTAGGAGGCGAAACTTGGCTGGAGAAGGTGGGACACCGAGAACGAGTTATAGCTGGTTGTGCTTCTTGGTCTACTCAGATATAAAAAGTCTTAGATGTAAACACCCAGCACCATTAACCTGCCCAGTCCAGCACCCCTCTTTGTCATAACCAAACCTAAAACATGAACCCTATTTTTGTAAGTTTTTACAATGTTTTGTAAATTTGGACAGATTTCTTGCATGCATGAGGATGATATGAACAAAGGGGACTGGGAGGGCTCTGCAAGGCTTGGTCAGGCCCCGAGTGGAATTTCAATGGACAGAAGGTAGAAAGCAATTGTGTATTTGGGGGACAATAGTACAGACGTCAGACAACCTATTAGTGTGGCCTGAAATGTGGCCTTCCCCCACTCAAGGGTCACTTCATGATTCTTTCCCCGGTGGACTGCAGGTTATACTGAACAGCAAGCAGGTAAGTGGGCCTATTTGGAACATGATTCAGCCACTCAAGTGCATAGAGGACTTCAAGGACTTTGGGCTGACGACGCATCAGAGAGAGCATGGAGAAGATCATCAGAACAGAGGTGAGGAGTCAGCAAGATGGGCTTGGAGGCCTGAGGTGCGTCCATATGAAACGGAAGAGGTCCTGGGTAGTTAGCATCTTGGGTAGGTCCTGAAGTGTAGCCAGATGAGGGGCTTCAGTGTACTGCATCTTCATTGAAGAACACAGTGCCTGCCATCTCATGTTTGGCATCATCAATTGTACTGTTCATTCGTGCCTGTCATAAAAATGCTGTGTCTGGGGACTGTCTCCCTTTAAACACTCTGGGCTTTCCCCACAGTGTGCATCCTCCGCAGGTGCATTTGTGGTTATTTTGCAAAAACGGAAACTTGCTTTGTTGTAACTTTCCCTCTGGGGTGGGGGGTCTCTTTCCATTGTCTCTGTCTCCTAATTGGTATTTGTTATAAATCCCAGTTTAGTCTCATCTGCAAGCTTCATTATGGTGCTGATTACCCCTTTGTCGTTAATAAAAACATTCCGTGATTATTTACCATCCATTGTGCACTCACAATGCCTTAGGAGCTCTGCAGAGGAGCACATTCCACTCTGGGCAGCCTCATTTTCTCATTCCTGAAAGGTTCTCCTCAAATGTCTGAGCACAATTGGGCTTTTGTCCTTTTGTGGATCCCAAATGAATTATGATTGAGGATATGTACGCTGGGTGGACTCTGCAAGCCAAATCCTCAGAGTCTCACGGAAGGGAGTCTACCTGCCTAACTGGGAGTTCCTCACTGACTGTAAAGAATCTGCAGTTAAGAATCTGTGCATGAGGACTTGTGGTATATGGTTCAGTCCATAACGTGCCCACTGTACAAGCATGATAAACCGAGTTCAGATCTCCAGCACCCACTTAAAGGCCAAATATAGCAGCATGTGTAGATAGCCTGGTGTTATGGGAAAGAGATAGGTGGATGCCAGAAGCTCATGTCTCCATCAGCCTAGTTGATTCAGTGAGCTCCTGATACATTTGCTGGGGCAGTGTTCTCTGCACCATGCTGCCAGGGAAAGGCAGAATTATAACTTCCCAAAAACTGAACACCAGGAACTCATGAATGTGTGACCTTGTCAGCAGAATGGTCTTTCTGATGATCAAGGTGAGTTTCTCCGTGTGGCCATAACTGTCAATCACAGGCACATGGGGGAGAATACCACATGCTGTTGGAGACAGAATAGGATTACATATATATATATATATATATATATATATATATATATATATATATATATATATATATGTGTGTGTGTGTGTGTGTGTGTGTGTGTCTGTGTTTATGTGTACGTGTACATATATGTACACACATACACACATACCAGCTGGAGAAGGTCAAGGGCTGTTAGATACTACTACCAAGAGGAAACAAAGATACATGAGTGATTCTTCAACACAGTCCTCAGAAGGTTCCAACCCTGAAGACACTTTCATCTGGGCCTTCCTGGCTACCAATCTGTGAGACAATGACTATAGGCTGTTCTACCTACATGGTGTGGTCCTTTCTTACAGCACCCAGGAAGCTCCACATCCCCTCAGAATCTTGACAAAGAAAGCCAAGTTTCTGTGCCACCCTAAGGTCACACTGGAGTAACTTTATTGCCAGCATACACATAAGATCAAGCCACTTGCCTGTGTTTGTCAGACTGGGCCTCTTCTTCAACACTCATTTCCTCGGTTAACGCCTATCCATCTGCAAGACCTAGCTCATGCATGGCATCCCCTGGACATCTTTCTAGACCTCCAAGGGCTGAGTGTCCATGTCCATGCCATACCAAAGCTGCCATGCACCTGTCATTCCTTATTCCAAGAACTGACTTCTGCTTCCCTCTTCAGACAAAGCTCTGTGACGGGCAGTATCATAAGTCGATGGTTAATCTTGAATGCCAACTAGACAGAATTTGAGGAGTCTCTAGGCAAGGCTGGGAGCCTTTCTAGACTGTGTTCACTGGGTGGGGAGTGATGGTGGTGGAGGCACTGTGCACTAACACTCACTTCTTTCTGACTTCAGATGCAGTAGGACAAGTGCCTCATGGTCTTATGACCCTGAGTCCCTCACCATCATGGATGGTACTCTTGAACTGTGAAGCAAAGTAAGTCCTCTCCTCCATAGCCTTTGTCACAGCAAAGACACGTAACCAATGTACGGAGCCCTCGGTGCCCATGTCAACAAGTTATCAGAGAACTCATCCCTCCACCCATGTCTTAAGACTATGGGTATATTTCCAACTTAAATACAGGACAAATAACTAGTTACCTGTTCCTAGATTCACCTTAGTGGATAAGGTATATATTATCCAAGAAAGTTCAGATGAGGCAGATGGAAAACTCCAGGGGACATGTACTGAATTTTTGGCTTTTTGTTCACTTCATCATGTTTATATGTAGGTTTGATGTCCGCAGATTCAACCAACCATGGAGGGGAGGATATCCAGGAAAACTTAAAGCCACTTCTGCACTGAATGTGTAGACTTCCCTCCTTGTGGTTATTCCCCTATAACAACTCCTTACAGAGACGCTGTGGTGGCTTGTGGGAAAAGTGTTTCCTATCAGCTCCTGTGTTTAAATACTTGGCCCCCAGTTGGTGGTGCTGTTTTCTGGAGGTTATAAAACATTTAGGAGGTACAGTGTTGCTAGGAAGTACTTCACTTGGGGTGGGCTCTGAGAGTCTATATCCTCATCTCACTTCCTTTTCATCTGTCTGCTTCCTCAGTATAGATGAAATGTGATCGATCATTCAGCCTCCTGTTCCTGCCTCCAACCCATGGAGCTCCTGATGTGCTGGACTCTATATGTCTGGATAATCAAGCAATTCTTTCTGTCTTAAGTAGGTTTTGTTCATGGGATTTAATTACAGCAATAGAAATGTAACTAATACAGTATTTCAATTGTATTAGGCATTGAGGGAAGCCTAAAGATGACTGAAAGTCCACAGTAGGATGTGTGCACATGGATTACAAACTCTTCATTATCTTCACATCTGTTTCACTATCATTGGGGACCCTGGAACCAATGCCCTGTTGATTTGGAAAGATGGCTTCCAGAAGTATCTGTATTATATTATGCACTTTTTCCAGCATTCAAAAGAATACCACTGGTAATTAAAGAGCCCTCATTAAAGTATGGCAGCATGGCTTGGGCACATGGATGGAGCGATGTCATGTGCAGCAGCCTTCCTGAAGATGTAACACTGGTTCAGCACCACAAGAAATAAGGGGGTAAGTCAAAAGCTGATTTACCACATTATCTAGATGAATTGAGCATCTGAGAGTTGAGATTACTCTTAAGAGAGTCTGTAATGGTTGGTCTTCATTGTCAACTTGTGGATCAAGAAACACCTTGGTCATTAGTGAAGAAGCACACCTTTGAGTGTGTGTAGAAGGTGTTTCTACAGACTAAGGGGAAATGATCTCATGGGCTGGTATGATGGTCAATCTTCAGGGAATCACCATGCAAACAGACCTCTGGGTCTACCTATGAGGGTACTTCTATTAGGATTTAACTGAAGAAGGCATCTTAACTGTGGGCAAAACTATCTCGCCATGAAGTAAATTTTGTTGAAAAAGCAAGCTGATCATCAGGGTCCCTCCCTCCATTGCCCCACCCCCTGCACTTGCTGACTGTGGATGCCCTGTGACTAGCTGCCAGGTACTCCTACAGTCACCTACTGATGCAGCTGGTATTCAAGAATGGATAAAAGAGGAGAAGAAAGCCAGCTGGGTGCCAGCTGTTCCCTCTTTTGCTTCCTACTTGGTTGAGATGTAAAGAGTCACAGCGACACACTCTTGCTGCTAAGGACTCTGCCATCTATTTACCATTGTAAGAGACTGGCATCTTCAACCATGAGACAAAACAAACCCTTCAGTTGCTTCTGTTGTGTATGTTGTCACAGTGATTAACAGTCCCAGAATACACATGTTGTGTTCCAAGCGGCAAGATGCCCCTCTTTCCTTCCTACCTGTCCCCCTCCCCCCTCCTACCTCCAGCAGCATTTATTATCCAATCTTCAGGCTAGCCAATGAAGCAGCTACAAAAGATGGAGCCAGGCAGGGTTTACAAAATAATCACCTGTATTCCAGCCAAAATACCTTTAAAAAGATATCCCTTCGAAAGGGGAGACAGACTACATAAGACACAATACATTTAAAATATGTATTGAAATTATAAACCAAATGTTTCCATAGGATTCTAGAGTACAAATCACAACATGAAAAGGCATTCAGACAGCTCTTATACATCACAGTGTTAGTGGTACAAAGTGTACTCACGCTGCAAAACCACAAATGCAATTCTCTTCTTGTTTTTTTTTTTGTTTGTTTGTTTTTTTGGTCTTACCACCATTTGTCAAATACAGAATGTCTACGTGTGCACGTGCGCATGACCGACACATGCATTTTTGTTTTATACAAGATTAAAATATACCCAAGGCAAAGTAAGCAAAGTACAAAAGAAAAGTCAGGCACGTGGCACACAGCTACACCTAACGGAAGGGCCCTGGGATCTTGGAAGACAGGATTATACAAGTCAGGAAGGCTGGAGACCATGGGGTTTTAACTACCAAAAGGACGTGTTCCCCTAGTCACAGGGCATCAGTAATTGTTTGAACATAAGCCCTTCCCTCCTGGTTGAGTTTTTGGCAATAGCCAAATTTCTTCACCTCATTTAACTTCATAAGGGTTTGGGTTCATTGTGAGGGAGAAACAAGCTTTGGTATTTATTTTATTTAAGGAAACCTTCATAAAACGGTATACATGCAAAATGGTTTCCCTTGAAAATTTCATTGTGATCTACATATATATATTCACAGGTATATTTATTAATCAGTGGAAATCTGGGAAGTATACAAAATAAGTCCTCCCTTTTTTTTCTAATCCCTTAATCTTTAAAGACTACCAAGGGAAACTCTTCTCTTCTAACTCATAAAATAATCTTTCCCCTTTCTAATTCCAATGGAAAAGATAATTTCACCTTGAAGCCAATTTTCCAGCCTCACTATCCTTCCTCTCACGTGCACTGTTTTCAGTGGGGAACTGGTCAGAGTCTCACATCTGCTTTATGAAATAATAAACTATAGGGAAGATTTGCTCTCCTCAAGATAGGCAGGAAAGCGGGATGGGTGGGCAAGTTTTGGTTCCACACTCTGGGTAGTGAAACTCATGAAATCCAATTCCCCTGTCCCTGCAAGGAGCTGTCACCCAGTCCTCCACGAACACCTATCATGACTTAGCCACTGCTGGCATCACTCTGGGGGAGAATGTGACGCCTCATCCCCCAGGACACAAGGTGCAAGAATGAATTTGGCAGAGATAAGCACACCCAGGGAGATTCTGTAGCAGGGTCAGCTGCGGATAACCCACAGACCAGCGAGTGCTCAGTGAAGTCTTACGGAACAGCCCCATAGCCCGCCACTCTGAGCCTTCTCTACAAGGCCAGCTCTTCTTCCATCAGGAAAACAGTCTGTCTCAGGGAACTCCATTTTCAGTTCTGAGGTACCACACTGAGCAACAGAAATGAGACTGGTCACAGAGGCCCTCGGGCTTCTTAGGACCGACAGAGAGGCCAGCTTCATCGGGGGCCACCTCTTCTGTTGCATATGCATTTCAAACCACAATTGGCTCAAGCTGAATGTCCATAGTAAACGCATGTGGTAACCTCTACTTAGAGGACTCCCTCGGGCGACAATACATAAGTTTATATATTTCAACGTGATCTTACTGGTGTTTCTATAGGGAATGGACAAGTTAGGTTTTATTACTGAAGCCAACTGAGTAAGTGTACAAAGACTCAGGGCAGACAGGATACAGTTTGGCCCATGTCCCCACAATTCCCGCTTGTGCCAGCCATGTGCTTAGGAAGCCCACTATAGGCTGCTGTGTGAGCACAGGTGGGGTTACAGAGGTGTGTGGACATCCAGAGGAGTCTCCTAGACATAAGGGGACCCCATCTTTGATTAGGGAGCTTGAACTGCAGCCTCCCCCACCGCAAAGACAGAATGTCACTGAACAAATCAGACAGCAGCAATCAAGGCAAGGCAAGAAGGAGCCAGGGCCCAGGACAGCTGAGATTCCTGACAGGCATTTTAAGGGGTGGTGACTGGATAACATCTCATACAAACTGCAGGCTTGAGGTCTCAAATCTCAGCTACTGACCAGTTTCTCACCACAGAGCATCAAGACCTAGGCTTCACCCAGCAGAAGTCACACCTGTAATTTGCAACTACCAGGGGGACTTTTTGAGTGTGGTTTTGATGAGGACTGAGACTCTAAATGGCTTTAGCTTAATAAAGAAAATCAGTACCAGAGGATGAGAGACCAGTGGTTCTGTTTTACCTCAGTTACTCACTGTCAATTAAAAATAAAGAGAATTATGCCATTGCCCTGCAGGGAGTGTCTGTTAGGGCTTAACATTGACCCATAAACGAAGAGTCATACAGACAGCCCCTAAGGATGTTCCTGCAGTAGTCAAATGCCCAGCCACCCCCTCCCCAAATCTCTACATCTCCTGGGAAGCACACTGGACTATGAAAGCCAACTCTGAGAGAAAGCACTGCTCCCTATTTTCAGAGACGATTTAAGGAATACCTGTGTCTTCTTACTAACTTGCTCTTTGTTGATATGTAACTGTCACATAGCCCAGGGAAGGATCAATTCACAAACTCTGCACATCAGAAAAATTAAGTGAAACAGAAGGGTCTCTCCTTCCTTCCTTCCTTCCTTCCTTCCTTCCTTCCTTCCTTCCTTCCTTCCTTCCTTCCTTCCTTCCTTTATTCCTTTTTTATTCTTTCTCTCTCCTTTTTTCACCTAGCAAGAACAAACTGGTTAGCAGGGTTCAGAGTGTGTGAGCCACATGATTTTTCAAATTACTTAAAACATTTTAACAATGCATAGACTTCAGAAAGCTCTAAGCCAGCCTCCAAGTGTTCCCTAGAGATAGATGACACTGTCTCCTTGATGCCTACCTAAAAAGTTGGGCATGGAATCAAAATAGAGTCACTCGGAGTAAAATTAGTTCAGAGGAGAACATCCGGTTTAAAGATGCGCAAAGGCATCTGATGTCACCCGGGAGAGAGGACTGAAGGGACGCGCCCTGTGAGCTGAACTGGGGCAAAGGGCAATGCTGTGAAGCTAGAGATAATCCTTCAAATGTAGCAGTGTTTTCAAAGAAATGCAATGACACGGGGCCCGTGTGGGTAACAGTACACAGCTCACAGCATTCAAAAACTGATGACAGCAGGTTCCAAGAAAAACACAGAGTGTGCATAAGGCTTTCTGTAGCTCCTGAATAAAATGGTCAGGCCAGAAAAGATTTATATCTATAACTTCATAAAATGCACATTTCGAAAAAAGGCATAGGATGGTTTTTACGCACCTTATTGATTTTTCACTACTCAGTTGACAGGGGGAGAGAGTCTTCTAAAAAGGGTTTTACTAAATGCCTTTAGGAATAAAAACAGTTGTCACAAACAGGGTGGTTTTCTCAAGTCGGATATTCAGGTGCTGGCTGAAGACAGTCTAATCCTTGAAGACTTCTCTTGACACCACAGTGCCATCTGGAAGCCAAGGAGACCCTTTGTCCCAGTGGGTCTCTTAAACTTGACATTTCCAGTCTACGGCCAGGGGGAGGAGACTGCCTGGTATGCAGCTGACGCCACCTCCAGCCAGGTCTGCAGACACAGAACGACTCTGAGGGGATGCCCCCACCCACTTCCGCCTCCCGTGCCTCAGCAGCACCCAGGAGACCACACCCGGGCCTCTGCCCACTTGCTGGCGCCATCCCTGAAATCTCTGCAGCAAGCCGGACACTGAAGCTCAATGGGGCACATAAGGCAAATAACATGTTTAGTGTGAGGGGTGGTAGGGGTAGGGGAGCCACACGTCCCGAGGAAGGGGTCTGTTCCAGCGTCGTGCCATCCTCTAGGTGGGCAGTGGGTCGTCGTCACCTTTACTGCACTTGCATTTGCAGCAAAGCACGAAGGGTGTGGCCAGGAGCAGGAAAGGGGAGGCCACTAAGAGCAGGAGCCCAAATCCAGCAAAAATTCCCACCACCTAGAAGGGAAACATAGGAGAGAGGTGAGGAAGGCTGGTCTGTAGGTTCTATAGCTGAAGTTTAAATTACACCAACTCTCACCCACCATTACCAAATCCATCAATACATCTATATCCATCTATCCATCTACCATCCCGCCATACACTTTCCCATGTATTCATCTATTCAGCTAACCACCCATCTATGCATTCATTCATCCAACCCACCTATCCAACCATCCACAGAGTCACGCATGCATCCATCCACCACCTATCCTCCCATTCATAGATCTATTTCTCTGACGAGCATCCATGGGCCCATCTTTCCTCCTATGTTCCCAACAAACCGCTGGCTCATTCACTTGTATTCCCTCTTCTCCCCGCTTCCTTTCTATTCTCCCTTCATGCTCCACCCCAAGCCATACTTCCATGCATTCAACCATTTTGTGATTTCTCCCTGGACGACCACTATTTGTCAGATCATGGCTAGTTGTCACATAATCAATGGCACCTGAGATCTGGACACTCCAAGAGAACACTGTCTGATTGAAAGACCAAGATTTCATCAAAGGCTAATAAACCTAACAGGAAGTGGGTTCAGCTCTGGGTAAAGGCCATCCAAGAAAAAGGCCTACCTTTGCTAGAGGACAGGAAACAGCTGAGATGACTAGATTCCTGGACGGTTAATGTATAAGAAGACAAGGACAGGACCCTTCCAATGAAGTAACTAGAATGACTGGGACATGGGACATCAGAACTAGCTTTGCTCTTCTGCAATTTAAAGCCTAACATGGACTTTTTTGATTAAAAAAGAAAAAACTCATTTTCCCCTCTTGGTAATAAGGCCCAAACACAGACCTACTGACACCTACAGCAGGCAGTGGGGTTGTTTCAAATGAACAAGGTCCTCTTTTCCCTATTCTTGCTTAGATTAGCCATTCTGCCTACTGAAAAGCTGAACATGGAGTTTGACTGCCACCTAGTGCTCAAGATGATAAGTGCATGACTCCCCCAAGTCTGTTTCCTCAACTTTGGATATAATAAATGATCTCCAAGGCCCACTATATGGTGAAGCATCAAATATGAGTAAGGGAAGGAATTCCTTTATTGGAATTGTCCCTGGGAATAAACCATACATGTGTACTTACATAGGTGTACATGCCCACAATTAAAATAAATGAATAAGGTCACATTCCGAATTGTAAATGAGGCTCTGATGTAGCTAAGCCAGGGACGCTCCTTTGATAAACATAATATTGGTGGTGGGATCCCACCAAGCAGGCCAGGTGACATGTTAAAGATCATGTGCACACTGTGGGAGCTGAAGAGATGGCTCAGCACTTGGGAGCACACTGCTCTTTTAGAGGCTCTGAGTCGGGTTTCTAGTACCAGTGCTAGGCAGGTCACAAATGCCTGTAATTCCCGTTCTAAGGAATCTTTATCTCTGCAGGCCTCTGCAGCCAGGTGCACATACAAACACATATGTTTAACTTTGGGGTCCCAAAGCTCACAGTGAAGTCCCTCAAGGTCACTTGGAGCTCCTGATAACCCCAGCTGGCACATGACACAGCCTCCACAGTGACCTGACCACATGGCTCACACTCTGACCAGTACAACCCACCTCGGCTCAGATCCTCAGCCTACCTCGTCTGTATTTACATGCTGTTTGGTAAGTTGAGCTTTCAAGCTACTGCCAGTTGGTGACTGGCAGATAGAGAAATCACCAGAAAGAGAAAAAAAGAGAGACAAAAGTGAGTGACACAAGGAAAAAGTCACCGTGAACATGCCCTGATGGCCAGGCCATGGATATACCATACGGGTGGCAGAGGGATGGGTCCAGGCTCCAGAGAGGGTCACTCATCACAAACATGGTGACCTCCGCATGCACTGTGGAGTACAGGAAAACAGGCCTGGTCAGCCCCTGGGAGTAGTGCCTGCTCCTAAGCAACACCTTGAAGGCACAGGTTTTATGCCCTTCCCCTCAGCCCTGCTGCAGACAGTCACACTCGTGGGCTTCCAGCCCCATCAACTTGTAGCAATGAGTGCCAAGAAAAAGTAGTTACAGTTAGATCTGCTCCCAACTCTAGGCCACCAACCTGAAAGTGGGGCTCTGTCTTCAGATGGCCTGGCACAGTGAGCTCAGAGGATTCATGGGAAAGTCTGTGAACGAAGCCCCTTCCACAGCAAGTAGGGGGCATTGCAGACCCCACTCTCCTAACCCCTCCATAGTTACCAACTTCAGTATGAATACAATCCATGTCTGCTAGGTCTTGCATAGATCTGAGACACGGTCTTGCTGAAATGTCAAACTAACCCTGTACTCCCTGTCCCACTCTGTCCTTCCATGATCCAAGCCACTTACACACAGACATACGACGTGACGTGCAGAAGTAGCGCTAACCCATAAAGAACCTTCCCACTCACTCTATCTAAGCCCCTGTCGCTGTCCCTCACTCTGGAGACCAGTTATGTTGTGGGTGAGAATGCTGGTTCATCATCCCTCTGCTTTCCACCTAACAGACAGCAGGCTCCATAAAAGAATGTCTTACAGATGTGGCTCCGACTCCCAAAGGGGCCTGCCACACAGGTGATAAATACCACTCAACATATAATTATGCTAGCTGAATCAGCTAACATAAGAGCCACTTACAGCACAGACAGAAGAAGTGTTCCTTTACTTGCCCATCAACCTTCCCTGTTAACAACTTGCTTGCCTCTCTCAGGACAGCTCTAGGCAGTTCTTCATCAAGTACAAGGGGTTCAGGGCCATCAGCATTACTTTCAGTTGGCAAGTCTTTTAGGACATGCACACAAACACAAACATACACATACACTCATCTTCTAGAATACACACACACACACACACACACTCATCTAGAACACATATACATACACTCATCTTCTAGAACACACACACACACACATCTTCTAGAACACACACATACACACACTCATCCTCTAGAACACATATGCACACACTCATCTTCTAGAACACACATATATACACACTCATCTTCTAGAAAACACATTCCTGTCTTCTGAAAAATACAGATATACACACTCACCTTCTAGATCTCTCTCTCTCACTCATCCTCTAGAACACATATGCACACACTCATCTTCTAGAACACACATATATACACACTCATCTTCTAGAAAACACATTCTTGTCTTCTGAAAAATACACAGATATACACATTCACCTTCTAGATCTCTCTCTCTCTCTCTCTCTCTCTCTCTCTCTCTCTCACCTGTGTCCGATGCCAGATCACTGATGCTCGGGAGTGGCCCAGCTTGTTGCGGCAGGGCCCCTTGTCATAATGTATCAGAAGGAAATCATCCTGTGAAGGTCAGAGAAAGGTCTACAGTGAATGCTGGATTTGGACTCTCAGTCTTTTGAACGCTTCAGTTTGTTTGATCTTTCCAGATACCCGGTGTGCGCGCACAGGAAAGAGTGAGAGCAGGGGCATGTATGTGCTGCACACCTGGAGACTGTTTCTCTTGACCACAGCCCTCTCCACAGAGCAGCAAGGAGGAGCTGTGAGCCTCGGGCAGTAGAGGGAGTCTTGGCCACATTTCGGTACTGAGCCAGAGGTCTCCTGGGTGTAGAGGCTGCCTCTGGAGTTTGTACCAACACAGGTGAGTGAAGAGAAAGATCAGGTTCTGAGTGTCAGGAGTTTTTCTGGGGCCTGCCTGTGTCAAATCCCACGGTATGAGAACAGCTTCTCATCAGGTGAGTCCTCCCTGAGCTCAGAACACTGCCATGCTTCTCTTTATTCAAGACCTAGTCCAGCAACCACCCTCTACCCACAAGGTCTCCCTCCACCTGCCTAGAGGGAGCAGGGGTCCTTTCATAGTGCGCAGAGAACTGTCCGGTCCATGTCTCTTTCCAGGTGGCCCTGCCTCACGTTCTCAGGACAGTCACCTCCAGACTGCCAGGTCCCTGGGCTGAATGAAGGCTTGTTATATTGGTCCCTCTGAGGATGATCATCCCTCAAATGTATCTCAGTCTGTATCAGCATCACCGAGTGTCAGGGACAGGCGTTCTCACCTCCACACATAGGAAGCCCTGCCTGTCCATCACGAGCACAGAAAACAGGAAGGAAAGGGCACCCAGCAGGCTAACACCCTTTGCTCGTTTTACCAAGGCCACCAACGGAAAGCTTCCTTTAAAGAATATCCATGGGGTCTACTATGACTGAAAGGACAAGAAAACCAGAGAAGCCTAGGATAGCAATCATCTGTCCCCTCAGACCAACACTAGGGGATAGTCGACCTAAAATGCCTCTCAAGCTGAAAGGGGAACCACCCTGGAGATTTCTGTTCTAAGGTCTAGCCCCCTAGACAGTGTGGCAGCAAACCCTGGCTTTTCCGATGCAGTTCCAGGCGATGACCACTGGAGGCAGAAGCTCAACAGCTGTCTCACCCTCCTTGGACAGGTGAGCTCACAGCCTCTTTCTTCTAGCTCCAGATGTGTCTCTGTTGAAACTCCATCTGGCCACTTCTGCCCGCCGAGTGCTCTCCTCTTGGAGTCTTAATTGCCTTTTCCTTCACATGGATGTTAATAGTACATTACCCCAGAGGACAGCTTGAGTGCGCTTGTCTCAGGTTTTGTTTGTTTGTTTGTTTGTTTGTTTTTTCTCCAATCTGCCTATCACAGCATCTTATTCTGTGGGCTCTCTAAAAGGCGTTGAAGTCCTTTTCTAAAGCACACATTGAGCCACAGGGCATCAGCTACTGGACAGTCTTTACTGATGTCTGCCCTTGGAAATGGGTACTGGTCATCCAATCCTCCTAGATAGCCTGTGGCAAATAAAAACTTGCAGAGCACACCCCATGGAGAGTGTGACCACCCTGGCAGAGGTAGAAATATTCTAAAGAGACACTTGGGACACCAGTAGCTTGAACCCGTAGCTCATCAATTCAGCTAGACTGGCTGTCCAAGGAGCTCCAGTCATCCCCCTGCCTCTGGCTTCCCAGCCCTGAAATAATAGGTCCTGACTTCAGTGCCAGCTTTTATGCCAGCCTCTAAGACTATTAAAAAAATGGACTCCAAGGACTTGGGGTTTTCCCATGAGTCTCAAGATGAAAGAAGAAATAAGCTGAAGTCTGGTACAAAGGGGAGCTGTGGTTGTCACTCTCAGGAAAAGTTCACGACTTCGTGACAACTCATCAGGCTACCTTGCAGCAAAGCCTAGAGCTGAGACAACAACGGCCAGGACCACACCTTGGCCATGGCTGCTAGACTCTGTCTTCTATCTTGACCCCTATTTAAACCTAAACCTCAGGCTGGTACCTGGCAGAGGAGTCCAGGGGGTGAGGGCAGGGTCACCGGACTCCTTTTCCTGTTCCTCCTCCCAGTGCGACCACACTGAACACATACACATCTCTCTGCTTCTCAACTGGGTAGCCAAGTCTAGTTGTGAGAGCTACTGAAGTCCAGGCATTGATCCTGACAGTTCTGGTAATAACACGGAACCCCAGGCAAAGAGCAAGCTCACTTTCCAGATTCTGCTAGGGGTTCTATCCAATCAGTCCTTGCATGGCTGCTTTGCCAGGTATCCAGGTCCTGAGGGAGGTCAAAGCCTTCAACCTCACACACAGAGAAGAGTTACTCCATCCTGGCTTCAGCTCCTCCCACCAGCATTCCTTGCCACATCAAGCCTTTCTCGTGTCCAATTCTTTTGTAACCACTGGCTTCAACATCTCTTGTTCTATTTGGCAGGTGAACAAACTCTTGCTCAACTTCCACGTCCCCAGCCACCCCCATCCTCTAGCCTCTGGTCCTATATCACTCTGCATAGTGGATTGATTTCACACCCATCAAAAATCGCCCCCTCTGTGGGTTGCCATGCACTTCCTGCCTGGCTGTGTGTGTTATCTGCTTTCTTTGGTATATGACATAACTTTAGGAGGGGATCATTTTGGCTCACAGTCTGAAAGGATTATAAAGCCTGGCTTCACACAGGAGCTTGAGGCAGATTGAAGGTCACATTGAAGCCAGTCAGCTTCCTCACCCTTGTTCAGGCGAGGACTTCAGCCTACATTTTTCCTCACTTAATACCATCTAGAAACCTCTTCACAGACATGCCCAGACGTGGGTTTCCATGTAAAATATATATCCCATCAAGCTGACCCATCACAGAGGAAAACCATGAATGTTAACATACTGGGTTGTCTTTCCAAAGAAAAAGATGTATAGAATCTGTCTTCCATCCAGAAGGCTGGGAGATGGAGGTGGTCAACAGTCTAGGACCTCTGTACTATCTATACGGACAGGGGATGCTCCAAGCTCTCACAATAAGGACTACAGGTGGCTAATAGCCCAGATGACCCCTCTGCTATCTGTATCACCCAGACCACAGCAGATCCTCTCTTAGGCCCTTAAGACAATACATGTACCCTACCTCTTGAAGCCATCGTCACAGAAGTGACATGTATTTTGAGAAGAGTTTCGATGTAATCACGCCTCTTTGTGTACTCAGGAATGTGTTAAATAGCTTTCCAAATTGTGCTGTACTGAAACATGCCTAAAATGAGCTGCTCGTGGTCAGACTCTAGAAGTTTGAACCAGCACTGGTTACCTATGGAATCATGTAGAACCAGATAGCCTTTTTGCCTCACTACGAACCTTACTCTGATGTTTGCGGAGACCCCAACACTCTTCAAAGCAAAGCTAAACCCCAAGCCTGGCCCAAGCTTCCGTACCCAGATGTCACCTCAGGGAACCAAGATCCGCACAAACACAGGAGAATCATCCCCCGGTGCTCTGTCTTTGTTGCTAGTGAGGCCTCCAGCTTTCCAGGGCAAGGATGGTCCCTCTCCCACATTATCTGAATCCACAGCTCATGTCTGCCATTCGAGGTTGCATAGTACTCACATCCAGAGACTCCAGGCAGTACCAGCAGAAGGCATGCTTGCAGTTCTTACACATCATCTGTGCACAGCCCTCATCCCGCTCGATGTACACCCTGCACTTGGGGCAGCGTTTGATGGGTGCGTCGCCCTCTTCCATCTTGAAAGCAGAGCTGTGGGAGACATACTATGAGGGTCATGTAATAGGGACCAAGAGAAACTCAGCAGCAGGGCTGTTCTGGGAGCACCACTCTACTGCAAGGACCCCAGGCCCTCTTGTTACTAAGGGAAGTGATACAAAGCCAAAGAAACAAACGCTCTGGAAAACAAATAGCCAACATACAGTGATTCTGCTAGATTAAGGCAAAACAAAACAAAACAAAAAGCAACGTCAGCACATACCTAAATTTAGACTTCTATAAAAAACAAACAAACAAAGCCTTCACAAATGTGTGCATTTTCCAAAGGGGGATAATAAATTTTATCCACTTTAGTCTTGTCATAAAAAAATCATATATACACGTGTATATGAAGATACACACTTGGTTCAGAAGATTTGCCTGACACTACTGTTTCACTGGGGACTTGGAATAGATGTGCAGTAGTTACTAGTTTTAAGTCTGGTGGCAGATGCTGGCTTCTCGACAAACCAGCTACAGGACACCTCTACAAAGCTGTCTTCAGTGTGAGGCTAGTTAAGTACCCTGCTTGTGTAAAGCAGCTATGATATTGAGCTGTGTCTCAATGATAATGGCCACCACAGGCTCATGTATTTGAATGCCGAGTCACCAGGGAGTGTTTAAGAAGATTTCGAAAGGCAAGGGCACGTGGCTTTTGGAGAATAGGTGTGGCCTTGTTGCAGGAAGTTTGCTAATGGGGATGGGCTTTGAGGTTTCAAAAGCTCACACCATGCCCAGTGTCTTTCTCTCTCTTTCCCTCTTTCTGCTTGCTGCCTGCAGATGAAAATGTAAAACTCTCAACCACTGCTCCAGCACCATGCCTGTCTATTTTCCACCACGGTAAACCAGGCCCCAGTTGAATACCTTTATTTATCAGAGTTGCCTCTGTCATGGTGTCTCTTCACAGCCATAGAACAGTGACTAAGACAGTAACTGATTTTTTTTAATTGACAATAAGTAGACATTATTAATTTTTCAAAAGTAAAACAGGTATTTTGGCATAGCAGAACAAGATCATCCATTGCATTCTTTTAGTTTTTAAAAGATGGCTATTCTTTGAAATATATATTCATAACAACATCCAGGAGAATAAATGGGAAAGGCCAAGAGAAGATGCCACTATTACCGGCATACTGTAGTAGAACCCACAGCATCAATCAAGTATGACCTGCAAAGAGATGGCTCCACTTTGAGCCAATCATAGTGCAATTTGTCTTAGTGCACAGTCATTGAGGCATCTTGGCAGAGGGATCATTTGGAAGGACCACAGTATATGCAAGAGTCAAATGCCAATTCCTTTAGTACAACTTGCCTGATGATCAGCAATGAACATGCCTCATGATCATGCCCTCTGGTTTCCTAAGTGTAGTGAGGTGTGTGCTCCTGATGGGGTTCTGTTTTGTCCACCAGTGGAATGTGATAGGTTAAGACATTCTGAGAAAGGCTGGAAAGATGGTTCAGTGGAGAAAGTGCGGGTCATGCAAGCACAAGAACTGGAGTTTGGATCCCCCAAACACAACTAAAAGCTCGGTTGGTGTGGTATCTCACTACAATCTTAGTGCTAGAGGCAGGTAGGAACAGGGTATCTCCAGGGCAAGCTAGAGAGCTAGTGTAGCTGATCGATGAGCTCTGCACTCAATTGACAGACCCTCCTTCAATATATAAAATGGAGAATAATCCAGGAAACTGCTCGGTTCCAACTTCCTCCTAAATGCTGGGGTTATGAGCATGAGCCACCATGTCTGATTTATGCAGAGTGGAGATTAAACATGGATCTTCTTGCATGATAGGCAGGCAGTCTCATTTCCAGCTCTGGTAAAGTTTTATAATTAGAAAAATGCATGGGCTGGCAACCTCCTCAGGCCTACTAGGAAGGCTCCTCACTCCTGTCCTTCCTGTTCAGAGGCAGGACTCACTCACTCACTTTCTAAGGATTACACTTAGAGACAAAACACTGGACCATTCTCCTGGTAGATGCTTATCTGCTTCTGCTCGCCTCTCCCTAAAAAACCTCTATTGACCACTTTTAATCAAGCCAAGCAAGTACGTTTCTTCTTAGAGTCTAGAAGTTTCTACGACCCTACATCTAAATCAAATGCTGGTATCAAATGCCTGATGTATGCCAGGTCAAATGTCAAGCATGCAGGATCCCCTAACAGCAGAAGCATCAGTCAGTCATGGGAAGATGTGACCTACAACACAGTAAGTCCTGGACGGTGATCAATGCATCTAAGCTGCAGTAGGGAAACACAGGATGTAGTCACCAATACTACCCTGGGGAAAAAGATGACAGAATGGGTAGGGAACCCATGCAAAGGGTGGTGAGGAGGAACATGGTGGACCTGAAGACCTAGAGACCAAGGGAGAGAGGACAGTGCTATGCTGGGAGAGCAACAGAGGATCTGTGGCTGGGGCATGGCTGAGGTACCTTCCTGAGGATGGGAAAACAAAAGAAATCAGGGACCAGGTGGGGAGGACCCCATTTGGGTAGGGGGTGAGCAGCCACGAGTGTGTGATCACCAGGACCACAGCCACTTTGCCCAGCTGAGCTACATGATAGCACACATTTTATTGTGGGGAAATACCCCTGATATAACCAGTTGGTTATGGTTCACTCTATTCAATTCATCCATAAAGTCCACCTGGGAAAAGAGCTGGGCTATCTGACTAGGAGAAGCAAGAGGAAAGAAATACAGCAGTCTTTTGCCATATTCCAATAGACTCAGCATTTTAGAAAGACGTGGGGCTCTTGGCTTCAGGTACCTGTGGACGTACTAGTGACCTTGCTTGTCCCCAGCGCCTACTATGCTTAGTGGTCTTACTCCTGCACTCCCATTTCAGACCACCTTCAACAGAGGGTAGCTGTGGAAAACTTGCAGGTTCCAGAGGAATTAATCTGGGTGCGCAGTCCAGTGTGGTTCTATCATTTCACTCAGGGAGGGTGGTTCTTAGACATCTTTATATATCCAGGGTCTTGTGTCTTACTTTAGGAGGTAGGGTGTTTTCTGAGTTCAAAGTATTTATAGCCACATGTTCTCAAGTGATACTTTCAGGAAGGCAGCCTACTTCTTCTGCTGGCCCCCACTCCCAGTCCCCAGCCCTCAGCTCCAAGCCCATTCTTTGTACCATACATGGCTCCTATACAGTACCTGGTCTCTCCGGGAAGGAATGTGATGGGCATGGTCTCTGGGCAGCCTTGGCCAGGGTGCCAGCGGGCTTTGCAAGCAGAGCAGAATTCCATGTCACAGGCTTTGCACTGTACCAGCTGCGGGGTCTGCAGCCCTATGTCCTGGAGTTGGCACACGGCCTGGCAGGTGGATGCTGGGCACCACGTCCGACAAGGGTCAAAGAGCACCTCTAGCACAATGAGACAGAAGGCAAAAATCAGATTCAGGATGCCATGGGCATCGCAGAGGGTGAGCATGGATTCAGGATGTCATGGGCACCAGGGAGGGTGAGCATGGAGACCCTCTGGGGCCTGCCCATGCAGTCAGAATGCAGGGCATCTAGGTGACCCAGCCAGACACCCCCCAGACAATTGCTCCTTTACTGCTCCTGTGTTCATCCAACTCCTTGCAAACCCCTTGCAGCTTTTTACTCTAGTACCTGGTGTGCCCAGGGCTCCTTCAGCTGCCATCTTAACCTCCAGTTCCATTACTTTCTGGAGAAATACTAGCCCAGCCCAGCTCCCCTGAGCGTCAACATTACCAGATCTTTGTCTGCAACCTGCCCACTGGTTCCCCCACCACAAGCAGTCCACATTTCCTGGAGTCAGGTGAGAACCTTTTCTTTTACCACCCAGTGCCAGGGGTGTACATAGTCAGTTGCAAATAGTTGTTGAATGGTGAAAAGAAGGAAAGAAAGAAGGAAGGAAGAGAAGGAGGGAGGGAGGGAGGGATGAGGGAGGGAGGGAGGGAGGGAGGGAGGGAGGAAGGAAGGAAGGAAGGAAGGAAGGAAGGAAGGAAGGAAGGAAGGAAGGAAGGAAGGTAGTTGGTATTGCATTAGTCTTCTTGCCTTACTACATTTTAGGGAGGCATACAAAACCGTGGTTTTTGCAATGACATTTCCAGACCTAGGTGTCTAATTTTGTTCTCAATTAGTCTTCTACTAGGATGGTTCACATACCCAAGGCAGATTCTCTTGCCAAGCCTGACCCCCTAACTACTGGGTAAAACTAGAAATTTGTCTTCTATGCTGAATAAGCCCAAGTTACTGCAAAGCCTGACTTGATGGGGTTGGTCAGGGAATTTAGTTTAAAAACAGGATATGGTGGCACTCCCCCTCCTTCACATCTTGGTCCAAACCCTGCATTTATAATTCGTCCTGAGCTGCCCTCCCTCCATAGTGAGCCAGCAGGCCATCTCCATTTCCCTCTTCTCTAGTGGACTTTGAACTTTCACCAGGTGTGGTAGGAGACACAAACAGGAGGCTAATAGCCGGGACCATGGCAGGCCATCGAATTACAGGACCATCTCCACAAACCTGCACAAGCTGCTTGCCCTCAGCTTTGCACTCAGGCTGTTCTTGAGAAGCAATCTGGGGAGCAGTGACTTTTGCTGAGAGAACGTGCTTGCTTGCAAACCCCCGGTCCTGTGCCCGGTAGCCTGACATGGTTGTAGTTCAGCCAGTCCAAAGGCAGGCGTTCCACCTAATGGGACACCCAGCAGACTGAGGGTGCAGAGGGCTGTAATGATCATCATTGACTGTCAACTACAGAGGAGAGTTGATCACCTACGATACAAGCCTCTGGCAACACAATTCCACAGACTGGAGCCCTGGACTGGATAAAAAGGAGCAATCAAGCTAAGAAGAGTTATTCAGTACTTTCTGCTTCCTGGCTGAGGATGCAATGTGACCAGCTACCCCACGTTCCTGCCACCATGGTTTCCCTACTTATATAACTTATAGAATGAATGTATAACTTCCAACTGAGCCAAATAAGCCCTCACTTACAGGGCCTCACACTGCAGAGTCCTGACCTCATACACATGTGTGTGCCTTTCTGTGGGTTTCATGTTGCTCCAATTATAGAGGACCATTCTGATCAGTGTTGGAGGAGCAAGCCTGTCAGGTGTGAGATCAGCAATGGTCGTATCTACTTGTGTGAAGGCAGGCCAAGCTCTGTAAGGGGCAAGGTAGGGATTATTTACATTGTTATAGACCATGTGATTTTTGGTTTTCTATGACATCTGCTTTGTTTGCTGCTGGGTTAAGAGCAGACAAACCAACCTACAAATGAAGGTTCTGGGGAAACCTTAATTATAGCAGCTGGGAGCTGGAGATGGGCTGGCCTACCAGACATGGCTGGCGGACTCTTAACCCAAGGTTACTAACTACTCTTTATTTATTAAGAAGTGTTCATCAAAAGCATAAAGGGATCTTGTTGCTATGACAGCAAGGGCCTGAGACGATGTATGTGACACTCTAGAACTGAGAACTGCACTCCACATTGACTGGACTTCATACAATACTGTAAAACATTTGAGGTGCTCCTGACACTCAACAAACAAACAGTAGCTACTGTCCAACTTGGGTGTCAACGTTTGCTATCTGAAGAAAGGTTATGGCCAGTAAACATGTAAATACATATAGAACTGGAGAAGTGTTGCCCAGGAAGCTTGAGGTGTTGAAAGCTCCTTGAAACTTCACAGCCCTCAGATATGTGCTGAGAGAAATCCCCAGCGAGCACCCACAGCCCAAGGACCCCCAGCATTCTCTCTTCTAGCAGCCCTTCCCCTTCCACACACACCAACTTTCAAATTCACCTCTCTACGTACACATGTTGGGGGAGTTAGCCTGGCCCCACACCAGATATTCATACTCCATCTGCATAGCTACTGAATGATGTTCTGGGGAGAGGGAGACATGGGCACTTGGCATGCTGAATGTGTGAATGACCATAGGCTTCTGGCCTTATGCTTACTCATTCTGTAGGTGAACCTTGCTGGAGTAGGCTTTCTGTCTCAGACCCTTGGAGTCCTTATGTCCTGCCTCTTGCCTGCTGACTTTCCCTCTGCTCTGGAAGCCCCAGACATTAGTTGGGGTAGGGTTCTCTTCACACACTTCCTGACATGTGCTATCACCCTTGACAACAGTAAGTGAGTCTACCTTGTTCCTTTATCACAGAAGGCCCCACTCTGCTGTGGCATGGAAATGAGGCCTAGGGAAGGTTTCCATGGTAACAACTCCAAGAACATGACTGTTTTACTCAGGGCAATGATATGACCCTACCTATCACCACGGAAAGATTCCCAGCAGACAAGGTGAAGTGATTTGTCTCTAAGTGGACTACAAGCATCCACCTTCTGCTGAGGCCCATCACGCCTGGCTATGCAGCAGCTCCAACCCCTGGCAGGAATCTATTAATATGCTCATTGTCCTTCTCACTGCTCAGTTCTGCCAGCTGTGCACACAAGCAAGGGGCATCCATAACAAAGCCCACAGAAAGCAGCATTCTTGTGTTTCTCTCAGAACATAGAGATGTGTCCCTCAGCTTTCCTGACGCCAGCGTCTATTAATAACACATGATCCGTGCTACATCTCACATAGTGGATTATATCTACTGTATACGTGCATGCATGTTCATAAGATATGTTTACATGTAGCAAACTATACCTTCTAGGGAAGCAAAAGCATCAAGTCAGAACTCTACTCTGCCAGAGGCATACTAGTCATGCAGAGGTGTTCTTGAGGAGGCTGGGGTTAACACAGATTTCCTATGGACCTTCAGTGAAGCAGAGTCCAACCACTGTTTACAAAGGTGGTTTACATTTTAAAGACAGATGGTAGGCTAAAGTATCCTGAGGGACTAGTACCCAACACAGCCTCATGTGTTCCCTGTTGCCGTGTTGTTCCATCTGCCCAGAGCCCTGGTCCTTGTCTGTGGTGGTGAGTAAACCCATGCTGGGAAGACAGAGCAAATTGAGGACTCTTGGTAGGGAATGGAAACATACCTGGTCCTTTTATTAATCATTCTGAAAAGGGTTTTCTTTTAGTAAACAAGATGGTGTAGTTGAGATACAGCGTGCTTCCAGACAGACATGGGAAGAAATGCATGTAGCCTTCCATGGCACACAGACAGACACTGCAGGGCAGGCATGCACAAGAGAATGCTTCATGGACATCTCTCCAGAGCCTTTCCTCATCCAGGTATCAGAGTAATAGGCCGAGTGGGAGAGAAGGTTCCAGAAAGCAGAAGCAGTAACTAAGAACCCTCGGTGCCTCCAGATGGTCAAAGACTTCAGGGGAGAGGTCAGTCAAGACACCTGGCTGTATGTGTGGCAGGGGCCTAAGTAAAGAACCTTTTGCAGCTAAAACGAACTCTAGGACTTCTCTGTAACTACCTGTTAGAAAATCATCTAAATGAGTTTCTTCCTAAGGTGTCCTCCACTGACTAAATTTTGAAGGAATGAAGCAAGTCAAAGTTGGCTTTGAGATCACAGCTCTAGGTTAGTCCAAGGTGCTGGCTGGAGCAGACAGGTGTGTCTTAGGTCCCACAAGGCCATCTGGCCAGCACTTCTGTGGTATTAAGTCCAAATCCTCTCTAAATATCACTCGATGTAAGGCTGCTGAAATGTTTTCTAGTGAGAGTTTTCAGTATTTTTCTAACCTTAGTTAAGGTGATTCATTTCTTATTCAAGAGCCAGAAACTTTTAGACTCAGCCAAAGTACTGGGAGGGAAAAGAAAGCTTAAAATTATTTGATAGGAAAATCTACCAAGCTTCACTTTGGAATTAAACCTCATGTCACAGAAAGTTCATCTCCCTGGGATCTAAATGACCTCCAGTTTCTGTTAAGATCCTCTGAAAATGAGTTGAAAAGAGTCTGAGATTCTCAGAGATCCAAATGAATCAATTTTACAGCCCCTCATTCTGTCTTTAATGCTGCATGACAGTATATTTACGGTAAGCTGTCCCAAAGAGAATGATGGGCGCCATCTAAAGAAACAAACCATGGACAGCAAATTCTGAAGCCATTAAAGATCCTTATTGACCTGTTGAGAATTTTATTTCATCTAATTTTATGAGCATGTATGTAGCTTGTATGTTTGTCTGCATGGATGTATATGGCCCTCATGCATGTGGTGCTCACAGAGGCCAGAGAAAGGGTGTCAGACCTTGCACTGGAGTTATACATGATTGCAAGCCACCACCCGGATGCTGGGAACCTAAGCAGAGTCCTGTTGAAAAACAGCTATAAGTGTTCTGAACCTTTGAGCCTTCTCTCCACTGCCCTGGTTGATCTTTGAAGTTGTCCATATGTACACATGTACATATAAAATACAGGTATACATAAAAGTGTGCGTATATTATATTTTAAGAAAATTGGAGATTATCTTTAGCATTTCTCCTATTTTCTTTTTAAGCTTGATACCCTGGAGTGTCCACAGCCCCTTGTCACAGGTGTATCCTGCTCCGAATTTTGCATTTCCATGTAAGCACATCACCTTGGGATGTGGCTCAGAAGGAGACCTCTGGTACAGGCTCACAGTGTCTAGGGAGAGGGGATATGGTCACAGGAGCTTCCACTGCACTGTCAATCAGAGCAGTTACTGGATGCCTTCACAGAGGCTCTGCAGCAGAAGCCACCTGCATCGCAGTCTCTGATCTGCTCTTTGCAGGGGACCTCAAGTCTCTGAAATCGGAGGAAAAGGGTTCTGTAGGTTCTTTCAAATACCATTTCATGAGTGCAGAACACCTGAGAGAGCAAAGATGGAAAGTTCCCCAGGCATCCAACATGTCTCAAGCTTAGCAATGTAACCATCAAAGTTAGTCCTCCTCTCATTCCACTCCACACACCTATTTCTCTGTCTTCACCAAGACTGCATCTAGTAGGAAGGTCTGTGAAGGGCCCAGCAGAAGGGGAGGAGTTGGCCCTCAGAGATGAGTGTGTGGCCAGACTCCTACTGGAATTTAGAAACCAGGGAAGTCACCCAATAGCCATAGGGAAGGGCACCGTGGACCTTGGTATATCAGGCCTGTGATACTCACTGAGGACCAAGACTCATTTACTCATGAGCACAGCTAGCTAAGCCTGCAAGGCGCAGTGGGACAGAGCAGGTTGAATGTAGATTCAGTGTTCTACAGTGGTACCTGCAAGGAGTACCCAGCTTGGGGACCTCCTCCCAGGCCTTTGGGTTTTTTCAATGCAGGAGAAATCTAAAAGTTTCCAAAACCAATAAACCCAAGCCTGGCTGAAGAACAACGTGAACCAGGGATCTCTTTAAGCCACCACGAAGCCCCAATCCCTGTATATACACAGTGTCTCCCAGGTCCCTCCTGGTGCCAAATAGATCACATACCCAGGCCACCAGACTCTGAGCATCTCAGAGGATTTCACACCAACATTATCCCAGAGGTGCAATATTTCACTCCCACCAAATCAGGTTCACTCATCTCTCCCAAAAGAAGGCTTCATAAAAGTTATCCACCTTCTGTTGTAGGATTCAAAGGCGGATACACAGCAGGCCACCTACCTCTTTCAAATTGTAGCTTTTTATATCTCTGCATTATTTCTGCGGCAACCATACACTCAATCTGAAAGGGGAAAAAAAATAAGACTTCAGGTAATGATGGTGATACTGAGAGGTCTAGAACATAATACAACATCAGGCCAAGCAGAAGAACACAGCATCCTGATAAGCCAGACACAGCCAAGCAGACACAGACAACCAAACCATGTGCTCCCTCCCTGAATGTACCTCATTCTCCTGAAGGTGGCCCTGTTTGGGACAGGCAGCATCCGGGCAGCTAATTGCAGTTTCTAGCCCTTCTTTGATCAAGAGCTCAACATACTGTTTCAGGCACTGAAAGAAAGACAGAAACGTGTATAAGCACCTTTACCTCTCAAACATCAAAGACAAAGTGATTTGTTAAGCAAACAGCTAACTGTTAACCATAAGAGATACATTAACTATTGGACTGGCAAGATATGCCTGCTGGGGCAATAGTGGTATGAATGCTACATAACCAAAAGTCTGGATTTAAGTCTAGTCATTAAGATAGAACGCATACCTGGTATTGTTCACTGTCTAGGTTATAGGCCCTTCAGTAAACCTACTACCACTATTCTGCCAAACGGACATTGTATTAAATTGCTCCCTACGTTCTTATCACCATACCCATAGAGTAGTACATCTCTCAACCTTCATCAGAAAAGTTTCTTTCTTCAGTAGAGAATGGAAAATTAATATAAGTCCTAGTAGCCAATGTGCGCAGAGTAATGGGATAGCAATATTATATCCCCTACTCACAAGGATCAGGGATCATTGGAGAAGAAGAGGCAGAAAGATTGTAAGAGACGGAAGGATTTCATGTCTTCGGCAAAACATGTTTTTTTTTTTTTTTTTTTTTTTTTTTTTTTGCCAGATGTGGCAGGGCAAGGGAAGAGAAGGAAGGAAAACATGGCAAGACAAAGGAAAATGGAGGGAGGAAGTAAGGAAGTAGGAGAGGAGGGCCAAGGCAAACTCCCCAAAAAGCCATTCTCAAAGCTGCTTTCCAGAGACTTGACTTAATATACAAAGTATTGCCCGAAGCTCTAAGCCAGTGCCTCTCAACTTGTGGATCACTACCCCTTTGGGGGTTGCATATTATGTATCCTGCATATTGGATATTTACGTTATCATTCATAACAGGAGCAAAATTACACGTATGGAATGGCGATGAAAATAATTTCATGGTTGGGAGTCACTACACATGAGGAACTATACAGCATTAGGTGGGTTGAGAACCACTGCTCTAAGCAGTGGCTTTTGTCCAACTGCCTCAGCTTTCTGCATCTTCCAGGGCTCTCTGATAATGACACTGGTTCTGCACATCACCCACTTACATCTCTCTGTGGATGAGAGAGGCTTTGGAGTTCTGTTTGAGGCACAACATGGTGAACTTGTCAGAAACAAACTCATCGTCATCTATGGGAGGCCCACCCAAGACAAGAGAGGGCAGGTAACCAGAAAAAGATAAGAACAGGATTATCACCAAGTATGTTAGGGTTACAGTGACACCCCACCCCAACCCAGACAGCATTGCTAACCTGCTATGAGGTGGCACTTGGCATGCCTTGTCTATGGTGATAACTGAGAGGGGAGCATGACCCCTGCAGTCTTAGAGTCAAATACATTCAGTTAATCTTGGTCCCTGTAGTACGGCCATGGTGGCTCATCTGTGATATGTTTGGCCCCTAGTTCTTTAGATGATAAAATCAAAATGCCTGCCTTGCTGGGCTTTTTATAGACAGAATAAAATGAAGAATATCCCAACCCTTGGTCCAAATCCTGTTATAGGAACTAAGTATGCAGAGGCTCTTGTCTCATTTGTCCGACTGTGTGATACGCCTTTTACAGTCACAGGCATAAAACGCTCAAACCCTTAGCAACGAGAGCATTGCTTTACTGTCTATAATTAAATCTGTCTAATTGGGTCTCTGGGGGGGGATCCTGGAATGTCTTAAACCAATGGAACTCAGAAAACTTGGACCACACTGGCTAAAATCCAATATAATGACACAGCCTCCTTCTCTCTAAAAGGGAAACACAACAATTAAACCAGGTGTGAGATGTATACCCTGGGGAAGTCTCACAACCACATTGTTCAAAGGCTTGCTTATAACAACAATCAGTGAGTCATGTCTTGGGGGGTGGGTGCCTCTCCCTAAGAGCAAGCTCAGAGGGCTGATGGACTGCATCTCTGAGCAGCACACACCATGAGCTTATGTCATGAGAATATTGATTTGTTTACTACAGAGTGACCGCTCCTGCATCCATCAAAAACCAGCCACGGCCCTCTTCCAGATGTAAAGTGGGTCATGACTCACAAGCCTTGTTTTCCAATCTAATAGCAAAAAGATGTCTTAAAATGAACACACACACATACACACACACACACACACACACACACACACACACACACACACAAATCAAACAATCAGAGAAACTTTTGAAACAATAAATAAACATCCCCCAAACAGGAACAGATGCAGTTTCTGATATATCTATCATCTTTCTTTAATCAAATGCCTTCCAAGGACCAGACTGCTGTTAGTCATTCTGCCGCTGTAGCTCAACAAACAGTCCTGGAAACCAGAAACCCATGGGAGGTGTTATCACTACCATTTACCGAAGTGAAACTGAGGGCCCACCACCTAAGGCCATTCTCTGCAAATGCAATCACTAAGACCCCAGAGCGTTTGTGCCGAACTCCAAGGTTGGCTCTATTTTTTTTTGTCTGATCCTTCTATTTTTTCCTCAATTAGGAGCTCCTTAAACTGGGTCTGATGACTCAGGCCTGTAATCCCAGAACTTTGTAGGCGAGACAAAAAAATTAGTGAGTTAAAGGTCACTCTGGCTACACAGTAAGTTCCTGTTACTAGATAGCTGGTCATCCTGAATTAGAGAACAAGACCCTATCTCTGAAAGACAACACACACATACACACACACGCGCGCGCACACACACACACACACACACACACACACACACACACACACACACACACATTATACACACTCAGACGCACACACTGCACAAAACGCTCAGATACACACACACACACAGAGGCAGGCACACATAAATTACATACACACACTGCACAAACACACACATATACATGTTGCACATAAACACTCAGATACACACACAAACACACACACACTCAGACACACCACATACACACACACACACACACACACTCAGGAACACATACATTGCACACACATACACACTACACATAAACAGACACACACACACTCAGACACAGCACACACACACAGCCTCTCGTAGCATAAGCAATAATTTTTGAAGCATCTCTGTTACCTCAAATTTTTTTCACAGAACAAAGACTACATGTACTAAACTGACAACATCCAAGACAACACAGAGGCACATCATAGCTTTTACTGTTCACTGGACACAAACCTAGAGACACTTGGTAAGAGCTAACATCAACTGAAAAATTGCTTCAATCAGACTGTCCCATGGCCATGTCTATGAGGAATTTTCTTAATTGCTAAGTGATGGTGGAAGGCCCAGCCCACTGTGGGTGTTGACATTCCTAGGCAGATGAGCCTGAGATGTATAAGAAAGGTAGCATGAGCCAGGGAGCAGCCAGTAAGCAGCCTCCCTCCACAGTTCCTGCTTCAAATTCTTGCCGTATCAGAGTACCCTCAAAAATGGAGTATCACCTGAAAGATGAAACTCTCATCCTGTCCTCTGTGGGTCATGATTTATCACCAAAACAGGAAACAAAGACACTGGGGATCTGTGTCACCTGGGGTCAGAAAAAGGCTTGGGAGAGAAAAAATGGCCCTAAGGACAAAAGAGCTCCAGGAAAGGAGCGTGGACTATGGAAAGCAGTGCAGAGCGGGAGAGGAACCACAGAACGTTCCAGGCACTACACTTTCCACTGTGGCTTCCAAGTCTTTCAGAGAGCTGGAGAGACAGATCTGCTGACTGGCCAGGACACTCCCACTCCACTGGAAGCTTCCTGCCAAGGAACAGTGGGCTGCAGAAACTGGCCTGAACCTCCAGTGAGCCAACTATGAATGCTTTGTCTTCAAAAGCCTGCTTGTGACAATACCCAGACACTGTGGCTTACACATACCCAGGTGGCCTAGGCAAATCACAAACCATGGTTTATAAAGACCACTCAGGGACAGATGCAGACCAAAGAAGTAGGCTCTGAGAATGGCATTTAGGGAGCCAGGACCCTGGAGTCACAGCTGGCTCTGAACCCATGAACCAGTCTTGTCACAGTGGGTACAACCTTCATCTGGGAACCTTGTGCCCTGGGTATGAGGTAAGCTTGGCAGACATGGGAAATGTCACTCTCCAGAGACATGCTGCTCCAGGTGACAGCTGGAAGTCAAGATTCTCCCAGCATTCCCAGAACCAGCAGTAACGGACCTCTTTCTGCCATCAGCAGGCACGTTCTCTGAAGGTCAGAAGAGTTTAGCATTCTCTCTATTACCTGTGAGAGAGTGGCAGTCAGTGGGGAATCAGTGGTCTACAGCTGAGCCAGAACTCAACTGGCACGCTGTGTCTCAGCAGAAGACCTAGTGATCTGAGACAGCATCAAGCTGCTCACACACGCCTGCAGATAACTGAGCTCCAGACTCCGAGACTAGCACTCTATACAGCATAGCCCTCTGAAGACAGTTTCCTGAGAACCTTGGGCAGCCCCAAACGCTTAGTACAAACTGCCTGACATGTACAGGCCCTGATGTCACTCACAGCATCCAACATAGAAAAGTCTCTGAAAATTAATGAAATAAAAATAAAATCTAGACTTTACATATTTAAAGAGAAGATGGAAACCACTCCTGTTTATTAGTCTGGATGAAACAGGGATTCTGTGTCTCCAGAGTAAATGTGGCTGTGGTGCCAGCCCTGCCACTGGCCAAGTGCATGTCACCAGCTGTGCGCAGGTACTAACCTGCTGCATCCGCCCAAGGCTTCCAAGAAGAGTTCTTTCATGCACGAGGGTACTTAAGCATGTCTACTGCCAGTGTCTAGTCATTATGTGCATATTCCACTTACCATTCGATCTGTGTTCATAACCTCCCTACTGGAAGGCCCGGTATTGCCTCCCAGCAAGGAGACAATTCTTAAATAGTGACCTTCACCTCCTACAATTCCTTACTTCCAACTTTACTTTTAAAACTGTTTTCATTATTAAAAATATTAAAACAAAAAACTCTACTTCCCAGCCTTAGTAGTCTTCTAGTCCGATACAGAGTGGCCATCCTGGTCATGAAATGAGCCACCTGGTATCTGAGGAGTACAGTGTCCAGTGTCCCTGTCCAGTGTTATTGCATGATTCATTCTCACATCAGGTAATGCACATCTCTCTGTTGACTTTCCAGGCTCTACACAGAAGCCATGGCTTCTTTGATGCCTAGTGAAGAATGGGGCCTATAATTGCAGGTAACCAGAGAAGAGCAGTCTATGGCACTCTTCCAGGCTGCACACAGAGGCTCAAGATTATGGGTGCTCACTGAAATGACCTTTAGGGTCCACAAAGAGCCTGCCGCTATGAGCATCCTATGAAGACACAGACTGAAGTTTAGTTGATACAGGTGCTGACCTCTCTCCTGTCTAGGGTTGAAGGTCAAGTCGACATAGACAGTTTCTTCACAGGGAAATATGCTGAAACTTGAAGAAGGGGCTGACGTCAGAGCAGGCCTCTATGCCCGTGGGAATGTAAGAGAGTCTGGGGAGAGTACAGGCTAAAGTGTGTGGTGAGGCTGGGAGTCTGAGCGTATCACAGTGTGATACTTGATCACATTCAATTTCTCAGACTGGTAACACTTGAGGCCTAAACTCCAACAGGGACACTCTGGGAGACATGAATTTTCTAGACCATCAAAGATCAAACCATCAAATAGCAAAGCCAGGAGTTTTATGTTGTTACATCATGATGACAATGGGCTGGGAGTCTGGCGAGCACACTCGATGGGGAGTCTTTTTATCCCAGGTTCAGGGTGGACCTATTTGCAACACATCATAGACAGGCCTCTTGGGAGAACACAAGGACCAATTTGGGGATAGACTAGTCAAAACAGGAAGAGGGAAGGTATCCTTCAATTCCTGCCTCTTTCTCAGGTCAAAAGATACCTGGCCTTGGGGATAGTAGGAAGGAACTGTAACTTTGGCCCATGGCGGGTGAGAACATGCCTACAGAGCAGCCCCCAGTTCCTAGCTATATTTATTTTGGGAAAAGTGATATGGGGTAACAAATTCTTAAAGACTGCCATGAGATATGAATAGAGATTGCTCTCCTTCCTGGGACATGCCACTCAGTCCTGCATAACAGGGCAATTGTCAACCAATGAGGATGTCATTGAACAGGCTGGTAGTAAGCATGGGAAGAGGAGGTGAGAAGCCTCCAGGGCAGAGAAGATCTGTGGAGAAGTCACTGAGTGACATCTAGGTCCCAGACGTGTACATGAGACCTGGGAGGCAGAAGTAAAGTCTACACAGCCAGGTACAGAGCAGCAAGGGTTTGCCTCAGAGGAGCCCAGCTCTCAGTAGGGGCTGTGATGAACAGCAGACATGAGAGCCACAAGGACTGCCCCTCCTTGCCCTGGTGACAAGCAGCTATCTCTATATAGTGCTTAATCAGTAGCATGGGCTGTGACATTCTGCTGGCAGGAAATGAACTGTCACTTCTTGTTGCAAAAAACCTCATCTTCAAGCTTGTGGCACTTGTCATATTATATATTAGTGCACACACATGCCAGCTTGGAAGACTGTGCCCAAAGCACTCAAAAGCTATAAGTGAGGAGGAGCTGGGAGCATTAAGGATGCTCAGGAAACTGTCCTACTTCAGCCAGAATTATGGGCTATGCTCTGCAAAACAGAGGCTGTCAAGACAAAGAATGGGCTTCAGGGGCACACAGCACAGCATGGTGCTGGGACAGCATTAACAGAAGTGTGAGTGTGTGCATGTGTGTGTGTCTGTGTGTAGTGTGTGTGTGTGTAATGTGTGTGTGTGTGTGTGTGTGTGTGTAGTGTGTGTGTGTGTGTGTGTGTGTGTGTGTGTGTGTAGTGTGTGTGTTTGTAATGTGTGTGTGTGTGTTTGTGTGTGTGTGGTGTGTGTGTGAGAATTCACTTTTGCCATTTCAGTTCATCAGCATCCCATGTAAAATTAATGATGACAGAAGGCACAGACCTGGAAACAGAGGCATACATACCCAGTAACAACTTGACCTTTATAATAACAACAGCCCATTACAACATTCCCATCTGTTGGTCCTTTATACCAGATGAAATCTGTCCATGTCACAGGCTTTTAGAAGCAGAACACAGAAAGGACACAGTAAACCTTTAGCATGCCCTGCCTTAGGGTTCTATCACTATGATAAAACACTGTGACCCAATGGAAGTTTGTGGAGGAAGGGGCTTATTTCAGCTTATAACACTCAGGTCACACTCCATCACAGAGAAGTCAAGGAAGAGACCTGCATGCAGGAACTAGAGCCGAGGTTATGGAGAAGTACTGCTGACCGGCTTGCTCTTTATGGATTGCTTAGCCTACACTCTTATGCCATCCAGGACCAAGGACCCCAGGGATCTCAGACTATCCTTCATAGGCTGGGACCTCTCACATCAACCATTAACCAAGACGAAGCCCCATAGGCCTGCTTGCAGGCTAATCTGACGGAGACATTTCTCAGTTAAGAGTCCCTCTTCCCGGGTATGCCTACGTTTATGTCAAAACCTAGGTGTATGTTATGACAAAAACCAACCAGCACACACCCCAAACTATCAATGCATTATATCCCCAATCCCTTGTAGCAAGTATAGATGAGGTAGTTTTATAAGAACCCTAAAGTCTGAGGTAGATGTGGAAATGCTTCACCCGTGGCATGCAAATTGTGTTAGAGAAGAGAGAAGTCCACCCAGGTCAGAAAACTTTGCTGAGCACAAAACACAAAAGCCTGCTCTGCGGCCTCTTAACAAAGAAACGCACTCCTGCACCTCAAGTCACCCCACCTAGCCTTCTCCACCTGGTGGACCAATACCAGGATACTCACCCGTTCTGATCATTGGTTCCCTCATCTGTGTACCTCTCTGATCCCAGAAAAGGGGCCCCACCGCCAGACAGGAGGATGTAGGGTGAGGGTAACCAGCTGACTCTTGGCCCCTAACTCCATCTGTCAGAACAACCTGATTCAGGCTGTTCACACTCCTAGATTTCCCTGTGATGGGCACTTGTACCAAGGCACCTAATCTCAAGAACACTTTTGGAAACTATTTGCTAGAATTTTCTCTGACCAGGGCCAGCTGACTCCACATAGTAAAACAGAATTTGTTTCTTCAAACCGTGCCAAGCCTACAAGTAATTAGGTACACAACCCTGCTGGACCTGCAGACTACTCCCAGCAGCAGAACTGGATCGATAAACAGAACCACAGTGTCTGGCGAAGACGAAACTTAAACACCAGGTGACTGAGGAGATGAGAAGCTTCAGGTATGGATACAAAGGAAACCAAGGCAGTGGGAGAAGCCTAGTCATAGAGGTGCTTTGTGGTTGCAGAGAGAGGAGGCGTGTGCAAAGGCTGTGTTTTGAAGTCTTTAGCATGGACGGTATTTAATCTCTACATTCACAGAAATGTTCTGACTCTCTGCTTCCATGGTTCTCCCTACCTGCTTGGTCTTAAGGTTTAGAGAGACTATCTCAGAGATCTATGCCAGATTCCAGTCCCCTGGCTGACCCAATCAATGGACCTATCTTCACTAACCCAGGAGTCAGGTCCTACAGCTGGGTCTTTCTTGGGAAAGGATTGTACTTTTGATCCAGAGTTACTGGTGACACCCCTCCTCCTCTTCTACTGTCACGAAGAAATGACCACTGAAGTCACCCATCTATTAGTGACCCTTTTGGGAAAGAAAAAGAGCCCAGTCCTGGTATAAGCCATAGATATGAGTAGCTGGCACATACCACAGAGACTAGGGTGAGAATGGCAAAGCTGGTTAATACATCTTAGTGTTCAGAGACAACCCAGGTTCCTAATGTGGAGACCACAGACGATAAGGAGTCAAACTTATCACTCCACCTCTGGGCACTCCTGAGGTGATTCTCAGTCCTCACACTACTGCGAGCCACGGTCAGTCTGAGGCACAGAATCGAGAACCTTTGGGGCCAACATCTTCCATCTCTAGATCAAACATTACTATTTCCCGTGCAGCTGTCTTCCAGTGCGACACAGTTGTATCACTTTCCTGTCTGTCCGTTCAGGAGCCCTAGCCGTTCTGTGGCTTGTCCATGCTGGTGTGACCCCAGTGACCCCAGCAGAAAAAGCCATGTGCAACTGGCTTGGCACTTTGGCTCTGCTTTGCTTTCTCTGCCAACTATGGGTGTCCTTATTGCTTCAACCCCAGAGCTGCAGGCAAGATGACTATCTTCAACATCCTCAAATTTAGAAAATAGCCACGGGGGACAAGTCACAACTTCCACAAAATTACATCGCTCCTTGGTACTTCTGGCCTGGCTTCTCTGAGAAAGCGGTGGATCTTACATTCCTTCGAGCCCCTGGCACGAGTTAGGGTTGTTTATTTGTTTTACAGGAATTCTCTAGAAACACGGAAACAACAACAGCAAAGGAATGAAAGGTTTGGCACGAAGGCAGGAAGCCGAGTATTTCAGGAGGAAAGAGCACGCTGTGGCTCTGACGGCTCCAGGTGATTGGAGAGAAGCAGGTGCGCCCAAAGGCACTCAGAGTAGATGGATGTTAGGGGACTGTAGAAATGTCCCTTCTGGCAATAGGGAAGCACTGTGCAGAAAGCTATTTTTTTTTATCACAACTTGACAAGCTCTAGTCCTAGCCAGTGTGCTGGCTAAGATCCGAGCCCTGCTCAGTGCATTAATCAGATGGGGAGAGTCGGTCCATCTTCTTCTAGTCTCCAGCCTCCTCTGTCCTCCTGAAAACATCAAAAGCAATTTCCTCTCTCGCAGGTTGATGTTAGTTTTTCCTGGGGCTTTAATGAGGTACCTGGCTTTGAATGTGAGCTCCGGGAGTAAGATCAAATCACTTTGGTTCATGTCCTGAGCCTTTATTGATTAGCTATTATGAGTCCTGCACTAAGCTACGCATTGAGGGGATAAGTAATGAACCAGAGGAGAGCCAGCCTAGGACCAGCTGGGAACAAGGTGCTGTGGGCTTAAGGCTCAGGCTCCTAGATCTGAAGGCCTAAATGAAATAGGGTGCAGGCCCTGGGCAGGAGAGTGAAGACACTCAGGGCAGGGAGTTAGGAAAGACTTCCAGCCAAGTCCCCATCTCAACTCCATAGGCAGCTGCCCACATTCTGCAGTCAGGATGCCTTTTAAATTCAGAAGTGATGTTTTTGTTTTTCCTTTTCTTTTTTCAAAGAATATTCTAAAGAGAGTTCTCTCTCCGCTTCTGTACCTTTAAAAGTAACTGTAGTGTTTTATTTTGCCATTCAGTCTTACTGGTATATAACTAACAAACATGTGTGTTTAAGCCGTCTGAGGTGACGCTTCATGGATTTGCAGCATATATGCAGTGTGTGCATTCACATGTGTGAATATGGGCGTGCGCAGAGGACAACCTCAGATGTAGAGCCACTCCTTCCACCATGCTTCAGACAGGGCGCCTTCACTGTTTTCCTCAGTGTGAGCCAGGTTAGGTGGCCCATGAGTTTCTAGGGCCCCTCTTGCTCCACCTCCCAGTGCCCAGTAGGAACACTTAGATGGCACAGGTTCCTGTTATGCCTTTGGCTTTGTGTGGCTTCTGCTAATCTGAACTCAGGAATTTACATTTGCAAGCCAAGGACCTGTTCCTACTGAGCCAGCTCCTCAGACCTGATGGCAAATATTCTGAGGTAATCAATTAAGCACGTATCATGTCCTTTTGCCTTTGGGCTTATTGCTGTAGTTGCTCCTGTTTGCTTTGCTTCCATTCCGGAGAGAACAATTACGCTGAGACGGTGCACCTATACCCTCAGTGCAGCACGCTAAGCCATCCATCACATTACACATCATAGTCACATCACACAATTGCAGCCACGCCCTCAGATCACCACTGCCCTGTCCTACCTGCCCCATCTCTGTTTCCTTCTGTGCCCAGGGACTGGGGGGGGGATCGGAAAAGCTGAGTAAATATTATTTTTCCAGTTTTTAAGGCACTCCTTTTTTTCTGTTAATTTTTGTTGTTCTTTTCTTTTATGATGGATAAAAATCCTAAGTTTCAGACTAGAGAGCTGGCTCAGCAGTTAAGAGCACTTGCTGTTCTTCCCAGAACCTACATCATTGGCTTAAATTGCCCATAACTCCAGCTTCGGAGGATATGATGCCTTCTTCTGGCTTACACTGGTGCACGCACACACGCACACACACACACACACACACACACACACACACACACACACACACACACACACTCACTCACAAAGAAAGAGAAAAACAGCAGATACACATACATAGACAGAAACAAAACATAAAATAAAAAGGAAAAATCCATGTGTGAATTAGACCCAAACCCAAACTTCTTGAATTAGGAATCTCTACATTCATACTGAGAACAGATCACTTGTCCTCAAGAAATTCTGGCTGCAGTGTAAGAAAGCTCTAGACCTCAAGCTGTAGGCACAGTCATTCAGCCTCCAGCAGGGAGAATTAACACTAATGGCTACATATCCAAGCTACTCACAGTGCTCAGCTTAGCTCTGTCACAATGTCAAGTGTGGACTCATCATTAAACTGAAAATGAGATGTGGGAAAGCCTCCTGTCTGGCAAGAAGAATGTGTGCTGTGTCGGGCATTTATACTGTCCCAGCAGATACCACAATCCTGCTTAAGTGATAGCTTGTGTGTCATAAGCAACTGTACTCCAGCCACCTGCCTGACTTACAGAAGCAGCCTTCCCACACAGGTAGGATCTGAATATATGTTTAGGCTCCCACAATGTTTAGTCCCAAGGTGGCTTGGTGCATCTGGATGTGAGAGCAACAAGCTCTTAGAGTATGGACTTGAGCCCAAGAGACCCACCAGGGTACAGAAGATGCACTGGCATTGGGCGATGGTTGTCATCTGCTCCGCTGGGTATTCCCCGAGGCACAGCTTGCAGGACACCAGTGGGTCGAGGGCCAGGTCCCAGGTGGGCCGGTACCTTGCTGTGGTCATCGCAGAACAGTCTGAAATGAGAGACATACACACTCAGATCTCCCTCCTGTGGCTTCCACAGAGACACGGCGAGAATTCCATCCCCTGGATATAGTGGGATAGGGTTGAGGAGGGGACAGCAAGTGATTGTGGATGGAGACAACCTCGGAAGAGGTTTATCCAGGGCCCTTGCCTCAGGTCTGAGGGTGGCGATTTTACATTCTGGTGTTAATCCTCAAGACTGAAATTGACCACACCCACCCATCCTTTAACCCCTCTGAGATGCAATTGATAGTAGTGTGTTGGTGAAGTTTAGCAAGCACGGAAGGTTGGCTAAGATACTTCTTGCTTTCGACTCTTCTCCAGTTTACAGTGGAGAAACATCTGAGGGAAAGGACCTAATGAAGCTCATCTCTTAGGCCCTTCTTATTCTCACAAGATAAGCAGCTTCCCAGTGGACTACCAGTAATACCTTCACCCCTGTATGCCTCTTAAGCAACCCCATTTTCAAGAATGTTCAGTTCTGGACAGTGAGGGTCTTTGACAGTCAGGTTCACTTAAGGAAATCAAATATGTACAACAGTCCTTCAGTGATGCTCACTTCCCAACCCCCCAGGACATTCTTTGCCACATTCCAAGAAGCCTATGACTGATTCTCCTGCTCATCTCTGCTTGCCTGCTGCACACCAGCTATGCTGTATTACTCATGCTGGCTGTTTGACCATCCATGATGAGTGACACAGCTAAGAGGACCATGGAGAGGGAAGAAATAGACCACCAAGCTCCCAGGTCAACACCTCTCCAAGGATCCTCCCAGACATCACCTTTTGTTTACATAAGCAAATCCTTGCAACTGAGGATCTTAATTCTCACTTTGAGCCCCTGCCACTTGATTTTAAGCATCATGTACTTACTAGGACCTGGTATACTTCAAGGTGTGCTTTGTGATTCTAGTAGCCTGCATTCCAAAGCCATGCTTTGCCAAACATTGGACTAAATAGCACTTGGTTAAAAATCTAGATAAACTCTCTAGCCATGTGAATACTCACCAATTCTCCCTCCCCTCATCTTAAGATGAACACTGGCACACAGGAGTGGTACTCATTGTTCTTCATCTAAATCTCATTCCGAATGAAGGCGACAAGAGTACCTGGATCCCCCAAGTGAGAGCAGACAGCAAAGTTCTGTATCCCCTAACCTCTTCCTTACAGCACAGGATTGCATTCATAATGACATAGACACATACAGGAGGTAAATGAAGAGGAATCTGACACCACTATCAGCAACCACCAGCTCCAGCATCCAGAGAGACTCAAAGATGTCTGAGGAAGCGGTGATCTCGTTAATACTCTCAAAGCCACAGAGAAGTATCTCCGGGGTGACCCCAAGTCCTGCCCAGTTACAAAGAAGGATGAATCATGCAGATGGCCTCCTCCTTCCCCTGTGATGACTCATGCCAACATGGCTTTATCACTCACTCTAAGTCTGTAGTTCTCAACCTTCTTAACGGTGCAACCCTTTAATATAGTTACTTATGCTATGATTGCCAGCCACAAAATTATTTCATTGCTACTTCATAACTATAATTATGCTGCTGTTATGAATCATAATGTAAAGTATATGATATATAGTGCATCTGATAGATGACCCCCCAAAGGGGTCATCATATAGGTTAAGCACTGCTGATCTAAGAGAAGAATCCCAGGATGCCGCCATATTCTGCAGTTAGCGTTAGATCCACAGTCTAAACATTTTCCACCTTTCCTTACGTTCTGTCATCCAAGGCCCACTGGTACTTATGTGCAAGCATTCAATGAAGACAAACTGCTAGTTGAATTCCATACCTGATGCCTTTGAGAGAGAAGGCATCTGGGACTCAAAAGAAGCCAGCACAAACTGCACACATATAAGACAGATAGGACACAGTGAATAGTGGTGTAGGAACATGAAACAAACAAACAAACAAAAGTAGAGATTTAGACACATGTGAGACCTGACCCCAGGAGCAGAGCTCAAGGAGACAGGGTGTGGCCATAGTACTCTGGAATCATCCAGGAATAAGGGGTACCAACCTGCATTCAGGACAGGGAGTGAGTGGCAGCAAGGAAGGACCAGCAGCTTCCTAGGGCAGTTAATGGCTGCCATTAACTTATTCTGCACCAAGTATATTCTCTATTGTTATAGAGGACTCGTTGGCATAGATAAATTGACTTTAGATAGATGAAGTAGAGCCTTTAAAATAATTTAAAAATGTGTGCCCTAATGTCGTCAATGCTGACAGGCTCCTGAGGATCTCAGCAATCTGGGGTACAAGGGGACACTAGCATTCTGCTACCCTGTACAGTCCCTGCACATGAGGAATTGCAGAGTGACAAGAGAGATAATGCTAGCTTGGTAAGCAAGAGTCATTAACACATGTCAGGTGAAACAACTTGCTCCTGTGTGCTCATACAGGGCATATCCATATAACTCCAAATTTATTATCCAAATGACAATGAACCCCAACATGGGTTTTTAAGGTCCTAAGAACAAGGCCATGGTTTGCTGGTTGGCTGGTTGGTTGATAGTTCTATGCATCTTTTCCTGTTTATATCTCTAATTTTTGTCAAATATATACATTACACTCTACAAAGTGACTATATTTCGGTTGAAAATGGTTACTAGTCCTAAAGGGTTCACAAGCCTAAAGACACTCAGTCAAGCCGAAGGCTGATAGGGCTTCAAACTCAAGATTGGAAACGTCCCCAGGGAGCTGTCTCTGCTAAGTGATTTCTTGATCCTGGAGGGTAGAATATGGGGAACAGTTGTTGCTGATGATGTCATACAGACACGGGGTCGGTAGTTTGCAGGGCACTGTGCCAGGGATAGGAGGAAGGGATCCAATGGGGCTGGTTTCAATAATCTGCCACATAGTTAGGTAATGTTGGAAGGCCAAGGGAACCATCAACTGTTTCTCTCTGTAAAACCCATGGACAGTCACTGCACATGCTGAATTGCAGAGGTTGAAGGCAGATGATGCCAGCTTGGTAAGCAAGAGTCATTAAAACCTGTCAGGTGAGAGAACTTGCTAAACAACCCCATTAAGGCTGCAAGGGGAAGAAAAGACATCTGCAGGGCAGAGATAGGCCCAAAGCAACTTCCAGAACATCCAGTACAACAGCGGGGACTTTTGTAAGATGTAGACACCAAAACCTTGTTTGGTTATGAGCTGTTCAAGATGGCCAAAGATGGGACAGCAGCCTATAGTGGGTTACACAGTGCAGAAAAGTCGGGCTTAACTGAATCCACACAGTCCTGAGTCCTCAAACACTCTCCATAGGCTCTGGCCTGTGCAAGAGCAATTTCCTGCTTCCTCAACAGCCTCTGTCTCAGGCCACTGCTCTGTCCCATCTTACTCATTCCCAAGACTTGTCTCCCCCCAACTTCAGCACCCCACTCCCCTTCCTGTTTACAGTCTCCCTTGGAGCAGCTGGAGGATTTGACCTGTATGGCTTCCTTTCTCCCCTTCCATGCTTTCCGCTTGACCCCCTAGACAATGAGTCAGCCCCTGCCCTTACCTCTGTCCCCACTCTGCACCTGCCCTTCACCACAAGCAACTTCAAAAGCAGGACAGATTCGCATTTCATTTGCCACTTCTGTATTCTGTTTCTTATGAAGTACATAGTGTTTTAACTATGGCCAAAACTATGCTTCCAACAATGACAACAACAACAAGACATGGAAGAAAAATGTCTATATTGTGTGAGAGTCCACCAGGGCCTTCTCTCTCTCTCTCTCTCTCTCTCTCTCTCTCTCTCTCTCTCTCTCTCTCTCACACACACACACACACACACACACACAGGATGGCCTAAATATGGTTCTGCAAGCACTGTACAGCTGCAGACTTACAATAGGGATTTGCTAAGGGACTCACAATGCACTATTAAAAAAAAAAAAGGTCTTTGTTTTCCTAATGTGAATGTCAAGTCCTGGGAAACAACCAACTATTTTAAGGGCGTCTGGTCAACTATAATCATGAGTCAAGCAATTCAAAATGTTTGTGGGGCAAGATATTTATTAAGCCCAACTGAAGATACACAGAGGGTTATACACTCGTAGGAGAGGATTGAAGTCAAGGACAAGAAAAAGTTGAAGGAGAGAAAATGTCTAACCATTGAAGACATTTAGCACATGAATAGGAAGCTGGCAGGGTTATCTGCCAGAATCATCTCATCTCAATGCTCTTCCCCCCAAACATCTTCAATACAAAGCTAGGGAAGGGAGGGGAAGGACATCATTGTCTTCCCTCAACTCATGACCAAGTTAACTCTAACAAGCCCCTGCTCTCCAGAGTCCTACCTATGTTTCTTCCCAATCAAGCTCCTTTGCCATCCTCCTTTCTTCTCTAAACTCCAGTTTCTTGTGCTGAGCTTCTGTGCCCAGTGATCTATGGAATCCCTCTGAAATCTCAAAGTCGTTGGCTATCTCCTCTTTTCTCAGTTGTGTGGCCCATCGCTTCCTCTTACTCTCTGGAACTGCAGCAGCAGCAGACACAGTCCTGGATAACCTGTTAGATCCATCTGACAGGAGCTACAATCCCTAATAGACATGCTCTGGGCAGGCTGTGAGTGATTAACTAATTTAGGTTAATAGGGTAGGAAGATCTTAACTGTGAGCAGCACCACTCCATGAACTCTGGTTCTGGACTTGATATAAAGGACAGAGTATCAGCATCCACCCTGCTTCCCCGACTGTGGATGCAATATGACTCAGGTTCCTTTGCCATGCCTTCACCACCATCAAAGGTTGCATCCTCAAACTGTGAACCAAAAGACACACTTTCTTCTTTAAATGGCTTTTGTCAGGTATTTTGTTAAAACAAGACAGGTCTCGCCGGGCATGGTGGCACACGCCTTTAATCCCAGCACTTGGGAGGCAGAAGCAGGTGGATTTCTGAGTTCGAGGTCAGCCTGGTCTACAAAGTGAGTTAGTTCCAGGACAGCCAGGGCTATACAGATAAACCCTGTCTCGAAAAACAAAACAAAACAAAACAAAACAAAACAAAACAAAAAACAAAAACAAGACAGGTAACGAATATAACCTGTTAGTTTGCAATTTCCAACCCACCCAGACCTACTAAACCAGAAACTCAGGAATGCAGCCACAGAAGGCAGTGCCTACACACTAGTTAGCGTCCTTTCATGCTGGAGTCCCCACTCATATCCACATGACTCAAGGTCCTCAAAGGTTCAAGATTCCAGGTACGGAGCTAAATTATGCAGAGGAATTTTCAACCATTCTGAAGTCTATTATACCTGTCAGTTTTTTCTCCTTACCTTCAAGTGAGATTACGCAATGGTCAGTGTTGTGATCCATCCTTCTAGACATCCATGGGCAGGTAGTCCATAATTATAATAATCAAAGATAGAAGAGACAATGGGAGCTGTGGAGATGGCTCAGTGGGTAAGAGCATGTGTGTGAGGATTCGGGAATGGAATCCCCAACACCTATGTAAAAGGCTGTGTTCACCTGTAACCCCAGCATTGATGCTGGGGGTACACTGGGGCTTACAGCCAGCCTCTGTTAGAAAAGCAGGAACTAAAACAGCTACATAAATTCTAATGTGTGAAAGAAGCCAGCTTGCAGAGCAGAAGCCCTTCCTTTTAGTGGCATCTTCTAAAGAACAGAGCATGCCTGACCTACTAAGGGTGGGGGAGGAGTACAAAAGACAATATACTGCCACCAGGCTGGATACTTAGGGGATACTTTTCTTTGCTCACTAGGGAAACCCATTCTTAGGGGTGCTTTTTTCTTTCTTTGTGTTTTGTTTGGTTTCTAGACAGTTTCTCTGTGTAGTCCTGTCTGTCGTGGAGCTAGCTCTGTAGACCAGGCTGGTCTGGAGTTCAGAGATCCACCCTTCTGCATCCTAAGAGCTGGGATTAAAGGTGTGTGCCACCACCACCTGACATGTTTCTTTTTTCCTTAATAAGATGATTCTTTTCCATGCTTAACATAAATAGCAATACTTTCTCTCAGTCTCTTTTCCCAGAATCTTTTCTTAAAGTCTAATAACATTGTCCTTTGCTTCCTCTTGAGTCCATTACTAATTTATCTTATTAATGAGGCTAAGAACCCCAAAATGGAAACTTAGCTTCCCTGGTAACCATCCTGGTCATAAAATGAGGAACTCTTGCTTCAGTAAGAGACTCTGACTCAAGGGAATGGGATGGGGAATGACAGATCAGGATAATATCAGGATACCCCATAGTCCCCTGTGGCCGCTGCATGTGAGCCCACAAGCCTGTGGCTACTCAAGACACCTGATAATCCTTCTCAGTCATCACTTTTCCATGCTTAACATAAATAGCAATACTTTCTCTGCACTGACTTCAAGGCATCCCTGTGGGTAGGAGGCTGAAGCTAATCTAATTGAGGCAAAGACACTAGAACTCCTGGGATAAGAGAATAGCACTGGAGGTTTAAGTAGGAACCCATGCTTAGAATACTATAGATGCAGATGGAAAACACAGCTCAGCAGTGTGCTGGTACACACACTGGTTAGTATGTGTGCACATGCGCCTTCCTTGCACGTCAGCTGCGAGGACGCAGAAGGCATGGACTCTGCATAGAATGCATGCCATGCCCAGATCATCAGTCCAATAAAGTGCTCCAGTTTAAGGAACCAGAACGCACAAGACAAATGGCTGATTCTAGCAGGGTCAATTAGGGTTCTTGAGGAGCACGGAAAACCCCACATCCCACAGAGCAAGGATATGCTCAAAGCAATCCACTCTCATTGGCAGTGTGCAAAGACACCCACAAGTTGAGAGATTGTGCCACGATCTGAATACCCTGAGCAGGGTATGCACTGTGACCCCCAAATACAAAAGCACTGCCCTTGCGCCCATCAAGAAACAAAACAAAAAAACAAAAGAGATTGAACAGTTAAGTAACTGACTGGAACTTGACACAAATTTCAAGCTAGTCACAAGAGTTTGCACCAGCAATGCCAGTGTTCTGGAAGCAGAGTCAGGAGGGCAGTGACTTCCAGAATAGGCTTGGCTACACAGGGAAACTCTGTCTCAAAATAAAAAAGAGAAAAGACACATATCTTGTGTGAGAAAGTTCTGCTGGCCTCTGTAGCTACTTCCCCCGGGGAGATGGAGCCCAACTCAGACTCTAGGGTGGGCTGCACACAGGGACTGTCTGTCCAGGTGCAGAGAGAGGAGGCTGCCAGGGTGATGTCACACTGTGTCTGGTGGAGGCACACTGTGGGTGTCACAGTAGTCAGGCCGGGTGACAGTGTGCACCCTTGACTAGGCTGGGTGAGATTGACACTTCAGGCTGTGGTCTACTCCATAAACCTGCAACACCCAGTCTTATGGTGGGAAGAATAGCAGGCAAATAGTGATTCAGGAATGTCCTAAAGAATGCTGGACAACGATCCTCAAGATTGCCAGGATTCAAATTTTCTTGAAATCATCCAAATATGTATGACACTGATCTTGGAAGGTAAGGTGGAATTCTGGGTAAAAATAAAGGAAGTCTGATCAAAGTAAAAGTTTTAGTGAGGAATGCATAAGCTTGTTGACCATAAAGAGCCAGTATGTCACCAGAGGAGCTCTGTGTATGTTTGTACATGTTCATGTGTGTGTGTGTGTGTGTGTGTGTGTGTGTGTGTGTGTGTGTTTGTGTGTGTGTGCGCGTGCGTGTTGAGGCACTCTCTGGTCTACCTGTGACCTTTTCCTACCTCTAAATCCAAACCTACAAATCCCAACCTAAGTCTCACCAGTGAATTTTATTTTTAAAAGCCTCCTCACCCCCAGGAAATGTAGGCTCAAAAGAAAAGGATGACATTTTAAGCTAAGGTTTTCCCAAGATACTACTAAATTCTAAAAAATACCTAAAGAAAGTTTACAGACATCCCAGTGAATTCATAATGACCTCATTCATTAAGGGTTTGACATGCTAAATAAGTAATATATGATAAATCTAAGAAGGCCCTATGTTGGGGATCAATTGGGTCATGAATTCCTTTCTATAGGAAGACAGCTCAGCAATATGGCTTTGCACCATAAAGGCCATTCCTAAATTAAGATGTTGCCATAGGAGGACCAGGCAGACAGCGGAGCAAAGGACAAAGAGGGAGCCTACTACTTGTCTATCTTGTAACATGGCTGGGGGGGGGCGGGGGGGTTGGACAGAGACCACTCACTCAAAGATCAGCAGGTGTCAGGGAGCTTCACAGAAGCTTTAGGGGTTCACACCTTTAATACACACCTGTCCAGATGAGAGTGCAGGCCAGGCATTAGGAACTCTAGGACAGGAACAGCAGTCATGACTGAACACTGAGATGTGTAGGGGGCTGGATGGGGTATAGACTGATACACAGACACAGAACCGTAGGCAGGGTGGCTTCACAGCTTTTCACCCCATACTTCCCCTCCACTTGAGTGCTCAGAGATTCACAATTACATCATCAGCACCACAGAAAGAAATGTCCACATGGTTGTCCAAATTGTTTCCAGAGCTCTTGCTGCCCACAGGTGAAAACAATCAAACAAACAACCAAAAACAAAGTCACAGACACACATAGGAGAAATTCTGCTGAGACCATCTTTGGGGAAATGTTCAATATCAACCTGAGGCTCCAGCAGACCATCTTGAAGAAGTTTCAGAGTGGCTGATCTTGCTTCAGATCCAAAGATTGAGAAACTCACAGATTAGGAAAACACACCTCTGAATGCATCTATGAGAGTGATTTCAGGGCAGATTAAACCATGGAAATTCTGATCCACTTGTATATTCAAAATGTAAACAGACCAATTGGAGATGGTGGCACATGGCTGGAAAGAGTGGATCACTATAGCGTGTCCCCAGCCAGTGAAAATTATCTAGATAAACCTCAGGATACACAATTTTAAAAGTACAATAATAAATCTCATCAAAGAATTCAAGGAGGTTAAAGACACAAACTCAATAAAATTAAGGAAAAATAACATCTACGTTCTCTCCAATCACATGCACCACATCCCCAGAAAAAATCCATAAAGCTAAAAAATAAATAGGACAAAGACGTCTTGAGAATGGAATTCAGTAAGAAGAAAGAAACATTGAATATATAAAATTAGAGAGAGAGAGATAGAGCGAGAGAGAGACAGACATGAGGGAGAAAAATCTTCAGTCAATGGCATAGACCAGATCTTCAAAAAGATCACAGAAGAAAACTTTCCTAGACTAAGGGAAGACACAGACAGCCATACAGATACAAAAAGGACACAGAACACCAAACAGATAACACCAGAGAAGAAAATCCCCATGATATATCACTTAAAACACTTTTTTATACAGAATGGAAGAAAGTATATTTGTCCTAGTTAGAGTTGTTGTTGCTCTGATGAAACACCATGACCAAACACAACTTGGGGAGGAAATGATTTATTTGGCTTATACTTCCCCAGCACCTTTCATCATCAAAGAAAGTCAGGACAGAAACTCAAACAGGACAGGAACTTGGAAGAAAGAGCCGATGCAGAGGCCATGGAAAGGTGCTGCAACTGGCTTGTTCCCCCTGGCTTGCTCAGACTACTTTCTTATAGAACCAGGACCACCAGCCCAGGGATAGCACCACCCACAATGGGCTGGGCTCTCCCATATCAATCACTAATTAAGAAAATGTTCTACAGGTTTGCCTGTAGTGTGGTCTTATGAAGACATGTTTAATTGAGGCTCCCTTTTCACTAATGACTCTAGCTTGTGTCAAATTGACGTAAACTAGTCAGTACAGTATTGAAAGCTACAAGAGAAAAAAATACAAGTACCATATAAAGAAAAACCCATCACAGTAACAGGTGATTTCTCTATAAAGCCAAAAAATACCTTTCAAGTCCTAAAATACTATGACACCCAGCCTAGACTAATGTACCCAGCAAAACTATCTACAAAATAATTGAAGGAAAAAGAAATACCACCAAATGAACAGCCTAAAAAAATTATACTCAACAAACCAAATGTAAGGAAAATACAGGAAGCCATAATTAGAGAGGGGAGAGGGAGAGAAATACAGAAGATGGGAGGAATGTAAAATACCAGTAGAATGTCTGAAAATGTCATAAAGAATCATAACAGTTCACTGTTTACCTTAAAAAAACCCTATAACACGTGTGTATATAAATATTTACACATAGTTTAAATTAAAATTACTGATCCTTGATGATTATGTTCCCTCCAAGAGCACAAATCATTAAACCACCAACACCAGGCATGAGAAGCCTTCTTGAGTTGTTGGTAAGAGTAGCCCAAGAGACTTCCAAAACATTACACTATTGCTGCTGCCCTTGGTTGACCCCAGAAGTAGAAGGCAAGTGTCTATTACTGAAGTTACCATGCACTTCAGACACAGGAGCCAGAGGTCTCTCCTTCCTAAGGACTAGCTTTCATGGCACCAGGAGGTGCCACACAAGCTTCCACAGGAGAGAAACAATCAATAATCTTCTCGGCTATGGCATCTATGAATCACAACAACAACCTCCAAGGATGGCACAATAACCCTAAGGGCCCAGCAGTGATATACATGCCTCTGCAGTAACCAACAACTGTCTAATTGGATATAAGATTCAACCGACATGAGGAAAATCTCATCTGACACAGGAAGCCTAGCCAACTACCCAGGGCTAATAAAGTCATGGATCTAGGAGGAGAGTCTACAACCACTACTTTACTAAACCAACATATTCCCCAATGTATATATACTCTAAACATTTGTCTCTATAAAGACAGATAAGTGTAGTCCGCATGACTCATCAATGAAACTTCTCTTTGTAGCAGATGGAGACCATTACAAAAAATAAAATAAAATAAAATAAAATAAAATAAAATAAAATAAAATAAAATGACAGCCAGTCAAAATTCAGAGTTGTAGAGCCCAGTCCCAAGAGATACATCTATAAATCAACTCCCGAAGGCTCAGAGACCATTGCAGAAAAGGGAGTGAGAAGACTGTAAAAGCCAGAGATCAGAGTTCAGAGAGTTTGCTCTGAGATAATGTTTCCTAGTACTATTGGAACCTATACCCATAAATTTTCACCCACACGACTACTTAAATATGAGCTCAACAAGGACAACAATGGATGTGTCAAAGTGCACAGGGGAAAGCCCATCATGCCTCAACCTTACCCAGAGAACTCCAGTCAATTGTAACTAAGGAATCCTGAGAACAGGAGAAACTTCCCCAGGGAAGAACCTACTAATTGGCTGCCTGATACCAAATGGTCAGCCCTGAAAACATACATAAAAATAACATTAGACAGACTGAGCAGGTTATACTTAGGAAGATGTATATACATATAACACACACACACACACACACACACACACACACACACATGTAGCAACAATTAATGAAAAACCAGACCATGAATTTGAAGAGAACAAGGAGAACAGGGAGATGTATGTGTTTTGGAAGAAGAACAGGGAAAGGAGAAGTGACGTAATTATATTATAATCTCAAAAAATGAAACAAAACAATTTAATGTTCAGTATTGTTATCATCATGGCTTGCTTCCCACAGAAGGCCAAGGGCAGCTAAGCTCTCTGAACCCCATCCATGAACGAAATGCAAAGGAAGACATAAAGGGCCTATTATATCAACATCAGTTTATGGTAATCAGATAAACATTATATTTGGCTACCAGAGAGCAACATTTTAGACATCAAGCATTAAATTATTACATTTTTTTATGTTGAAGGGCTCTCTGAATTACCCCTGATTCCAGAGAGAATTTTCCAACCTCAAATGCTTACAGACTCCCTAAGCAGTCACACTAAGCAACCTCAGCAACAATTCTGTCTTTTGGAATAAACTCCCCTTGATGTATGATTTCAGACCTGGTGAGGGACACTGTCACCTTCAACTTTGTTCTGCTTTATTTTCAGATAATGGCATATAGAGAATAGAATGCAGGCACAGCTATGAGAAGCTTGGAGTGGCTGGACGTGGGGCACACTTAGCTGCACAGAGAGCCCTTTGTGGGGTGCAGGGGGATGTTTTCTCTTGTCATCTGCAGCTTTTGTGGTTCCTTTAATTTGGTGCTTGTGAGCATGGTCTAGAACAGGCCTGCAGCCAGCTCAGCATGGAGTACAATAGCTGTTTCCTTCAGGGTACAAACAGAAGCTTGCTGCCAGGGCAACAAGCCTGGGAAACTTCTGGATGTAGAGCTTGTCAGTCTTTTGATTGAATCAGAACTGAATGGAGGTAGCAGAGGGGTGAAGAGTTAGTCAGGGTGAAAGAAGACTCTGCGAAGACCAGAAGAACTCACGTTTAACTCAGCTTTGGGAACTGGTCACCACGAGGCCCTGGAGCTAAGACTGTACCTTCATGAGTCAGTGATCTCACAAGTAAGGAGGTCGTCTGACTGGGGATGGCTCAGGGTTTCTCAAAGCCATAAGCTTCTCAAAAGATGTGAAATACTCAGCCTCTGGCCAACCTGGAATCATGTGACTGAGCTCCTCATAGAGAGAGGAACAGATCTCAAAGGGAGAGGTGATGAGTACAGGGTATACTTTGCAAAGTTCAAACTCTGCTAACACAGACCAGAGTCAAATGAGTATATCCCCTAGGTCAGTTTAGACCTGTAACCCAATATTCCATATTGTATATCTTCCAAGCCTCCTGAAAGTCCAACCTCCATCACAGCACCGCCCCAACCTCTCCCCCACCTCTCTCTCTCTCTCTCTCTCTCTCTCTCTCTCTCTCTCTCTCTCTCTCTCTCTCTCTCTCTCTCGTGTGTGTGTGTGTGTGTGTGTGTGACAGGATCTCATGCAGCCTTGGCTGGCTTGGGACTCACTATACAGCTAAGAATGAGCCTGAATCTCTGGTCCTCTTGGCTTGTCTTCATCTCTCATTTCTCTGCGATAATAGTTACATACCACCATGCCCAGCAATCCCTCATCCTTTATTTCCTACATCCATACATGCATGCTTCCACTTCCATCAAGTATTAAGCAAAGGATATTAGGCATCTAGAAAGCTTGAAGCAGTATCGAAGATGAAGAATTACAAACGCCAACCAAGCCAGTGGCTACCTTCAAGGCACAATAGACGGGAACTCTTTGCCTTCTCTAGTCAAAAAACCTGCCCTGCCAAATCTCACTATGAAGCCAAAGGCAGGGAGATAAATGGCAAAAGAGGGCCCTAACAAGTTCACTGTTATTTTGTTACAGCGCAGTGTCTGCCTACCTGACACAACTCTGCCAGAAAATTTAGAATTTATTCTGAGCCCCTCACATGCCTGCTGCAATAACTTACCCACCATGTTGGAACTGAACCTTGCATATGCTGTGTGAGCCTTTAATACAGTTGCTCACGTTGGGGTGAGCCCAACCATAAAAATATTTCATTGCTAATTCATAAATGTTATGAATTGCAAAGTAGGATATATATGCTATCCCTGTGAAAGAGTCTTTGGACCCCAAGGGGTCAGTCATCCACAGGTTGAGAACCACGGGACTATACCATCACATCGTGAATCAAAGAAGCCCTTCCTTCCTTGAGTTGGTTCAATTAGGTGTTCTCATGTCACAGCATGAGAAACTACTTAGTGTGGGGTTCAGGGGGTGCTGTCTGGCTCCCAGGAGATGACCATGTTCAGGAGGAACAGTCTCAGCAGGGTGATGATGTCTACAAAGGTCTGCTATTCCTAGAAGGTAAAGACAAGGAATGAAGCCTCCTAGGCACCACTCCAGGGGTCTGGAACAGGATGTTGTAAATAAAAGCTGGCCGTTGGCAACCTGCTGGAAAAACCCCAGTTGTTCTCATCTTCAGATCTTCAGCCTTGGGAGAAGATCGCCAGCTTTAGGAGGGTACAGGCAGTGATTAGCAGCCTCCTGCAGAATCTGACCCAAGGGTTAGGGCAAATGAGGCAGACACAGAATGAAGGCATAGTAGCCAAGCTTTGTCTTGGGACTGGGGATCCATTGGCTATTTCAAGTCCAAAGGAAAAGCTGGTGCTTTTGGCACAAACAGTCTCTATTATAATGTCACCTGATCATCCCTTGTCACTCAGGTGCTCAGGGCTATGCAGATGAGGTCCAGAGGTAGGGAATATTCATGATAAACACAGCCACAAATAATTGTTTGCTTTTATGCTTCCAACCCCAAGAAGGTCATAAGCATTTTAGCACAAGAAATGGTGCTGAAGAGATGGACACTCTTCCCCTGACCAGAACATCACAGTCATTAAATATTATGTTGGCATCCCATTGATTTGTACAGCTTCTGTGCCAAGTTAAAACATAAAAGATAAAACTGGAATGAAACTGAAGATGGAACTGTTCTCACACACTCTACAGTAAAAGATGGTCATCTACTTAAGCACTCTAAAGGACAACCCCTCTGGCAGGAGCAGAGACACTTCCAAGAGGCACAAGACTGCTCTCCTATTGAAAAAAATGCTAGAAACCAGACTGATGGGGAATTTATCTTCTTGAGAGAGTTTGCACACAGTTCTGACAAGTCAGACTACCTTCAGGAGAGCCCATACAATGAGGAGGCAATGAGTGGCAGGACCATGCCTCAAGTAGGACATACTTAGTCAAACATGTCACTTGCCTTCTTTTTAACCTAAATCTCATGTTAGATCCCTGAAGATGGACTTGGAGGTTTCTTTTCTAATTATTATTTTTTGACTTTTTAACTTATTCACTTTACATACAGCTCACTGCCCCCGTCCCAGTCATCCCCTCCCACAATCCTTCCGCCATCCTTTTCTCCTCTGAGCGGGTGTAACCCCCTTTGGGTATGCCCCCATTGGGGTACATCAAGTCTCTGCAGGGCTCAGTAAATCCTCTCCCACTAAAGCCAGACAAGGCAGCCTATCTAGAAGAACATATTCCATGTGCAGGCAACAGCTTTTGGGATAGCTCCCACTCCAGCTGTTTGGGACCCACATGAAGATCAAGATGCACATCTGCTACATGTGTGCGGGGAGGCCTAGGCCCAGCCAGTGTATATTCTTTGGTTTCTGAGAGCCCCAGGACTTGGGAGTTTTTGGACCCCTTTACTTGTTCCTCTTCCCAAACTGGCCACAGGCAACTAATCTTGCCCTGATGTTCATGATGTCTCTTTAATTAGCATTTTGCAGATGAGTGGCAGAGCTCAGCTTGTTAGTGTGGCCAGGGCCCAGGCTCTGACCCTGACAACTCTATTAGAAAAGTGTTCTCTCAGCCCAGACCCTGAATCCGTTTCTAGAAACGCTGATAGGGAACGGAATAGATTTCCTTCCTCCTCTAGGAACTTAGCATCTTTGGGAAACAACAATACTAACTTGAAAACCATGCAGCTCATCTACAGGTAAAGCAGAAAGGGGAGGAATGCTGAGGGTATAGAGTATACACTGGGTGTCGGGGGTCCACCTGGGAGGAAAGCAAGGCGTGGCTGGAGAGGGTGGTTTCTGATGGGAGATGAGGGTGTAACCAGATGCAGTGGCGTTATCTCTTGGTAAGTGAAAAGGTAAAATAAGCAGAGGCAAGACTTAGAAGAGTGCAGAAAGATTTATCGCCCACAGTGGGGAGGGGGAGAAGGAAGTCTTCTCTAAAGTAATGTCCTCTGGAACAAAGGAAGCATGGCAAGCTTATTCATGGGGCTCATAAACATCCACATAGTGGCGAGGCAATTCCGAAGCACACTCAGGGTAGTACATTCCTGGGCATGCCCAGTTACGATCATACATATGCTTAGAAGACGCAAGTGAAGAGTGAGACAGGAGTGCCTCTGAGCATACTCGCCTTGCACTTAAAAGCTGAACATATATACACGTGTTGACTATATGTAAATATGGGAATCTGTCCCTGAAGATGTCTGCCTTGCCTATTGGCTGACTGAAGACAGTTCAGGTAAGACTTAGGGACTGGAGAGAATAACCCCACAGGTACAATGACAATCAGAGCCTATGACAAGCAGATCTATTCTAGATACATTTGGAAAGAGTAGCTGGTGGTCGGGGTGGTGCCTGAGAAAAGCTTAGCTCCACAGTAACCCAGAAGCCTGGGGAAGAACTCTGTGGCCACACCCATCAGGCTGGGATGGGGTCAGGTACATCACTGTTACTTAACAGGACTTGGGAACATCTATGCCCTCTTCTGAAGGTTGCTACTCTTTTAGAGTAAACTCCAGGTTATGCAGCCCAGATGCAATCTAAGCTGGCAATACAGAATACAGATGCAATACTAGGCTGGCAATACAGAATGCAATACTAGAACTAGGCAATACAGGCTGATGAGTCTATGGCCCAGCAGCTAAGAGTACTGGCTGGTCTTCCAGAGGAACCAGGTTCCATCCCCAGTACCTGCCTTGTCTATTTGGTCCCAGAGGGTCTAACACCCACTTCTGGACTTTGAGGGCACTACACACATATGATGCAGAGACATACCTGCAGGGAAAACATCAATAGACACAAAATAAATAATAAAAAGAGATAAAGTAGACTTGGATGGCAAGAGGACTCAGCAGATAAGAGCACTTGCTGGACAAGCCTGACAACCTGAGTTTGAACCTAGAACCCATGACAGAAAGAGAGAACTGACTTCCAAATGTCCTCTGACTTTCACAGGTACATCATGGCATGTGCGTGTGCATGTAAACAGATATGATGATGATAATGATGATGATGAGGAGGACAATGACAAAAAAGATGAAGACATCCATTGTCAACTTCTGGTCTGTACACATACACACATACACATGAACATATATTCCTCTCAATGTCTCTGCCTCTGTCACTCAGGCACACACACACACACACACACACACACACACACACACACAGGAACAAGCATACACATATTTTTAAAGATTACCAAGTAAACAAAACATAAGCTCAAAATAGTTATCCCTCTGGCCCGGAACCAAACAATCTGCTCACCCCTGCTTCAGGGATCCGCCCTGCTTGGTTTGGGTGCAGGGCTGCTGGGGAGGAACTGGGGAGATTTCCTGAATGAGACTTCCACATGTTGGGAAATTCCAGCCTCAAATTCTCAAGGGCAGTGGGTGAGAGGTCAGAGACAAGGAAAGGAAGCGAGCCACCAGCGACAGGCTAGCTGGCCCCCGAGCTCCCATGAATCCCGTGAATTCTGTACGCAGGGGCTGCAGACATACTGTACTTGGTTCAAGAGATCCAAATTCAAATCCTCACACAAGCAGGCCTAGCATCATAGCAACAGGGCCAACTGGGCCCTGCTATGGAATTCTTTTCCACGGGGCCTCAACTCTTAATTCTCGGTCTTTTTATAAAAAAAAAAAAAAAAAAAAAGAAACTCAAGGATAACAAAGAAAACTAAGTGCAGTGAGCTCAGAGAGCCGCAGTGGGTTTGGCAGCACTATATCTTCGATGTGAGAAATCCTCACATTTCTGAATCTCCCATTTCTTTAAGCACCGGATTCTTTGCTGAAAACAGTACCCAATCACTCCCTGCCCCTCCTCTCTCACCCAGAGACACTCTCCAATAGCCCAGATACCTATTTAATGGCTTGTGTTTGCCTCCCCCTTGAAAAAGAAAGGACCCCTGTGGAATTGGTGTTGATATTACATTTTTTTTTTTAGACAACAACAAAAACTTCTGAAAAGAGAAAAAAATACCATGCTGCATTTCATTTTTCCTTTGTTAGCAAGATCTACAACAGGGCTGGGCTCCCTTGGGCAATGCCTGATTCTTAGGTGAGCAGGGCGGATCCTTCTCCCAGCACAAGGTCCCCTCCACTGATAATCAGAGAGGACACCCTGTGCAAAGCCACTGCATTCAACATAGACCAGAGTGTGTCCCATCCCTTCTGTCTCAGCTGGGAGTCCCCCGAGTTGCAGAATAACTGTCAAGGTGGGATATGCTGCCATTTATCTATGCAAGTAGACTAAGCCAGCAGATGCGGGCACACCTAACTGGGCAGATTGTCAAAGCCAGAACAGTGAGGCAGACACACACACAAAGAGGCTGCAGTAGGGCACATCCCCCTGGTGCTCCGTCAGTGACTACTTCCATGTACTTCTCCCAGCCTCTGCGAAGCAGATTGACAGGCAGGACTCAGCTCTGCAATTCTCACTGCCATCAATGCTATCACATTGACACTGTCTATATACCCTTTCCCCTGGGTCTCTAGGATCCGTTTTTTGGTGGTGGTGTTTTTATTTTATTTTATTTTATTTTATTTTATTTTATTTTATTTTTTATTTTTGGACAGTAACCACCTGCATTGAATCTTTCCATCACCCTCCACTCGTTGTGGCATGTTTGATAATCACACGTGTACATGTAACCTGCGATCTACCATTTGATTGATAAGCATATCGATAATAAGATTCAGAAGGAACAAAGAGCTTGCAGTTGCCATGGTACTGATTCCAAATGAGACCTCAAGAACTCAGTCAAGTGAAGGTGAGAAGACTGGTGTAGCTTAGTAAACTAAGTGATCCTCAATAAATAACTGTAATGCTCTGTATCACTGACATGGCTGGTTCACAACACCCATGTACCAGTGTCTACCCAACAATGCTGCATATGATCTCATGACACACCTAGAATTATCTGTCGTATTCTCTCACATTGAATTACATCTTGCATTTTGTAATTCATGGTTTACAGAGTAAACCAAAGAGAGATAAATTCAGACTAATTGTCTTCACTCAACAGATAAAATGTGGAGGTTCAAGAATGATACTAGCAGTTTACCCAACAACTTATTAATGCAGGACTCCAGGCCAATGTCCCTAACGTCATTGCCTACCAAGTAAAGGCAAGCCCATCCATTGCACAGACTTTCCAGGTTCTCTTCACAAACACTGACTCTCTTGTCCTCACACATGAGCTCTTGGTGTTTGTCTGGGTCACCTGCAGTCTCACTCTGAGAAAACAATATGGTTTTCATTGTAAAGCTCTCAATCTGGTCATGGAGGCCTTGGCTTCCTAATGTCAATCTACAGTGGTCCAGACTTACAGATCCAGGGCTCAACACCTTCAACCACACTAACAGCAATCCTTAGCCTGCCATCTCAGCCAATCCCGGAGAACATCTGTCCTAACACACACGTTCACTAGCTGATTTGAAATCCCTGCCTCTCCATGAGGAGAGCTGGATGATCAGTCCATCCTAGACAGGAAAGACAACAGGTAAAGCTGAGCTGCTCCTGTTGTGGTCCAGGGGCTCAGCAGATGTCTCTTCCCAACTCCTCAGCACCTTCACTGTTGGATCCCGACTGCTTGTGGACATTCAGGAAACACCATGGCTGCTCTAATCCCTCTACCTCTGGAGCCTGGCGGAGGAGACTTCAAGTCCAGATGAGCTCATGAGGTAGAAAACCACAACAGGGAGTCACAGCACAGCAATACCCCAGACCTCTCGTGTTGCTCTTTTTTCCTAGAAGACAACACTTCATTTTGGGAAAAAATACTCTGTAAAATTTTATTCTTCAAAACTTACTTAGAATGAGTTCTGACATGGTGACAGTCCCCACAGGCGCAGAGGGAGAGCTTGAATTGGGTGAGAATATCCACAGAGAAGTAAAACCCAGACTGATGGTCAGGACTCGGACGGCAGAGCCAGTTGTGTGCAGCCCCAACCTGGTGGGAACTGAACCCAACCAGAACTGATGCAACTTCTCCTTAAGCGAAACAGAGATGCAGATTTCCAATTATTCCCAAGAAAACCCAAAGACAACCTGGGTGCAGTCCCCAAGGCCAGATGCATGTCTTTTGGGGATACCCACTTAACAAGAGTCTAGAAAAGGAGCTTATTTACAGCCCGACTTCAACCTGAGGTTAATATTACTACAACAATGGCAAGATGCCCCTATGCTTGGAGGTCCCACCTGGGGAGAGGACACAGTTGGAGAAACGATAATGGGTCTACTGGGATCAGGGACTCCTGAGGACTCAGGTTATTTGGTCACCTGAGCTCCATTGATGCAGAATGGCAGCCTACAAAATAACAAAGTCACTCTGTCCAGCCACTATTTTCCTAACTCATAGCTATCTTGGGCCTCTGACATTTGAAGGCCACCGACAAGGTTCTTGACACTGCAGAATAGCTCCCTGTCCCCAGGACTACAATGAATGACAGACTCCCTTTTCCTAGTAGTCTGCTGCTGAACCCTATGCAAAGGTGATGGGGTATGGAAGGCTGGGATGCACTTCCCAGGAGTGTCCAAACAGCTTCATAATGACAGGGACACCATTTCATCTTTCCATCCTAGTGACTATTAGACTTGCTCCCTCCAGCTCTCAATGTTTAGTGCTGATGGATTCTCCTTGCAGAGAATCCAGAATCAGACGCTTCAAGAGCACAGTGATTTGAACATGGCTTGTCTACTATGTCACTACTGTGCCCTAGCGATCCACCTCAGCAGTAGCACAGAGTAAGAACTAGTCTGTAACACTCATGTGACACCCTACAGCTCTTCTCTAAGAAACAGAAAATGCTCATTCAACAGAGCATGCATGGGTTGGGTGGCATTCGGCTCCATGTACACTGAGATGTTTATAAGACTCATGTCCTGTCATCTGCACTTTGTTGGGATGACCCTGCATGGGGAAGAGCCAATCCCAGCTTCCTAAGAACAAGCAGTCTGACTCTGGGCTCTGGGCCAACTCTGGGCACTTGGTACAGGACCTGAGCTCTAAGCTTCCTCCGAGACTCAGGCCTCCTGTAAAATTAACCATCACTTGCTAAGTTGCAGTGACCTGGTTAAGAGCTCAGAGACGCTATTAAACAAACGTGGGTGATAGTGAAAGTCAGTGAAATGGCGCTTTTGCTAGGCAGAGGGACATACTGCAGGGGCTTAGAAATGTTGTTGTCTTTAGCTGCATATGTATCAAAAGATGGCCTAGTCGGCCATCACTGCAAAGAGAGGCCCATTGGACTTGCAAACTTTATATGCCCCAGTACAGGGGAACGCCAGGGCCAAAAAGGGGGAGTGGGTGGGTAGGGGATTGGGGGGGGTGGGTATGGGGGACCTTTGGGATAGCATTGAAAATGTAAACGAGGAAAATACCTAATTAAAAATAAATAAATAAATAAATAAATAAATAAATAAATAAATAAATAAATAAATAGCTACAGAGAACAAAAAAAAAAAAAAGAAATGTTTCCATGTTGTGATTAAGTTACTGTCATTCATGGAAGTCATCTACACATCAGCAGTGGGAGGATGTTCCTCATGGCATTCCCTGTGATGTTAGGAACCTCTGCGTGTGAGGTGCCTGTTAAAGGGATTGGTAAGGCAGAGAAAGGAAGCACGTACCATACCGAGGAAGGGAACAGGAGCCAAGGTTTTGAGGTGAAAATTTCAAAGTCCACACCACTCTCACTGTGGGTTTACTACAGAGTGGGCACGGTCACCAAAGGAAGCTATCATCTGATTAAAAATGAGGACAGGCTATTTTTCTTCCTCCAGTATTTCTTTATAAAAAATGAATTTCAATAACTGCAAAGCCAATAGACGTTTTAAACATAAAAACAATGTAAAACTGATCACAGAAAAAAAAAGTTCATGTTTAATCCATCCAGGGCTTCAAAAATCACTAACTAAAAAGCTAGGCACGGGGCGCTTCTAGCATGCTAATTTTCAGTTGGGGGTTGGGGAGTCAGGAGGGTTGCCTGAAGCTTGAGGGCAGCCTGGGCGACTCATAGAGTCCAGGACAGGAGGAGCTTCAGCGCATGACTGTCTCACAGAAACAAACAGCAGAGAGTAAATCATCAAACAAATAGCAATGACTTAAAAGATGCTGCCGACAGAACAACATGATGTGTACAGGAAATCAAACAGCTGGAAGATGCTGTTCCCAATGAGCAAAGGAAAACTCCAAATGCCCAGGCAGTGAGGTTCTAAGTTCCTGGAACACCCCATTGAGAATGGTTCAAAATAACACAGTTCATGAACCCTGGAGCATGTCAATATCTGCCCAAACTGCACAATTGACTCACTGACCCAATAATCTTATTTCTCAGCACCCAGCCAAAGTTAGTCAGTTACCATGGCCCCGCTTGCAATGCGAGACTGGAAGCCACACAAAGAGAAGGCTCGTGACATGAAGCGGAGCTCCTCAAGGTGGGAGACTTCGGAAAGAGCAGGAAAGCTGCATGCATTCGAGTGGAAAGAGCTGCAGAGCGTATGATGTAAAAACTGCAAGGCATTCAGGGATGCACAGTATAGGCTGCATTTACAGGCTTAAGCATTAGATGAGCACCAATATGCTAACCGAAGCTGTTACCTAAGGAGGTTGGGAGGGCTGCACCAGGCCCAGAATGGTCACAGGAAAACATCAGCAAGATTCCCAACAGAGACCTTTTATTTATTCATTCCTGTATTTATGTGTGCTAAGTGTGCTAATGTGTTTATATAGGTGCACATTCTCTCTCTCTCTCTCTCTCTCTCTCTCTCTCTCTCTCTCTCTCTGTGTGTGTGTGTGTGTGTGTGTGTACTTGTAATAGGGCAGAGGTCAACCTCAAGCATCATTCCTCAGGCACTGTCCACCTTATGTTTTGAGACAGGGTCTCTTACTGGGATCTGGGGCTCGCCAAATCAGCTAGGCTAGACTGGCTGCTTATCTCCTCATCTATAGCACCAGGATTCCAGGCATTGATGTACCCCTATGCCCAGCCTTTCACATGAGCACTGGGGCTTGAACTCAGATTCTCATGCTCACCTAGTAAGCAATTTACTAATGGAATAGTCTCTTCAGCCAGAAAACTCTCTCTCTCTCTCTTTCTCTCTCTCTCTCTCTCTCTCTCTCTCTCTCTCTCTCTCTCTCTCTCTCTCTATATATATATATATATATATATATATATATATATATATATATACACACACACACACACACCTACCTACCTTTAGGAAAGTTTAACACATGATGTTCACTCACTAATAAGTGGATATTAGCCCAGAAACTTAGAATACCCAAGATACAATTTGTAAAACATATGAAACTCAAGAAGGAAGACCAAAGTGTGGATATTTCTTTCCTTCCTAGAATGGGGAACAAAATACCCATTGAAGGAGTTACAGAGACAAAGTTCAGAGCTGAGACAGAAGGAAGGATCATCCAGAGACTGCCCCACTTGGGCATCTATCCCATAAACAACCAACAAACCCAGACACAGCAATTTTTGGCTGACAGGACCCTGATATAGCTATCTCTTGTGAGGCTATGGCAGTGCCTGGCAAATACAGAAGTGGATGCTTGAAGTCATCTATTGGCTGGAACACAGGGCCCCCAATCAAGGAGCTAGAGAAAGTACCCAAGGAGCTAAAGGGGTCTGCAATCCTTTAGGAGGACCAACAATATGAAGTAACGAGTATCCCCCCAGAGCTTGCATATATAGCAGCAGAGGATGGCCTAGTTGGCCATCAATGGGAGGAGAGGCCCTTGGTCTTGCAAAGATTATATGCCCCAGTATAGGAGTATGCTAGGGCCAGGAAGCAGGAGTGGGTGGGTTGGGGAGCAGGGCAGGGGGAGGGTAGAGGGGACTTTTCGGAGAGGAAACTAGGAACAGGGATAGCATTTGAAATGTAAATGAAGAAAATATCTAATAAAAAAGAAAAAAAAGTTTAACTAGGTTTTATAAACTACAGAGATTTTAATAAAAGAAGCATTGTGGCCACTGTGACCATCGTGGTAATTCAGAATAGATGGTCCATAACTTGTTTTCTTTATTCTACTGAAGAGGGGTGACCACACATGATAACTGAATTCCAAAACTGTCCGTGTAGATCTGATCTCCCGAGTGTCTCTTCCTTATTTAAAAATCTGAAATCTACTCGATTGTCAAAAGGAACAATGCCTTCGACTCATCCCCATCAGAGAAGAAGTGACTCAAGCATTTCTCATCGCTGAGTCGAACCTCCAGGTTGTCAGCCTTTGGGAAGGAGCTTCATTATTCCATAGAAGAAGGGAGAAGCAACATAAAGTCTAGCAAGAACTTAAAAAGGAGAGTAGTTGGGCTAGGGAGACAAGTCAGTAAGCGAAGTGCCTGCTGCTCAAGCATGAGGAGGACCGGAGTCCAGATGCCCGGGGCCCATGTAAAGTCAGATGTGCTGGCAGGTCTGTAAGCCCGCACTGTGGGGAGGGTCGGGGTGGGAGAGAGACCGGTAGATCCTCGGGGCTCATTGGCTAGAGGCCAGAATTCGGTATCAGGTGGCTTCCCCAATTATTCTCCAGCTCTTTTTAAAATAACATTTTTATTTATTCTTTGATAAATTCATACATATATTTTGATCAGATTCTTTCCTCCCCACCTCCTTAAACACCACTTCCCCCGACACACACACCAAACTTCATTTTCTCCTTCTTTTTTTTAAAAAGCAAAAGCAAACACAAAACATGGGGTCCCGTTTGTGCTGGCTGACTACTGGATGTGAGGCCTGCCCTGGAGTGTGGCCAATATACCCAGTGTCACTCCACTAAAGAAAAGTGACTTTCCCCACCTAATAGCAATCAAATCCCTACTGCTTTGTGGGGAGGGGTGGGACTTCACGGCCACTTCCCCACCTCCTTGCTGGGATGTGTCTGGCTCGAGCTTATGCAGACCTTATGCACGCTGCCTCAGTCTCATGAGTTCACGTGTACCATGCGCCTTGTTGTGTCCCGAGGCACGGTGTTATCTTGGAGTCATCTACTGCCTCTGGTTCCCACAGTCTTCCTGCCTCCAGTTCAGCATAGATCCCTGAGGCCTGAGGGGAGGGGTGTGATACAGACATCCAATATCGGGCTGAGCATTCCCCAATCCCTTCTCTGCATGTTAGCAGCTGTGGGTTTCGTTGCTACTTACCATCTACTTAGAGAACCTTCTCTGATGAGGGCTGAGCATTGCACCGACCTGAAGTTCTGGTTCATACTGTGACTGAGACCCCAATCAGTACCAGATCACAGTGGTGGGTGGGATGATTTCTCGAAATCAGGTCACTAACTGAATCTGGAACTAAAGATAACATTCCCAAACCCTATCTTCAACTTTAAAATTTGAAAAATCTCATCAAGTTGCTGGGTTGACCTTGAATTCACTCTGCAACCCAAGCTGGCCTGGATGTCGCAACCCTTCTGCCTCAGCCTCCCCATGAGCTGAAATTACAGGCCTGAAGCACATGCTTAGTTTGTGAACACACTTGATAGCAGGAAAGTGAGACAGAAGGAAGATGAAGTGATGAGGATCTTGTTGACAGTCACCACATCAGCTGTCCTTTGATTCTGATCACTGCACTTAGGGCAACACCACCAGTATGTGTGGTACTCCTGCAGTCATGACTCGGCCACTCCCTCCCTCAGAATCTGAGGACCCTGCTCAGACAGCCATTTTTCCTCTAGAATTCTATACTGTTCAATACTCAAGAGGTCTAAATTGAAATCCAGACTGAGCTAGTCCTCAGTCCGTCCTAACATCCACATCTTTCATTCCACTGGTGAGTATTCTGCTACAGTGAGGCCCAGAGTTTAGCAGACTGTAACTATAATGGACCACACAGTCAATACTTGCGGCTCTGTCGACCACAGCACCCCATGGACCACTAAACCCTGATGCTCAGGCCTAAAAGCATGCAGAGATAATGTGTAACCCAAGGCCTGGCTGGGATCCAAGGGCACAGGCTAGTGGCCAGACTCAGCCCACGTACCATATGCTGATCCATGGGGTGAAGCCTAGTGACTCTCGAGCCATGATGAAAAGCCCTCTCCAGCCCAAGCCTTTCCCTTCTGTGCATGTCTTTCTGTCTCAGGAAAACCTAACTTCAGAAATACAGGATTTCTGAAATTAGGGTTTGATTCCAAATCCGTAAGCCAGGAATAAGCCTAATTCTGACCTCTCTACACATCTAGGGCCACTGGTCTCTGCGCTACGACCTGGCCACCCCGTGGATATCACAGGAAGGGATATGCTTGCTCTCCAGCCACCTTAGGAAAGGTTTAATGGGAGCATCGCGCAGAAGAGAAACTGAGGAAGGCTAATGAAACAAATCCAATCTAACTCTGGTTAAACCCCTGGTGATTCTGATGTGAATGTTAGGTCTCCATACAAGGAGCCTGATGCTGTATTAGGGAGCGTGCAGCCTTGCCACATAGAGGCCTGCTGATGTGAGTCTCAGCTCAGCAAACGGTCAGTGGCAGCAAAAGCAACCTGCAGTGACCACAGCTCAGCTACCAAGTCCCCACTAAACCCCCACATCCTCCACCCATCCATCCCCTGGAATGTTTCAGCCACATTGTCTCCTGGCCAGAAAACTTACGGTTTTAAAGTCCCACAAGGAGCCCGAAGTCACAAAATGAGTCACTATCAGAGTCTAGTCTGAAGCAGAGACAAGTTGGCTATGAATTCAACTTTTATCCACCAATACCACACAGTTCCTGGGCCTCTTGGATGCTGCTGCTGGGCTTCTGTCACATCATCATTGGGTGAGGACTTTGGCTGGACTAACCAGCTGTCCATATAACATGTGTCCTGCAAAAATGCTTTCCCATATCTGCAGGGAGGTGCTGCTGGGAGGCTGGGCCTGGGTACAACCACAAAACAGAAGCCAGTCCATAGTCTCAATAGCACTTTTGACCAGAAGGGGACACAACTATGAACCATAGCTGGCAACCACAGTCCCAAGAAACAAGTACAACAAGCAGCCACTTTCACAGATGACTGATATACATTCTGAGGACTGGAGAGGGAAGGAGGAGTGAAGTCAGCCACTTTCACAGATGACTCATCCACATTCTGAGGACTAGAGAGGGAAGGAGCAGAGAAGTCTAGGAAGTACCAAGAGGTACTTCAACCCTGAAGTTCAACCCTCGCAACCCTGATTCTAGCCCTAGGAATTGAGAATCAGCTAAAACAAGGAACAGCCCATCTGGGATTGTGTTCCTACATGGAAGGCCATGCTAAAAGTGAAAACTACATTATCAACACTACAAGCCTCGTGAACTATGAAGGGTGCATGGGGCTAAGGATAAGAAATTATGTAATTTTAATTTCATTTGCCAGCAACAAGAAAGGTTGGCTGCCCAAGTTTACCAGGTGAACCGAGTGCCTTGGCATTTACCATGTCACTCAGCCTGAGATGCACCCAGGCAGCTGAGGGAACCTGCCCACAGTCCCAAACTCAGAGTGACGAGGTGGCAGAGAAGAGGAGGTGGACTCTCATCAAGGTTGGAATCCACTTCACTCTTGGCTTTTGCTGAGGCTTCAAGAGGTGGGAGGGCTCCGGGGGCATCTTGCATAATGCTACAGGACTGATAGGAGCCGTAAGGAGGGAGCAATTCACCTCCAGGCTGTATAGAAAAAAAAAGGACTCCTTCCCCAAGCTTCTGTGCTTATAAACCAACCTGCAGTTCCTGTGCTTTGCAAACCAGCAAGGAAACAAACAAACAAACAAACAAACAAACCAGGAGAGGTGCCAGAGTGATGAGCAATGAGGCAGCACTGGAATGTGAAGGGATCAGCCCAATGTCTCATGAGCAGTGACAGGCACCTGGGGTCTTGGGGACCTGCTAAGAGCAAGACAGTTCCCTGATGGGCAGCTCTTTCTTTTGTTCCTTTTGCATTTTCTGAGACAGGCGCTCATTAGCCCAGAGTCTCCTGAGTTTCAGGATTAGATCTGGGCAACCATCACACATGGCTTATAAACAGTGCTGAGGACAGAACCCAAGGTGTTATGCACACTAGGCAAACACCCTAATAGCTGGGCCAGCACATACCCACCACAGGCTTTCCTGGACTTTCCCACCATCACAACTCTTGCCCCAATCCATCCTCTCAGTGGTACTTAGCAGCTTGCTAATGGCCTAGTGGGGAGCTACAGACTCTGGCAGACTCCCTGCAGCAAGCAGGCACAGGATGACCTAGGAATTGGACTCCTGTCTCCCTATTTGTTTCTGCCACCAACTCTATGAACTTCCAGCTGCACAAGGACTCTCTAGGTCTGACTTCGACTTTATTTTTGGCATAGAGTAAAGTCATATTACCTCCCTCCTCTCCCTTTTATGGGCCTTGGATAAACAACACAGGAATTGCCATCTCCACTAGAATGGCTGGTCACAGAGTCCCCATCCATGACATTCCTCATCACCATGACCAAGTCCCAAGTGCCAAAGACAACAGCCAGTGTCAAGAAACCAGACAGCTGGAGCAAGAGGAAATTAGGCAAGGGTTCGCAGGCTTGGAAATGGAAGAGAACATGGGGGAAATCTGTACACTACACTGCTGTCCCAGAGGAACCCATGTGACTTCCTGGTGAGTGCTAAGTCCAGTTTGTGAGTCCAGCCAATGGTAGAGTTTGCAATAAAAACAAGACAAAAGGACAGTGGGAAACCCAGATGCGATATCAAAACATCAGATAGAAGCTGAAGAGATGGCTCCTTTCAAAGGACCCAAGTTCAATTCTCAGGACCCACATGGCAGCTCACAGACATCTGTAACACCAGTTCCAGGAAATCAGATTCCTTCTTCTGGCAGAAGCCAGGCATGTGCATAAAACACAGACATACATGCTAGCAAAACACTCAAATACATACTTTAAAAAATTAAAAATGTTAGATAAAATGGCAGTTATTTTTTTCTGTCTTTACTAGAAGTTCTAGGAAGCCATACTTCATATTAAAAGAAACAAAGAAAAAAATATGGCTTCTCAAAATGTTCATACAGTAGAGTCAGGAGTGACCCTATTACTCATAATCTAGATGCTCAGAGCCTTCAATTGTTGTTATGAATTATTCTGTGGGACTGAATGGTAGAGTGCTTGCTTAGCATGCAGAAGGGTCTAAGGACCATCCTCAGTACTAAAAAATAATTTAAAGAAAGATTGATAAAATTATTATATTGTATATGAGAGTAAATCTTATATTCGGTATTTTTAATCTTTTTCTTTTGCATGTGTGCACGAGTATGCACCTATATGCACAGCAATGTGGCAGGTGACAGGTCAAAGTCAATGTTGAGTGTTTTCCTTGACTGCTTTGAATCTTTATCCTTTGGGACAGTCACTGAACCTGGGGTTCACTGATTGGTCTAGACTGGCTGGCCAATGTGTTTCATGGATTTGAGTATCTGACATTTTTTTTTAAAAGGTTTGGGTACAATTGTGTATAGAGGCACATAGATAACCTGGTATCTGTTTTTTTTTTTTTTTCTTTTCTTTCTCCCAGCCTCCTCCTCACGCATAGGACCTGGGATCTGAATTTGGATCCTCTTGTATGTGGGGCACTTTACCAGTGAGCCATCTCTCTGCCTTTCAGTGATAAAATAGCATCACTAGAGAGGCTGGAGGAAACACATTGGTGATAGATTCATTTATGTCCCAGATGATGGTAAGTTTTGTATGTGTGTTAACTCATCTGCAAACTCAGTCATATACAGTAAATGAGCACAGCTTCTTAAATGTCAGACGTACCTCACTAGAGTGACTTTTGAAAGCTGGGGGGAATAAGAGATTTTGTGCACTAAATTCTGTGTAGCATGTAATTTTGCAGCAATAAATTGGGGCTCCAAACTGAGCAAAGCAAAGGGCAGCCGGCAGAGAATTAGGGCCTAGGGCTCACCCATAGGTTGAAAACTGGCCATACAGCTGGTTCACTGCCATAGCACCCTGGGGCTGATGTATGGCTGACTTGCAGCATGGATCCCCACCACAGCCTAACATGCTCTCGGCAGGCTTCCTAAAGCCCCTGCCCTTTGTGGGCCTTGTTCCATACGGTGAGGAAAATGGTATTTGCATGCTTTTGTCTCTTATGGCTGCTGGAATCAATTATCACAGTCAGGCTAGAACATAATAGAAATTAATTGCCCCACAGTTCTGGACCCTGGAGCCAAAGGGAGGACATTGGTAAGTTGGCTCCTGAGCACCATGACAAGAAACGTGGTACATCTTCCTCCCTGTTGTGTCTCTGTCCCCACACTCCTCCCTCTTACAAGAACACAACCTCAACTGAGTTGAGGCACCAACCCTATAGTAAGCGACCTTCAACCTCATAACCTCTGCCCAAGACTGCCGGCTCCCATTCTGAGGTACTGAGTCCAGGCAAGGGCTGCAGTAGAAATCCTGAAGTTTAAGGGAACACAATTTATCTACACCAGCATTGATTCCCCAGTGGGCATCAGCAGGTTGGCAGATGCAGCCAATAAGACTTGGCTCAATCAATGGGACACCATCATTATGGTCTCCATTCCCACCTCGTCACCAGCATTCCAAGAGCCTCGCCCCTGAGGATGAGCATCTCCTAAAGTAACAATGGGATGTTGTGCTTCAAGGCAACAATCATTGAGTATGCCTGAGTCCAGCCACTGGTCTTACCATGTGACCTCATGCTGTGGCTATAGCATCATTGACCTTAGACCTCTCTGATCATAGCCATCACCCAGGCTTCATTGGCCTCCCAGGTCCACTGCAGACTTTAAGATACACAAAGGGCACTGTTAATACTGTCACCTCTCTGAGGACAATCCTCAGACATTCTGGGGGCTGCTACATCAGTCTCGGAGTGTCTACCATGCTCCACAGAAGAATCTATTTGCTTTCCTGAACATTGTGGCTAGATTATTTTGTAAAGATAAATAAATAAACAATTGTACAGGTAATTCCAGCTGCTATTTTAGAAACTCGAGAAAATGAGTGTTTTGTCAAGTACGTTGGCTTCCTGTGCTCAGGACAGACCCGCCGCCACTGGTAGAATACTAAGAGCTAAGTCTTCCATGCCAGGACGCTGTCTCACGGGCTCGGCCTCATTACTGCCACAGCCACAAGAGCTCATTCAATTCCAGGAGTCTCTTCAGTGTTCCCAGAATAAATCACTGGTTTGCCCCAGCTGGGAAGCAAGGAATAATTGGCAGAGCTGGCTACACCAGTCAGGCAGGAGCCCATGCTGTGATTCGTACTGATCCATTTGGCTGAGCTCTGTGTGTTAACTGGCCTCTCTTGCACCCAACACCACCCCAAAAGGATTGCCCCTGTTCTGACTCTTAAATAATACCACATAATACTCTCTTCTGGGATTTCTTGTGTAACTAATGAAAGACAAAAGTTTCCAGAACATGCCTCACCCAACCTTCTCAATGGTGGTCCCTAGAGGTAAAGGGACTATTGTCCAGACAGGATGAGCTAGGTCTACCTATGACCTTAGATGAAATCACCTTGGGAAGTGGTATTCTGTCTTCATCAATAATGGCATTTTTCTCCAGTCATGGCTACAATACCATTGAGAGGGTCAGCCATAGCCTAAGTGTGTGCAGTTTAAAAGGATCCCAGGGGCATTCCAGCAACAAGCATCATTTGAAAAGGCAGTCACTGTGCCCAACACTAGGGGTATGGACAATTTACAGAACACACAGATCCATTCTGGAAAACCTCTGTGTTCCTTGAAATGTGGATAAAAGTCTAACCCCCTACCAAGCAAGTTTAGTGCTTTGAGTTTAAAGGGAGACCCATGTTCTTTAGTCATTTATTCCTTTAATCTTGAGTCCAGGAAACTCTTGGTCATATTCATGTTCATTTCTTAAGAACAAAGAAATCTGCAAGAGGGCTCTGAGTTGGCCTTCTCCTAAAAGCCCACAACGGTTCAAGTGTAGGCTGATGATATTGGGAAGTGTTTCCCACAAAACCCAGTTACAGACATGGAGAAGTGAAGCAGACAAGGAAAGACAGCCAGGGAAGGGGCCATCTTCTGGAGGATGAGTGATGCTACTGGATGCTTAACCCCAGGGGAAATCTGAGATGCCAACTCACACTCTGTCTCACAGTTAACCCTTTTAGGTTGCAAGGAACTGGTGGTGTCCGGCACACTTCACCATCCATCAGCTGAGGGATGCTCTAGGTTGGAGCCTGGACTACTGGACTTGCTGCCTTCCAGCCACAACACAGGCTCTGCAGAGGCACTTCTCATATAAGCAAATGCCAGTACCCACAGTGGACAACCAGACACTGAGGGTGGAGCAGGCAAGAGTGACATATTGTCATCCCCACAGCTCACATGGAGCCACTTTCTTCACTTGTTCCTCCTACACTGGGCGCTGAAGGAAACCAGGAGTGTTTCCTCCAGAAGGTGATAAAGGAGCTGTCATGATGTGACTGTGCAGTGCCCCGCCCCCAGGCTCATAGGTTTGAACACCTAGTTTTCACTTGGTGGTATTGTTTGGGTTGGTTGTGAACTCTTGAGGAGTTGTAGCTTTGCTGGAAGAAGTGGTTTAAAGGGGTTTTGTAGTCAACTCCACATCTTGTTCTCTCCCTTTCTGCATTCTGACTTCGGATTAAACTGAGAGCAGCTGGCCTAATGCTCTGTGGCCACGCTTCCTCTGCCATGGACTGCCCTGGAACTCTAAGGCTGGAATAAATCCTTTCTTCCCTAAGTTGCTTGTGTCTAGCTATTTTATCACAGCAACAGAAAGTAACTATGATGAGAGCTGTGTCTCTGGGTGAACTGAGTTTCATATAAGATTTTCAGTGGTAGTGTGGTGTTTGGGGTAAGTTAAACAAGCTGGAATTGGTGAGCTCTCTGTTCAGAAAGGGACCCTGCCTATATAAATTCAGGGGAGAGCTCTTGAGGAAAATACTAGTCATTAACTTTTGACTTTCCCATTCATTCCCACACATATGCACATGTATAAGCACACACACACACACACACACTCCCACACATATGCACATGTATGAGCACACACATACATGTATGAAAATCACAAACACATACACATGAAAAGAAGGAAAGGAGGGAGGAAGGAAGAAAGATGGAAGGATGAGAAGCCAGAAAGTTGGAGGAAAGTTGCACCAGTTGACTTCCTAACCTCAAACTTTCTGCATCTGAGACATTTGAGGACACCTTTTCTGTATTGGCCTTCCACAGAAAGACTTGATTTCTCTACTTGGGATTAAAAGAAAGTGGTTGTTTAAGGTGGTCATATGAGTATACATGACAATATTACCCAGCAGCTTTAAATTGGAGTTATTTTTAATGTTAGATAATCCCCATACACACACACTAGGATGCAGAGATAATTGGCTTTGTAGAGAGCCAGCCATCTCTAGTTGTTGTGACTTGACTTCCTTGTTTTCCCAGAATTCAAGGTGGCTGTGTCCATGAGGTTTGATTAGGGCGAATGGTCAACCCAGTGTTCAAACCGCAGTCATTGGGATGTGCAAAGCACCCTGGATCCCCTGTCTCTGCCTCCAAAATGGTGGGCTTACACTCAATCCCCAATCTGAATGGCTTTTAGATGTTTTTGGGATTCTGAACTCCAGTCCTCAAGTTTGTGTGACAAGCACACTCTCCTGAGTCAGCTCTTCCGCTCTCATCTGTACTTTAAAATCATCACTACCATGACATCACCCTCCTCACTGAGCAACACATTCAGAGGTCAACCGGACATGGATGCTCTCAAGGATTACAAGGCCTTCAAGTTATAGCCAGCTCACCTCCCCGAAGTAAAGTCCGAGCCAGCCTTGGGTTCACATCCTGAGACCTCAGATGGCAGGATTAAGGAACACAGGTGTGTATGTAATCAGGAGAAAAAGGAGAGCAGATAACTAAGTAAGGGTTATAAATGTGACCGGTTATCTTAGTTAATGAGTACCATACTCCAGTGGGATGTACATTCAGATAGAGAAATGAGCTCAATAGTTTACACAAAGTTTTAGATATATTTAGTAAACAATGATATTTTTAAAGAAGCTGAGGATGTAGCTCAATTGATGAGAATACTTGCCTGGGATGCACAAGGCTCGGGGTTTAGCATGTAAACAACTACATATGGTATACCATACATGCCTATAACCCCAGCAATGAGAAGTTGGCAGCATGAATTCTAAGGTTACCCTTGGATATACAGTGATATTCCCAACTGAAACCAGACACAGTGACAAATTCTACATTTCTATTTGTGACACTGCCTAATGATTCCCAGGAGGAGGGATAGGGGCTGCCAGGTGATCTCATCAGGATGGACTCTCCCATGCAGGCTTCTTACGGTGGCCTTCAGGCAGCAGGGCGGCCTTGTTATGTGAGCGCAAAGGACTTTTTCAGAACAGTAGGAAGAGTAAGCCCCACAGTGGAAGTACAAGTTCAACTTTGTTCCCAAGGAAAACATGCTCTGTACAACAGACCTAACTCTCTTAACATCATCAGCCATAAACACAAAACATGAATTATATCCTTATCAAGCCCTTCTTGTCTCTAAGAACATGTTCAAGATTCCAAAGGCTGACTCTATACTTCATCTCTCGAGATCCCAAGAGATTCCCCTCATCCGTCCAAGGAACAGCAGGTATCTGAGAATGCCACAACCCCAAATGGTCCAGTTTCCACGAGGATTCAAACTTAGAGCTCATGAGCTCTGACAAGCTTAGACTTTCCTCTCCACATCAGGGCTGCCTGTGACCCTTGTCACCATTCACATCTGGGTATCATGGAAGACAAAAATGAAAACATAAACTGAGCAGAAACCAAATATCTGTGAAGCAACAGGCCTCCCTGTGACGTAAGAGAAGACAATGAGAAACAGTGAGCTGGCCGAATGTCAGCCTCAGGAGAAGAAAGCATTTGTTATTTTTTTCTCGGTTGCAAAAGCATTGCATGGTGTTTTCAAAAGAAATTACCAGAAAGGCACTAAGAAGATAAACTCTAAACCCACACGCCGGGAAATATCCAAAGGGTCCAACCTTACTCTAAACATTACGTAAAGCTCTCCAGAACAAGCACACAAATATGAACACGTGACTACAGATACATGTGCCCCATACAATTTAGGTTGGCATTAAACCAACCAGTGACTTTGCTGGCAGTTTCAAAGTCAAGAGCAGACTACACCGTGCTCTAGCTCTCCCCTTCTCCACACTTCAAGTTGGGGGAGTAAACAGGCCATCTGAGAAAGAGGAGCACCTCCAAACGAAAAGAGCTGGGATCCCCGAAAGGAGGCAAATTCTCATTTGTTTCCTGTTGCTGAGTGAACATTACAACCAAGAGCAACTTGGAGAGGGAAGGGTTCATTTCATCTTACAGGTTAAAATCTTAAAGAGAAAAAAAAAACTAAAAACAAAAAAAACCAACCAACCAACCAAGCAAACAAACAAACTAAAAACACCACCGAAGAATGCTTCTTACTAGTTTGTTCCCAGGTTCTCATTTAGCTACATTTCTTATACAGTGCAGGCCCCCACCTGCTTAGGAACAGCACCGCCCACAGTGGACTGAGCCCTCCTACATCAGTTTGCAATCGAGAGAATGTTCTAAGCAAGTCTGTAAGCCAATCTGATGGGGACTTTCTTCACTTGGGTTCCCCGCTGAGATATGTCAAGTTAACAGGAAAGATTAGCCATCATAAGGCAAGAGTTCTTACTGGGACCCATCTTAGCCACAGAACATTCAAGGATTGGAAGGGTCTGGAGAGAGGTTACCTAGCTGGCCTCTTCCTTAATAGGGGAGAAAACTAAGTTCTGAGGAAGTAGAATAAATGCCTAACCAGTGACCCTTCTAACTCCCACCATTTCTTTTCAACTTTGGCTCTCTCCTTTGGTTAGTATGGGAGTTCAGGGTTTGGAATGTATGTATGGTTTCATGCAACCATGGGCTTAGTGCCCAGCCTAAGACTCCGGTCTAGCAGTCTACTGCCATGAACCTAGCACTCAGGGGGTATAGGCTAAAGGGTTAAAAGTTCAAAGTCATTCAAAGTCATTCTTAGCTACACAGTGGGTTAAAGGCCAGGCTGGGCTATAGGAGACCCTGTGTCAAATAAAAGAAAATGTTTTGCACGCAGGGTCTTCACTTTCCCCATGGCACTTGCAGCCCACAGGATGTCCCTGGTTACAGTTGCCCAATGAACAACAACAACAACAAAAACAAAATGTTTCTTCCTCCAAAATCCTAGCAACAAACCTCAGTGAGGCTGAGGCTGACGTTGAGAAATTGAGACTGTAAGGTCAAGTCTGAGTGGATCTGGAGACCTCAGAGGGTTTGGCTCAGCTGCACAGATTCCACTTAAGGCATGGATCTTCGGAGGCTCCTCCTGAGGGAAGGAGGCAGGAGCATCTAAAACCATTTCTGAGAAAAAAAAAGCCAAGTGAAGTTTCCTTTTCCTCCTCCCCTATTTCCATTGGCTTTTCCAATGGTTCCATGGCTATAGCACATACTTCCCATCAGCGGGGCCAGGCTGCACATCTGTAAGGAACACTATTTCTCAGGATCTCAGAACATGCGGACTGAGAGGGTCCCAGGAAGCCAAGCTAGGGAGACAGTAACACAGAACAATGATTTCCATGAGTGCAGGTGCTTGCAGCACCCAGAGACCAGACAACCCCAGACTTCTAGGTACATTCTGGGGAGCACATAGGATGTGGGGGGGCTCAACTGTGGATTTTTACTTTTGTATTTACTTTTTAAAAAATATTTCAGCAATGCTACACCTGGATGAATTTCAAAGTGAGCCATGACCTTTGGGTTCCTAAATAACTCTCCACACGTGTGAAGAGATGCTCTGTTCACTCCTCAAGTCCTCCCTACCTACTATGCTTCCTTTCTACATTTCCCACCTCCTGACCACCCACAAAGATCATGCAGAAAGAGCAGATTACAAAGTTCTGAGGATTCCCAGGATCAGACCTGCTTGGAGTTGCAGATCTGCTGAGATATTTCCGAGGTGGCACATGGCCTGCCTCAGCCCTTATGGGGGTGGGGGGGCTATGTGCTTCCGATGGATCAGCAAGATGCTCTCTGCTTCAAGGGTAGTAACAAGGATCAGACAGAAATGTTCTACACAAGGATCTAGAGCCTACTCCAAGCACAGGGATATCAAAAGTGTAACTGGGGGACTGATGCTTGGTGTGATGCAGTTCCTAGGCTATGTCTTTCTTGTCCTTGCCTTTTCTATTGCACATCACTCATGGCATATGAGTCACCAAACCCAGGTACTGACTTGGCCTTTCTCCTCATCCCTCCCTTTGAGGTTGCTGAAGAAAGCCCTGTCACTCATCATTAGTGTGTGCCTTTTATAAAGCAGGCAGTAAGTTCACTGGTAACTCCTGCATTAATTATCCCCAGGAAAATGGACAGAGCAAGAGAATCTTGCATCTACTAGAGGATGTCAAGCCCCTCTATGAAAGGCAAGAGAAAGTAAATGGGGTCAAATGAGCCCAGGCAGACTTGAGTTTGAGCTAGACCAGAACATCATGGCAAGGTGGCACCTCTGCCACATGATGGAGATCCCTACACTTAAGAGAAGAATGGCTGTTGTGGGAACAAGCCTAGAAAATGTCTGCATCAGATGCCTATGTCAGACTGCAAGAGATCCCATATGGGAAAGAAAGTGCAAACATCCGGTCTTGAGAAAAACTCAACGTAAACATCTGTCTATATTGTTGAGACGTGATAGAGTCTGGAACACTGACTGTACCCTGATGCTGCATGCTGGAACGCCTCTAAACACCACAAGTCTACTTAACGTGAGCCAGGGTAACAGCAAAGGTGACAGGGTCCCTGTATGGCCATGTGCTGCAGGCAAAATAGAGAGCAACCCATCTTTATTCTAGGTCAAGCCTCAGAAATGGCCACCCAGGTAACCACAGGACTGAAAGCCAGAGGCCATACGAGATGCTCCAGGAACTCGATCAGTCACATTGATCTCCCCAGAGTAGCAGACAGAAAGCTATGACTTAGAACACAAATAAAGCAACAACATACTGAAGTTCCAGGAGCTTATCACTCTGATGCAGAAATGCTCCTCCCTGTAAGAGACTGAGGTGGTAGCTGCAGCCCATGGCCAAGAACTCCCTAGGGGGAGTAGCTCTCAACCTGTAGTTGAATGATCTTTTTGCAGGGGCTGCCTAGAACCATCAGAACACACAGATGTTTCCATTACAATTCATAACAGTAGCAAAATCACAGTGACGAAGAAGCAACAAAAACAATATTATGGTTGGGGTCACCCCAACATGAGGAACTGGATTAAAATGTCACAGCATTAGGAAGGTTGAGAACCACTGCCTTAGGGAGTTCACTATCTGTGGGTGGATAAAGATAAATGCTGACAGGGTTGGAGATCTGAAACTTTCCTTGTAGCACACTGTTGTATTGGCGATATAGCATGTCTTTTGCTTACCAGACTGAGTGAGTACCAAACAGCAGAGATGGGACCGTGAGAAGGGCTTTCTCTGGTTTGGTGTGGCATCCTGCCCCACACTTGTCTTCAGCAGCCCTCCAGAGTTTGCTAAGGGACAACAGCCCAGCCCAGTGGTGTTGAAAGCGCCTGCTCAGGCCAAGCAGAGTAGAGATCAAGTCTCACCACTGAGGGCGAGACCACGTGTTCTGACTATGTTGTGGCTAGAGAAGTCAGCTTATGCTCCCATCTGTCACCTTCAGAGCAATGGTGACAGAAGCCTTCCAGCGATCCGAGTGTATCCCTGGAATCCCATCCTAACTCCCCCACCCCAGTCTGGATGCATCCACGTTTAGAAGCCTCAGCTGTAACCCCAGAAGAAAAGCTGAGAATCTGACATGGAGCTGGCGAAAACAGACAGATTGGGACCGGCTGGTGGGAGGGGAGTGCGTGGTGGCCTGCAGAACCTACGAGACAATCCATGGTTCTAAGATTGGAAAGGGGGTGGGAGGGAGTGAAGACATTTCTTTTACTTAAAATAACAGCATTTGCAAAAAGGGTGGTCCTCAGGTTGTGCCTCCAGGTGTCCTGCCAGATATCAGGGGTCAGTGAGACCCAGAACATCACTAAATCCAAATGCTGCTGTACCGTCCAAACCCAGATACACTATTCAGACATGGCTCTGGGTCAACTAAACACAAAGCTGCTTAGAAACAGCACAGGGTGCCCACCCCCCACCCATGCAATCACTCTGTGCAGCGTGGTTCTTTGATCCAAACTCAACCAATGCCAATGGGACATTAAATAGGCCACTGGACAGGTAAACGTCTTGTTCATGATACTGTTTCAAAAAAGCCACTCCCACACTTCCCAGAGACCCCTGGATAAAGAGAAAGCCTATGTCAGATACAGTAGAGTCCAAAGAACTGAAGGATAGAACTACGTCTCTGGAGGATATTTTATTATCTGAGATGTGTTGGTGGGCCAGAGAAGGGGAAGTTGCAGTTATCTTCCTTAGGTGTTGTTTCATGGGACCAACTTAGTCCACACAGCCCCGAGTACCACTGATGAGAGTTTTCAACCACAAGTATCTCAAGATGTTTGACATTTCAGACTAAACCTATGAGGACAGCAAGGAGGCTCAGGAGTAAAAGCTCTTGCTGCTGAGTCTGATCCTTGGTACCTGTATCAAGGTTTGAGAAAAGAACCAACTCTACAGTGATCTCTCTCTCTCTCTCTCTCTCACTCTCTCTCTCTCTCTCCCTCCCCCCCCTCTCTCTCACACACACACACACAGACAGACACACACACACAAACACACACACACCAATACCAACACCAACACTATCAGTAACAACAATAAGTAATTAGAAAAATATAATGTATGTGTGTGTGTTCTACCTGCATGTATACATGTGCACCATGTGCCTAGTACCCACAAAGACCAGAGGAGGGCATTTGATCTCCAGGAAAGAGAGTTAAATGTTGTTATGAACCAACATATGGGTGCTGAGAAATGAAGCCAGGTCACCTGCAAGACTATAAAGTGCTCAGATCATGTACAGGGGAGCCCTCTATGCCTGCCTGCGTGTCTTCAGAAGCATGAATGGTTATCCTCAGCAGGAAGCCCAGCAGCCTGGTGGATACCATTGTAACAGATAGAGCATCAAAACTGACCCTAGGACAACAGAGGGACTCTGGGTCTAAGAGACTCTTGGACTTAGGACTCAACTGCAAATCATACTCCCTAGGGAGGGGGCATTTACTGCCCAGGGTACCTCAGTCTTGTCACCTGTCTCTAGGCTGTTTCTCACAGGTTGCCATGGGATGTATAAGAGGACTTCTAGTCTAAAATACAACCATCAATGATGACCAGTAAGAGAGAGAGAGAGAGTTGCAGGGCCTTCCTCAGGGTGCCTCTGACTCCCGAGCCCTAAGTGCCACACCTCTTTTGAGTATAGAACAAGCACTGGGTATCAAGGACCCCAAAGCCAGGGACTGTCCTCAGCAGTTTATCAGCAAATGGAGTGATCTTTTTTCAGAGCACTTCATCTCTGTAAAAGTAAACACAAGAAAAGAATTTGCCAGTGAGCATCCAGGACACCTCAATGGTCAGACAGTGTCCCCTGTGAATCAGACAACCCCTTAAATGTGGTCTGTGCTATTCTGAAACCCCCAATAAGCTCTCAGAAGGTTAAAAAGGATCATCTTATTTTGAAAGGCCCCAGAGGGCCTTTGGCCGTGTCCGATTTTTATAGCTTCATTCAGGGTCAGAAGATGTAGGGATTTTTAATTCCCTCTGAATTTAACCAGTATTTAAGTGTACCGATTATAGCTGGAAACACACGTCTCTTTCCAGCATGTGGTTGAAGAGGTGGACGGGGAAACAGCTTTGGAAATTTACAGCCCAGAAATAGCATGCGGTCTGACTGCTTGGGTAGAACCAACTCCTCTGTGACAAACAGGGAGAAGCCTAGCATCGACCAGCAAATAAAGACAGCCCAGACAGCAGGGATTTCTGTCCAGTTGCCCATTACTGGCCGCCAGGCAGGCTTCCCGAGTCTAGGACATACCAGGGACCAGCACACTCAGAGCTGGGAATGTGGTGATTGGACAGGCTGAAATAGGTGTGGGCCACTTGAGCAAGACAACCTGACAAGAGGCTGACTTACAGGAAGCAGTAAAGGAGATAAGAGCACTGGCTGCTCTTGCAGGACTGGGGTTCTTAGCACCCAAATGGTGGCTCACAACCATCTGTAACTCCAGTCCCAAGGCATCCAACACCCATCAGGCATACACACAATGCACACGTTTTCGAAAATAGATATTGGTGTGAGCTGGGGTGGGGGGAATAAATGTGAAATGTATCAACCATTTCCTAATTGCCTTACATGAAGGAACTACTATGCCTGGTTGTGGGAAAGCACATTAGAGGATTTGGAAGGGGCTTTTGAGATCTGCTGGTCCAGCCCCTGGCCAGCTCTGTGAAGCTCTGAGTTTCTGATATCAAGTTCCTGAACTTCTGACATGGGGTCAAAAGTAAATCAAGTTTCCAAGGGATTTGCAGGTATCCTGACTTTGTCTTGTAAGCATTGGCTGGAAGACCCTGGTGAACACAGGACACGGCTGTTTGTTTTGATCTGCGCCCAGGCAGAACGTTGTTGTAACTTAGTTTTAAGGAATAGGTTTCTTTAAAACAACCTGTGAGAAGCATTGCTACAATGCCATCCCCAAAATGACATCTGGAAACCCCTGCCCAGAATGATCCCTGCCATTTACTCAAAGCTAAATTTTCTGTGGTTCCACTTTTAAACACACGTTAACTCACAGTAAGACATGCAGAAGAAAAGGGACCCAGCTCTGTGCCACAGACACCTTGTAAATGTGCCTGGCAGTAAAACCTTGATGTATGCCCAAATTTCAAGTCTCTGGGGAATAATGAAAAATGTATGTGCATATGTGAGGAGGCCAGTGCCTTCATCGATCCCCACCCTGATGTTTGAGGCAGGGTCCCTCACTGAACCCAGAGCTTGCAATTCTGCTAGACTGGACTTCCAGCAAGCCCCATGGATTCCACCATGTCTGTCCCTCCAACCCTGGGATTGCAAGGCCATCTGTGTTTAACACAGATTCTGGGGGGCACCAAATTCAGACGTGCATGGCAGCCTCTTATGGACAAAGCCATCTCCCTGGCCAGATAATTATTAATCTTAATACTAGAGCAACGACCCTTCTTCATGTTGTGGACATAGGTAAAAGTTCTCTCAAAGGAGTGAGGCCTGAACTGTCTACCTAGCTCAAATGGATCAAAAATACTTCTACCTTGCCTGTTAGTCATGCCTCTTCACCGACTGACCATGTACACAGTGGTTATGGGACACCTCCTAGCAGAGAAGGGATCCCACCCACCTTCAGTGTTCTGCACAATGAAGTCAGCTTTGAGACACAGGGACTTTTGAGCATTCAGGAGCCACAAAGACAAAGCTGAGATGTCAGCTTCGCTCTGATGCTATAAAGACAAAATGTCTAGGCACAAAGTGGACTTCAAATGAAGCACTAAGGATCCAAAGGTCAGAGAGCAAGGGGACTCGTTGAGCTTGAAGAAGACCAGAGTTGAGTTCCCATCCCGCACACACTGTTCACCACAATGCCTTCCCACGATGGATCACCGAGCTTCACTTATAACCGAACATATCGCAACTGTCAAGAACAGGTAATTTCACCTCGTGTCAAAAGAGTCTTCTGACGAAATGGGAAATGGCAGGGTGGGGAGGGGGTGGGGTTTAGAAGTGATGAGCTGAGAGGTAAGAAAGCCACTTTTCTCTTAAATCAGATAAAAGCAGTTTAGGGAAAGGAAAAAGCACGGGCCAAACTTTCTCATGAGTAAAGGAAGAAAAATTTAAAACAAAATATGAGCAAATAGGATCCAGATGTGTGTGAGACACGTATTTAAACATGTTTCTCCAAGGACAGCAAGAGAATCTGACATTGCAATAAGCAACGTGTCACGTAACACGGGGTGGGGGTGGGGGGGGAAGACATGGTGGGAAATGGATCCGATCCCAACACATGGAGAGAAACCTCATCATACATCCTCAATAAAAACTGAAGATGGAGCGCTGAAAACAAAGGAAAAGAGAAGGCAGGATTTCCTTTACCTAATACACTGAACACAGAGAGAAGGTGGTAACAACCAGTCCTGGTTAGAATCAGGCATGGGGAAAAAACACATTTCATAGCTCTCCTTCCTCCCTGACCTACAAAAAAAAAAAAAAAAAACAGAAAAAGGAAGAAGAGTAAACTACTTTTCATTATTCACAACTGACTTTTATATGTTGGAGAACCTTCAGACAAATGTTAAAGAGTACTAAATATTTGGTAAGGTGACTACATGTGGGACCAGCGAAAGAGTCGACAAATGAGTCTGTAGACACTAACAGTCTGCCCTTCCCAAAGTAAGACAGCTGGGAACAAACACCATAGGAGAGGATGTCAGGGTTTTTACAGCTGTGATAAAACATCATGATCAAAAGCAACATGGGGAGGAAAGGGTTTATTTCAGTTTCTGATTCTCAGGTCACACACTCCATCACCCAGGGAAACTGGGGCAGGAACTTAAGGGGGGAACCTGGAGGCAGGAGCTGACACAGCGGTCAAGGATGAGTGCTGCTTCCTGGTTTGCTCAGTTTGCTTTCTTGTATCACCCAGGATCAACTGCTCAGAGATGGCCCCACCCACAGTGATCTGGGTCCTCCCACATCAATCACCAAACACGAAAAGGCACCACAGGCCAACTTGTTGGGGGGTGGGGGGGGCATTTCTCAGTTGAGGATCCCTCTTCTCAAGTGGCTCTAGCTAGTGACTATCAAGCTGACTTAGAACTAGCCACACAGATGGACAAGGCAAATCTATATGAAAGCACAAGATTGGAGAAAAGCTGTTAAGGAGGGATATGAGAGACACCAATGTCCCCCTAAAAAGGTACAGTGGGGGAAAATGGCAGTACTGTCTTCTTGACCTGCAGCCAGTCTATTCATCAATGGGGTTTGTTGGATTTGGGGTGTTTGTTTGTTTGTTTGCTTTAATCACTGTTATTGTTTAGGCTGGGTTTTGGTTTCCTTTTTGTTAACTCAATAAAATGCCATGGCCAAAGCAACTTAGGTTTTTAGGGAAGCACATAACTCACCTTACACTTCCAGGTCACAGTCCACCACTGAGGACAGTTAACGCAGGGATATACCAGGCAGGGTGCAGGGAGGAGCTCTGCTTGCTGGCCTTAAGGCTCACACTAGAGCTTTCTTATGCAGTCTAGGTCACCTACCTAGGAATGGTACCACCCATGGTGGACATGGCCCACCTACACCAGTTAACAGTTAACACCACAGCTCCCATAGACCTACCTGCTCATGGCCAAACCGATCTAGGCCACTCCTCAATCAAGGCTTCCCTCTCAGATGATTCTGGCTATGCCATGTTGACAATTAAAGCCATCCAGGTCAGGGCATGTTCCAGTTTGCTTCTGCTGCTATAATGTTTTATCATTTAGCTCTACCGTTTGATAGAACTTTAAAGGCTCAAGTACACAGGCAAGAAGAAATTGCAACTTTGGGTGGTCCAAATGTGGAACTTTCTTCAAGAGTTGTAATAATACCACAGGCTGTAGCGACACAGGAATGGACAGATAAAATGGCAGAAGGAACCCAAAACATGGATACACGACAGGTAGGAGGATGCGCATGTCATCAAGGTTGGTAGAGATAGGGAGAGCTGATCAACAGAGCCCTGGGTGCTGTTTGTCTCCTATGGATAAATGTCATGTCAGTTTACAATATCCCCACCCACAAAGTAGTGCCCAATAATTTACAAACCTATCCAAAGAGAACATAAAGAATCGACTAAAAACCTTGGGATACAAAGCACATCCGATGCATGGCCTTAGTTGTCAGGCAAAATTGATAAGCTGCAGTCAAGGATGTGTGGTCATCCAAAAGACTCTCCACAGAGAATAAAAATCAATGGCACAGACTGGGGGGTGCTATTTTTAGCACACAGAATGAACAATCCTCTTCAGCATGTATGAGGGCTGGCTGTTCAAATCAGTGAGGGAAAATACCGCTTAAAGGATAAAGGTGAACAACGGCACACAATAGGCGTTAACCCCGAGGAGGACAGAGTGTGAGGTGTGGGCTGTCCAGAGTCACATCGCCACTGAGTAAAAATTAACCAGTCCCACAGCGCTAAGTGACAGGTTGATCCCAAAGCCCGATTTTACAGAAGACTGGTTCTCTGCTGGCAAGGGAGTAGTGCTCAACATACTTCAGGAAGTTGCCATGGCGGTCTTTGTATCTGATTATTAGTAAATCTCTCCAGCACAGGTGCCCTTTGTGGATATCTGATCAAGGGGAAAAATGCACTTGTGGGCAAGAAAGACATGGAAGAATATTAAAAGTAGCAGGCTTGAGATAGCCAAGGCTGACAATAACCTCCATGTCTATGACAGGAGAGTGCCTGGTTGTAACTACAGCTACTGGAGCAATAGGACTGAACTGGAGACAGACTGGGGAGATGGCTCAGTGGGGAAGAGCCTCGGACCTGAGTTCAGATACCAGAATCTACACAAAAAGCCGCCAGGGGTAGCATCGTTTCTCCTTCAAGTTCCCCTGCTTATGTTCCTGCCCTGACTTCTCTGAGTGATACACTGTGACCTGCAAGCTCAAATAACCCCTTTCCTCCCTTAAGCTGCTTTTGGTCAGAGTGTTTTGTCATAGCAACAGAAAGAAAGCTAGACCACAGCAAAAGACTACATGAGAATTATATAAATAACTCATTTTTATCTATGACTTGTCTCTTAAACACATACTATTTTAGGCCCATATATATAGAAAAAAGTTGGGGGGAAATCAGTATATGATTGTAATTTTATTACAAGAATTCTTTAACCGTATGATAGTGAGGTCTTGTTGGCTGTTTTGGTCATTGCCGAAACAATAGAAATGGGAAGAGATTATGTTCAAACCTGTCAATTATACCTGTGCTCTATCAGAAGCGGCCCCGCCTACGATTTGAACACAAATGTTTCATCTTTGTTATATACTCTATGTGTTTTAACATGTATGCAGGAGACACAGGTTCTAAAACACTGAGAAATACGAGGTAAGGCACAACTCACACAATGATTACTGTAACCAATGAAGTCAGGATTGAAGTGAGTTTGCGATGACTGAATTATGCTATCCACTCTAAAGCATCCGACAAGGCCAAGACACTAATGGCTTTCTCATTTATATTTAATTCACCAAGAGTCAAACGAACTAGAGTGGGGAGTTACTTAGGCAGCAAATGTGGGAGGCGGCTGCATGGGACTTCTGTAAATGTGAAAGTGTGTCTATGAAACTCCACTGTTGGCCTTGAGCGTTTTAAAATCAGAGGAAGGACACATCAGTCTTTGTCTGGCACATGCCCCAGCTTCTCCTTCTGGGTCTTCTCCTGTTCTTCAGGTTGCTCCTGGGATAAAAGCTCACAGCTTCTAATGAACCTGTCCAAATATACCATCACTAACCTATGGCTATCTGCAGGTATGTCTCACAAAGTCTCTGCAATTGTGTAATGTAAAGAACCACAAGAAGACTGGAGAGTCGACTCGGTGCACAAGAGCACTTGGTATGAACACCTGCTGAGTTCAACTCCCCAATCAATACCCAGGAAAAGCTGGCCATGGTATGTCTGTAGCTCCAGTGTTAGGGGATAGAAACAGACAAACCTCAGGAGCTTGCTGGCCAACCATCCTAGCTGGAACATGAAGCTTCAAATGAATGACAGACCCTGCCTCCGAAAATAAAATGATGAGATAATTTCTCTAGGTCAATGCCCCTGAGCCCAGGGAGCCGGGCACCGAGACTCGCCTTCCTATCTGAGGTCCCCTCAGCTGCCTCCGCCCTGCAGTCTATGAAGCCTACTGCACAGCAGCAGAGAGCTAGAGTAACCAGATGTAGTTCTCTGAATTCCAGCTGTTCTCAAGGCCGAGAGAGGGTCAAAGCTCAGCCAAACTTTCTCAGTCAGATTTCCCCCATCCTGTTTTTAAAAAGAAGGTTATTTTTCAAACTAAAGAAAGAGGGAAGCAATTAGAACAAAAGCAGAAATCTATACATCTCATGTTATTTCCACTCCAGATGTGCACACTGAATCTCATGTTATTTCCACTCCAGATGTGCACACTGAGGGTATCTAGAGGCATCTGAACCATGTTATTTCTACCCTCAACATCAACAAATCATCTGTGCTTGTGCAAGAATGATATTTTCTGGTATTTTGGCCTCTGTAATCTGATTTTTTTCCTTTTTTTATTTTTTTTTTGAAGCTATTCCATACTTTTTGGAATCTGAGACAGATTCCCAAGCAAATGTCCTAGGAGGAAGGTGTGGGCGGATGGATGCTGGACAAAGTGCAGAATGCACTCAGCCTTGGAAAGGTTTCTGGCCTGCTCCCTGATGGTGATCCCCACAGCTGGAAGAGTCTGCTTCTGGTCCATAAGTGCCTCGCAGACAGGGCTGCAATGACCCTATCAGTGTTAATGAGAAGATAAAAGCTTACAACACTACATTCCAAGGACAAAATGGGCAGCAGGAGTATCACGTGAAAAGCCAGTCACCTTTGATGCCGCCATGCACCTGGCCATGGTACTGGATCCAGAAAGGCATCAGTGACACATCAGTTATCAGTCCCACTGTCCTTAAAAGAGTGAGAGGGTCACAGGGGTGTGTGGTGGGTGAGCACAGGAAGATGCCCCAAGCAGACCATTTTTTTAAAACAGACAAAGAAAATGCAAGGCAGAAGAATGCCTCCATTTCTGGGGATGGGAGAAAGTACTCTAGAGATTTTTGATTTCTACAAACACCCAAAGAGTCCCTCATCACTCAGAAGGCCACAGGTGCCCATGCTGACCTCCTCTAAGTCCCTGATTCCCAAGGTATGGACGGACCTCCCTCAGGCCCCACCACCAGCCTCAGTTCTTCTGGTCTCACTGCAGGCTCTCAGCCCCCACCGTGAGCCGACTCCTCAACTCTCCTGCATGCCAGCAGCCTCACACTCTCGCATATTGTCCCTCTCTGTCTAGCCAAACAGAGCCTCAATTCACAGCCTACAGTGTGCCTGCGACTCCCCAGCTGGGCCACGTTGGTCTAGTCCAGCTCACTGCAGCAGGAACGTGAGGCAGCTAGCCACACTGCATTAGCAGTCTGGAAGCAGAGAGGGATGAATGCTGGTGTCCAATCAGCTTTCTCCTTTTCGTTCAGTTTAAGACCTCAGCCTGTTGAATGATGTCATCCGTCCTTTAGGATTAGCTTACCTGTCTCAATTAACCCAACCTAAAAGCTCCCTCACAGGTGACTCTAGATCCCGCCAAGTTGACAGTCAGCATTAACCATCAAAGCAGGTGAACTATTCTCTTAGATCTCAAAGAAACATAGCTGCAGGCTGGTCGATTTTTTTTTCTTCCCATTACTTTGTCATAGCTACGTATCTACTACACAGCCTTCATGTGGCAAGCCCCTGTACCTTCTAAGCCAAAGACAAGAGTGGCTGCAGCAGCCTCTGAGCTCGATACGCATGATGTCATTAGACTCGGTCACTCACACTGGCACACAGACCGTGGAAACTGTTTCCAACTAAAAATAAATAACTCTTCTGACCTTTGCACCACAAATTATGCTCTTCCTGCAGCAAAGCTGTTCACAGCGGTTCCCAATTGTCTCCATCACTCCTGCCAGCACCATCACAGCCACCAGACCAAACCACCCCACTAACCGGTGACCCAGATGGCTCAGATCCCAGAATCCATTGCTCCTTGCCTCACCCAGTCCACCAGCACCTGGACACAGCTCCTTGGAAACTCCTTCTGAAAATGCCCTCAAGTGTCCAGCCTCTCCTTCCTGGATGTCCCCTCTAGGTCTCCTTTACTGGCTAACCCTTCACACGTGCTCTTCATGACGCTAGAAGGTCCTACAGCACAACTTTTAAAATGTTCCCTCTCTGGGCATAGCACATCTTATTACTTTAAGCATCAGCCACTAGTCAGAATGCTATCTATGTCATCTCAGAGTGTATCAACCTCTTAACAGAGGCTCTGAGGATACTGCCAGTGTGGCATCCCCACTGGGGTGTCCCATAATCATCACAGACTCTACAAAAGAATTTAGTAGCCTCTTCCTGAGTCTAACCCTTCTCTAGCCACTCCTTTCCCTCTCTGCTCAGTTGTGTGAAGACATCCTCATTATCTTTTTAAGCACTTTGGTTTTTCTCATACTATCTAATGGAATCTGTCTTTAAGATATGCCCAGTGAGTATCCTCTTTCCTCTACTACTTCCACACCTGACCAACACACTGCCATTGTGTGATTCCTTCTAGTGGTCTCAGGAACAACCTCCTAGATTCTACCTCTGCCCTTCACTCCTTGTGTCCACTCCTATCACAACCATCACAATCAGTCTACTCAGGTGGAATGCAGCCTCCCTTCCTCCTCTACATAAATAAAGCAGCACAGCTTTCCCATGATGCAATGGCTGTCCTGACAGACAACCCAGATGCCTGCAGTGTCTGGACCCATTCTGACTCTGGCTCTCCTGGGCTCCCTTCACGACACCCTGTCCTCCATGGAGCTCCTGCAAGCTCCCAGGATGCATTGCTTTCAGGCTTCAGTGACCTTAGGTTCCCTCAACAGTGCTTATTGCCCAGGTGCTAAGTGGCTAATGCTTGTAGCTCCTTGAAGCCTGAGTTCAAATCCCATGTGTTTTAAAGACCTCCCTGGCCACCTATAAAAACTGCTATATGTATACTTCGAAAGCTTCGCGACATTATTTTCTTGCTGCATCCCTGTCTTGTCAGGTATCATAATTTACTTCTTCACACCATGTACATGGTGTCTCCCCATGGCTGCCCCTACTCTGTCCTCATACCTCCTCCTGAGAGACAGCAAGAGCCAGTCCTGGTACTGCTGTGTGGACGGCACGTTCTGAATCACAAGAGCACCAGGCACAAATGAGAACTCGCTCCTTATGCTGCCAGAGCATGAATGAACACAGGAGACCCCGGTGAGTCACATAAGTGACAACAGCCTCATGAACCTGTCACTAAGATCCAGCGTGAGAGTGGCAACATCAGCCCCACACAGGGAAAATAAGCAACCGAAGTGAGATCTGTTACAAAGCATAAATTTAACAGTGTGCATATATAACACCCCTTAAAATTCATCCAGGAGAGCCCTGCAAGGCATATGCCTACATGCCACGGTTTAGGATGGGTAGAAAATTCTATTCAGGCAGTCCAACTGTTCCTGTTCCTGGCCTGAGACTTGGGTAGTAAGAAAGAAATAAGGGAAGGTCTCCAAGCCTTCCTTTCCAGAGGCCAAGGTTACCTGTGGGAAGGGCAGAGGTGAGGAGAGGTGGTAACTTCCAGCCAGGTCTTGGGGTCCTGCTGTGCTTAGGCGTATTCAGCTGCTTCTCCCCATAGGTAGAAGGATGAGGTCTCTGCACTAGGGGTCCATCCAACTGAGAAAAGCAGCCCCGGGTACACCAGACTCAGCAGAACACAAAGTACCTAGGAAGCAAGGGAACAGAGAGCGGTCAGCACAAGAATAGCAGGAGGACGGCATGGTCTGGATGCTAAGAAGGACCAAGGTGTTGGCACTGATCTTCCTATCTCCAAACCCAAGGGAAAGCTGGGTAAACAGCTGTCTGAAAACCTATCACATTAAGCACCAGTGTAACTGTACAGTTTGCCAGAGAAGTAATGACGGTTCACTAGGCAACAAAAGCAAATCCCACCAAGAAGTTAACAGACCAATCCATCATCAAGGACCATCCTGCAGGCCTGGACCACCCAGCTCTGTCTGTCTCCGTGGGATTCCTGCAGGGATGTGGGTAGTGATGGTCTCTATAGGCACTCAGTGGAAAGTCTCTTTCCATCAAGAAAAGCAACACCAAAAACCACAACTGAGGAATGCATAATGAGTGAAATGGAGTTAGGAGAAATAAGAACCCTGGGAGGCAGAATGAGGGTGAGCACAAACTCTCCATTAGTAATTACATTAAATGCGTTGAATGAGATGCAGAGAAACCTACAGGGCTGGGGTGGTGGTGGTGCAAAGCAGTGAAGTTTCCTGCTTGGGAAACACTTTGCAGCTTGTGATTAAAGTCAAGGCTAGCCTATGACCCAGGAAATGCCTTCGATAAATGAAAGGCAGCTACACACTAAGTCCTGCACAACAAGATCAAAGTAGCATCATCCACACTAGGCTACATGTGAAAACAACACACATACCCATTAGCTGGTAAACTGCATGACCATGCAGCTGTTTTCGTCCTGAAAGGAACTACAGTACTGATTCACACTCAGGCACAGATGGTTGTATGAAGACCAGAAGATGAAACTAGGAAGTCTTTCTTAAATTATTATCATGTTTTGTTTTTGTTTTTTAACACAGGGTCTCTCACTTAAGTTCATCGTTTGCCCTAAGTAGGGTCCAGTAAGTCTGGGGATCCTTCTGTCTCTGCCTCCCAGTACTGGGGTTGCTGGAGCCATGCCTGAGTCTTCACATGTGTTCTGTGAGGTTGAACTTGCGTCCTCAGCAAGCATTTTATTCACTGAGCCAGAAGCTCAGTCTTGAACACACTATGCTGGGCTAAAGAAAGAAGAACACAGAAGCTCTTCATTGTATGAAACCAGCCACATGCAAAAGGCCTCGATAGGCAAATCCATGGAGGGAGAAAGATAATGCCTGGCTTGCCGAGACTCAGTACGTAGACAGGGGTTACTGAAAACATTCTGGAATCAGGTAACGGTGACAGTCACAAGACCACCTGTAAACATGCTCAAAACCCTTGTATGGGGACTCAAAGATGGTGACTTTCAAGCTATGTGAAAGTCTGGGAAACTATTAGTTTAAATGGGGAAGAAGGAAGGAGGGAAGGAGGAAAGGATGGAAGGAGGGAGGGAGGGAGGGAGGAAGGCAAGGAGGGAAGAAATGCACAGGCTCCTGGAAGATGTAGAAATACAAGGTAAAACTAAGGTAAGACTGCAGCAGAATTTCTAAATCTTTTACTCACCAGGATTGCAACACTCTTGCCTGAACTCTGAGTTTTTGTTTTCGTTTTTGTTTTCTGATGAATTTGTGGTCCTGGAGCACAGACCACCAGTGACCATTTCCTGCTCCTACCTGAAAAAGTTTCCTGGTGCCTTCAATGAGGGCTTCTAGAGCCACCATTTGACAGGATGGAAGACTCATCCTGGCAGATAGACAGACTCGTGTCTCTTTGGTATTTCCCTCTCTCTCCCCTTACACTAGAATATCAAGCTTAGCCCACAACACATGCAAATGCTCATTTTTCTTGCAACACTCAGATTGCTCAAGACTGAGGCCTTCAGCACTCTGTTTTCCCAGCAGAGCCCTAACCCCTCCTCCTAAGCATCTCACCTGCACACAAGCTAGTCTTGAACAGCTTCACTATGGGTATTTCAGAAAATGCCACCACTAGGCTTCAGGTCTATTTTCTGCCTTCACTTGGCAATAACTTCTGACTCTTCAGACAAAAGGCGATGCATTCCCTCTCCAGATCCACCTTTCTGCTGGTATTCCCACATAAGAAGAGCTGAGAAATAGCAATGCCTTATTGCCAGCAAGAGAGCAACACTCTGCTCAGACAGCACAGGGGAGAGAGGAGCCTTTTCGAGCTGCATCAAGAAGAGCTTGGCATAGGCCTGCCAGCTGCAAAACTCTCTACCTGGGCTCAGAGCTCAGAGCTCGGTGTCCCACCCTTCAACCTTTCAGGCTACAAAGCCCACTGACTCCCTCATTCCCAAAGCTCATGGTCTCAAAGCCTGTTTGCATTTTTTTCTGGAAGATTGGGCACATGTAAGACACAGAAATAGAAGAGAGATCTGGGTGAAGGGGTCTGGTGGGAGTGGGAGAAAACGGTAATATGATAATAATACATTATACACATGTGTGGAAATGTCACAATGAACCCTGTTACTATGTGTAATTAACATGTGCTCATTAAGAGTAAAACTCCATATGTTGCATACAGGATGCTTCTACAGTGATGAATCATATTAAACTGTATTTTGTTATTTATGGATAGGTATGTATATGCCTGTCTCTATGTATGCATATGTGCTTGCAGGTGCCTATGGAGACTACAGTCGGTTATTAAATTTCCCCATAGTTACAGTTACAGGCAGTTGTGAGCCGCCCAATGTTGGTGCTGAGAACAAAACTATGATCCTCCACAAAAGCAGTAGTCACTTCTAACTACTGCACCATCGCTCCAGCCCCTCATTTGCAGTTTTAAAGATAAGTTGTCAGTAGATGCTATTAATGGTGGTAAAAGTGTTTTATTTCTCATTTGCTTACTGATTTAGCATGCATGAAGAATGATAAATTTTGATACTTTTAAGTGTAGGTACTTGGCTATCTGTCTTGCATATTCTCCCAGATAGTCCCCAGGCAAGGACTGTGACTCCAGGGTGAACAGCACCACTCGTCTCAGTATGAGCCTGAGATAAGACAGCACAGCCTGTGGCTGCTCAGCCCTCTCCGTCTGTGTCCCAGTGAGCCCTGCCATGTTTCCATGTCTCTTCTGCAGATACCAACAATGCATTTGTTAACTTCATCTTCCATTCCCCACCTACACTTGGACTTCTGCTGATACAGGTAGGTGTGCCTGGAGCAGAGATGGGCAAGAAGTCCTTGCTCTTAAGAATCCTGCACAAAATGGAACCCCATGTTGACCCATGACTCTTCTAATAAGTAACAAAATTCATTTGTGTGTCCCAAGAAGCAAATATAATGAAGAATTAGGTAAGATGTCTCATTTCCTATCAGGCAATCCCAATATTATCTAATTCACTCCTTCATATGAACACGGATACCGCCACAAAAGATAAATCAACCCCAAAAGCCAAGCTTATGCAGAAAATATAAAGGAATGATCTCACTGACCCCTATCATCAGTGTACGCACATCTCTATCTAAAGGGGGACATATGTGATCATGGCTTATTAAATAATGGGAACCACTAAAATAACCGGGTTTGTGAAGAGAATGCAAAGTGGGAGCATCACTTGGCCTCCTTCCCAGCATATCCAACTCAGAGCTCCAAAGCTGTGTGTGCCACAGGACAGCCATAGCTGCGCAACACAAAACCACACTTACTACAAGTACTATGAGATTTTTCTTTCTAGATTTTATTAATTTTTCCCATTTAAATTGCACAAGTATAAACTTTGTAGATGACAATCTGCTGCCCTGTGTGACTATAAAACAGACCTGCTAGACCTTTGCAGTCTCAGTGTCTGTGTATACCTATCTGCCCACATATACATGCACACCCATGCGTATGCACACTTGTGAGTCACAAGTGATACACTAAAGTAAAGCCTCGAATTGTGGGGGAGGTGCTGTTACTTAGAGAGGTCTCTCATGATCTCTGAGGGATGGTAGCAGACTGACTGAAATGGAAGCAGGGCGTAGAGAAGGCTGAGAAGGAACCAGCTCAGCAAGGTGGGTGTGGGAGACTCAGGGGAGTCCTAGCAGCTGTGGTGAGAGGAGACTGATGTGTTGTGAAGTGAGTTTCAGGAGCAACAGACTGCAGAGGAAAAGGGGGAGAGGAGATCGGGGGAGATGCGGTAGGGAAGGAAGAGAAGGGAAGAGAAAGGATCTTGAGTAGGGGAGAGAAGGGGAGAAAGGAAAGAGGAGAGAGGAGGGAGAGAAGGGGGAAGTTAAAGGATAAAGGAGGGGAATCGAAGGGAGAGGAGAGGGGAGGGAAGGAAACGAAGAAGGACCTTGTATCTTTGAAAAGAGAGTCAGAAAGAAGAGGGGAGGAGAAGGAGAAAGGAGGAGGAGGGAAAGGAAAGAGAGGAGAAAAGGCCAAAGATGCTTTCAGGTTTTCATTTTGATCAGTGGAGCACCTGGACTGTGAGTGGCAAAGCACCTGAGAGGATGAAGGCAGGTGGCAAGCCTGAGGTCCCTAAGCTGCTCTGGGGCAGACAGAACAACTCTATGTGTCTGTGATATCATCGGGAGACAGACAAGAACTAATCAGAGGAAAGGACAACAGAAGTCTGCAGGGATGCCTCACTATCTAATGCCAACTCACAGAGACACAAAGCACAGGGTACCAATAGCAATCAGTGAGGCTAAAGCTATGCCCAGTGTCCTTTAGGAAGTCAGGGGATGGGGCAACACCGGGGAGCCCTCACACAGGAGGATCAACACTGACCGGCGATATATCAGCTTTGGGAGCCATTGCAGGAATAAACACTAGAAGATAGAACTGAGGATAGCAAGCTGAATCAATAACATGACGCCATCCTCATGAGAGACAAAGCGATGGCCCTTCATCTGCTGGGATGGAACGCTGTCTAAGACACACCTGGGAATAAAGACAACGTGCCAAACATTTGTATAATAGCATTCCACTCGTGAGCAGGACTGAAGACACAGTTCTTCTAGAGGACACCAGAGAAAAATGAAGACATTTTCCCTTTGCTCCTCTTGAGAATTCTGTACAGCCTTAGATTTTCAGAGGTTAACAATCCCTGGCACGGTAAACTTCAGCCACTACTTACTTTTTTTCTCTGAAAAGGGTCACATACGCCATGTATAACATACCACAAACTATGATTTAAAACCCCACAGGAAGGGCCTAATTCCCTGTACTCTTGGCTCCACAAACAGGGCTTTCTTTCTCTCCTTTTTACTGCCCCCCCCCCACACACACACATGGTATATTGACATTAAGCCTCTGCTCACCTGTTTCTGGCTATCACTACAAAGCAAGTGTAAGAAGAAAGACCCATGTCTCGTTGCACAGGCACACAACAAAAGGGACCCAAAGGGACCTGGCTGCTTCTCCCCAGATCTTCCCATTCCCCAAACAGTCCCAGGACTGTCTTCTCCTCCGTGCCATTGGTCCTGAAAGTCTGGATTCCAAAGCCCAGAGCAGTGGCAGGCAGGGAGGTTCTCACAGTGGCTGAGAGCAGAGGTTTCCACACGTGTGAGCTGCTGGAGTTGAGTATGAATGGGGGTCTTGTCTGGCTTCAATAAAGCACCTCTCTGTTTGTATGCATGCTATACTGAGAGTCTTGTCCATGGAGAAGCCACCCAGCGCTCCTCAGCAATCCCTTTCCTGTTGTCTTGAAGGGACCTATTTAACATTTTCCTTCTCTGCGGTAAATTAGGCAACTGAAGCATTTCTCAAGGCAGGCACGAAGCACACGCATTGGCTCATTGGATATCAATTAATTTTTTTTTAATTCTCTTGCTGAGATGAAAGGCCTCTCTCTGGTTAGCCTGCCATCCTTGCCAATTGAAAGAAATCACTCATAAAAACGAAACTGAGTCTCAAGCTTCAAGCCGCTTACAAAGAACCAATTGATTTACCCAACTGGATGCAGACGCAGGCCCAAAATAAGAATCTTGTTGCTGTCGGGACGTTACATTAGAAAAACTAATTTACTTAGAGTCGTACGACAATAAAACACATTGTGACTTTAAAAAACACAGAGAACAGTTCCCTTGGCGACACATCTTAAAAGGGAATGAGGTGGGTTTGTATGTGCTGAGCAAGGAAAAATTTCTCCAAAGAGCAAGATGTATTATGATTTTATTCAAAACATATGTGTGCTGGGAGAGATGGGGACTCTAACAAGGAGAAGATTCCAATGAAGGAGTTGATGGTTCTGTATCCAAAGACTGAAGGCCTGGGCAGGAAGGAGAAGCACCCGATACCGCGAGATCCTGTACTGTCTGGCTTGTGCATTTATAATGTATTCTATTCGTGGTACACACATAATGTAAGACTGGGTGTTTTAAAGTTTTCGCGTTAATGTGGCAAGTTATTTCACAGGACCATATCATTATGCCACCATCAAAACCAGATCTCAGGGCCAGTGAGAGGGCACAGCTGGTAAAAGCTATCTGCCCAGAAGCCTGATGAACTGGGTTTGATTCCAATCTCACACACATACACGCACATCCGATAAATGGATACATAAATAAATGTCCTTTAGTTTAAAATATACTCCCTCAGATCTCTCACATAGGCCATCAGTCGTTTCTGGCATGCACCAATGGTCTTGCATCTTTGGAACGTTCCTACGATCATAATCTGACCTTTTAAGTTCTTGTTTAAAAACTACAATTGAACTGATAGAGTTGGTGGGCCAGTCCCATAAAGGCCATGAATCACATTTCTCCCAGGCTCTCTGCTTGTCTAATGGCTCTAAATCAGTTATATAGCCAATCCCACAGATGACCGAAGATGAAACTATCCACATAACGAGTACAGAGATAATTACTGCCCACTTAACAGAGCAAAGAGTAATGAGTGAATAAAACCTTTTAAACATCTCACCGATGTAAAGGTGCAAGAGCTATTCTGATGCAACAATGTTAGGCTCAAAACCAGAAGAACGGGGGCATCTCTAGGGTCTCTTACAGTCTAAAAGGTCAATTCTCAAAACCCTGTCTTTAAAATAGCCCAACCTCACAAGGTATCTCTCTGAGCCTTGTGTGACTTAAGTTCTTGCCACCTTCACAGACAGGGACTGCAGGACACTGTGACTCGGCACTGCTGGGGACAGGAATGGCACATTAGGGTAGAGACCTAAGATGCCAGCTTCATTTAGTTTGATAAGGTATGATCAATTGGCTAATCAAAACCTGCTAATACCATAAATATACAAACAGGAAAATCAAAAAGGAAAAGAAATCAATGAATTGAAAATAGCTATCCATTGGTATTAGAGCTCCTAGGCAATCATATCAAAAAATCATGTTAAACATGATTTGCCTAAAAAGATCAGTTAAAAGACCTCATCCAAGAGCGGTTGTGCAGCGAGTGGCGGTTAATCAGAAATCACAACTTCTCAAAGTGAGCAAGTGTCTGTGTGGTTCTTGGTCACAGATCTTTATCCCAACTCACAGGCTCAGAGCAATGAACAGAGATTTAAAAGTCTGTGAGACTGCAGCTGGGAGCGGAACAGAGTCTTCTGGACATCATAGGACCACTGCACTCAGAAACTCACAGCAGGGCAGTGGTGGCTCCAACAGAAGATCAAGCCAGGTGACATTCCAGTAGGGAGGATAGAGGGGACTGTGAGCCCCTACACCTAGCTGAGAAAATGACAACGATGGCTTCCAAGGGATGGGAGTTCATCTTCTTTAAGGGTGTGACCTCTAATAGGTCCATCATGCCCCTGCAGATGACTCTGCACACAGGAGTATATGAGCAGCAAAAATTATTCTGTGCATTATTAAATTAAATTTTAAAAAAAAGAGGGCACAAAGTTAGGAGGGGATGGAAGGTGTGGGTGAACTCAGGAGAAATTAAGAAGAGATGTAGGGAATGAATATATTCAAAATACATTGTATATATTTATGAAATCTTCAAATTAAAAGTATTCTATTGAATGGGTACAAGAATGAGCTCAAGAGCAAACTACAGCTGCCCATTGCGTTGTTTATGAGAAACTCGCTGAAAAGCTTCGGAAGCAGATTAAAAGTTAAGGGATGGAGACACGTGCTCCATGCCAAAGCTAATCCAAAGAAAACTGAACGGCAAGAGTTCAATGCAAAGGGGAACTGTTGTGATGCAAACTATAAAAGGGCAAATTCCACCACACAACATAAAAACATGTACATACTCAACAACGGTGTGCCAAAACTCATACGGCAAAGTTGATACCAGTACAGAGGAGAAGCAGCCATTAAGTCGATTTAACACCACCTATGGGTGTTAAATGGACAAATCCAGCAGGCAGAAAAATAGAGCAGGCCAAGATGATCTGAAGACCACTAACAATCACCTTGATCGTTTTGATCCACAGCCTCCCATCTGAACTCTGGCTCCCATGTGACATCCTAAGCCTAGAGCTACACGTGAATGTACAAGCAAACAAATAAAAGAACCAAGAGACCATCCCAAGCGTGCTCCTTCTTCACAACCCAGACCAGTGACCAAAGATACCCAGGAAACCCTGGAGATGTCCAGTCTACCCTAGACACTGTGAGAAAGAATCTGTGCATGAACAAAATGGGGAAGAAAAAGAGAGAGAGAGAGAGAGAGAGAGAGAGAGAGAGAGAGAGAGAGAGAGAGAGAGAGAGGATGCTTACAAAAATGCATGTGCATAAGCATGTATGCACATGCATGTGCATGCACACATACACACACACACACACACACACACACACACACACACACATCATTCCTGGGCTACAGATATCACTGCAATCTTAACAAAAAGAATATGTTTAAAAAATAAGGAGAGCATGGGGTATTATTCATGTATGTGTTTCTACCTTTAGCTGAAAACTAAAGAAAGTAATGAGCAGTTTCTAATTTCTACTATTTGTTGACTCATTTTATGCAGTGCCAGCCATGGGTCCCAGGAATTAGGGACAATTGTCAAGCGCTCTACCACTAAGCTACAACTCCAGACCCCAGCTCTCTCCATTGCTATGGATAAGGTCTCACCCTTTCCCACCAGGAGGTATTCTTGGATTCACTTTAACGTCTGCCTTTACATTTTTAGAGGCATGATGTCTTCAGTCCTCTAAGGAGCCCCATGACTAAAATAACGGTGGTAGCATTCTCCCTATATAGATGAACAAATTGGGAACAATTGCAGAAGCCAAAGGCCTCCACTTAAGTCCCACTGGGGCTGAGAGCTTGGGCAAGACCCTCTTCTCTGACCTCATCTTGCCACATCTTGCACAATCCTGACCACAGCAGCCACACGGGGAGGTGCCCTGCATGCTGACTCTGCAGGTCACTGCCTCCCTTCTCAGGTTCACCATCACAAACAGATCTGCAGGGGCCTGACCTCACAGGAGCCAACCAGCAGCCCTCCTGAAACAGTGCTGATGTTTGCACTATTGTTTAGTTTAATAACAGGAGGGTTCCTTCCTGGTCTGTTACTCATTTCTCTCTAAACCACCACTGCAAAATGCCTATCTTAGACCTCTGGCTCACCTCTGGCTCATCCGCTGAAATGCTTGTCATGTCTGAAATAATGCATTATATCGTGTTGGGATGAACCTTAATTTACATTTAAAAGTTTTTTGGTGGGGAGCTGGCAGGGTGGATCAGTGGGTAAAGTCAACTGCACCAAGCCTGAAGACCTAGGTTCAATCCCATGAAATCACATGGCAAAAGGACTGACTCTTGCAAGTTGTCCTCTGACCTACAAACACATGGACACAGAGATACACACACACACACACACACACACACACACACACACACACACACACACACACAGTCACATATCCCTTCATACACAAAGGCATACATATATGCATACAAAATAAGGTATAATTTACAATTTGGTCAACATCTCAAACTACAATAATACGTTTCACTGTGGAATGGAATATAGTTATCACCTGGGATCAAGCCAGTGATGATGGCCCCAGCTTCTGCCTCCTCCCACAGACACCAAAATCTGCAGATGCACCAGACCTTATGTAAAATGGCAGTCTCTGCATAGCTGAGGCATGAGAGAAAGGCAGAAAGGATAATGCGGGAAAGAGTGAGAAAAACCCCCAGCTGGCCAGATGGCCGGTCCTGCCGACCGCATCAGAAAGCATCAGCAATCCCATGCTGCCCACAGAGACAACTTATGCTTTCCATAGGATGCCTATGAGGCAAATGTGAACCAAGTGTGCTTACTGAGGGACCAAGCAACATTAACCTTGAGTTTCTGGTGCCTGCTCTTTGTCGTAAATCTAAACAGTGTCTGTAAATCTATCTCACGCCTCCATTTCCAAAGGTCCATCCTTGAACTTCTCTTCCTCCTGTAAGTGGTCCTCTGGAGCAAAGAGGAACAGGAGGCCCTTACAACCTTCGGAAATGCAACTTGAGAGTGATCCTGGTGTGCTTTTCTGTTTTGTCATAGACTCTGTGATCGATTCGTCGAGGAAAGGGCTTATTTGGTTCATACTTCCAGTTCATTGTAGCTGAGGGCAGTCACGGCAGAAACTCAGGGCAGAGCCCATGGAGGAGCGCCACTTACTGACTAGCTCCCAATGGTTTGCTCAGCCTCTTTTCTGTTTGTTTGTTTGGTTGGTTGGTTTGGTTTATTGTTGTTTTTTATTAATTAAGTCACTTATTCACTTTACATCTCAGTAACAGTTCCCCTCCTCTCCATCACCTCCTCCCAACCCCCTCACATAGCCCCTCCCTCCAACCGTCCTCCCCTTCTCTGTGAAGGGGGAGGCCCTCCTGGGTATCAACCCTTTCTGAAACATCAAATCACCGCAGGACTAGGTGCATCCTCTCCCATTGAGGCAGGACAAGGTGATAACTCATTTCTCTCTAAACCACCACTGCAAAATGCCTATCTTAGACCTCTGGCTCACCTCTGGCTCATCCGCTGAAATGCTTGTCATGTCTGAAATAATGCATTATATGTGTTGGGATGAACCTTAATTTACATTTAAAAGTTTTTTGGTGGGGAGCTGGCAGGGTGGATCAGTGGGTAAAGTCAACTGCACCAAGCCTGAAGACCTAGGCTCAATCCCTTGAAATCACATGGCAAAAGGACTGACTAGTGCAAGTTGTCCTCTGACCTACAAACACATGGACACAGAGATACACACACACACACACACACACACACACACACACACACACACACACACACAGAGAGATACACCAGTGAGGTGAATGGGATCCAGAGGCAGGCAACAGAGTTAGGGACAGCCCTGTTCCAGTTGTTGGGGGATCCGCAAGAAGACCAAGCTGCACATCTGCTACATATATGCAGAGGGTCTAGGTCCAGCCTATACTTGCTCTTTGGTTGGTGGGTCAGTTGCTGGGATTGGCCTACTTTCTCATACAAGCCCAGATCACCTGCCCAGGGGAAGATGCACCCTCCCACATTAATCATTAATCAAGAAAATGCCTCAGACTTGCCAACAGGCCAACCTAATGGAGGCAATTACATCACTCCATGTTCCCTCTTCCCAGGTGATGCTAACTTGTGTCAAGCTCACAAAAAATACCAGCCAGTGCCAAAGCCAACAAAACCCTGTACACCCCCATCATAGAGAAAGCTGCTTCCAACTTGCCCTAGGGAGGCTCCCCTTCATCCTCCTGGTGTGCTTTTGCTCATCAGTCAGTCATCTGTCTAAACACCCCGAGCATGAGATATACGCGTAAACTGTCTGTTGGTAAATCCCCAGCCTTGCTTCATCAGGGTTCATCATGTGTGCTGGATTAAATATGCTTGACCCATAGAAAGTGACACTATGCAGAGGTGGGTCTTGTCTGAGTCAGTGAGTCACTGTGGGGATGGGCTTTGAGGTCCTGCACTTAAAGCTCTACCCAGGGCCTTAAAACCCCTCTTCTCCTGGCTGCCTTTGGATCAAAATGTAAAACTCTTGGCTCCTCCAGCACTGTCTGCCTGCATGCAGCCATGCTTCCTGTCATGATGATAATGGGCTGAAACTGTGAAACTGTGAGCCAGCCCCAATTAAATGTTGTCCTTTATAAGAGTTGGCTTGGCCATGGTGTCTCTAATAGCAATAAAACACTAAGATACCGTGGTATCCTTTTCCTTGATCTATGAAGCCAGGAATCCTGGTTTTGCCTAAATGGGAATCCCTAAGGGGATAGAAACTTTCTAGGTCCCTGCACAGAGACAGAATAAGGGCTGGGTCTCTGTCCCTGTCACGGATGACAGGACTCACACCCAAGACCCCATAATATTGTACATCCTCTCTGCTTTACACAGGCCGTCCTACACAATGTGCATCTCTTTAACAATATCAAGAGCAAAATCAAGACAGGAAAAGGTCCTCCCCTGAGTGTTTCCAATCAACAGTTTGCTGAACCCAAGCAACGACACAGGAAGCCAACTACAAAACCACAATTAGAAAAAAAAAAAAGGTCAAGGACCAAAACCAAAACCAAAGTCACGTTCTCTGTGAGTTATGAGTCTTTCCCTTGGCATAGTTTCCATGTTGATAAACCGTGTTTTACATACAAGCCTGTCTCACAATTATTTTCTCTTAATAATCTAAACATTTTCCCAGGGCCACAATCTCTGAAAATCTTATCTAATTAGTGAATGATGTTTATTTAACCGCATTTAAATATTTTCCACTTGGAGCTACTACATTTTAAAAAGAAATGAAAACATTAAACATTTGTGCGCAAATCATTTATTCTTCTCCACAGTTAGCATTGTTTTCTGGGGCTGGCTGCGTGGCAAAGAGAAATAATACATGCATCCTTAATCTAGCCCCTTCCGGAGCTTGAGCCAAGAGACGTATCACTCTGCCTAAGCCAACAAGATACATTCCCCTCCTTCCCACAGCTAGTTCATCTTTAAAAAAATAAGAAGTTCCTTTCAGCTAATTTCTTAAAAAAAAAATCTAAGAACTAATGGATTCATGTTTACAAAGAAACCTTTATCTTATCTCTCAAGGTCTTTATTCTGGCTGCCCACTGCCCACAGTTACACTGTAACTATTCCTTGTTCCTACATCAGCAGAGCTGTGCGAAGCAGACTGGGATCTGGACAGACAAAGGAAAGATCCAAATATAATTAAACCCAGACACCCTAGGATTGTGTGAACTTTAAGCGATTGTTCTTATTAGCCCATTAGCTATTGGTTTAGACCTGGCGCACGGCTTTGAAAATTACCAACATATACCTTCGAGCAATACCCTTCGTAAAAATTGTATACAGTGTCTTGCGTAGCTCAGGATTCCTAGAACCCACTAAGAAGCTGACCCTGAACACCTCAGCCTCCTGCCTCTACCTTCTGAGTGCTGAGATTACAGTTGTGTGCATAGCTAGGGGTGGAGTCAGGGGTTCATTGCGTAGGGAGCACTGTATGATCTGAGGGACACTGTCAGCCCCTCGTGGATGAGGTCAGGGACAGTGGGTTCCCTTCCTTTCCCTCCAAGCCATCCTTCCTTTTAGTTCCTGAGACAGGTCCAAGTTCTAAGCTCAAGCTGGCCTAAAACTCAACACTGGGGCTGGTGTGAACTTGCTTCTCTCTTCCTGTCTCAGCCTCCCAAGTACTGGGATGGCAGTCATGCACTCGGCCCAGCCAAGGGTTCCGGGAAAAGGTCGGCACATGGAAGTTTGGTTTGCAAGGTCCTCTGAAAGAAAATTTTAAATGTGCCTGACACATACTTCTGCCCCGAGAGCCCACCGGCCACTCTGTCACCCAAGGAACCTCAGCTACCCCCAACTGCCTGAGAGACCCAGAACAAAACAGTATCCAGAGCCAGGATGTGCCAGACTCCTGGGGCCTCCCTAGCTCTGGCTGGACCACTAGGCAGTGCCTCATTTCAGAGGTCATTCGATCTATCTCACGGCACACGGGCTTCAGTAGGCCCCACGAGGGCTCAATTTTGTTGATGCAATAAAACATATGTGTTGACAAGAGTCCCAGCTCTGTCTCTTCATACTTCAGAACTAATAGTTTTATTTCCAGGCTCTGACAAATATCCCATTTGGCAAAGCTCAGCCACCTTGGCTCTCTGCCGGCCTAGGGAACAGAGGGATGGTGACTTCCTTCCCGTTTGTCCCTACCGTGCCAGAGCCACCTGGGGAAGCCAGGAGGCCTGACTCTTGATGGAAATACGCACAGCCACTACCTAGGACAGGAAGACAGGGAGCCAGGATTCGTACATCAGAGCCAGGGGCAGAGTGAATACGGTGGAAAGACCAGCGATGGGGAGGAGTCTGCCAGGAGGCACACTGCTCAGTGCACAGGCCAGGCAAAGCCACAAGCTGCAGAGAAGCAGAAAAACTATGGGGCAGCTATGAAAGCACACACACAGATGCCGGGGAGAAGAATCTTCTTAGGAAGGAGGTCAGCGGCACAGAGGTCACGGGAGGAGAGTGGAATCAGGGCGATAGAGCAGCTGGCTGGGATAACGGCTTAGCATCAGGACATGGCTATGTAGTCAGGAACAGATGCAGGAGTGAAGCACAGGGAAGAGGGGCTCCTCCCATCAGCTACTCTGAATCCTCCATGGCTACCATTTGATTTAGACCTAGAAGGCCGGGAAAATAAGTTCCCAGCAGGAGGAAAAACTGGGACACCTGGCAACAACCTCAGGCAAAGGTGAAAGGTGGTCAGATATATTTCATAGGTTGGGAAGCTTTGTTAAGGAAAAGGCTACATTCTCCACATTAAAATAATAAATAAATATTTTTTAACACTCTAGAATCCAATTTTATGCTGAATTGAGTCCATTTAGTGGCTTAATTACAATAATATAGGTTGCAGGACTCAGGAGTGCCCAAATGGAACAATGTGGGTGGGAATTCACAGTGTCAAGTGGACTCATAACCTCAGTGATAACATAGGACCAGGAGCCAACCCATGGTCAGACGATCCCTGGGAAGTGACTTCTCCAGAGGGACAGGCCTGGTCAGAGGGACAGAGCTTTGGGGCTTGCTCCTGTTGCTCTTTCACAGCAGCTGCACAGTCCAAGAAAACAGAACGCCAAATGCACGTGTGACTTTGTATTCTCTGATAGGAGGAGGAGGAGGAGGGAGAGGAGACAGAGAGGAGAAGGAAGAGGAGGAAGAGGAGGAAGAAGAGGAAGTGGAATGAGGAAAAGAAGCAAGTGTAGGGAGAGTGGATACTATCCTGATTTTAAACGATGGATTTTTTTTCTTTGTGTGTGTGTATTTGTGTGATGTGCTCATATGTGTATGTGACTTTGCATATGTGTGAGCACATGTGTATAGGTGCATGAGGGTGGATGTATATACGAAGGCCTGTCACATGAACATGGGAAGTTTGAAGTCAGGAGTTTTCCTTAGTCACTCATCCACTCCACTCTTTGAGGCAGGATCTCTCAACCACACTCAGTCTAGCTGGCCAGCTCTAGGGACCCTGGCTTTGCCCTCCAACATGGAAATTATAGGCAGACTGCCACACCCACCTGGAGTCCAACTCTGGCCCTCGTGCCTATGTGGCAAGCACTTTAACCACGGAACCATCTCCCCAGTCCTATTCGTAATGTGTTTTACTTAATCCAGTACAGCCAAAATATAGTTATCTCAACATGTGATTCATAGACAAATTCCTACTTGTGCTCCACATTGTGTTTTTACACTGTTCACCCACATCCAAACAGCTCAAATAGAATGAGCCGGAGCAGTCAGCTGCCAAGCTCCACAGCACACAGGCTCCAGGGCTGTCCCATCTCCTCCATCTGCCTGTGTTTGTGGCTTACGGCCACACAAGGGAGGTCCTGCCACCTAGAAACACAGCCCTTATCTGTCAGAGAGACAGGACTCACTCATGGCCAGCATGTGTCATCAACGGGTTCAGTGGAACTGCTGCTCCTGGCTGGAGCTGATCTGTTGCCGGCATCTAGGACAGAGAGGAAACACGGGCACTGTCAAAGAAGCAGAGCTGGGAGCCAATGAGGAACAAGGCCAGAGAGTATTAAAGCATTAAGAGATAAGAGTCCCTCTCTGCAGCCAACTGGCTCGCACAACTGCCTCAGAAGCAAGAGAAGCCAGGTCTTTCAGGATACATTCCCATCAGACACAGGATACTACAGTGCTGGATGGAGGGTGGGGCTCAGTCTTTGCTCAGCCTGTGAAATCCATGCACCTGCAGGCTCACCCCGCAGCTAGCATCAAGGGACAGGCTGTGGAGCTGGAGAGAAGGGATTCTGTGGGTTTCAGCTGAACAGATTTCTAGAGGGAAAGTGGAATGCAGGAAATTCCAATCATTTAGGAATTCATGCTCTGCAGACTGCAGAATATAATGCCCTACCTGTTATAGAAAGACCTCACCAGACCTTCAGCCCCACTTCTCCGTTCCTTACCCTCCCTATAGTGGGTAAGGCTCCAAATCCCCAGAACCAAGTACTCTCTGACAAGTGAATAACATCAAATAAGTACATACTAACAACATAAACGAGTGCAGTGAATAGCCGAGAGTGCATTTGGACTTTCAGGGCTTGGGTGGGAAAAGATGCAGCTCTTAGTACCAAGTGAGTGCCTACTGCAGGAAGCCTCGTGCAGCTATTATACAGTCTCTGCCACCCACACAGGGCTTCAGACAAAGGCACAGGAGCCCCTACCACATCAAGAGTATCAAAGCTGTGCGAACATCCACCTGGACCTTGCTCCATATGGATTCCTGCTCTTCTAGAAATAACAGGGAAGGGAGGGACAGCTGTTTACTGACACTCAGAACAGCCAAACACTGCCCTTGGTTGTGACCAGGAACTCTGTCTCACCCTAGCTTCTGGAGTTCCTGCATGCTTCCCACTTCTCTGTCTCTCCCATGTGTTTACACAGTCCTGCTCCTGCCCAACAGCACACCAGAATCAACTGTAGTGGTTTCAGAAAACTTTCTCTTCCTAATGAAAGGGAGAAGATGTCATGGACATACATAGCCATCAACACATACACACAGGCAAACACACACATCTACTTCAACACAGAGAGACACATACACACATACTCATATACAGATACACACATACACACAAATATCCATCAACACATACATATACACATACACGCATATACACACACATATACATATGCAGATACACACAAATATCCCTCAACAGACATATACACATATAAACACACACACATATACATATGCAAATACACACACATACACACTAATATCCCTCAACCCAGACATATACACATACAAACACACACACACACACAAACACACACACATACACACACCCCTACTAGAAATGAAAACACAAGCCCACAGCTAAGGCCAGACATCTAAGACCTGTATACAAGCAAAGGCTAAGGATAGAGGACTAAGGATAGAGAAGCAAAGAGGAGAGCTTGGTTCTCAGGGACATGAGAGTAACTGCATTAGCCTCCAAGCATCTACCCCTTATCATGAGTAAATATGCCTGTGGGTGCAAGTCCTTGTTAACAGGTACTCTGCTGCTACCAAAGCACATGGTGATGCATATGAATGCATACAAGCACTAACAGTTGCTCATGTGTGTGTGTGTGTGTGTGTGTGTGTGTGTGAGAGAGAGAGAGAGAGAGAGAGAGAGAGAGAGTGAGTGTGTGTGTGTGTGTGAGAGAGAGAGAGAGTGAGAGAGAGAGTGTGTGTGTGAGAGAGAGAGAGAGTGTGTGTGTGTATGTGTGTATGTGTGTGTTACTAGTTTCAATTCCGTTGCAGTGATAAAACACCATGACCTATAGAGCAGCATAGGGGAGGAAAGGGTTTATTTCAGCTTATAATTCCAGGTTACAGTCCATTACAGCAGAGAAGACACAGGCAGGAGCTTGAGACTGCTGGTCACACTGCAGTTGGTCGCACCACAGAGTCACCCATGCTGCCTGCCACTACCTCCTCGGCTTACTTCCTATTCAGTTCAGAATGCAGCTCATGAAATAGAACTGCCCACATACATCCAGGGTGGGTCTTCCTGCCTCAATTAACAATTAAGACAACCCCCCCCCAGACATGCCCAAAGGCCATCTTGACCTAGGTAATTCCTGAACTGAGACTCTCTTCCCAAGGGATTTCTTTTGGATTGTACGGAGATGACAGTGAAAACAAGCCAGCACGCGCACGTGCGGTCCTTATGACGACAGAGAGATGGCACAGAGGTAGAGAAGATGATGATCACCAGGCCCAGAGTGACACCTAGGCCTGGATTCCAGCTTATCACCTCTGGCTGGCTCCTGCCTGCTCTCATGCTAGGAACGCAGGAAATTTCTCTCTCCTCTCTCAGCACTAAAGTACTGGGCCTGAGGACAGAGACTGGGGAGAGCCCAGAGGCAAGGGCAGAAACTGGGGAGATATGTTGAAAAGGTAGGTTCTTGGGCCTCAAACAGATGGATTTTTTTTCCCATCACATCTGGTCCCTTCACCGACCAGACTGCCTATTGTAGTTGCCTTTCTAGGCAGCAAAGACAGAATCAGGGTCTCTAGGCACACCACGTCATCTCTGACCCACCTACCCACGGACTTCGAGTGTCTACCCCTGGCCGTGTAGCCACAAAGAAGTAAACGCTTTTGAGCCAACAAATTCCCCAACCTGGATTACCAAATCTAACAGGCTTCTGGAAGCTCTTGATTTGCTCTGTGGTTCAGGCTACCAAGAGGTATGGCAGAGCCATGGGGGGGTGGTCAGGAAAAATGAATCTGTATTTCTGATCATACATGTACATTTCCAATGCACAGGTCTGGGACGCACCTGCCCCCATGCTTGTGAGTGTTCAAGTGCACGGACGGACTCTTCAAAGGTCACACTGTTCTTTCCCTAAGGCAGAATCATATCTGCCTGCAGTGGTTGCTTCTCTCCCCTCAGAGGGAAGAGCACAGGCTTTCTTCCCGTCTTGGCTGGCAAGCACACCAGGGAACAGTTCTGCCCCCTGCTTTGGGGAGATTACTCCAGTCTTTTATCAGAAGGACTTCCTTATGTAAGGGTGAGGAACTTCCCTGCCCTGCTATTCCTAGGGTTCCCCAGCCAGGGCATCTCCTCAGCACCCTCAAACCTGCAGCCACTAAGTCAGTCTCTGCACCAGAGCACCACACCCAATACAGGTTCACTGAGCCTTTCCTCAGAGTCTCCCCTCAGGTAAGCCTGCTGAGCACAGCCTAGTTCTTGGTCCTAATCTAATGCATCTATCTCATTTTACGGCTCCTTCTAGTTCAGTGTGGATGGATGTCCCAGCAAGTGTACCATGCCTCTTACCTCATCTGCACCACATGAAGCCTCAGGCTGCAGCTCGGTCATTAGTCCACCAGACCCTTGCCCTTGTCAGCATGGAGTTGCCTACACACTCGCTATACCAAATGTAGTACCCCAGGGCTTCCACTGTGCATTCCGGCAGGATTCTACCCCTCACTGCAGAGCCAGTGCCCACACCCGACTGTTCCTGCTCGGAGGTGAATTTGGCTTCAGCCCAACCTTTCAAACAAAGGGCCAGCAGCGTGGGGTGTGCTGAGGTCACATGAAAGAGTGACAGTAAAGCTCTCCTTCACTGACACAATATGTCCATGGAGACCCTGTAGGGCTAGACACTCCGAATGCTGTCAATCCGTTCATGGCAGTTCATTCAGGAAGAACGGGAAGAGTGCAAGGCACCTGTGGGGTGGGTGGGGCAGAGTTCCCAAATGAGTAAGTTCCTGCCTTTGTAGAGCTGATGCTTAGCAGAGAAAACAAGATACACAGATCAGTAAAATAGATTAGATAAATGCAACTGTGGGTTCTGAGGGAAAGTTGCTACAGAAGTGCCTAATGGGAAAAAATCTACCTCAGAGGAGAAGGGAAGGTAGGGGCTGGGCCTAAGGCAATGTAAGGCTAGGGAGACCTAAGCCCAGGGAAGCCTGGGCCTAGAGAGCCAGGCCCTAGGCCTGAGCCTTGACTCTGTAGTCTTGCCTCGTTCTTCTCTGTGCACCTCCGTTTTTTTTTTTTTTTTTCTCTGCAAAATGCCTATGTCGGGAGAAGTAAAGACACATTAGTGGTGCTCCAGAAGTTATCTGTGGGCAGATCATCTGAGTCTGGTCTTGACAAAAGATGGCAGCAGAAGGGTCCCAGTCGGCAGCTACTGAGAGATCTCCTTGGAGGACAGGCTGCTCAACCAAGCCTCCCAGAGGCCCCCCATCAGGCCATGGAGTTGCTGGTGCTGTCTGAGCAGGAGTGAGTAGACAGAATGTTGAGGGACAGCAGAGGCAGATACAAAGTATCACATGAAAATTCAGTGTGGGTGCTGGCTTCCTGTGTTCCTGTTAAGAGGTCTACAGAATGAATTCCAGGACAGCCACACTAAACAGAGAAACCCTGTCTCAACCCCCCCAAAAGAGTGGAAATGTATGAAGGGGGGCTAGAGATCCCAAGCTCTGAACATTTATTTCTGTGACAGGAAACCCCTCCTCTACCCACGGTCATGTGAGTACTCTCATATAGTGGCTGACCCCGACAGCAGGCTGGCTTCTTCCTTCAGGGAATGAGGGCAGATTCACTGAGGAGGGTGTGATGGGGCTCAGGGAAATGATACAGAAATTCAATGGTTGATGCTAGAAAGGAAGTCACCTTTACATGAAGTGCAGGGAGCCCATGATGGATGTGTGTGTGTGTGTGTGTGTGTGTGTGTGTGTGTGTGTGTGTGTGTGCACTCGCCCATGCACATGTGACAATGCATGCATGAATACATACGTACATACATGTAAGAACAGAATTTCTGAGCTACTCAGGAAACTGGCCAAGTAACAGAGTCACATTATGAGATGAGCCATCTGTCCAGGAGGTCAGGGGACATCCTAGTTTGATGTATCACACAGCTCCTTCCTCCAAAACACCTCCCGTTGTGCTACCATCCAAAACCAAGCACGCCTTGACCCACAGATTACATGTAAACTGGTTCTTTGATAGCTTAACACAATCTCCCAGAAGTATAGCAGTGCATGAAATGCTTACAGTCTTTGGTTAGATATCAACAGCCCAGCTGACTAGCCAGCTCCATCCATGCCAGACTCTGAGAGCTTTCCCAGTTGCCCCATGTTGGAGGTTTGAATAAGAATGCCCTTCATAGGCCCAGGAAGTTGAACAATTGGTCCCCAGTTGGTGGAGCTGTTTGGGGTGGCCCTGCTGGAGGAAATATGTCACTAGACATGGCTTTGGTTATTTAAAGCTTCATAACTTCTTCATTTCACTTTCTCTGTTTCCTGCTTGCTGCTGAGGATGGGAGCTTCCTGCCCTGCCCTGACCATCAAGTCTGCCACTTGCTGCTGTGCATCACGGACTCGTATCCCTCTGGAACCATAAACTAAAATTAACTCTCTTCTTTAAGTTGCCTCCGCCATGATGTTTTAACACAGGAACAGAAAATAAGTAATACACCCACCTCAGTTGGCAAGCTGGGTGGGCCCAAGAATAAGACCCCCCCCCAAAGCCCACGTTACCACACCCTTCCACACAAGCTTGCTGGGAAGTTCTCAACACCCACAGGAGCTGCTGCAGTCACGGAAGCCTTCTCAGGCCACTCAGGAATAACACCTCTTGCCTGTGACAACCACACCACTTCATTGCTCTCATAAACCTGTGCTGAACTCTGACCTCCACCATAGGTGAAACTGGGCAAGAGTGAATGGCAATGAAAATACCCTGGGGAACCTTCCAGAAGGTACCAGAAGTGAAAACACTGTGTGACAAGCAAGAAGCTTGCTTTGGACAGCTCTCCAGCGTGCGGATGTCAACCAGGTGAGCTCAGAGCCTGAGTTTGTTCTACGTTTCTATACAGCCCAAGGTGTCTCATGCCATTTCAAGTCCTGATTGGACACTGGCCTTCTAATCTCCCAGATTAACAACCCGCTGGCTTCTGCAAGCACAGGGCCCACTACACTGTACATTTCCAACACAGTAGACCCCACCTCAAAAATCAACCTGCTCTTGTCTTTGATCCTAGTTCTTTCCACTGGAGATCAAGGTCACACACTCTTAATTTTCTGCAGACTTCTAAGGTCAAAGTTCAGCTTCCACATGTACCCTGTGAGACTGTGGATTATGCTTGCCCACATCAGGTGGAAGTAGACCATACACCTTTCCGCTGGCTATGAGAACTGCATTTATAATCCATATGATACTCAATACCTACCTATGAGCAAAGTTTAATGGATATACTCCTGTCTGCTCTACTACCCGCATCAGGAGTCTCGTACACAATCAAACACGAACTGACACATGACTTCAGCCTGGCAGGAAACTCACTCTTCCCTGTAACACTGAATCTAGCTTATAATCTGAGAGTGGTGGCTCTCAACCTCCCTTATGCTGAAACCCTCCAACTACAAAGTCGTTTTTTGTTGCTACTTTGTAACTGTAATTTTGCTGTTATGAGTTACAATGTAAATATCTGGTATACAGGAGGTCTGATATGAAACAGTCATTCTACCCCCTAAAGGGGTCATGCAGGTTGAGAGCCACTGCTCTAGAGCAAGCCTTCCACAGTTCTGCTCAATTGATAAGAGGTCCTTTGAGCTTTCACAAGTATGTCAAGTGTTAGCTGTGAAGCTGCAGCGGCCTCCCCAAAGCTCACTTCTCCCCATGCAGCCTTGGAGAACAGCCACCCTTCAGAGTGAAAGCACACCTTTTCCTCGGGAAAGTTCACACAAATGGCCGTATCCGTAGGTCATTCTGTACTATTGATTCTTCTAGAAATCTTCTAGAAGTGCTCCTGGACCTAGGAGAACATCTGGGCCAATGCTTTACAGCCATCCCCGGGGAACTGCAGGCATCCAGGCAAGCAGATGCTTGCCAAGGTCAGACAGCTGGGTGGGATCCCGGCTGGGAACAAATGCCCCGCAGACGTGTGAACAGGGCTTCAATTAATTTCTCCAGCTAATTAAGAAGAAGTATCCATGTGTATCGGCGATTGGGAAACCCTCCCAAGAAAAGAAGGCTAGTCTCAAATAACTTATCCAGGCTAGAAAGAATGAAAGGCACCTTCCACAAAGACCCAGGAGAAGTACAGCAATCCACCTTCCAAAGACGAGTCCACTCCACACAGTCTCAATATGGGAACATCCCACGTGGGTAGGGCTACTGCTAAGTCAAATAGACATTCTCCCAGTCAGCTAAAGATCATGGGCTCTCAGGAGAGCATTCACACCCCTGACTTATTCCAAGAAGCAAAAAGGGAAAGGGTCACTGATACTCAGGACAGATCCACCATGTGGTCTGGGCACCTGATTGCTTCTCTTCAGCTACAGTGTCCTCATGGTCATACAGGAGGGCTGAGGACCCACCTATAGCCATGCCTCTCGGTGGCTCAGGACAGGCTCCAGCAGCTCTCTCTCTCTCTCTCTCCCTCTTTGCCACTATAGAAAGAGGCCTCTAGGAGATGTTTGAACAAAAGGAGGCAGCAAGGCCAAGTTAGGAACCACAGTGGAAAAAACAGCATTCTCAGTCAGGCAACGTGGCTCCTGGCTTGGGGCCCTACGGCTGCAAGCAGGACAGCGCATTAGCTCTGAACATGGGCAGCACTGGGAAAACAGTGTGTGGTATCTTTTCCAAGTCTCAAGCCACAATAAGGCCCCAGGAGAAGCCACGTAGTCTAGGAACAGTTTGGAAACAGGCACTGTAAGCTTGCAAGCGGAGTTTTAAAAGACACTTGTAAAGTACTAACATGCAACTGTCCAGAGCTTCCGCTGGCTGGTGGCCTGTGGACTCTCCTTTTCACCCGTGTTTTCTTTCAGGAATTTATCTTTCAGTAATTCCCCCTTGACGGGGGTGAGAGGCATTGACGTGAGAACTTAGAACATCTTTAGAAAAATGAAGTCCAGGGGCTGGAGATGAAGCACAGGAGAGTATTCGCCTAGCATTCATATACACAAAGCCCTGTGTTCAAACCTCAATTATACATAAACTGATTATAGCGGTCCGTCCCATTCACTCCAATACTCCATTGGCGCAAACTGCAGAAATTTAAGGTCATGTTCAGCTCCCTAGGGAGTTAGTTCCAGGCCAGCCTGGGCTAGGGAGCCTACAAAAACTCACTTGGAAAAAAACTAAAGAGGAGTGTATATATCAAAATGTTAACTCCAGAATTCAAATTGTGCTGGGTCCAGAAAATGCTGAATTAGATGCACCCATTTTCCCAGAAGGGTCAGTTGGACCCCTGGAAAGTAAAATGGGTGTGTATGGCAAAGGGTGGTGTCTGACTTAAAACCCGACCGGGGGCACCTGGCCCTTTAACACTGCTATAGCCACCCTGAAGCATGAAGTACTTACTGTTTGTAGTCCTCCTGCAAGACCACCCATGAGTCCCACTCAACAGAGGCCAAGTCCAGAGTCTCCACCTGCAATTCAAAACCCCCTCCAGATATACTTCCCTAGCAGTCTTTAAAATGTAATAAGAGCAAAACTGTGGAAGACACTGGAAAAAGTAGTCCAGACCAATGGTATGGCTGAAGAGGAGCGAAACTTTGGCTCTTTGGGAGCCAAGGAGGCAACCCCGTGGGAACGGTTCTTCACACTCTGCATTCCTTTGCTGGTGCTTTTTCCCCCACCCTGGCTACGCCCCACTGGTCATCTGATTCCACATCCCTCCTTTAGAAAGGCCCCTGTCTCTGCTCTCTCATCGGAGGGCACACTGACCACCTTTCCTTCTGTCTGCTACTGTGTTTATGTGCGTCTCTTAGCCGTCTAAACTACTACCCTGGCCGGGGTCATTGAGAAGGACCTGTCTCCCAGACACCACGCCTGGAAGGCCCTTCCTTCCTAGAACTGTCCTAAGCAAGATTGGACTGTCCTTCTAATCCTAGGACACAGGAACCCTGGGAAGGTTTCCCAGAGCCTTGTCTAGCTCTCCTTGTTACTTGGCCTTTGACCCTGTACCAAGCAGGCTGTAGGACTGTTCAAAATAAGTATACTTTAAAGTATTCTCTGAAAAAAAGAGACCAAAACAAGAACTAGAGCAAACTTTAAGTGCGACCACCAGAGACCCGCCTAGGGTGAAGAAGTCGCCTCTTCCCGCGCAACGGCGGCGGCCAGGAAGCCTTCAGTTTTAGCAGGAGGAGCGATACAATCTCTGAGCTCCACGGATGGTGTAGAAAACCGGGAGCAATGCGGAGCACGGGATACGAGAGTCCTGAGGGGACTTCCTTGGGCAAGAGGGGTACAAGGGACACGGAGACTCCTGGGCCAGAGGCTAGCAGAGGACCATGCCCACGGCCAGGCGCGGCTAAGCACTGCGGGGTACTCGCGACTGCCACTGGCCAGAACGGACCCGACCTTCCCCACGCCCTCGCTCTGCCCATGTCCAGGTCACGGCGGGAGTCCACCCAAGGCCTGCAGACGGCCGCCCACCCGGGCCACTCCAGCAAAGCACACCCCGCGCCTGCGGCTGGAGACTTCTCCGTGGCGCGCGATCCCCAAGTGCAAGCGGCCAGGAGGACGCGGCCGTCACCCAGCGGAATCCCGGAGCATAGTCCCCATCGCCGCCCCGGAGCCCGCGGGGTCCCCGCCCGGCAGCACGGGTTAGGGGGCCGAAACCAGCCCCGCACAGCCTTATCCCGCGCGGCCCGCTCGGGCGATGCCGACACAAAGGGGACGCGCGCGTCACCCACCTGGTCCCGCGCGGTCCGGGCTCCCGCTCGGCCTCTTTGCGCGTGGCTGTGATGGCCCCGCCCGGTGCCGGCTCGCGGGTGCCGCTGCCCCGTCAGCCTCCCGCGTGCAGCCCGCCCCGCAGCGCAGCGCCCTTTATGCCTCCCCGCCCTGCGCCCTGAGAACTGCGCGCGGGGTCGACGGGGCGCGAGCGCGCACTAAGCGCGGGCGCGGGAGGCAGAGCCAGTTTGCACGCCAGCGCCCCCTGCCGTTCAGAGGTGCCTTAATGTCCATGCACCAGGACCAGGCGAGCAGCCCCCAGCAATGCCAAAGGGAGGGCCCAGATCAGTTGGGGGGTGGGGGTGGCGGGACAAGGGGGCAATGAGTCCTCCTGAAGTTGGACCCCTGTTTTCAATACTAGAAGAACGAGTGCCAACAGCTAGAAAGAAACGAGTGAAAAATCCCGACCCTACCAGTCAGAAGCTGGAAATCTCACTCAGTGAAGTATCTGGGACCCTCTAGAGTAGTCTGTCTATGCAAATTACAGCAAGTCTCTGGACTTGCCAGAACCTGCCCGACAGCTATCCTGCCTGTGAGTAGTTTACCATGAATACTATGAAAGAATCATCTTTTCACCCTAACTTCTGATAATGCAAATGAATGAGAAGAGTCCTCAACCTGCTTGGACCTGAGGCTGAGGCTCTGTGCATATATATGAAGCACAAGCCAAAGCATTTCGTTTCTTTCCCTTAGAGCCTAAGATCCACCAGTGGATGGGAATTCCCATAAGTTATTATCTTGCAATCCCTCTGGTAGGTCCTGGAAGTTCATGTCAAACGTGCAAAAATGGGTGAACCTTTTGAGTATGTATTAAGGCTAGAATGAAATGTTCCCACAGGCATGTGTTCTGAACGCTTGGTCTGCATCTGGTAAAGATATTTCTGAGAGGCTCTGGGAATGTCAGGAGGTGGGAGTTAACTAGGGAAGGCCCTTGGGGGGATCCAAGACACACACACACACACACATACACACACACACCACACTTGTGTGCGTTCTCTCTCTCTCTCTCTCTCTCTCTCTCTCTCTCTCTCTCTCTCTCTCTCTCTCTCTCTCTCTCTCTCTCTCCTAAGATGTTCTGCTCAAGCACTTTGGGTCCAAACAGCTGTGGACTGCGTTCTTTGGCTGGGGGACTGGAGAGCCTCCATTTGCTAACTCAACTTCTCTAGTTTTCCCCTAGAGAATTAAAACAGGATTAAAAGCTCTGTACCATCTACCGTCTGCTGCTACATTCCCAGGTGCATATTTGTGTTTATACATGTGTATGTGAGTGCAAGCCAAAAGTCAATGCTGGGGTGTTCACCTCTTTTTCTCTACTGTATATTCTGAACCTAAACCCCTTTAATTCATGCAGACCTGTTGGCCAGCAAGTTCCAGGAGACCTTCTGCCTCTACCCCAACCCCCATTATCCAGTGCTAGGATGCTGAGCATGCACCACATCTGTATTCTTACATGGATGCTGGTTATTAAACTCAGGTCCTCAGGCCTGCATGGCAAGCACTGTAGTGACCAAGCTGTCTCCCCAGCCCCTCATCCGATACCATCACCAGTTACTGGGCTGAATGTTTCAAATCTTCAAAGACACACACTTGATAGATACCGTGCCTCACACAAATAAGCCTAGCATTCTGAGGGCTGAGCTAGGAGGATTGCAAAGTCAAGGCCAGCCTGGACTAGATAAGTGAGAGCCTATGTCCAATAGGCAAAAGCCAAAACAAAACAAGGACACACGTGGCCTCCTAGAGCTTTGGCTTGCATCAGACTCTGTATAAATGCCTTTGTTCAAGAAAGCACACAGTGTGAAGAATCCTAACAACAGCACTTTGTTGCTTCGGCCTCTCACTGAAAGATAGAAATAGTTTTGCCTGAAGGCCTGAGCTCTGAGAGAAATGTTTTCACACCTCCCCAGGCCTGGTTGGGGAGCAAAGTTATGAATGAAGGATTGAGAGTCTGCTGGGGGAGGGGGGCTGGAAGCTCACAGCAAGTGGAAGACTTGCAGCTTGACTGAGGCTTCCCGTGTTGTCCATGACACAAAGGACTGGTAACACACTGCCTATGAATCTCTGTGGGTAGGTGAAAAATCCACCCCCATCAAAATGCATAGATGACACCTCCCAGACCTTACGTGCTAACCTGTGCATCGTCACACCAGTGACCTGACGGGCTGGCTAATGCTATGTAACTATTCCTGGGGAGATGGTCTGAGTCCACTACACAGGCACTGAAATCCAGATTTGCAGCAGACCACACAGCGAGCGCACTTCCAGGTTTATCTATGAAGCCTGTCGAATCTGCCGTTGCTTTCCACCCTCCACCCGTACCCAGGATCTATTTACCTTGTTTTTATGTGGATTATGGTACTTACCATGCTCCCGGTGTTGGGTATTTACTCTGGAGCTTAGATCACCGCTCTTCAGGATGTCTTTCTGTGAGATCCCACACAGAGCCGGAGAGTAATAAGTGCTCAATAATGAATGAAGCTGACTCCTCTGAGCCTCTCAACAGCTAATGCCATTCTCTCCAGAAAGCTGCCTGGCTCTCAAAGCCATTCCACCCTGACCGGGCTCCTCAGTCCAGCTCTTGCCTGAAGAAGACTGACTATCCCCCTGCAAGGTGGTCACTTCAAGCCTGTTTGAAAGACCTTACTGTTAGGAAGGACCTTATTGTGCTGAGGATGTACGGTTCACTGTCTCACTGGGCATGTATCTTATGATCAGCCACAGTGGGAAGTGCGGGCCCAGGGAAAGTGGGCCCGAGTCCTGGTACCCATGTAAATGCTCTAGACACTGAAACGAGGCAAAGCCACTGGGAAATTTTCTCCCTGATAAAATTAAAGGAAACTTAAAATTGTGACTTACAGTTAAAGAAAAGAAGAAGAAAAATAGTGCAACTTGTTTAAACTCCCACTTGCACACTCTAAGTCTAGGATGCACATCCTTTCGGGTTTTTTTGTTTTTTTGGTTGGTTGGTTGGTTTTGTTCCCCCTGCCCCATTAGGGACAGTCTAACTCTGTAGCCAGGATGCACTGGAACTCAAAATCTAGCCCAGGCTTCTCTCAAATTCATGAGTCTCCTGCCTCAGCGTAATGTTGTAATTTTTATTTAAATCCAATTCTCTGTTTCTAGAGAAGAGTGCAAAGTCGAGTGTCTTTCCTCTTTAAGCTTCTCTTTAGGGAAACCCAGGATCCTGAGGGACTTAGTGTTTCTGGAGACATGGGATATAACCTTCCACACGTGGCCCGTCTCTGCCTATTAATCTCATTCTGGAAGTCACTCGAAAACAAGGGCACTTTCTGCAGTGTGCACTGTCTCAGGTGAGACAAGCAGCCTACCAGGGCACAACCTCAGGAAGGAAGAAGGTTACCAAAACTCTCAGGCCATCCATCTGGGTGGGGTTCCTGCCCACACCCACATCTTCTACACCAGAGACTTCCTCTTTTTCTGTTTTGAGATCTCAAGAAAGTCTACCAATGTCCAAATGTCAAAATGGAGGACATTCAATGTGGTACAAGTAAATTGTCAGTTTCTCCACTGCAGCTGTTTAGCCACACTCAGGTAGGTGTACTGATCTGTGTCTTCCCCGAGCCTGAAGAAGTTTGTGTAAAATCCAACTATGAGTAGCTCAAAGTGTGGGCATGTTGCAAAGAGGGTGATTGCAGGTGGTATTTGTTAAGATGCAATCTAGGCAGAATTCCCAGAGACCTCATCCATTATGACTATTCTCCTTGGGAAACAGGGAAATCAGGGCACAGGTACACACTTGTACAGGGTTGGTGTACTGGCTAGTTTTGTGTCAACTTGACACAGCTGGAGTTATCACAGAGAAAGGAGCTTCAGTTGAGGAAATGCCTCCATGAGATCCAACTGTAAGGCATTTCCTCAATTAGTGATCAAGGGGGAAAGGCCCCTTGTGGGTGGTGCCATCTTTGGGCTGGTAGTCTTGGGTTCTATAAGAGAGCAAGCTGAGCAAGCCAGGGGAAGCAAGCCAGTAAAGAACATCCCTCCATGGCCTCTACATCAGCTCCTGCTTCCTGACCTGCTTGAGTTCCAGTCCTGACTTCTTTGGTGATGAACAGCAGCATGGAAGTGTAAGCCAAATAAACCCTTTCCTCCCCAACTTGCTTCTTGGTCATGATGTTTGTGCAGGAATAGAAACCCCGACTAAGACAGTTGGTAACACTGTGAGTTTGGGGTGGGAGGCCCTTCTGTAAAATAATACATATCAAAGATGAGGTGGGTAAACTACCAGAGGACTGGGAGAGCCTAGAGCAGTTACTTGTTCACTGTCTCAGCAGCCAGCCCCATCCATATCTGAACCTCAGACATCCAGACACGATTATAACAAACCAGGTGTCAACTTGCCTGGGCTATGGGATGTTCATGAAGCCATGTGTCTGAAAATGCTGAGAGACTGACCCTGGAACCATAGACTAGCTGGAACTAGTAGACATGCCCATCCAAGGAGCATGGTCCAACCCACCGAAGGCAGAAAGAGAACAGAAAGTGAGCACAGGGCAGTTTGCTCTTTGCTGGCATGGGGTTCTCTCCTGTCTTCCATGTAGGAGTTCCTGGCTCTTGATCTTAAGACTCCAGAATCACTCTGCCTGTCCCCCATTATCCATACAACTTCATCCTGATTCTCAGGCCTGTGGGCTCAGACTGACTCTCACCAGTGGCTTCTTAGGTGGCAGTTCTCAACCTGCAAAGGTGTCAAAAGACTCCTTCACAAGGAAGGCGTATCAGATATCCTGCATATCAGATGTTTACATTATTATCTATTCATAACAGTAGCAAAAGTACAGTTTAAAGTAGCGATGAAATAATTTTATGGTTTGGAGTCACCACAACATGAGGAAGTGTATTTAAGGGTTACAGCATTAGGAGAAATTTGAGAAGCACTGTTCTAAGGTATCTTGCTGGCCTGTAGAAGACCATGGGAGTCTTGTTCTTTATAATCACAGGTACCAATTCCAATGTACCCACTAGATCTTGGACCTCTAAATGATACACTTACATAGATACATATGGACTTTTATTCTATAGTATATGTGTAGATAATGCACAGAATATTTATCTAGTGGTTCTGTTTCTATGGAGAACCCAGTCTCACCCTCCAAACTGTGAGACAATACATTTTGTACCTCTTAGATGCCAATTTTGCGAGTAGGATAAGACAAGCACCTGGAACACACCCGTGTGTAAGTATAACTTAGGGAATAAGTGTGATAATAAAAAATAAAAGTGTCACCCAAAGGCAGGAAAATAAATGACACTTGGTGAAAAGGTTGGGCTTGGTGTAAAGGTTGGGCCTTTTTATTTCTGGTTTCCTTCCAGAATAGAGACATGGTGTGTCTTGTTCGCTGCCATTCCCACCACTCACAGAGAAAGTTGCAAACACTCAATGCCCGGCAATGCATAAAATGGCAAAGGAAGTCAGTGGGGGCTGGGATGTAGCTCAGTTGGTAGAGTGTTTGCCTAGCATGCACAAATGCTCAATACTGTATAAACCAGATGTACTGGCATATGCCTGTAATCTCAGCACTTAGGAGGTGAAAGCAGGTGAATTAGAAGTTCAAAACATCCTTGGTTAAATAGGGGGTAGGAGGCCAACCTAGGCTTCTCGAGAGCCTTTTTAGAAAAGATGTATATGAATCCTGCCTTCCGTAACTATGTGTGTGTCTCAGAAGCAAATGCTGTAGAATCTAGTTAGAGACAAAATAGAAAAGAGAGAAATCTCTGCCCTGGGTTTTCATTGCTCATATGAAATCCTGAGGCACAAAGAGGCCTGTGCCACTTCTGAGATCTTTGCCGGTCAGTGACATCCATGTACTGCTACCCAAGGCTTTTGGCTGGTTCAGCCATCTTTTTGCTCTTGGTTTTATCACTTTTCCATGGTAATTAATAGAATTTTACCGCTGTGGTTTGACAAATTTAAATGCTTCCTCATCTCAGATGAAATAATTAAATTACATTCAATATAGGTGAACTTGACTGTGGCAGCCGTTTAAGGTTAACTCTCTGGGTTCCAACTCCTTTGCCCTTAGCGTGTACAGACCCTGTCTTGGGTGTACATGGGACCTGCACTTCTTGATAAGTCAATGAGGAAAGTCTAAGGCCCTCAACCTTGCCTGGCTCTATCGTAGTGAGCTTTTAACTGTATACAGAGCCAATGGGAGCCCAAAAAATGTCAACGAGGGCTTGGGTCACCCATTGAAAAGACAATTCCCAAATAGAAGCCTGCATGTGTTAAGTTGTAGAAATTTTAGGTTCCTTTGTTACTGTAGAATAGTCAAGTCTAAAGGAACACATACACTATGCACTAGCCTTAAGCAACATTGATTTGTAATGCCTTTTGTCTTTATAGAGAAACAAAGAATAGTGTTGAACAAGTAGAGTCACTCAATCTTAAACCTGAAACAAGGGGATACAATCTAAAAGTCTAGAATATGGGAGAGGTCCAGACAGAATACATCCCAGAAAGGATTGCAGGAAAGAACTCATGTCTGTGTCCCTGACAACTCAGAGTCCTGGTCTCATTCACAAAGGACACTGCCCCATGACATGTGACTCTCAAGGTTTAAAATAAAGAGCACAGGAAGACAGAATATGGTATTCTACCACCTGGGTTTAGGTGAGATTTCTATAATGCAATGGATACACTGAGTCATATATAATTGGTTTAGGTTTCTATAATACAATGGATGGGTCAGTGTATCCTGTACACATCATACAGACAAAACCTAGGCACTCCAGGCCCTCCCTAATGGGTATTAGATGCTGAAAACGTCCACAGCAAAGCACCTTACCCAAAGATGCTTCCAGTAAGCACTGCCAATGAAGTCAAAGCCTACTCAGCATTCCTTGCTTTGGAGGTGGGAAGAGGGCTTCCTCAGGTCCAGTCCTCTGCAGCAATACATCCAGGTCAGCTGTCTCCCCTCATATTTCCCAGAGGCGCTCTTGCCAGAGAACCTCTGTTTCACTCTCCTTCTCAGAGACATGAGCTAAGTTAAGTTGGGGAAGTGACACCCCACCCATCCACTGAAGCAAGGTGGCTATGCCCTTCAATGCCCCAGTGAGGTGGCTAAGAGGGATTCAGACACTTTCTCTCAGTGTAACTAGGTCAGGGTAGCACACAGGCTAGAACCATGCTCTATACGTAGGGTCTGGACACTAGATGCCTATAAAAAATCTGAGGGATTATGGGAGTCAAACTGGGAGCAAGGTCTCCTGAGACTCCTTAGAAAAATATTCTAGCATGTCATGTGTATTGTATGTTAGAAGCATTTTGCTGTGCTGGTGGTGTTTTATTTAATCTGTTTTCTGCTGTGATTCTAAATGTTCTAAGTCTTGAATTATTTTCAATCTTCAACATATGGATAGTTGGGTGTGGCAAAATAGCTCAGTGGCTAACTATGCTTTATATACAAGCCTGGAAGACCAGAATTCAATTCCCCCAACCCAGTTGCTTTCTGTTATTGTGGCCAAAACCATGGCCAGAAGTAATTTATTAGCGGAAAGGCTTCATTAGACTTACATTTCCAGGTCACAGTTCATCGCTGAGAGAATAGGAACTCAAGCAGGAGTTTGAAGCAGAAACCAAGGAGGGATTCCCGCTGGATGCTGCTTCTCTGGCTCATGCTTTCTTACAAACGCAGGACCTCAGGAATGGTACCACCCATATCAAATAATAAGGAAGAAAACTCCCCCCAACACACACACATACACACACACACACACACACACACACACACACACACACACACACATAGGCATACCCACTAGCCAGTCCTGCCTGGACAGCTGAGGATCTCTTGTCAAATGACTGTAGGTTACAGAAATGGTCAATGCTCATTACTCTGTTGAGTTTTGGAGTGTGCAAACCTCCAGCAATCTTGATTTGTAAATCACAGCACACAGTGAGTGTAAAACACCAAAGAATAGACCGTTTTAATATATTGGATATGTTAGCATATGTTAAGAATGTGTGTGTGTGCATGTGTGTATATATGGTATGTGTGTGTGTGTGACTGGAATGTAAATTTGAATATATATACTTACAACAATATATATTTGAATATATATAGTTGAGGGATATATATATATATCCCTATATATATATATATACATATATATATACATATATGTTGTTTAGGAAGGTGTGATTAGACAGAGAACAATCACACACACCTCATCTGAGTGTGTCCACACGAGGTTTATACTTGAGGGATATATATATATATATATACACACACATCCATTCACTAGTAGTGTAGGGTATGAGATACATATTGCTGAAAGGAACAAACTTCTGCTAGATTTGATTGTTTGGCTGTTTGCTATGTAACAACTAGACTCCAAACTCCAACATAGCCCATTATTTAGATAATTTAGCCCAGTAACTCCACTCAGCTTCAGGCTTGAAAAGACTAGAACAAGCCACGGGTGTGCACCATCACTAACTTACACAGAGAGACGTGGAAAGCCCTTTGAAATCAACATGTGTGTTTTAGTTAAGGTTACTATTGTTATGATGAAACATCATGACCAAAAGCAAATGGGGAAGAAAAGAGTTTATTTACCTTATACTTACATATCCATAGTCCATCACTGAAGGAAGTCAGGACAGGAACCCATACAGGGCTGGAACCTGAAGGCAGAAGCTGATACAGAGGCAATGGAAGGGTAGTGCTTACTGGCTTGCTCCCCATGTCTAGCTCAGCCTGCTTTCTTATAGAACCAGGACCACCAGCCCTGGGATGGCACCACCCACAATGGACTGGCCCTCCCTCAGAAAATGCCTTACAGCTCTGCCTACAATCTAATCTTACAGAGGCATTTTCTCAATTGAGGTTCCCTCCTTTGGGATGACTCTAGCCCGAGTCAAGGTGACATAAAACTATCCATCTCAGTGTGCCCTACCCTCTCAGCTTCCTAATATAAAAATCCCAGTCACAGGATTGTCGTCTTAATTTGAGCCATGATCTCATGCAAAACATTTGTCGTTAACACATAGGAATGTAAATCAAATTACCTTATAGTTTCCCAGGAGAAAGTGTGTGTTTCACCACAGAATACTCGGGCTTCGAAAAAGAAATAAGCAAACGCACAATTCAATCCAAAGTTGAATCTGACTCCCATGATGAAATGTTCTTATTTATGCCCTTAAAAAAATAAAAGTTTTGAATGTTTTAAGTATAGAGATCCCACACATCCTGTGTGTGAATGCGGGGTCAGGATGGATGAAACAGTTGGCTGCAATTAGATTGAATCTCATTCTGTGCTTTTACTTGGTTCATAGGTTTTTCTCCTTCAGAGGAGACAGCAATAGTTTCCCTGGACTAGAATATATATAGATATATAGATATGTAGATATAGATACAGATACAGATATAGACACATATATACATATATATGTATATATACATATATATTCAAATTTACTTTCCAGTCACATGCCCTAGTCTCCCACTGAGTATCAGCCAATATTATCCAGGTTTTCATCCCTAAAGAGAGTGCACTGGGCTTAGCTGGATTTGTTTTACTTGTAAGCTGATTATATAGAGGCCATTTTAGCTTAGGTAACATTGAAATCCACAAGAGAAAACATGATTCATTTTTCTCTTAAAAAAAAAAGAGCACATAAAAGTTAGGCATGGTTGTGCAAACCTGCAATCAATCCCCAGCACTCAGGAGCCTGGGAGAGAAGGCTCCGTGATTCTCCCAAGCCTAGGCTACATAGATCCCCGAAAAATAAAATCTACAAAGTTCAGAAACTGTCCTATTCAGAATGACACAAAACATGTGTTAGTTGAATTACAGTGAAGTAAGAATATTTTGTGTGAAAAAAATCAAATAAGTAAAAATAGACTAAAAAGCAGAATTTCTGTAAACTACTCACATCAATCAAATGGCTAAGTGCCCTCTGTTGGCAAATATTGGAATTGCATCAGAATTTCCTTAATGGATTTGGAAGCAGTCACTAAGATGCTGTCTAGGATATATTTTAAAGTTCATGTACTATTTCCACAGCAAGAAGCTTTTGAGTACATGATTATATTAGTTTTCTTTTCTCTTGCTGTGACAAAACACTGACCAAAAGCAACTTGGGCAGGAAAGGGTTTATTTCATCTTCTAGCTTATGCTGTCATGAAGGGAAGTCTGGGCAGGAACTCAAAGGAAAACCCGGAAGGCAGGAGCTGATGCAGAGCCCAAGAGGAACATTGCTTATTAGCTTGCTCCCCGTGGTTTTCTCAGCCAGGATTACCTGCCTAGGGACATGTGATAGTTTGTATATGCTAGGCCTAGGGAGTGGCGCTATTAGAAGGTGTGGCCCTGTTGGAGTAGGTGTGTCCCTTTTGGTATGGGCTTTGAGACTCTCATCCTAGCTGCTTGGAAGGCCAGTCTTCTTCTAGCGGCCTTCAGATGAAGATGTAGAACTCTCAACTCCTCCTGTACCATGCCTGCCTGGATGCTACCATGTTCCTGCCTTGGTGAACCTCTGAACCTGTAAGTCATCCCCAATTAAATGCTGTCTTTATAAGAACTGCCTTGGGCATGGTGTCTGTTCACAGCAGCAAAACCCTAAGACAGGGAGACACCACCCTCATTGGGCTGGACCCTCCTGCATCAGACAACAATCAAGAACATGCTCCCACAGAATTCTCTACAGACACATCTGATGGAGGTAATTTTTGTTTAGTTGAGGTTCCTTCTCCTTGGGTGACCTTAGATTGTGTCAAACTGACAAACCACCAAAGAGCTCAGTGACTTTCTCTTGGGTCAATTTGGTATAGAGAGGGTACTGGTTCTTCTCATGTTGATGTATCCTGGGTCTCGTTTTAGAGTTCCTCAGGAGATAGTCTATGGAGTCACGGGTGCATTTACACTAAGCCAGCCACACTCCATATGGTCTTCCTGCCCAAGCTTCTAGGACTCTTACAGAATGCACCAACACAGCCATTGTTGCTTTTAAGAGTAAGGTAATGACCTTCTCGTGCTCAAACTCCTGTTTTAGTGTGATAGACCCAGGCAGCCTGAACACTGAGCAAGGTGCAGCCACACAAGCACCACTCTTGTGCCCACATCATAAAAGGCAAGCTTAGTTTGGTTTTGTACAGAACCCTGGAGGCATGGTGTAGAGCAGCCATCCTTTATACAGTGTCCTCAGGTGCTGGGGCCATGATCACCATCTCTCCAGGAGTTCCAGGCACACTTTATAAAAAAGATTCTGACCTGGGGTTCTTTCAGATGTCTGTTGACTCTTTTTATACTTCCAAGTAAAAAGTCCAAGACTGCGAAGTAGAAAGAGGAAGTCTTAGGACAGGCAGCAGTAATTAAAGACACATTTGGTAAAGTTTCCTGGTGTGAAACCAGCAGGTCAGAGGGTAAATCACTGATACCTCAAATGAAAATAAAATAAAAGCCGGGCAGTGGTGGCACACGCCTTTAATCCCAGCACTTGGGAGGCAGAGGCAGGCAAGTTTCTGAGTTTAAGGCCAGCCTGGTCTACAGAGTGAGTTTCATGACAGCCAAGGCTATACAGAGAACTCTGTCTCAAAAATAAATAAATAAATAAATAAATAAATAAATAAATAAATAAATATATAAATATGAGAGGAAAAGAAAAGAAAAATAAGAAATAAATAAATAAATAAATAAATAAATATATAAATATGAGAGGAAAAGAAAAGAAAAAAAAGAAGAAAAGCTTCAAAGTAAGAAGATGGATGTCATAGTGAAATTCCCTCAGAATAAACAAACAAACATGGGTTTATTTCTCCCCACTGTTACCAATGAAATGCCTTTCTCTCACACACCTCTGTGGAGTAGATCCTAGCCCTGTGAGCAGGTAGACTGTCTGTTCTGTGCTTTCTTGCTTGGCTGCATTTCTCTCATAGTTTAAGCTGGAAAGGCTTGCCTTGCCTTAAGGGTGCTATGATTATACCACCAACATGGCCAACAACATCTTTGGAAAGGAAGAGTTTATTTGCTTTAGTCTTCCGTATCACAGTTCATCATAGAAGGCAGTGAGGAGAGGAACTTCAACAGGGCAGAAACCTGGAGGCAGGAGCTGATGCAGACGCTATGGAGGGGTGCTGCTTACTAGCTTGCTCCCCACGGTTTGCTCAGACTACTTTCTCATAGCACACAGGGACCACCAGCCAGGGATGACACCACCCACAGTGAGCTGAATCTATCCACATCGGTCATCAAAAAAAAAATGCATGACATGCCAATATAGTGACATTTATTTAATTGATACCCCCATCCACAATGACTCTAGCTTGTGTTGAACTGCATAAAACTACCAGAATACTTTTCAATAACTGTAGTCCACAGTAAATCAGGAGTGATGGACAGTAGTGAGAGTCAGCTCTAGAAAAAGACCTGGACCTTGCAATGGCACATGGACTTCCCTAGAAATGGTCAAGGTCTCATTTCACATGCAGCTCCACCAGTTCACCTTTGGGTCAACAGTACTACATGTCTCCCTGCTACTCCAACATCCTGGATGGACCTTGAAGCTAGAAACTGGTATGTTTCATATGATTTATTCAGTTTAACTCTCTGTTAAAACAACAGTGGGTATCCACATAAACCCATTTCTGATATCCCAATCATGTGAACGAGTATGTCTTGAGAACTGAGAAGGATTCTGGACTCCCAGGACTCCATCCCTTACCTTCACACTTACATGCTCATAGGGAGGGTGGCTTGCATATATAAAGATGTTGAATGTGCTATGAAGTATATCCTTGGTACCCAAGGACGTGCACTTCTAGTGCAGTGCAGGGTATCAGTATGACAGACTTTCCCCTAAATGTGGACGCTTAGACATCGTGTACTGAGGTAAATTTGAGAAGAAGGCAGAGCACAGTGGGCTGAGCACTGTGTTGAGGAAGCTCTGCTGAAGGACCTCAGGAAAACGTCAGCTGTGTGTGTGACATGAATCCTTGCAGACGCTTCTCCTGGAAGGAGAAGGGAATAAGGCAGAGGCTGCTGATGTGAGCAAGAGCTGGGTCAAGGACAGAAGTTCCCTAGCATATCCTATCCTTCTGCCTTCCTCTGACTCTTTCCTTCCCAACTTTGCAGGCAGGAGTGGGGTCTCTATACGGAACATTCTAAAAGGGCATCAGGTGGCACACACAATAGCACAAAGTTACTCACCTGACAGAGTAAATGCTGGCTTGCACATGTTTGTTTCAACCATGTGGAGGTCAGAGAGCTTAATGGACAATATCACTAAAATCTCCAGACAATCGTGACAATTTGTTCTCCAAAACAAATTTTATTTATTAATGTTTTTAATCTTACATCTATAAACTGGACGTTTCTATGGTTACTTGCCCTATTAAGCTGTATAAAACTCAAGCTGACAATAAATAAACAAAATTTATATATGTGGTGTTGATAACTTGAAAAATAACAGAAAACAAAAGTTATGGTAAGAACTTCTCAAAAGCCCATAAATCCCAGGTCAACGGTAGGCTAATGGTTGTTTTGTAGTTCATTAAAAACAAAAATAAAAATAAAATGTCTGGGGAGAATTGGCAGAAGTTGTAAATCCAAAAGTTCTAAATAACAGCAAAGAAAAGGAAGGCAAGTGTGATTTCATTCCTTTTTAAAGAAGGGTGGGTTTTCCTTTGGAAGCAATGGTCCTGGAGATAACGCTGGTGGTGTCTGAAGGGGACAATGAGACTTCCCCCCATTGTCAAGGTTCATCTGCAGTGCAGGTGTTGGCAGCCCCTCAGTTATCCAAGACAGTGTGGGGTGGAGGTGACAGTGTCACTGCTACAGCAGAACCCTCAAATCCACACAGACCACACCGTACAGGGCTCTCTTGAGTAGGACAGCCTTATGACATCTGCAGAGGCATGGCTACCTGGGATGTCACTTCATGGTGGTTAATGCCAGTCCAGCCCAGGATAGTGCCTGGGATGTGCAGAGAGGGAAGGTGGCATGTGAAGCCAGGGCAGTACCATGCTGACATTATAACCACCAGAGGAGCACTGGGCATAAGAGATGTTCTGAAGGAGCTCAGTTTAGCACACCTCCAGCATTGATGCTCTGCTAGCTTTAAAGCAATGTTTATAATTCATGACTAGCACTCATGCATCCATCCCTAGTAAGGTAGGAGTCTTTTATCTGCTGTGGAAATAGAAAAAAATTTTAGTTTTCATTCAACGCACACTGTTCAGTGTGCACTCTGTCTGTTTCATGTCCTGCAGGGTGTATGCACCTCGCATTTTCTGAGCTCAGCATTTCAATCCGATATTCATGTGTTTGGGCATGAGGCTGACTTTGAAGGGTTCAGTCTATCTAGGCAGCTTCAACTCTGCTGAAAGATAACTTCATCATTGGGCATTTTACTCTGACAGGGACCTCAGGCTTCATTCTGCTACTCCTCAAGCTGCTTCCAAAGAGCCTCTGTCTCTGGGCTAATATCCACTTATCAGTGAGTGCATATCAAGTGAGTTCTTTTGTGATTGGGTTACCTCACTCAGGATGATATCCTCCAGATTCTCCCATTTGCCTAAGAATTTCATAAATTCATTGTTTTTAGTAGCTGAGTAGTACTCCATTGTGTAAATGTACCATGTTTTCTGTATCCATTCCTCTGTTGAGGGACCTCTGGGTTCTTTCCAGCATCTGGCTATTATAAATAAGGCTGCTATGAACAAATACCCAAAACACAATTTGCAAAACACATGAAACTCAAGAAGAAGGAAGACCAAAGTGTGGATACTTCGTTCCTTCTTAGAATGGGGAACAAAACATCCATAGAAGGAGTTACAGAGACAAAGTTTGGAGCAGAGACTGAAGGAAGGACCATTCCAGAGACTGCCCCACCTGGGAATCCATCCCATAAACAACCACCATACCCAGACACTATTGCATATGCCAGCAAGATTTTGCTGACGGGACCACGATATAGCTATCTCCTGAAAGGCTCTGCCAGTGCCTGGCAAATATAGAAGTGGGTGCTCATAGTCATCTATTGGATGGAACACAGGGACCCCGATAAAGGAGCTACAGAAAGTACCCAAGAAGCTGAAGGGGTCGGCAATCCTATAGGAGGAACAACAATATTAACTAACCAGTACCCCCCCCCCCCAGAGCTCTTGTCTCTAGCTGCATATGTAGCAGAGGATGGCCTAGTTGGCCATAAATGGGAGGAGAGGCCCTTGGTCTTGTGAAGATTCTATGCCCCAGTACAGGGGAATGCCAGGGCCAGAAAGCAGGAGTGGGTGGGTTGGGGAGCAGGGGGAGTGAGGAGGGTATAGGGGATTTTCGGAGAGCAAACTAGGAAAGGGGGTAGCATTTGAAATGTAAATTTTGAAGAAAATATCTAATAAATATGGAAAAAAAAGAAGAGCCTCTGTCTTTGTCTCTGACATGACTCACAGTAGCCATCATACAAGCAATCTTCGTAGATTTGTCTGTACAGGCCACCTGGGGAATAATGGGAGACTTCTCTGATAATGCAGATATTGCCCTGACAGGACTGAAGACTGCTGCCACTTGAGTTTGTATCACAGCATCAATGGCGTTTCCAGTGGGGGGTTTTCAGCTGTTTATTTTCTTCTTGTCAAGGAACAAATAATAAATATTTCCTTCTTTGTTTTCTAGACAAGGTCTCGACTGACTCAGGCTAAAATCAAATTTGCTGTGTAGTTGTAGATAACCTTAAAACCTCTGGCCCTTCTTCCTCTACCTCCAGTGTGCTGAGACCACAGATGTCAGCTACGCATTCTGTTTTATGCAAATGGAGATCAAATCCAGTCTCCTGTATGCCAGGCAAGCTCTCTACTAACCAAACTGCATCTCAAGCCCAGCTGACATTCCTCAATCTATAGGGCACACAGTTTATATTAGAGCCAATGGGCTCTGTGCCACTTTGAAGCCACTACAAAAATGATATCATAGAAGGGACACAGCCTTGTTTCTCAGGAACTGTATTTTAAGGATAATGAAAGCTGACAAATTATTCTTTCTATATTTTATTCAAGGTGTAAAGTTATAGATTGATTTCTTCATCAAAGCTGTCACAGGAGATGGCAAGAATGTCCAAGTATTAACCTTTAAGAAGGTGTCAAAAACTTTGTATACTAAGTAAGCTTGAAAAAGCCATATGTAAATCTACTATTTTATAATTCACACACACACACACACACACACACACGTGTTTATATGGAATTGCTTTATATTTGTCATAATGCCCCTCTCAGAAGCCATAGGTTGCCCAATAAGGAGCTCAGTGCCAGCTGTGGGATATCTCAACACCTTGGTTGCAGGGAACCTGTGAATCAGTGCAGCCTATTGTCACAGTTTGTAGCTGACCAGCAGAATTTCATGTTAAGACTCTATTGATGAAACTACCACAGACTTTGATCACAGCACTTGGAGAAATCAGTCAGATACTGGCCTTAAAAACGTTCTTAATTCTTGCTAGCTTTCCAAGTCTCAGAAGGTATTTTCGAGGTACTTGGGGAGTGATGTCATCAATAGTGTATGCAGCTGTGGACCATGAAAAATACAATAAGACCCAGCCTGACAAGGTATCCCATGGAGATAATAATGGCATGGATATTATGGGGGTAACCAACCTCTTTCTGATGAGACTTAAGGCACATTAGACAGAAGGAAACACACTGGTACTAAAAAAATCTGGCCAAGAATCCATGGTTGGTGCATTCACAGGCCCAAGGGCCTTGCTATTACTTTGCTAAATAAGCATAACATCAAACTACCTTCTACGCATACACCTGCGTACCCATAAGTAATTACAGCTGTCTGTATTTATCAGAGAGACATCTTTGTGTAGTAGGCATAGTTAAAACAGACTCAGAACTGGCCAAAGTGCAGAGAACAAGTCACTGTAAAATGCCCAGCCATAAATAGGGCATCTACATCATGTTGCCTCTCATTAAAGCTTAGTGAGCTTTGCAGAAGATGGAGAAGAAAGGTCATAAGAGCCAGAGATCAAGGAAGACAGGCTATTTCTAGACATGACAGCCACTGCTCACATGAAGTCACAAGGCTGTGATGACTTACAGAAGACCTGCCAGTCAACGGTACAGTATGGATGGGAGGAGACTATAAGGCTCACCCTTAGCTGAGGAGTTCTTGACAGTTGATGGAGACAGAGACTTTTTGGGGGGTATGGCTGTTGGTAGTTTTCTATGTTCCAATGGGATAGGTCACATACATAAATATATGGGCAGCACAAATTAACTTCATTAGATTACTTTAAAATCAACAGACCAGGACTTGAGGTTGGGAGAAGAGGTAGGGGACCTGAGAGGAGTTGAAATGGTGCAGCAATGAGTGTACAGAATCATATTGAATGCATATATGAAATTCTCGAAGGATAAACAACAATTACTTTTTTTTTCTTTCTGAGAACCAACCCCTATGGTCATTTGGACTCTTTATGACAAAACACATTGTGTTTCTACCTGTGTTTTTACTATTTTTAGTGACATACTTTATTTTGTGTATGTAGGTTACTGAGATATTAGCTAGATATGGTATCTACGTAATACAGCCATCCAGATATAATAAAATGATGGAGCTACTCATAATAAAATGAGTTCAATCATTTAAAATTGTACACATATTGTTGTTCCACCTATAGTGTTGCAGATCCCTTTAGCTCCTTGGGTACTTTCTCTAGCTCCTCCATTGGGGGCCCTGTGATCCATCTGACTGTGAGCATCCACTTCTGTGTTTGCTAGGCCTCAGCATAGTCTCACAAGAGACTTGTCTCTAGCTGCATATGTATCAAAAGATGGCCTAGTCGGCCATCACTAGAAAGAGAGGCCCATTGGTCATGCAAACTTTATATGCCTCAATACAGGGGAACGCCAGGACCAAAAAGTGGGAGTGGGTGGGTAGGGGAGTGGGGGGGGAGGGTATGGGGGACTTTTGGGATAGCATTGGAAATGTAAATGAGGAAAATACCTAATAAAAAATATTTAAAAAGAAATAAAAAATAAAATAAAATTGTACACGTTTGTACAAACTCTTACTACTGTATTTAAATGAGATTTTCTCATTATTATAGCATAGAGATCACAAAAGTAGTTTTTAAATTATTTTGAAAATTATCTCTTTAGAATTCTTTAAGCAATTACAGATGTATTTCTCTCTGCATCACAGATAATGTGGCTTTGTAGACGATCCCTAGCATTCTTTTCCAGGCTTGGCAACTTCAGTTGACTCTTCTTGTATATTTGATTTACAATATAAATATTAGAGAAATTTAGAGAAACCCTGTGCTTTGTCAGGTACAACTAACTGACACAGAGGCTAAGAAAACTCAGAGAAGAGGAGCTGGGTACAGGAACCAGGGAGCAAACAAGACCATTCTGGGGCCCTGTGTAAAGAATCCTCAGTTGGGTCAGTCATTATTGGCGCTCGAACACCACTGCAAATTATCTTGGCTTCCTGCTCCCCTTCACTGGTTTCTGAAGCTTCCGTTTTCCCTCTGTTTCCTTTGACCCCCCCCCCCCCCGCTCTCCTCTTCCCTTGCTACTCCCTGCCCTCAGTCCCCTGCCTGAGAAAAGCTAGCATCCTCCGGACTGAGACACTCCCTGCAGATGACCGCCCTTGAGCTCTCCCAGTTACTGTGACCTTGCCGAGTGTGCTCTTTCTCTGAGAATTCCTTTCAGATTGTAGAAGCAGAGGGTTTCAAAGACCCTGTGAACCTCTGCTCTCTGATATGATGGAGAGGGAGTTGAATTTCTATTTCAGGCCTCATTTTATGTTGCCTGTATTTAACAGGCACAAACGGGAGTCATAACAAGGCAGTTTCCTGCTATTCCAAACAACTCAAGATGTTCCAAAACTTGACCTCAAGAAAATTCCCAAAGGGATATCACATCAGAATGAGGTAACCAAACACATAGTCTCTAATAAAACCAAGGGAAACCAGAAGTTCAAAACCAAACACATAAAACCCAGGTCCTTCCAGGAGTGCCTTGGCTGGCTGATTTACAAGAGCACCCACCGAGCATCAGTGAATCCGTTGCTGCATCTTGACAACCCTTGGCTGTGGTTTTGTGATTTCCCCTCCTTCTGGTCACAACTCTTGGAAGAAATGGCTTTACAGGGCCTGTGTCTTTGCTCAGTCCTTGTGTCATTACAAAAAACTTGACACTTGGGTGGTGAGTTATTATGCATTTTCTGCATATATGGCTGTTGCTTCTGCCTGTGTAAGCACAGTGAGTGATATGTGTAAGCTCCAGCCGCAGGGCCATGCGTCAGGAATGTATAAAAACATGTGTGATGTGCTTGGATATATCATTGAGATACCAGTGGCTGTGTACTTATCAATATGTGAATGAGTGACCAGCACTGTATGTCAATCTCTGATCTAAGACCCAAGTGAGCCTCCCATGTGAAGACAACCCAAACTTCACCTGACATTTACTGTTAGGATGGAAGTGGAGCCCCTGTGGGCTCAGAAGCAGATGTCCTCTCTGGACTCATGAATACCTGTGCCCTGCTGTTTTTTGCTCTCTGTCTTTGCTATCATAGGGCAAGCCTTGGACAGCCCAGTACTAGCCTTCAAATGTGGAGAGATTGTGGGTTCTCTAACTGGTTGTCTTCACAAACAAACACATTTTCCCAACTCTCATTTTTCAAGCCAGAGATCAAGAATTCACTGTAGATGGAGCAAAGATGAACATGCATGTACTCATTCTTTAAGCATTTAAACTATTTTAAATTATTTACAAATATTTGTATTTGGGGGTATAGTTTTGGGTGTTGGATCATTTGAGGATGTGTCAGACTTCCACAGGAGACATTCAGGATTGTCATTGACTATTCCCCTTGACCACTGTGAGAAGGCCTAAAACACTTTAGTCCCCAGTCTCCACGCTTTCCCCTTCCTCTTCTTGCCAGTGATGAGGGGTTATAGCATCCTTCTCTGGTACCCACTAAAGCATCTGACCTACTAATGTAGTCAGGCCTCTGCCTCTTTGCTGAACAACACAGGAACAGAGATGCAGAGTCACCCTACTCCAAGACTGAGAGTGCTGCCCTGGACCACGAGTCTCTGTTATACAACTCCCCGAACTCCCTCTCTCCATAGGATTCTGACTCCCAAGGCTCCCTGTGGTCTTCACCGGCCACCTCCCTTCACAGACATCTGGTCTAATATACTACCTTGGCTTCTTCCTCCATTCACCCTCTCCTCGGGCTCTAGATTCCCCCCCTTCCTGCTCAGCCTTTCTAGACTGCATCTACACAGTCACCATTCACCCCCATAGACTGTGTCTACACAGCAAATATCCTCCTTTCTGGAGACAGACCTTACAGTGGCCACAGACCAATGCCTCTAGCAGCTGCCCTTTGAATAACCTTGAAGCTCAAATCTCTCATAAATCAAGGGCAGAATGTGTCTCACAAAAAGTGACCATGATTATAATTGCACAAATATCAGGGCTTCTTCATACCATCTGTTGCTCTAAGGGCACTACAAACATGGGAAATTAACGATGGGGGTGTGTGTCTGAAATCTGCAGAACCTGTCGTCATTAATTATTGATGCACAGGAGAATTCAACAGAAGCCTCCAAATAAGCCAGTCTATACACCATGGACCCCTGGACACTGCCTTAGTTAGAGTTTTCATTGCCAAGATGAAACACCATGACATCAGCAATAGGAAACAAAGGGTTTAGTTTACTCACAGGTCTATATCAAAGTCCATCAAAGGAAGTCAGGGCAGGGACACAAGGTGGGAACCCAGAGGCAGGAACTGAAGCAGAGGTCATGGAGGAATGCTGCTTACTGGCTTGCTTCCCATGGCTTGCTCAGCTTGCTTTTTTAAAAACTACAACTCAGAATCACCGGCCTAAGGGTGGTGCTAGCCACTATGGCCTGAGCCTTCTCACCTTAATCATTAATCAAGAAAAATTCCCTCCACTGTTTGCCTACAAGCCTATTTCTTTTTAATTTTTTTCTGTGTACGGGTGTTTTGTCTGCATGCATGTCTGTGCACCCATACCCAGGAACACTAGAGGAGGGGACCTAGTCCCTTGGGACTGGAGTTACAGATGGCTGTGAGCTACCCTGTGGGACATCTTTCAGTGCTTCTTATCACTGAGCCATCTCTCCAGTGCTATCTTATGGAGGCATTTTCTCAATTAATGTTTTCCCCCTCACACAGACACACATGGACTTTGGCCCTGTGGGGTTTACTACACAACTTGCAATTTTCCTCTGTGGTGGCTGAGCTTAGGTTCCAGGTGTCTACGCATGCTAAGGTAGAGGCTGAGGCCTTGGTGCTGACATTTCCTGTTATCTGTCTTAGCACACTTAATATTCGACATATTACACAATCAAAATGGCCCAAACTACATGCTTAGTCTTTGGGGAAATTAGAATTGCAAGATTAGATTTTCTGTTCTCTAAGTTTCCCAGCTGCTCTGGCCTGAAGCCCAGGTTAGAAGGAAATGCAGGCGCCAAAAGTATGAATTGTAGGGACCATGGTGTCACCTAAGGAAGCTCACCATAGATCCTGAACTACGTTTCCTGGATGCTGCTGGCATTGACCATGATGCTGATAGAGGGCAAGGACAGCTCCTCTTTGCAGAACCTTAGGAGCTTGACCATGTACTCACCACTGTCCTGCAGGAAGTGTTCTCCTCTTGAAAAGTTCATCTGCTCCAAACCTGTGAGGGAAAAAGATGCACTTTCCAAACACCTGTTATTAATTATTTCGTTTTACTTCACTTGTGCATGTTTTTGTGCAAGTGTGGTATGGGTATGTACGATGGTCTGTGTTTGTGTGTGTTGTGTTGTTTATATGTGGCATATGTGGTGTGTATGTGTCTGATGTGTGCACTGTGTAGTGTGTATGTGTTGTATATATGTGTCTGATGTGTGTACTATGTATGTGTATAGTTTGCACGTGTGTGTCTGATGTGTATAGTATGTATGTATGTATGTATGTATGTATGTATAGTGTACATGTGTGATATAAGGCATTGTGGTATGTGTGTCTGAAAGATATCCCCATTCTCATCCACTTTATTATAATGACAAAATAACATTCCCTTAATTAAAATAATAAAATAGGAATACCTCAGAACCCTACCTTTTTCTAGTTCTATTTCCCAATATCAATTTCACTAAATCAGAATAACTACATTCAAATCAGAATTCTGTCAGTAAACAATTCACTGGAATATCTTAGTCTCATTCTGTATTTTGTTTTCTTTTTCTATTGAAAGCAGACCACTTGAGTGTTGGGAACAGGCCCCACAGTGCCTCAACAGACTCAGAAGTCAAGGGTGCCATGAAGTACAGATGTTCAATGCAGAAAACCACTTCCAGAGACATCTGGAAGAAGATGTGGAAGTGGTGGTGAGCTTGCCAAGAGCTTGGTGTCAAGACTCACAGCTGGGATTTGTCCAACATCTAATGCTTGCATTATGTGGACAGGTGAATTTAAAATCGACATTTTAAGGAGACATTTGAGTTTGGAAAACAGAGACCGTAGAATAACCATAAATTCCTGATGATAAAAAGCCAGATCTTGATGTAGGCCACAGTGAGATGACAAGGCCGACCGTCTTTAGTGTAGATAGTGAGCTCAATGGGGCTGAGTAGGAGACACTCCACAGAGCAGTGCTGTACACTGCATGATTTCATTGTCACAGCACAGGAGCAAGTGACTCAAATGTGAACATCAGAAAACCAGCTAGAAGCCTCCCCATGGGGACACATAAGGCCACAGTGTACCTGGAGTGTGGGCCACAAGTTCTCTCTGTCTGCAATGTGTAATATGAATATTTAAACTCGTTCAATTGGACAGTAGAATAGAGGTTATCAGCAGCTGGGGGCAGGTATTCCAATGATGGTCAAAGGCCTTGATGCTTTAGTACTTGAGGAATAAGTGTGACATAGGGGACTGTGATGAATTGTTCTGATTGTTGACACAATGTAGAGCCACCTGGAAAGGCTCAATGAGGGGCTGTATCGGTTACATTGGCCCAGGGACATGGCCATCTGGAGTTTTCTTAATTGAGTTCATTGGGGTGAGGTAATTCACACAGACTATGGGCAGTGCTATTTCATGAGCTGGATCCTGAGCTGAAATGAAAAGGAGAGAGAGAGAGAAAGCTCAATGCTAACATAGATACTTTAATTCATTACTCTGTTCTCCGCTGTGGAGGTAGTGTGACTTGCTGCTTTAGCTGCTGGTTGCTTCACTGCAATAATGGACTTTAAGCTGGAAATTTGAGCCAAAAAATTCCTTATCTCACTGAAGTCATTTTGTCTGCAGTATGTACAACAGACAAAGATAAGATAGAAGTTAAGTATCAGGAGGTAAACCCATTGCTTTAGTTAACCTGACCATGTGGCTTTAGGGCCACATTTGTGGAAGGAATGCAGAAGGGTTTGAATCTTGAGCTCAGAAAGCAATAAATACTAGAGGCAGAGCTTAATGACTGGTTGTTGTGTGAGCTTAGAAGATAAGAGTTTTGAAAGGAATGGCCTGGCTAATGAGATTTCAGAGGGGAATGAGCATTCTATCAGGAATTGGGCTTAGGGTCTATTTGTGTTTTGTCTATTCTGCTCGTGTTCTGAGCACCTGAGTGAATTCCTTTGAGAGGTGCTGTGTTAACTTGGTTGACAGAGAACATTCTGGACTGGAAAATACCAAGGCTGGTGCTGAGGGGAAACATCAGGGCCTTTGATTACTAATGGATGTAGGATGCCCCAACCCACTTATGTGGTTTCACTCCTGGGCAGGAGGTCCTGCAGTGTATAAGAAAGCAGGCTAAGCAAACCACGGGAAACAAGCCATATTACAAGCTCTGCCTTAGTTCCTGCCTTCGGTTCCCTTCCCTGCATGAGTTCATGACAGACACTTTAGTTACTGAACAAACTCCCTAGACTCTAGTTGTACATTTTCTTAGACAGCATTGTGGAGTTCTGAGTATTACTATTACATGAGCCCTCTTTTACCAAAAATGGTGTGTCTTGACAAAAATGGAAACAGTTTGGGCCAAATGATGGTAGTCACAGACATCATGTTCAGGGGTTAGGTAGTAGTGCTGAGGTACTGTGCTCAAGGGTTGGGTGATGCTGAGGTACTGTGCTCAGGGGCTGGGTGCTGCTGCTGAGGTACTGTGCTCAGGGGCTGGGTGCTGCTGCTGAGGTACTGTGCTCAGGGGCTGGGTGATGCTGAGGTACTGTGCACAGGGACTAGTTACTGCACTGTGAACTTCTGCTTTCCTCAGTAAACATGCCCTGTATCCTCATGAAGAGGGAAAACACTCATTTTCCTGAAGCAACAGAACACTGCCTGCCCTGAGCTATTGCTGTGGATGGAAACAGAAACCTCTGCTTTTTGTGCACTGGGAAACGGAAAGCAGCTGTGATGTGTTTTATGAAGACAGCCCAATTAGGAAACACCTTCTGCCAGCTCACGGACATGTGACATCAGTTTTAGCTACAGTACTACGAGAGACAATGACACACAGTTGGTACAGGAAAATGTTTTAATGGTTAAATTCTGGCTCAGTGCTTATGTTGCAACTTGGGGTGAACTATTTGTCTAGCTGAGGTTTCCTCTGGTCTTTCAATCTTGATTACTCTTCTTTTTTATGTATGTGTTCTACCACATATCCAGCCTTGGGTCTGCCTGACTTGGGATATGTTTGGGAAACACGGATAGCCATGCCTAGCTCACACATGGCATCATAATACCAATAGGATTGGGGTTCCGGTTAAGCACTAAGGGCAGAGCTTGCCATGGTAGAGTGAGGAATGTCTACTCTGCTTCAGAGCCTGGCCCTGTGCTGCAGTTTGCTGGCTGATTCACAGTACAGCTTAGGACACTTAGCTTACTCAGGGAACAAGATCTCAGTCAGGGTTTAAACACTGGCTACACTGCTTCATAACTGACCATCATAATACATTACTCATCTTCTTGGTAAGAGTTCTCTGTGCAGGTTGGTTTCTTGCAATCATTCATCATTCATTCATTCATTCATTCATTCAGGTACTCAGACAAACTTCAGTTTCTCATCTTCCTTTTCTTTGATGTGCATTGATTGAGATTCCTGTATGAAATTGTCATATAAAGATATGAACAATTGTGAGTAAAATATAAATGTGATAGTTATCCTCATTGTCAACTTGACTGGATTTAGTGTCACGATGGATGGAATATCTCTGTGTTTGCATATTCAGATGTTTCTGGGGAGCTTAACTGAGGAGGGAAGACCTTCTATGGATGTGAGTGGCACCCGTAGGCTGCAGCCCAGACTGAATAACACTGGAAAGAGGTGTTGAGCACAAGATTCCTTTCTCTCTGCTTCCTGACTGTGGACACAGTGCGACCAGCCCCTCACTCTCCTGCCTGGGTGCCTTCCCTACCATCTCCCATCATACTCTGAGCCAACAGGAATTTTTCCCCATAGTAATCTGAAAAAGTAACTAACACAAGTGAGGAGGTGCAGGTCAGAGTAGGTATTGAGGAGAAGAGGAGGAAAGCTCTGCTTTATCATAAGACTGGGAATACAAAGGAATTAGATCCTTTCTGTGAAGTTTTAAATCATAGTTTGTGGTATGTTATACATGGCATATGTGATTCTTTGTCTTAGAGAAGAAAAGTAAGTAGTTGGTAAAGTTTACTGTGCCAAAGATCATTAACCTCTGAAAAGCTAAGTTTGTACAGAGACCAAAAGTTCTCAAGAGGAGCAACGTGAAGGGTAAATTCCTTTTTGGATTAAAATGATCACTGGTGCCCTTCCTTTCTTCTCTGGAATCTTCTAGAACAGTGTCTCTGGTTCTGCTTACACACGCAGGACTACTATAGAAATGTTTTGCATGTTGATTTTCATTCCCAAGTGTGTCAAGGACATCTCTCCATTTCAGTGTGTGTGTGTGTGTGTGTGTGTGTGTGTGTGTGTGTGTGTGTGTGTGTCCCTGTTTGTGAATGTTTTGCATCCCATGTCTGGGGTGTGGAGGTCAGAGAACAATGTCTCCTCTCTCTCCACTGTGCATAGCTGCTTTTGAACTTCTGGAGGCTGCTCTGTCTTCTCCATTTTGTAGGAACATTGAGATTTCCAACACTCACTACCCTTCCCTCTTTTATATAAGTTTTGAAGATCTGAACTGGGGTCTCCCAGCTTCAATGGCAAGTACTTTTACCCACAACCCAGTCTCCAAAGCCTAGAGTTTCTTTGGGATTGAATAATTAACATACACATTTGTCTTAAGACAAAGGACGTGCATAAGTACCAGCTACGGACTTTAAAGATAACTAAAACTTTAAGGTCAGGCCTGATGAGGGTCACTGAATGTATATCTTTTTAGGACTTTCTCCAAACACCCCTTTTGCCACTTTCCTTGGCTATATTTTAGCAAAGGCTGTTGCATTGTTCCTGAGTCTTCCCAGGAAGCCATAGCATAGCAGCCTTTAGGGACTGGGACCCCCCTTTAGTTCTGGCTTGCAAAAGCCAAGGTAGGAGAGATCTTCTGCAAACTGCTGATGATGAAGGGCCACGGCTGACATCATAAAGGGCCCTTTTGCTCCCTTTCTCTTTGGAAATCTCACGCTGAAAACAATTCAAACATGTTATGGAAACAAGCCAAAGGTCCCTGGGATTTTTCCTTAGCTACACCTGTACCTGTGCATTCCTAAGATGTTCCATGCACTCTCCTGGGGACAGTGCCACAGCAGGGGTTGTGATACTTCTCTGGACGGTGGGATCTGCTTAGTGGGCTGCAGTCTTCATAGTCTTAAGGATATGTTTCACTGAATCATCACTCAGAGAGTGCACTAGTGATCAAAGTATTGCATTGTGATGATTCGTCTTGGTGTCAGCTGGGCCTCACTTAAGCGTCACCTAGGAGACACACCTCTGAGTGTCCTATAGAAGTCTAAAGGAGTCCCTTCTTGCTGACTCACTGAATACATGCATCTCTCCGTGGTGCTTCCAGCAGGGGTTGAAGTGGGGGAAGTGCCCGGGAGAAGATGGCATTCAGCAGAATTGGACGGCCACCATTGCCAATCAGCAGAGCTTCATGACCACCACTGAGTCTTCTAAAATATTCAGTTCAGATCCGGTGCTGGAAACCTGCCCTTCTGTGTGAACTACTGCTGCAAAGGTGACTATATATCGGGCTTTACTTGACAATTGTAAGCTGGACTGTGGATATCTCAGGACTCTGCCATTTCATGGGGACTGGGCCTAGAAGAGCAGATTTGGTTCTGGGTCCTGAACTGCTGACCAAGTATTACCAAGTACTATCAAGTACTACAAAGTATTACCAAACAGTATCACCCTTCACATTGGTGGCCACAGAAAGGGCTTTGGGACAACCTTTTCTGGCCAGCTGCACAACTGCCCTTCTGAGACTGATAGGGTTTTGATGGCCGGGCTCCCAAACAGTGCCTTTAATGTTAGGCTGGAACATTTTCTCCAGCGGCTCAGCTCCATGCAGCCCTGCTGCAGAGTGGAATGTCAGGAGCTGACAGTATCCATAACTTGGCTGAGTTATAAAGTGAACTCACGTCTAGCAAACTCACCATGTAAAAGTGCAGTGATTATAACACATCAAAGAGATACTAACACAGAGTCTTAGGCCACGTATAGAACATTTTAATTCACAGATCATGTTACCATACATTAGAGCGATGCCTCAGAACACAGTGTAATTCCACAGAGAGATACATATACATATATCCCTGAGCATTAGACCTCATCTGGACATACTCACATGAGGCCTGCGTGATGGTTCTTTGTCTAATAATAGCTTATGAAACAACATCAATCCATCAAGAGGGCAGTCCATGAGCTGAGTTACTGCGGTAAGGAGCTAACTGCTGCTGGGTGTGATTGGTCGCCTGTTTATCTATGCAACCATTAGACTCCAAACTCCAAACAGATCGAAACCTGGGACCTTTTTTTTTTTTTTCAAATAACACCATGAAGCGTCCCTCTTACAAAAACACAGCCCATGATTTTATCATTGAACACATTATAACAGAGACACCAAAGGCTGTAAAATCAGTGTGAGATGTCCTAGCCTCTGAAGTTCTTGAGTAAAACCCCCTTCACAGCATTACTACTCTGCATCAATCAGTCATGGGACACAAGGCATCAGCCTGTAACACTTAACAAATGTCCACTAGATCATCCCCTATTCTCCCAGCAGAGAGCATCTGCTTCACAAAATGAGCACCCAGATTTAACACTGAAAATGTAACCAATGAATGATCTAATCCAAGTTTGATCTTTACTGTGATAATAAAATATTGTAATTCTTTCCTTTAGGAAAGGGAGATTTTTGAATATTTTAAGCACAGAGATCTCACACACCTCCTGTGCATGCACAAGGCGGGGGGTGGGGGGGTACATTTAGAATGGTGGCTCATTTCCCAAGCAGATTCTCATCATGTTCTACTTTAATCAGGGAAAGAGACATGCAGCTTCCCTCAGCCAGGAGAAAATATACTGCAATTCAGAAGGTTGGACCTCAGCTTCATGATTGCTTTCCTCTCATTTGATCAAGTGGGTGTCTGGCCATGTCCTCTGGGATTTCCCAGGTGAACTAAGCACACAGGACTTAACTAAAAAAAAAAATCACAATCTTCAGGGGGAATGTGACTCAAATTTCACATAGAAAAATCTACATAGGAGTTGGTTAATACACACGTGCAATCCCTAGCACTTGAGAGGGTGAGGTTAGGGCAGAGGTATCATGAGTTCCAGGCCAGCCTGGGCTACATAGTTATATTTATACTCAAGCAAAAATAGGTAAAACACACACACACACACACACACACACACTAGAAAACACAGAAAACCCTGACCTATATTTTTCATGAGACAAAGTGTGTCTCAGTTGAATTATAATGACCTAACTAAAGTATGAACATCTTTTGTGAGTAAATACCCCAAATTCCAGTTCCTTAGAAAAATTTTAGTATTAATATAAGCACCAAAAAAAACCCCAAACAAAAGCAAATAAAACAAAGAAGGAACAGAACCAAAATCCACCAAGTCCTAAAAATAGACTCAGAAGCAAAGTTTCTGAGATACTTAATGAGGTCTGACTTCCCGGGGCCCTCTAGCGGCCACAGTGGAACTACAGGGGAGTTCAGTTTCTTGGACAGAACAAAATTTTCCATGGCTTTACTCTTTGATAGGAAATTATTTTCCAAGCAGTGAGGCACTGTCTAGGCTTAATAACCTCATGCAATGCTTCCACAGGAAGATTTTGGCTAGTTCACATTCTGTCTTTTGCCTTTTTGGTGTAAAGAAGGAACTGTTTTTGGTTTTGTTTTTGTTATTTTTGTTTTTTTTTTTTTGTTTTGTTTTGTTTTGTTTTTTTGTTTTTCTCATGTTGACCTAGACTAGGTCAAGTTTCAGTGTTTCTTGAAAGATATGCTAAGGAACCACAGGCACATTTATACCAAGCCAGCTGCCACATTTTATATTCCTGAAAGACTCCTTCCTGTCTATCCCCCCACGACTCTTCTGGACGTGCCACATGGCCTTGGAGCTTTTCAGAAAAGTGTGACAACCTTTCAGCATGAGAGACTCAAGCAGCCTCAATGCCAGGGCAGTTGCAGCTGCAGAAGTGGCATCCTCATGGCCACACCCTGGGAGGTAAAGTGTACCTTGGCTTTGTCAAGAACCCTGAAGGAATTGCTGCAGTATAAAGCAGCCATCTTGAAGCAGCAGCATCAGAGGCTGGGACCATGAACAAACAGCCTGTTCTAGGAAATAACTCCTTCCATAAGAGTAAGATTCTAACTTAAGGCTCTATGAGATATGCCTTGATTCTACACTTTTGAGTAAAAAGTCCAATATTCCAAAGCAGAAAAGCATTAGAATAGTCAGCAGTAATTGGAGGGTGTGTTTTGTGAAGTTTCCTGTTGACAAAATTGGCATAGTTAGCAAAAAATAACCCAGTTTCTCAAGGGGAACAAAAAGGAAAAAGGAAATGTGGGATTCACAGTAAAATCCACACAAAAATTCAAATATAAATGAAATGCTGGTTCTTAGGGGTCACTGGACCTTGCTCCTCTGAGAACCGAACTCTCTCCTGTGGAGGACGATTATCTGCTGCATAATTTTACTCCCTTTTTAGTTCAGTCAAACTGAAAGAAAAATAAACAGACTGTATTCTAATAACAACAGTCCGTAGATAGCCAGAAGATGTAGCTTGTTGAAGGATAGCTGGGCGTGAATGTCCCTGTAGCTGGTCGGAGTTTCCTTCCCATCTCAGCCTCACCAGTCCAGCTTCAGGTCAGCTTTACTCCACACATACTTTCCGCCACGCTTCAGAAACATCTTCTCATCAAATCCACTGAACTTTATTGCTTCTTCCACGCCAACATCCAGAATAGACTTGGAAGGGTCCTTCCGGCCACCGGTACAGTTCAGAAAGCGCATCTGGGAAAAGCAAGGTAGAAATAAGTATGCTTCCATATGGTTTATCCTGTAAAACTCAATGGAGGGTATCCTATCAAAAGTATTTCCGACATCCCAAGCATGGTCTATGTTTACTGAGATCTAAAATCAGATTCCATGCCCAACTCACATGACGAACACCCATGCCGAGGGTGACTTGAACATTTGTAGGGGCCGAGTGTCATGAACAGTACAGTCTTACGGCCCAAGGACTTGATGCTTTCTTGGAGTGGAGAGGACATTAAGAACAGACTTTCTCTAAGTGTGGGCATCGGAATTTGTTAGACATGTGCACTAAGGTAACTGAGAGCACAGAGCAGAGCGGCTGCTGCCCTGTGTTGTGCAGAAGCTCAGTTGAATGACCTCAGTAAAATGGCAGCTGTGTGTGATGTGAATCCTCACCCAGGCTTTTCCTGGAAGGAATAGGGACAAGACAGAGGCTACCGAGGGGAGCAAGGGCTGGGTCAAGAACAGAAGTTCCCCCAACACATCCTATCCTCATAGACTTCCTCTGATTCTTTCCTCCCCAATGTTGTAGGCAGGGGTGAGGTCTTTGTACTTGTGTTTCTCTACATTCTGTAGGGCATCAGGTGGCACACACTGAACTGCGATGTTATCCAACTGGAAAAAAATATTAAATTTTGATTCATTCATGTTTGTTATGACTCTGTGGAGATCACACGGCTCACTGAAGAGCGTGGTTCAAAATCTCCAGTCAATCATGACAGTTTATACTCTAAAATAACTTTCATTTTTCTCTTTCTTTAGATCCATAGCCTGAACATTTCTCTGGTAACTTTCCCCCTTACACTGCATAAAATTCATGTTGACAATTAAGTACAACTGCTGTAATTTATCATTGATTACTTTGAAAATAACAAAGCACAGAAGTCGTAACAAATGTTTTTCAAAAAGCCAAGGTCAATACCGTGCCCTTTGTTCTTTTTGTAGTTCACTTAAAAATAAAACCCATACACAGTCTGGAATGGAATTGTCTGTCCTCTGGGGAATATCAGCAGAAGTTGTAAATCCAAAAGTTCTAAATAACAACAAAGAAAAGGAAGGCAAGTGTGATTTCATTCCTTTTTAAAGAAGGGTGGGTTTTCCTTTGGAAGCAATGGTCCTGGAGATAACGCTGGTGGTGTCTGAAGGGGACAATGAGACTTCCCCTCATTGTCAAGGTTCATCTGCAGTGCAGGTGTTGGCAGCCCCTCAGTTATCCAAGACAGTGTGGGGTGGAGGTGACAGTGTCACAGCAGAACCCTCAAATCCACACAGACCACACCATGCAGGGCTCTCCTGAGTAGGACAGCCTTATGACATTTGCAGAGGCATGGCTACCTGGGATGTCATCTCATGGTGGTTAATGCCAGTCCAGCCCAGGATAGTGTCTGGGATGTGCAGAGAGGGAAGGTGGCGTGTGAAGCCAGGGCAGTACCATGCTGACATTATAACCACCAGAGGAGCACTGGGCATAACAGATGTTTTGAAGGAGCTCAGTTTAGCACATCTTCCAGCATTGCTAGCTTTCAAGTGATTTAATAGCTCATTGGGAATACTCACATATTCATCTAGGATAAGGTAGGAGTCTTTCATCTGCAGTGGAAAAAAGAATCAAATGTTAGTTTTCATCTAACATTCATTGTTTATTTTGTATGTCTTACTGGCTGTCCCTCCTATGTTGTGTGTCTGTGCCTTGAATTTGTTCTTCTTCCCACATTTCCCATTTATTTGCAGGCCTGTGGAGTGGCCCTAACAGTGGAGAATCTGCAATGTCCAGTCCTCCCACTCATTCTGGATTTTCTGCTTCAGACCAAAAGACTTTTACACCGAGGCCTGTTTTGTGTACCAGTTTCCTTTGCCCTCAAGCCATTTCCAGGAGAGCTATTGTCATCTCTCAGTCCCCACCACAGTGGCCACCATTCAAGGAATCGCCCAGGTTTTCAATGCTCAAATCCGGCTCTCTGCAAAGGACTTGTTTCTGAAGCTCCCAACATTGCTGGGACCTGACTTGAGATGGCTTTGTGTTCTTGGGTGTATTGGACACTGCTATGCTGTCTGCAGGGAGGTTTTCGACAAACATTTTTTCCTAATAAAGGCTAAACACCAAATAATAATACTTCTTTCTTCCTCCTGTTTCCTTTCTTTCTTCTTCTCCCTCCTTTTCCCTTCCCCTCCTCCCCTTCCTTTTTGACAGGGCATCAGATGACCTAAGCTGACCTCGAACTCACTACATAGCCAAGGATATATATCCTTGAGTTTTTGGTCCTTCTGATAACACTTCCTGAATGCTGGATTACACATGTGCAGTAACAGTTTTTAGCTATGCTGGGAAATTAAATCCAGAACTCCCAGCAGGTATTCTCCCAAGTAAGACACATTTCTAGATCTGCTAATATGTCTGGTTATACAGGACACACAGTCTGTGTCTCTGTTGCTCTGCACCACACTGTGGAAGTCACCACTACCCAAATCAACAAATGCAAACTCAAGTAAAATAATGAAAGAATGTAATACAACCCTGCTCCTTAGTAACTTTAAAGATAGACACTCAAGAACTAGCAAACCATTTCTACATTTTGCCCAACTTTTAAAATAATCACCTGAGAGGGCATAAGGGACATTGCAATGACACTGACACTGTAATGACATTTGTGCTTCTCTGACACACATAGAGAGTGTGTGTTAAATTTGTTGAGTTATACATATGATTATACATTTAATCACATCATCTCTGAGGTGGCCTAGTCAGACCCATTGTTGGGTAGCAAAGAAATTACTGTCTTTGCAGAGCCCCACCCTGAAGAAAGATATCCATGATGGACCTGCATCTGTTTGATTCTGGCATTGTATTCCTCTGCCATTCCCCTTCCAGAATGTCTGGAATAACAAGATGACAAATTGCAAAGTTCCCAGGGGAGAAAGTCACCCTGTCCCCATTAGAATCAGTGTGGATATGTGGTAGTGAACAAGGTAGCTTTTGCTGCATCCAACCTTCTGGTTAGATTCAGGCACCAAACAGGACACCTCTTTGTGACGCTCCAAGAATGTTTCAAATTCTTCATTGCTTATAAGAAATCTTTCTGCTTCCCTCAGGGCATCTTCTCCTGAGTTCTCACCCTCAATTAGGAGGCACTGGAAAACCTGGAAGAGAATAAAGCATGTGGTAGGCCAAGAGCTTTACACCATCATTCACTATAAGCCTGCAGCGAACAGAAAACCCTTCCCAAGTGGCAATCCTACACAACTTATGACTAGTGAGCTCAGAATACAACTGCTAGTCACTGCTAAGTCTGTGATGACTTACAGTATAAGGCTCTGAGCCACAAGTGATGGAGCTAATGAAGTAAAGGTGCTCCCCCTTGGGACATTGCCTATATCAGTATCATGGACACCAGAGATTTCTAAGCAGGAACTGACCCCTACCACTGACAGCCAGTATATTGAAATGATTTATCGTGAAGCCTGAGTAGGAGGCAGAAGATTGTAGAGAGAGATCATAAGAGAAGAACAATCCAAAGTAAGGAAGGAAAATGCACAGATGAGTTTTAAGAATAAAAGGGTGAAGGGAGAAGAGTGAAAGGCAGTAAGAGTCAGAGTAACCCTGAGGTGAAGGAGAGAAAAAAATGAACAGTGTGACAGATGACTGGATGAGGCAAGCTGTAGATCTATGGGATCCTCTATCAGAGGTCTCTGCCTCTCCATTGGTCAGTTCTGGCTCCTTCTATCATCAACCATTCTTTAGCTGTTTTTCATTTACTCTGTGCCCAAAGGTGTTGCTGACATTCGATTTTAATACATCTATTTTTTAAAAAAATCTCTAAAATATATAGCATGATTTGCTTCCCCCAAGCCTACTTCCAAACATATTATGGTCTAATCAAAGGAAAAATGATATGATCTCTTTATCCCCACTGTGTGGCTCACTATATAAAGATGAACAAAGATGATCTTGAAATGACAGCTTTCCATAGGAGAGCATGACACTGAGCTAGCTGGGACCCTCTTGCCTGGGCTAGCACACATGTGAAAATTCTTCCTTCCTTTCAAAATATAGTCAAAAGCAACTTCCTCTATTATGTTTTGCAATCCAGCTTGGTATGCCCCTACATTCCCAGGTTCACCGCACACGCACACAAATGTCATGGAACATGTGTCCTCCATACTCTAGTCCTTGCCAAAACTCAGTTCCCAAGTCTTATCCTTGGGTGTGTCTACTCTGTCTCCAGGGACAGATTCAAAGGAACTACACAGGAGTCACCATGTGGCTTATTAAAAATGTATGCACATGACACCCCTCTTGCCTGTGCCAGTCCTTATTAGATATAACAGCAGGGAGAAGTTCGAGAAGCTGCCTTCTTAGCAACCCTCCCTGATGGGTTCTCAGCAGCCAGGTGTAGAAAATTTGAATTTGCAGTGATTTCCCCTTGTATTGTGGTCCTACCTGTGGTAGTCTGGCTTGTATCTGTGTGAGCTTGGGACTTCCAGCAGCTGCTATCCGGGCCAGTTGTAAAGAATGCATTTTGATATAGAGTCTAATATGGCTCTATACACTCTACTGTCACCAAGTAATTCAATGTAAACTCACGAGCATTGAAATTTATGAGAAACATCTAGCACCATCCATACACAAGCCAGGGGTGGGGAGAAATATTCTATTATTATTATTATCATCATTGTTATTATTATTTAACAACTTATTCTTCAGAACCTCTCCAATCACTCACCAGGGCCTTGACCTTTACTCTCAGACAAGTCCTGAAGGATATTATTTCAAGATTTTGCAAACAGAATATGAGACAAAGCATAGTGAGGATGTAAGCCTAACAGAGAAGAGTCAAGGTCCTGGCTAGAAAATCCCAGAATCCTCAGTGTTCCTGTTGTTTTCAGTGTCACTGAGCCAAGTTTCCTGAGTGTTTTGTGGATTGAAGTCAAACATGTTCTAGTGTGGGCTTACCTTCCAGCGCACAGGGCTCAGGGCCTTGATGTGTTCATTCATGTCTTCGTCCACGTTGAAGCGATTAATGACAGAGTTGATCTTGAAAGCCACCTTGTAATCCCTGCACCACCTCCTCAGCTTTTGAAGGTTTTCCACATGGTTCTTTTTTCCTTGACCACGGCCAATCAGAGCATTAACCTGCTCATCGAAGCTGTCGCAGGAGATAGCAAGAATGTCCAAATACTCCCCTACAGGACAATGATAAGAAAAAAATAATTTAAAAAAATTCTCCCTGAGTCCTGGATGTCATGTATGCCTCTTTACAGTAAAGCCCATTGTCTTCCCAGTGGTGTTGTAAAGAATTTTTATGATTCCCTGTCTCATACACATAAAAATCAGAGATGTGAATTACATCTGGTGTGTATTTTCTCATTAAAATACATACATATGTATGAAAGCACAGAGCTACTTAATGTGGTCAGTTTTAAACTCTGCATACATGTATATACATGAGGAATCAATGGCATATTTTAATCAGATTTTCCACTTGTTTTATCATCGAGATTATATAAATTCTGAAGTCTATTTCTATTAATTAGATTTGCTTTGCCCATCACACAGACAAGCTTGCCTTATAGATAATAAATATCTAGTATTTTTTGCCAGGGTCATGAGCATCCTTTTGACATGCCTTTCACTGTATCTTACTTGCTATGTTTTATTTACTATGTAAATATTTACAGACACTCTATGCTCTGTCAGGTACAACTAATCTAGAGGCTGAGAAAACCCAGATAAAGAGGAACTGGGCATAGGAACCACCATTCAGCCAGGCCCCACCCTGCTAGCTCACTCATTAAGAGTTCTGATAGGGAGTCATTTGAAGAGCTTAGAGAATATTGAAAATCGTCTTGGTTTTCAGCTCTCTTTACTGGTTTCTGCAGCTTCCATTTTTACCTCTGTGTCCTGGGACCTCTCTCTTCCTGTCCTGATCCCTGCCCCTCCCCTGCCTGAGAAGGGCAGGCACCCCCGGGGCTGAGATATCCCTTGCAGATGACCAAGTTTGCGCTCTCCCGGTCACTGAGAATTGACAAACTTCTCTATTCTATCTTAAGATTTCTTTTTGTAGTATAAAAGCTAAGAGTTCTAAAACTTCTTTTAGACACCATTCTCTGTATTCAATATTCTCTATAGTCATGAGCAGACTAATTTTAGCTCCTATTTAAGGCTTAATTCCTGTTGCCTATATTTAACAAGCACAAACTGGAGCCAGAATAAGGCTGTTACTTAAAACAACTCAACGTGTTCCAAAACTTGACCTCTAGTAAATTCCCAAAGAGACATCGAACCAGGACGAGGCAACTGGACATTGAGTTTCTGACAAAACCAAGGGAAAACAGAAGTTCAGAACCAAACACATAAAAAGCAGTTCCTTCCGGGAGTACCTTGGCTGTTAGGCAAGAACAGTGAGCATCTGTGAGTCCATCGCTGCATCCCGACATGTCTCTCTCTATCTTTGGCTGTATTTCTGTGATGCCCCCTTCTCCTGGTCACAACACTTTGAAGGAATGGGTTGACAGAGCCCATCTGTTTGCTCAGTCTCTGTGTTTTTCCAGAAGACCAGAGATTCTCATGGTGTACTGTGTTTTATTTTGAATATTCTGCTGCTGCTGCTGCTGCTGCTGCTGCTCCAGCTTGAGTCAGCACAGTGAGTGATGTGTGTAAGCTCCAGCCATGGGGTCATGTGTCAGGATTGTGTAAATATAAGTGGGATGTGTTTGGCGATATTGTTGGGATCCCAGTAGCTCTGCACTAAACAATATGCGCCTAAGTGACCAGCACTGTATGCCACTCTCTGATCCAAGACCCAAGTGAGTCTCCTGTGTAAAGACAACCCAGACATTTCCTGAGGTTCTCTGCTAGGACAAAAGTAGAACCTGTATAGGGTCAGATAGAGATTGGCTCAGGGGCAGATGTCCTCTCTGGACACAATGATTCACACCTGTGTCCTGCTGTATATTGCTCTCACTGAAAGAGTCTTGGCAAACTCCTAACTTGGAGTTGTGAGGTTCTGACCAGCTATTACTTGTGCACGTAGATCCAACGTCAAGTTATTTGTAGACATATTTAATTGGCATACTTAACACGGAATATGGTTTTATGTCTCCTGGATAGTTTGAGGATATGGCACATTTCCATCTAGTATAAAAGTCAATTAACATTTGTTATCGGCAGCTACCCAGCTGCTATGGAGAGAGCAGCATATTTGGCTTTTGCAGTCTGTGTGTTCCTCTCTTGCTAGGCAATGATGCTGGGTCACGTCACAATTTCTGAGCAGCCAGTCTCTGAGATTGTGCTGCAGTCATCCTCCTGTTCACACTCCTTGCCACAGGGACAGATATTCCGTGCTGATCCTAAAGGAAGGGCACTGCCAGGTACACCCTCTAAAACAGCCCAGTGCTCTCTCTTCATATTGCTTCTGTCGTCTTTCTCTCACACTTTGCACCACCATCCAGGGCCTCCTTTCACAGATGTCCGGTTTAATGTACTACCCTAGCTTCCTCGCTGAGTCACTGTCCTTGCCTCTAAATTTCCTCCTTGCCTGCACAAACTTTATAGACAGCCTCACCCACAAGTATGACCCTTGTCTGCAGTCACCCCCGCAGATGCATCCTGTGAGCTTATCTTGTCAGTGTCTCCAACCAAAAGTGACAGCCTTCTCTTTGAATGACATCAGAGCTCCAAAGGGTCATAAAGCAAGGGCAGAGAAAGAGACCCTGAGGGGAGGTTATAACTGCCTTCTAAACTGGAGGTAGTCATAATTACAGATTTTCTCAAGAGCTGCATCATGTCATGTGCTGCTCCAAAGAAACTACGAACCTGGGAACATGGACAACTTTGGACAAACATTGGGGTTTTCAGAAATCTTAAGAGCCCCTGAATTCAGACAGACCATGTGATGTGAGCTTCTGGTGTGACTAGATTTACAATCAGCTTAGTCCTAACAAAGAATTTTAAAAGGGAGGGGGTGGTTTACTAGATATAAATAGTGATAAATATAAATATAAATAATATAAATATAAATATAAATAATAGGCTGGCATTCAACTCAGAGATCCATTTGTCTCTGCCTCCTGAGTTCTTGGATCAAAGACATTCACTACCCTGCCCTGTCTCTAACACAGACATTTATATGGCTAGAGCCCACTGATTTTCTTCAGCTAAGCTTAGACACGAGCAATCCATGCATGTTATATTAGAAGGCATAGCAAAGATCTGTGTGCTGACATGACCTGGTATCTCCTTCCAATATCTGTTAGTTAAGCACCCAATAGAAACAAAATAAACTCGCCCCCCACACAGACAAGATCAGATTATATTTTCTTCCCTCCCAGTTCCCCAGATGCTCAGGCGAGGAGCCTACTGGGAGGAAACACAGGAGTGAACAGTACACGTGTCAGTGGCCAAGGTGCCATCCAAGAAAACTTACCATAGTCCTTGAACCATCTCTCCCGGATAAGGCTGCCATTGCTCACTATGCTCACAGAGGGCAGGGCTAGCTCCTCCTTGCAGAATCTCACAAGCTTGCCCAAGTATTCACCCCTGTCCTGAAGGAAGGGTTCTCCTCCAGAAAAGTTGATCTTCTCCAAACCTGTGAGGGGAAATTCTATATGTTTGCACTTTCCAAATTCCTATTTTATTATTTATATTTATAATATATATGTTATATTATATTTCCAAGCACTATTTATTATTGGTTTATGGGGCTGGAGAGATAGCTCAGATAGTTCCCAGGAGCCACCCTGAACAGCTTGCAATTCCCTCCAGGGGATCCTATGCCTCTGGTGACGTCAACAAATGCATGCACACACATACATACATACAAATAAATATTATGGTTTTATAATCTCTCTCTCTCTCTCTCTCTCTCTCTCTCTCTCTCTGTGTGTGTGTGTGTGTGTGTGTGTGTGTGTGTGTGTGTGTGTGTTATGAGCTCATAACAGCTGTGATGTCAGGGCTCAGATACTGTCAAACAGCAAAGACTTAGATGAGTTAGTTGGCAGGTGACTCCAAAAGCTGCATTTTTAACGAGACACCATGCTTTCAGTTAGGAAAGTAAAGACTGGCTACATTACTAAACTCCTGGTGAAAAACGACCAGACCTTGATGTAGGTCCAGTGAGATAACAAAGCTTACAGTCTTTACTGTGGGTAATGAGCCAGGATAGACTCGAGCTGAGTGAGGCAGATCCTGCTGAGTGGTCCTATGTACTGTATGATTCCATTATCACAGCACAGAATCAGGCGAGTCTGACGTGAGCATCAGAAACTGCTTGGGAGTTCCCATGTGGTCAGTGTGGTGACTGGAGGCCAGAGTGTACCTGGAGCACTGGCCAATGACTTTTCTCTTTCCCAGCTGTGCTCCAGGGAGAATTCTTGGCTGAGTGAGTCAGCTGGAAGTGCAGCTAGCATGCTTGCCGCCTAGACACATCTGCTGTGCTTCAGTTAAAGGGTAGCCAGAAAGATAAGGTAGTCTCTAGGTGAGCAGGTGTTCTGGAAAGAGTAGAAGGGCGGAAGGGAGGGAAGGAGGAAGGGGAGGTTCAGAGGAGAAGATGCTGTATTTGAACTTCACTGCTTAATGCATACCTGAGACTGGTTGATAGAGTACGACAGCAAGTCTTGGGAAGAAAATCCCATAACACACCTGTCGAAAATATTTTAAGGCTCCCATGGGGCTGGAGAGGTGGCTCAGTGTGTAATACACAGGCTGGACAGCTCTGAGAATGTGTGTTTAGATCCCCAACACCCAAGTGAACCTGAAACATGGTAGTGGGAGTTTGTACTGCTGGCCCTCCTCCTTCCAGATGGGAGGAAAGACAGGACAATCTGCAAGGATTGAATGCTAATCAATATTGTACATTAGCAGCGAACCAAAGGTAAATCCTGTCTCAAACAGGATTTGACAAGGCTAAGACTGAACTAACACCTGAAATTGTCCTATGATGCTCATAGACTTGCTGTACCCAGCAGCAGACTGAGACACATACACATGAATACACAAACTCTCTCACACACACACACACACACACACACACACACACACACACACACACACACACACACATCATGTGTACACACAGATTGTTTTTTAAAGAGAGAGAGAAGTTTCCATCAATGAATACAGATGGAACAGGGTGAAACTTCTGCCAGGTTGTTTACATAGAGGACTTGGGTCTCCACACACCCACCCCTTCCTCACTTAGTGTTTCTGGAAATCAGATTTCTCTGGGAGAACTCTGTTCCAAACACAAGGATGAATAGGGGTCACTGACCACACACCTCTGCCAACAAGAGTGAGTTCCATGGTCCTGGCCAGGCCAACTCCCAGCCTGGAGGTCCTTCCTGGCTCCCTGGTGCTCCTTTCTCATTCATGCAAATCTGCCTGTTCCCTGGTGTGGCAAATTTTCATGGAGCCCTTCCCATGCCTATCCTATGCACAACTGTCCTGGACCATCCTGGCTTCTGTCTGGTCCAGGAACTTACCAGCCTGTTTGAGCAGAAGCAGTCCTCGCTTGGCCTCCTCCAGGGGCAGCACGAAGGATGTCTTGGCTGTGTGGAAGCAGAAGCCACATTTGTAGTTGCACTGACGAGTGAAGTGGTAGTTGACACTCACGGGGGTTGTGGGCTGAGTGCTGTTCCCATCTTCCTGGGTCTCCTGGGTGTCCTCCGGCTCACCCCGGACCTGTGGCTGTTCCTTCCCGGGATCTAGCCACCCTAATGCTATTCTCAGCCAGCAGAACAGGATGGCCAGGCCACTCCAGAGGGAACCCAGCTGCTGCTGGAACAGGCTCAGCAGCCGAGCAGCTAGAGCAGTGGGCACCAGCATCCCCATGGTGATAGGCACACACCTGCTGCTGCCTGTAAGGGCTTATAAACTGTGGCCCAGCTAGCCACGCCCCCAAGCATTTGATCACTGTGTCACAAGGAGGAGGGAAACACCTCCCTTGACTCAGTTAAACAGAGTTTCTGTTTTCTGAAAATGAAAGTTGGACCAGAGCCAAGACTGAACCTTAGGACGCGCAGGCCAACTCACTGCCTTTCCTTGGCTTCCGGCTGCCCCTATAACCCCTGTAAACATCTGTCCTGATGACGCTGCAAGAATTCCAGCAGCCACGAGTTTCTGAAACAAGTTTCTTACAGACAGACATATAGCTGCATCCTTGCAGGCTGTTATTTTAACAAACAAACAAAATATTTGCATTAAGCCTCTTACAACGATTATCTATGCACACTCAACAATTTTTAAATATTCTGCTCTTTCCCCGCCCACCCACCCCCAAACAAACAAACAAAACAAAACAAACTCACCAAAACCCTAGAGTTTTGTAACTTGGTATGTTTATAGCTTGGTATGTAGCAAGTCAGTTGTATGTTGACCTTGACAGTGCCTGGCAACATTCTCAAAAGGACTCAAGACTGGTATATTCCAGGCAAACACAACAGAGAAATTTGGCAAAGTAAATTTAGTCATTTTATGTTTTTAAAACCTTTTTATTGAATACAATATAATAATACAATAATACAATATATTCTCATGTTTTCTTCTTTTCCATTCCTTCCAGATGCTCTCCACCTCCCTACCCACCCAACTTTATATTCTTTTTTAAGCTACTTTTTAACATATATTTTATTAGATATTTTCTTTATTTACATTTCAAATGTTATCCCCTTTCCTAGTTTCCCCTCCGAAAATCACCCATCCCCTCCTCCTCCCTCTGCTCCACAACCTACCCACTCCCATTCCTGGCCCTGACATTCCCCTATACTGGGGCATAGCACCATCATAGGACCAAGGGCCTCTCCTCCCATTGATGACTGACTAGGCCATCCTCTGCTACATATACAGCTAGAGCCACAAGTCTCACCATGTGTTTTCTTTTATTGGTGGTTTAGTCCCTGGGAGCTCTGGGGGTACTGGTTGGTTCATATTGATGTTCCTACTATGGGGCTGCAAACCTCTTCAGCTCCTTGGGTACTTTCTCTAGCGCCTTCATTGGGTACCCTGTGCTCCGTCCAATGGATGATTGTGAGCATAGCCATTTTAAAACTTGATTCCTTAATAATTGGTTCTTTTTTTAATGTTATTAAAGGACATATGGAGTAAATATTTCTCAAACTCCTCCATTTAAAGTTTTGCCAGTATGGTACAATGCTACAATCCTGAGAGTCACACTCTGTCTGCAGCACGTGGCTGGTGCCTTACCTCTAGGCAAGCTCCTGTGTTTCAGTAATAAGGTTCCTTGGGGCAACACATCTAACTTGCTTGGCTCAGTTCCTGGACCTCTCCTCTTTTGATGTCCCTCTGACATCTTTCGTTGGGAGCTCTGTGTTCTCAAGCTACTTCCTTTGTGTTGTTTCTAGTTCTTCCAGTGTCTGGGGAAGAAGAGAGAGTGCTTGCATACTCTTCTCACAGCCTAAGTGAAGGAAGGTCCAGACAATGCCATGGCTAACGACTGCAAGCCTGCAAGAGTTGGTAAGTGCTGTTTGAGGCACATTAAGAACCAACATCAGGCTTTGAAATTCTATCTCTATCCTTTAGTCACCTGTAAAGCCTCTACAAATAGAAGTTTGTCTATTTAACATCGGATGAATACTCTGTTTCCCATTCTCCCTCCTTTGCCTCTAAGGCATCTGCTTTCTCCTGTAAAGAAAGAGAATGCAGTTTGTCTGTCCCTTATCAAACTGGATATGAGAGGGGTTCTTATTTCCTAGTTTGTTTGTCAGATATGGGGATATTTGCATAGCATGTGATGAAGGGGTCTTGGGGACATGGACCAAATATGACAATGACATTCATGTACCATTCATCCACACTTACAGACCTGGAAATGATTCTAGACACGTTTTGAACTTTTTTTTTTCACACGCAGCAGTTATATATGTGGAGTTTTATTCCTGTGCATATACATAAACTTCACTGTTCCGGATTTTGATGTGTATGTGTTCAATTTGAATAACCACATGGGAGCTACTTCCTGTGATAACTTTCATGACTAGGACTCAAGGAAAGCTTGTTGGGACAGCCAGATTTAAAAAAAAAAAAAAAAACATTTCCCGGGGACCAAATGACCAAATCTGGTATCCAAGGTAAGAAGTCAGTATGACAGAGACATGACTGTAGTAAGCTCACATTCTTTACAGCGTTCCTCTCACCCCAATAGCTAAGTTGTGGGTCCATGTACAGGCTGATGTGAAGGAAAACATAATGCAGGGTCTAGGAAGATAACTCTGTTGGTAAAGGGCTTGACTTGTGTTAACATTTCCTAAGGAGATGAATATCAGTATCTATCTTTTCATCTCAGTTAGGGTACCAACGAAGGACCAATGTACAATTCCAGCAAAGTCAGTGAGCCAGTGAGTTTACTGGACTTCCAGAGCTTTAGGAGTAGGCTGCTTAGAAAGAAACGCACCTTGGCAAAGTCCCATCCCATCATGGATGACGATGTCACGGGAACTGCATCACGCAGCCCCCTCTTTCAGTTAACCTTAAACTTCCCATATATCCTAGCATTTCCCAGGGTCACTTGAGTTAATGGGAGCAAGGAGGGGTCACAGCTACACACCAAGTGGAGGTCTTGTGACATTTCCCCACTGCTTTCCACTACGGCACATCAATAGCTCTCCTCTGTTATTACAGACTTGGATATCACTGAATTGCTTTTCCTGATTGGGGAATAAGAAAAATCTTTGCTCCAAAATGGCAATGAGGTGAATCTGTTCTGCTCACAGAAGGAAAGACCATACTCATTTGTACACCTTACAACTGGGGGAACCTGAATTTGATTCCCAGAACCTATGTAAATAATGGCATGTTTGATATCACCTGACTGAAATCCCAGCACTGGGGATATGGAGACAGCCAGAGCCTAGGACTTGCTAGGCAAGCTCCAGCAGGTCTACCTGCTTTTGCCTTCCCTGTTGCTAGGACTGTAGGCACAGGCTGCCATACCTGGCTTTTTATGTGGGTGCTAGAGATCTGAATTCAGGTCTTCATGCCTCATGGCAATTCTTTACCAACCAAGTCATATCCTCAGGCCTCATTTTCACATTTTCTTAAGAAGTGTAATAGACTTCTGAATTAGACTGTACTAGATTCATTTTTTATCAGAATGTTGTTTATATATGTCTGTGAAAAGTGAAAAAAATCTGGTGGTTGATTCTTGGGTGTGGTTCTGTACTCAGATGTTGCTGCTTAAGTTCTGTACTGAGGAGCTGGGTGATGCTGCTGAGGTACTATGCTCAGGGTCTGGGTGATGCTGCTGAGGTACTGTGCTCAGGGTCTGGGTGATGCTGCTGAGGTACTGTGATCAGGGTCTGGGTGATGCTGCTGAGGTACTGTGCTCAGAGTCTGGGTGATGCTGCTGAGGTACTGTGATCAGGGTCTGGGTGCTGCTGCTGAGGTACTGTGCTCAGGGTCTGGGTGCTGCTGCTGAGGTACTGTGCTCAGGGTCTGGGTGCTGCTGCTGAGGTACTGTGCTCAGAGGCTAGGTGCTGCTGCCGAGGTACTGTGCTCAAGGACTAGTTACTGCACTGTGAACTTCTACTTTCCTCAGTAAACATGTCCTGTTATCTTTGTGAAAAGGGAAAACACTCATTTTCCTGAAGCAACAGAACACTGCCTACCCTGAGCCATTGTTGTGGATGGAAACAGAAACTTCTGCTATTTTTGTACTAGGAAACTGAAAGTAAACTCTGCAGCACAGTCCTGGTGTTTAATGAGGTCAGTTATGCCACAGCCATCTGTTGAGGTCAGTTATGCCAGGGTCATCCGACTTGAGCCCTGGAAAGAGGTGGAAATAAAGGTGTTGCAATCTCTGGCACAACTTGAGAAATGCCTTCTGAAAGGTCACATAGCTATGATGTCGAGCTTTAGTGTGAGAGAAAATATTTCTGTGGTAGGTCCCGGCTAAGTTGGAATCACAAACTTTGGGGTAGATTTGGATACCTGCATGAGATTTATTTTTGAGTGTGTCATTCATTCCTCTATTCGGGCATGCTTCTCTCAAGCTGTTTTCCTTTTCTTTGAGGCTTACTGATTGAGATGGTCATGGGAAACTGCCATGTACCAATTTCATCAAGTGTGAATGAAATATAAATGTGATTGTCAAGTTGACTTGATTCAGTATCATATTTGGGGACGTCTGTTTTCTGTGTTTACGCAGGGAGTTGCATCTTAGTTCTATACCTAGCCCCTTGTCTGCCTGACCCTGTGTTATATCTGATAAACATGGATAGTCATGCCTAACTCACTCATGGCATTGTGATATCAAGGGGTCTGGTGCAGGTTAAGCACTAAGGGCAGAGCTTGCCATGGTAGAGTGAGGGATGTCTTCTCTGCTTCAGAGCCTGGCCCTGTGCTGCAGTTTGCTTGCTGATTCACAGCTTAGGACACTTATCTCACTCAGGGAGCAAGGTCTCAGTCAGGGTTTAAACACTGGCTACACTGCTTCATAACTGACTTCCATAATAGCATTACTCATCTTCTTGGTAAGAGTTCTCTGTGCAGGTTGGTTTCTTGCAATCATTCATCATTCATTCATTCATTCATTCATTCATTCAGGTACTCAGACAAACTTCAGTTTCTCATCTTCCTTTTCTTTGATGTGCATTGATTGAGATTCCTGTATGAAATTGTCATATAAAAATATGAACAATTGTGAGTAAAATATAAATGTGATGGTTATTGTCAACTTGACTGGATTCAGTGTCACGATGGAATATCTCTGTGTTTTCATATTCAGATGTTTCCAGGGAGCTTAACTGAGGAGGGAAGACCTTCTATGGATGTGAGTGGCACCCGTAGGCTGCAGCCCAGACTGAATAACACTGGAAAGAGGAGTTGAGCACCAGATTCCTCTCTCTCTGCTTCCTGACTGTGGACACAGTGGGACCAGCCCCTCATCACCTGCCTGTGTGCCTTCCCTACCATCTCCCATCATACCCTGAGCCAACAGGAATTCTTTTCCCCTTACATTGGTGCAGGTCATGGGCTTGACAACAACAGTCTGGAAAAGTAACTAATACAATGGAGGAAGTTACAGCTCTGCTGTCCAGAGCTCACAGGTCAGTCTTTTGTTGTTTCCAGTGTTCTGGAGGCAAGCTGGGCAATCCCAACTCCTTTCCCAACAGAGAGAAGGGATCATGAAAGTGCATATTCTGTTTCTGTATAATCTGGGGAGTTCATTTGGTTATGGAGGTCAGAGGACAGCCTTGGGGGTTGCTCCTTGACTCTACCTTCTTTAGACAGGTTCTTCTGTTGTTACGCTGTGGACATTAGGTTACTATGTCCATATATTTTGGGGGGATTCTCTGGCCTTGTACTACTATTATCTTTAGAAGTACTGGGATTATACATACACACACACACACACACACACACACACACACACACACACACACACACACACACACACACACACACACCACCCACAGGACCTCTCCACATCCCAGACTTTCTACAGAACTTATGTAAGCATTTGCCTTAAGCTACAATACAGCCATAAGTACAGACATGTAAAACTTGTAAATCTGACCTTTGGGCCCATTGGTAGTTTACAACCAAACTTCTCTTTGAAATGGCTTGAAGGCCAGTCCTGATAGTGATGGATGATTCTAGATCTTTTCAGGACTCTCCCCAAGCTCACTTTTCACCATCTTCCTCCCCATATTCTAGCAAAGGCTGATGTATAGGTCCTGTGACTTCCCAAGAAGAAGATAGCATCCTTTAGGGACTGGTGTTGAGATTCCAAAGCTTTAGACTCCATTTTAAAGAACCCGACCTAAGTTTGAACTCAGGTAGAGGAAGAAGCTGATATCTAGCATTAGTTTCCAAGTTGCCCCCCAACAAAACCCGAGCCGAGCTCCAGTCTCTAGGCTAATCCCCCAACAAGACCCCCAACAAGACCCCCAACAAGACCAGTGTCTCCAGGTCATTCCCCCAACAAACTTGCACCCCAGGTTAGAAGCCTGTCTAAAGACCACCAAAGCAGAGGGGAGCAGAAGTTAAGTTTATGATATGACTCCCAGCACCAACAAAATTATGTTAAATTTCTAATTAGATGTTTGCACATGTACTCCTTTGCTGCTTACTATAAAGCCTTGCCCTGATAAACATTTGGGGCTCCCTTCCACCAAAACCATCCTGTGTGATGGTGGTGCTTTGGGGGGGGGTGGCTTGAGCCAGCTCAAATAGAGTAAAGGCCACTCTGTGAGTTGCATCAGATCGGCTCCTGTGTGTGTTTTGGGGCATCACTAACATTTCCCTGGCACAACAGTGTCTACTCCAAGCCAGAGCTTGCCAAAGTCAAGTTGGGAGAGGGGATCTTCTGAAGACTGCTGAAGGTCGGTATGGGTCATGACTGACATCTGGGAGGCCCCTGTTTTCTCTCTTTTCCTTGGGAGTCTCATACTGAAAACAATCCAAACAGGTTGTGACAACAGTCAAAAGGCACCAGCATTTTTACTAATCCAGGGATTTTATTCCAGAGTACTTGTGCATTCTTAACGTGCTCCATGAACTCTGATGGGGATAGTGCTCCAGCAGTCTTTAGAATGCTTTGCTGGACTGTGGCATCTGTTCACTGAGTTACAAACATCATAGTCTTTAGGAGATCGTCACTGAATCGTCACACAGAGAGTGCACCAGCGATCAAAGCACAGCATTGTGATGCTTAGTTTTGGAATCAGCTGGGCCTGACTTAGAGTCACCTAGAAGACTCTCCCCTCTCCTTGGTACTTATTATATACAGGCACAGAGCTTAATTCCTTTATTGCACTTGACCTGAAATTTGGATTCTATCATCAACACTCTTCATGAATCTCTTTTGTTGACTATCATTTTTTGACCTCTTTATTTATATTGCGACATCCAAATTTATTAGTATGTAATTGTGGGGCGGTGAATTGTGTCAGGAAGCTTGGTAAAGTTGAGGTGGGTTCAGAATTCCCAGCACCTTATACCAGAGGACGGTAGGTGCTTCACCAGCTCCAGACCAGGCCCCTGTCATGAGACCACAACATCCCATGGAATGGATCGTGACAGTCACATAGGGGCAGAGACCCAAGCCCTTCTACATGTAGATGAGGCATCCCTAACATCTCAGACCACACCAATAGAAAGTATCTGTTGTCAGAACCCCAAACCACCCCAAAATGTATATAAGGCCTTATCCAGAGGAAATAAAGGTGTAGGATTTGTCTCACCAAGATGTTCTGGGAACATCTGTCATATGAGAGCTGTGACACGCTTGTTCCTCTCTTAAAACTTTGGCTGCTAAAAGCTGCCTGGGTATTTCCTACAGCTGGGTGGCCCCCACCTTGGTTCCTAGCCATATTACCTAGCTGGCCAGCCCCCCACCCCCGGCCCCAAGCCCACTCTTTGACTGTGATTGTTCTTCCTCTCCCTGCTGCTCCCTGTAACTCCCCTCTGCCCCTCAGAGAGCACAACTCCTTGACTGCTCCAGCCAGGCCAGAGCCCCACAAATCTCCCCACAGACATAGCGTCCAGTATGCAGACAGGTGTGCAATTCTATGACATTTTCTCTCTGTGGAGAGTCCTGTGCAGCCTCTGTGTTCTCACAGCTCTGATTTTGATTTTCTTCTCTATTTCCTAGAGTTGAATTGACTAGAGAAACCTTAGCTAACAGGGACTTCAAAACCTGAGCCATTTTTCATTTTATAATATATTGATTATTACATTGAAATGTATTAACCCTTCTTGATTTATATATATATGTGTGTATATGCATGTTTGAATACATATACATATATATACACATAGCCATACACACACACACACACACACACACACACACACACACACACACACACACACACACACGTACACATGTCTAGAATAATTTGATCCTCTTTTACTTTCCCGACCCTGGAAGTGCTGAGGATGGGACAATGCTGAGAATGGAAACAGAAGTGACTACTTTTTCCTGCCTTGGGAAACTGAAAGCAAATTCTCTAAGTGCTGAAGATAGTAACTATTTTTTTTTTGAATACATACCTGCCACTCATTGATTTATTAGCTCATTCACTTACTCACCCACAGGAACTTCTTGAAGTATTTTTTTCAGTTTCTACTTCTCATCTCTGCGCAAATGAGGACATTGATAAAGGAATAATTGTTCAGTCCGGACTGCCCAGCGCCACCAGATGCTCATGTCTAGGAATCTTAAACTGGCACTCAAACATTTAGAGTATGTGGGGGGGGGGGGTTGTTGTTGCTGCTATTGTTGGTTTGTTTTGTTTTTTGTTTTGTTTTGTTTTGTTGTTTTCCTGGCCATTTATGGATTCTAGCTTGAATAGCATTGTACAACACTGTTGTTTTGGTTTTCGCATGAGAAAAGTTCATATGCGATGTTCTAATTTGCTTCCCATGGCTACGATAAAACACTGTGATCAAAACAGCATATGAAACCAAGAGTTTATTTTGGCTTGTAGTCCCAGAGGGACTTCCATGATGGCAGGGAAGCCTGGAGCAGGCAGCAGGCATGGTGGCAGGAACAGGAAGATGAGAGCTCACATCTTCAAATGCAAACACAAGCTAGACAAAGTAGGGCAAGGTTTGAAACTCTCGAAGCCGATCTACAGTGACATACATCTTTGGCAAGGCTACACCACCTAAACCAATTGTTATCCCAAACAACATCACCAAGTGAGGACCAAGCTTCAGATATTGACTCTATGGGGGACATTTCTCCTTCAAACTACCATATTCTACTCCCTGGGCCTAATGGGCGTATGGCCTTATCATAATCCAAAGTACATTTAGTCAACCTTCAAAAGTCTAATGTCTCTTCTGCGACTTAACCAATCTCTTGGTTATAATTTGCTGTGAAAAGAAAAAAAAATCGCAAGTTACTTTCAACATATAGTAACACAGAATACACACTGCCATTCCAGAAGGGAGAAATGAGATTATAAAGATGAAATACTGGACCAAAGCAAGGCCTAAGCCCACCATAGCAAACACCAAATCCTGTAACTCCATATCCAGGGTAGGAGGCTTTGACGGCTCTACCTTCTCAGCTGTGTTGTCTGCAACATACTTCTTTCTCTTCAGCTTGTTCTTCCCGCTTTGTGCAGGTTTTTGTTTTGTTTTTGTTTGTTTGTTTTGTTAGATGTCCCTTGGTTCTTGGCCCTGACATCTTTACTGTAGGAGACTCCAGAAGTTTCCCCTGCAATCTAGACTCTACTTTCAGTTTTTCTATTGGGGGATACTGCCCTCTAAGGGATTATTTATGAAGGGACTTAGGGAAGTTCCAGGACCTCACCGTTCCTGGTCTCAGTGGCTCGCTGAAACTGCCTAATTCCTTCACTTTTTCATTCTTCGTGTCCCCAAATCCATCATTCTATGGACAACACTGCCAAGCTCTTTTGTCAAATTGTGATGGGCCCTTGCCCTCTGAGCCACCGTAGCAGCAGCATTTGTTTGAAGTTGCTTTCTGGGAGCTGAAAACTCCTTATTCTTTTTCCAAGTTGGAAGCTTAGCTGAGTGGGGTATTGCCTCCAGGGTACCAACTTTCATATGAGATTGCCTTCTGTTGCTGAGATAAGTCACCATGACCAAGATCACTTAGAGAAGAGTTATTTTAACTTTGATTTCAGAGGGAAAAGGATTCGTCGTGGCTGGAAAGTATGACAGCAAACAGCAGACTTGGTGGCAGAGGGAATCTGAGAGCTCACATCTTCAAACACCAGCATGGAGTAGAGAGAATAAACTAAAGTGGGCGAGGGCCTCGAACTCTCAAGTCCTCCCCTCCTCCCTGTGACATACTAGTTCCAGCAAGGTTGTACCTCTCCCAAACTGGGGACCAAGTGTTCAAATGCTGGGGTGTTCTCATTCAAACTAATACAGGCAATTTTTAAGAAATGACTATTGATGTGAATGCAAGTGTCAGTTCATTAACTGTGCCCACAGGAACCAAGAGGTGCTGTAGGTTTTCGTCCCAGCCCCTCTGATGGTCTCTATGTCAGTGGTTGTGGATGCTGTGTGTACATGCCTTACCAACTTGTTCCACTATGGCACACAAAGGCCTAAGCTATTCATTCAACTGGGAGGGCCTATCGGGCACATTGCAGTGGGGTCAGTATGAAAGAAATATTTTGTTTTGATTTCCATCAAAAGAAGCTATCTCACCAATGGTCAACATTCTATAAGTCTCTTGATTTTGTAAAACTTCTATGCAAGAGACTTCAGATAGTTTCATCTTCCTCTTTTTGTTTTATGCAACTTTAAAAAATGAAAATCCCACCCGCTGCATCCCTGGAACTTGGTGGCCAGGAGAGGATGATCTCTTCTCCCCGTTCTTCATTTTCTTTGCCCTGATTTCTTACAAGTTAGCCAATCTGCAGTCTCCAGTCAATGGGGGAAGAGACAGATTACTACCTTCATTGAAACAAAATCCAAGCAATTCCTTGCCCTGGTGTGCTGTCCGGGCAGCTCTAGGTCTCTATGCACACTTTCAAAAACAAATTGTCTATTGGATGGATCTTCAAGTGGGGCAGTCTCTGGATGGCCCTTCCTTCAGTCTCTGCTCCAAACTTTGTCTCTGTAACTCCTTCCATGGGTATTTTGTTCCCCCTTCTAAGAAGGAGTGAAGTTTCCACACTTTGTTCTTCCTTCCTCTTGAGTTTCATGTGTTTTGCAAATTGTATCTTGGGCGTTCTGAGTTTCTGGGCTAATATCTGCTTATCAGTGAGTGAATATCATGTGTGTTCTATTGTGATTGGGTTACCTCACTTAGGATGATATCCTCCAGATCCATACATTTGTCTATGAATTTCATACATTCTTTGTTTTTAATAGCTGCGTAGTACTCCATTGTGTAAATGTACCACATTTTCTGTATCCATTCCTCTCCATAAACAACCACCAAACCCAGACATTATTGCCCATAAGAGCTTGATGACAGGAGCCTGATAAAGCTGTCTCCTGAGAGGCTCTCTCTGCCAGTGCCTGACAAATACAGAAGTGGATGCTCACAGCCATTTATTGAACAAAGCACAGGGTCCCCAAGGAGCTAGAGAAAGTACCCAAGAAGCTGAAGGGGTTTGCAGCCCCATAGGAGGAACAATATGAACTAATAAGTACCCCTAGAGCTCCCTGGGACTAAAACACAAATCAAAGAAAACACATGTTGGACTCATGGCTCTAGCTGCATATGTAGCAGAGGATGGCCTAGTCGGTCATCAGTGGGAGGAAAGGCCCTTGGTCTTATGAAGGTTCTATGCCCCAGTACAGGTGAATGCCAGGGCCAAGAATGGGAGTGAGTGGGTTGTGGAGCAGAGGGAGGGGGAGGGGATAGGGGATTTTCAGAGGGGAAACTAGGAAAGGGGACAACATTTGAAATGTAAATAAAGAAAATAATTTAAAAAAAAAGAATATCCTAAAAACAAACAAAAAATTGTCTTGCAGGGTTACTTTCATTTCTGTGTCTCTCTGTGTGTGATTGTGTGTGTGTGACCAAAAATATTTATTTCCAACAATTATAATCTGAGACTCTAGCAGGTCTGCCAGGCAGTAATTTCACAGAGGTCCCTGTAGCAAACTGCCGGAGGTGTTGTGTTCCTTGGACAGCTCACTCCAGGGTCAGTTGTGCATTGCATCTTTTTGCTCTACCAACACAACTGACAGTCTGCTCACCCTGGCCTTACACCTTCCTTGTGTGGGGATAAATCTTAAGCTGGGAGCCTCACTGAAACACCTATCTTTACTGTGAACCAGCAAGGTTGAGACGGTCTTAAGACTTCTAAAACATAGCCAACACACACACACACACACACACACACACACACACACACACACACACACACACACACAGAGAGAGAGAGAGAGAGAGAGAGGGAGAGAGAGAGAGAGAGAGAGAGAGAGACAGAGACAGAAACAGAGACAGAAACACACACACACAGAGAGACAGAGATAGAGAGACAGAGAGACAGAGAGAGACACACACAGAGAGAAACAAAAAATTCAAAACAAACACAGGACATTGATGCAGGAAATTTTGATTGGCAATTACTTAATGTGACAACCTGGCCACATATTCCAGTTTGCATCCCACGTGAGCAAAGGGCACCCTGGAGGAGTCCCTCATTTGCAAAGTTGAAAAGCTGCCCAAATACGCTTCAGGCCTGAAGTTACTGCAAGGTAAATTGAGGCCAGGTACCTGAAGGAGGTCAGGTGCCTGTGGACAGGTGGGTCATGAAGCGCTCTCTCTCTCTCTCTCTCTCTCTCTCTCTCTCTCTCTCTCTCTCTCTCTGTGTGTGTGTGTGTGTGTGTGTGTGTGTGTGTGTGTGTGTGTGTGTTGGGGGGCGGGGGTGGTGGTGGTGGTGGCGGCGTGTTTTCTTGATGTGATCCCTTTGCGCCTCTGTCTCCAGCTCCCCAAGTCCTCATACAACATAAGTAAGTATCCTAGAGTTCCAAAACTGGAGCTAGGATCACCTGCCACTACAGAACCAAGCCAGACAAAGCTGATTCCTCAGGAGAGCCTGGAATTCTCAAGAGCAGGCGTTGCCAGGGGACCACACCAGTGTTAGCAACCCGCCAGAGCCCCAGGGCCAGAATTTCCTAACCGCTGCCGACAGTTAAAGGCGCGGCTGTGGTGGGAGGAGAAGCCCAAGCCCGGGAGTAGCTCGGCCACACTGGAGGTCTCAGCCACAGCTGCCTTCACTTTCGTTTCCCGGGGATCCTGGGTCTGTGGTCACCGCGGTTTCGTTTCCGAGGCGTGGCGGAGGGCGCGGCCCGGGACACCCATGGCCCTAATAAGCCGCCCTCGAGCCCCACTGTGGCTCGGGCGTCTGTCGCGGAGGCTGTGCGGGCGACACCAGGCCTGCATGGGGACCATGGCTCGGCCGCGGCGCTTCACTGTGGAGCTGCCAGATTGCTCCCTGACTCACTTCGTCCTGGGGGATGCAACAGACCACAGGGATGCACGCCTGGCAGAGCTGCTCGGCCCCCCAGGGCGCAGCTACGCGCTGTGTGTGCCCCTGGCTCCAGGCGAAGGCTGCGGGCCCCGGGTGCAGGCGGCCCGGGTGCACCATCGCCTGCTGCAGCAGCTGCGCCGGGGTCCTTTACAGAGATGCCAACTGAGCAAGCTTCTGGGCTATGGTCCGGGCGATCAGGCCGGCGAAGCCCAGCATGGCTTCCTGCTGCGGGACCCTTGCGACCACCCGGACACTCGGCGCGACTTGCTCCAGCTTCTGGGCTCCTGCCAGGAGGCGGCGCGCCCGCAGTTGGCCGAGTTCCAGGCCGACTCCCAGGGTTTGCTGTGGCAGCGTCTGTGGGAGTTGCAGGGAGACAGGCAGGTGCAGGTGGACTGCGCATGCGTCCTGCCGGCACAGGAACCTCATCTGCACCCATTGCTGCCAGATCTGCTTAACTCTGCGGTGTTCCAAGACCGGGACGCGGCAAGGGCTGTCTTGGAAGAGGTAAGAGTTCTTTCCCTTGGGGACTGAGTGGAGCTGGGGACTCAGCACTTTGGTTGGCCAATCAAGTGCTTTCGGCTTGGTTTGTTTATTCTTATTCACGAGCCAGGTGGTGTAGGCAACACAGGTAGGCTCTGTGTTAGACACGGATGCTGCCTTCAATATTTCGTGTGTAGGTTTCTGTCAACTTAGTGGCTCGTGCATCCAACACCTACCTGGCTGAGCAATGCTTTCTGCTAATACATTCATTCTCAAAAGCCTGCAGGGGGAGTAGAGTCCCCTGGAAATCAGGAGAAGGAAGTCAGCTAGATAAAGGGATAATTTGCTGGGCATTTGCTACCAATCTGGGATCTTGTGGTGCAGGAGATGCTATGTGCATCGGAGAGTGTAAGAGCATGTAAGTATTCAACTGGTTTGTGGGCCATATGCGGTCACTCAACTGCTCAAGAGTTTTTTGTTTTTGTTTTTTGTTTTTTTTTTTTTTTGCTTTTATCCCCCCATATCCCCAACACACACACCCCTGTCATCTGTAAATGTTCCTGTGATGGAGGGATAAGGGATTTGTAACAGAGTCTTCAAGGAAAAGCCTAAGATTGTGTTACACCCAAGCAGTGCTTGGGGCCTGCTGGTTTCTGTAGTTAATACGGTATTACAAATGGTGGGGCAGGGCTAGAGGATGGCAAAAAGCCCTTGGTTAGCCGGGCAGATGTCTGGCATTTGTCAATTACTCACTTTCAGCTTGTTTCTTCAACACTCTGCCTCACTTTTCTTAGTCCATAAGGTGGTAATAGCAGAAGCATTTACACAGATTGACCGGTCTAATGCTTACAAAGCTCTTTGGAGCGTACCTTGCTCGCAGGGAGCATACCAGTGAATGAAAGCGGGCCTCAGATGAAGGTCTTAGGGGCATGGGATGTAGGGATGAACAGTGAGGAACTTCAGATTCTCAGCAGATACGGCTGCTGCAGCTTTAAGCACTTTTCTCAGCCTTCTGGGTCTTCAGGAACAAGTGCGCATTTGCTGGTGGTGGGGAGGGTGCAGATGTGCTTGTCTATAGGGTGGTTCTAGTTCCCCAGGCCTCCTGTTCCCAACAGGACCTATGGCTCCACTGTGGCTGTGGCTGGAATTATGTGTCTACTTGTTCTTCCCATACGGTAAGCTGGCCAGTGAAGGATTGAGACTGCGCAACCTAGACAGTTGCAGCCTTTTTGTGAGCCTGTCTCAACTTCTAAATACTAGGATCTCACGCTCTAGGCATTGTGTTCAATTTGGAACAGACCTCTCTAGCATTGGGCAGTGGTGTCTTTGGCAGATGCAGGTTCTCCAAAGCCCCAGCACTTCCTTGCTCATGCACAGGCTTGTTTGTTTGTTTTTCCCTACAGTGCACATCCTTTATTCCAGAAGCCCGGGCAGTACTTGACCTAGTTGACCAGTGCCCAAAGGAGGTCCAGAAAGGGAAGTTCCAGGTCATTGCCATTGAAGGACTGGATGCCACTGGTAAGCAAACACTGCTTTGCAGTTTTCTGTCAATGCCACAGACTGAGCAGTTGCAGGAGGTCGTTCTTGAAATAATCAATGCCAGGCTGACCCTGGGACACCAGGACAAGTTAGTGGAGCTTTCCGAGGGCCCTGCTCTGCTGATGTCTCCAGAAGACACCCAAGGCCATGCCCAAGCTGTATTCATTCTAAGAACCAAGATTAGATCTAAGAGCAAATTAGGTCATGTGGACCAGGAAGGGGGAAGCATTGACTGGGTGAGGTGCAGTGCTTTAGCCAAGAAGTTATGTCCAGGAGCCACAGGGCATTGAGAGGCCTCCTCTTGGAGAAAACTGGGCGGTAGGGGGAGGAGGAAATGGAGAAGCTCCCGGAGCCTCTCAAGAGGGGTCAGAGTATGGCGATGAGTTAACCTTGTAACCAGAACATTCAAGCCCAGGCGAAGGCTGGTGGTGATGGATGCTTCAGACTTCTCCTGACTCACTTGGATGGATGCAGACTACTGGATTTTATATATATATGTGGTTACATTGCTTTGTTTTTGTTTTTTGTTTTTGTCAGTTTGACACAAATTAGAGTCATCTGTGCAGAGGAGACCTCAAATGAGAAAATGCCTTCATCAGATTGGCCTGTAGGAAATTTGGTAGAAACATTTTTGTTTTCTTGATTGAAGACTAGTGTGGGATGGTCCAGCCCACTGTTAGTGGTGCCACCCAGGGCAGAGGGTCCTGAGCTATGTAGAAAGCATGCTAAGCAACCCAGGAAGAGGAGTAAGCCAGTAAGCAACACTCCTCCATTGTCTCTGCTTTAGCCCCTGCCTGCTGGGCTCCTGTCTTGAATTACTAACCTGCCTTCCCTCAGTGATGGAGTGTGACCTGGGAGTTGTAAGATGAAATAAACTCATTTCTTCCTGATGATAGATTTGGTCAGTTGCAGTCACAGCCACAGAACTCTTACTAGGGCCTCCGTACTGGTGTTTGAATCTAGGGATTTCACACACTGGGTAAGTGCTTGACCACAAAGCCACATCCCTGGTCCCAGACTGTTCTCTTTAATAATTTCAAAGGTCCATTCCTCATGGGACCTCTTGTGTTATTGGGGCAGGGGAATGGCTGTAGCTCACTGTCCTGGCTCTGACTGCAAGTCATCAGGTGGGAGAAACAGTGTGAATTGCATTCAGCTGGCGCTCATCACTGATCAAAGACCTAGTCCCGGTTGTTTCAGCCACAGCTAGAAGGTTAACACAAGCTGTCCATCTTCCAGTGGGTATTTATTATTTTCAATAATTTATTTTGTACTTAGAGATAATTCAGATTCTGTAAGACAAACAAAACAAAACAAAACAACAACAACAACAACAACAACAACAAAACCCACACACCTTTAACCTCACACCCCTGTGCGCACAGATGTGAAGTTCAGAGAGTGATAACAAGGAGAGGAGAAAGGGTTGGCTGCTTCATCCTGGGTTCAGACCCACCAAGGAGGCTCCATTACCTTCTCTATTGCTCAGTGACTCAATGAATACTCTGCTGTGAAACTGGGCATTCAGAACACAGTATATCTCGACTGTTTTCTCATAGCACACACAGCATGTCAACCCTGTTGGAATCTGTGAGAACAGTAAATGAGCAGTTGGAGATGAAGCCTTGCTATCTTGCATGTTAAATATGATAGAGGGAAAAGGCTGTAAGTGTAAATAGTTGGAGCTCAGGGAGGTCCGAGAACAGCATCTGTCTAGGGTAGATTATGCCTTATCATTGCAGTCCTGTGCTCCAGACAATGGCTGGGACATCTGAGATGGGCCCAGGAAGTGGCCCAGAACAGTGTGGCATCCAGGGCTATGCAAAGAGGAGAGCAGAGATAGACTTAAATATACCCTAAAGAAGGGACTTGACCTGCCAGACCCAGGAGCTCCAAATGCCAAGCCAAATGGAATGTCAAGCCCAGAGTAGCAAGAGTGGAGGGGGTGGCGGGGAGAGCAGAGTGGCCTTTGGAGGAGAGTTGAGAAGTGGGGTTGGAGCAGGTGGAGAGAAGCCAGGCAGAAGGACTACAAGGATGGAGCAGATGGATTTCTAGAGGAATGAGCAGAGGCAGCAGAAGAACGTGAAGGGGCCCAGAGGGAGGTGGAGAAAGGAGAATGTCTTAGTTAGATGCCTGATGTTTTATAAACACCATGACCAAAAAGCAACTCAGGGAAGAAAAGGTTTATTCCATATGATAGCTTGCAGCCTATCACTCAGGAAGGTCAGGGCAAAACTCAAATAGAATCCTGGAAGTAGAAACCGAAGCAGAGGCCATTGAAGGCATGCCACTTACTGGCTTTCTCCTCTAGTCTTATTCAGCCTGCTTTCTTATACAACCCAGGACATTACAGGTTGAGGACCTTTGATCTTCCTTGGTTAATAGGTTAATGTTAACCTTTGAGAGTACCATGGCCGGTTTCAGCTAGGAAGTGTTCTGCTCTGTTTTATATAGGTAAGACCACACTGACGCAGTCAGTGTCAGAGTCTCTCAAGGCTGTCCTCCTACAGTCGCCACCCCCCTGTATCAGCCAGTGGAGGAAGATCTTTGATGATGAACCTACTATCATTCGAAGAGCCTTTTATTCTTTGGGCAATTATCTCGTGGCTTCTGAAATAGCTAAAGAATCAACCAACTTTCCTGTTATTGTAGACAGGTGGGTAGCAAGATGCCTTCTCCCTAAAATGTGACTCACTCTCTTCTTCTGCATATATATCCAGGTGCTCAACTGTGAACATGTGTTACGATTACAAGAGGAATACTGTCTATGATTTATTAACTGCATCATACTAATACCTGGAATAGTGCCTTGGGTAGGTTGGAATCAGTTTCTGCAGTTTACTAGTAAGGAACATGGATCTTACAATTTGGGTCATGGGCTGGAGAGGTGTCTTAGTGGTTAAGAGCACTGACTGCTCTTCCTGATGTCCTTGAGTTCAATTCCAAGCAACCACATGGTGGCTCACAACCATCTGTAATAGGATCTGATGCCTTCTTCTGGTGTGTCTGAATAGAGTGACAGTGTACTCATATACATAAAATAAATAAATAAATAAATAAAATCTTTTTCAAAAAGGTTAGGCCATAACTTACAGACATTGTTCCTCTTACTAACATAATCAACAACAACCTCTAGGCTAATGCAGTGGGCTTATCCTGTGGACTCCACTGTGTTCTTTGTCTTTCTGAGAAGTTCCAAAACTATTAAAAATGGGAACTTAAAAATGCAGACAATAATAGGATTTGCTGTGATCACCCAGCCTAAACTGTCACTCAGCCTTGGAAAATCTTCAAACCTAGGAACAGCTTTATTTTCCTTGAAAACTCAAGTTCCTATGGTAAGTACGTAATATAGGTGATTCTCCTTTGATGTCAGATAAGAAGCTTTGCATTCTTTCACTTTAAATTAGAATAAATAATCTGATTGCAACAAAGGCCTGGGGTGCTTTCGCTAATAACCCTTTACAGTTGGGTCTGTTGAGGCCCCACAATGCTCACTAAATTCTGAGTAACTTGGGTAACTTAAAATTGTATATATATATATATATATATATATATATATATATATAAATAAAATGCTTAGCACCTCTGTCCCCTTTGCTCTGAGTCATTCTCAACCATGGTTACCATTGATTCTAGGACCTTATATCTGTATCAGGGATGAGCATCTTCCAGCATGGGTTGAGTCTACCACTAGGCAATAACAACTTCTCATGGAAACCACATCCCTTCTGACTGATCCCAAGTGTATGGTCAACCAGGCCATATCTAGACCAAGACTGACTAGCTATGGGTGTATCTTGTATCTCAACATTTTTACCTTTTCCTTACTTAATATTGACACTCATGTCAGTACCCTCAAGGACCAAGCTAACAATACAGGTCCCTCTGTCTTCCTGGTTTGACTATAGTGACAGGAACCCCTTTCCTGCTGTTCAACGTTGGTTTTGGTGACAGCACCTGGACAAGACTTGTTGGGACACACAGAATTGAGCCCCTATTCTAGTAATATCATAATTTTACCTATCTGTTAGTTAATATTATCCATTGATATATGTATGTGTGCATCAATTCCCATAAAAGAGTATTAATTATTGCATAGTAATAAATGACATTCATTAACAGACACGAGGAATACTCACTTATTGAAAACTTACCATGTGCTGGGTTTGTAGTTTTCAGGTTTAAGAATACAGAGGTATTCTTAAATACAAGAAACATTGCCCACTCAAGGAATGCAAGCTCCAGGGGTGGAGGTAGGATCTCACACCCAAACAATAGCTGTGGACCCCAGTAAGCAATACCTTAGTAGAGTCTCCTCCTGTGTATGGGGAGCTGAAGGAGGAACATAGCTTCTGTATGGGGCCTTCATGGAGCAGAACTGTGAAGGCAGAGAAGGGACTTTGCTAGTTGATGGTATCACCCTTACTTGGAGACGAGGTGTGAAGATGGTCCATGGTCCAAGCTGGGAGCAAGGTCCACACCTCACAAGGAGACAAAACCCTTTTCTGTGGGCTGTGGATAGCTCATGGGATCCTAGAAATAGTGTGCTGGACTCCTTTCCATTTATGACCATGGCTGTCCCTACTGGGGGCTGCCTGGCTTGGTCTCCTCTCTGCTTAATTACCACTGCACAGTCAGACAAGAAGACATTTGTGAAGAGATGAGGGGTCTTGTAGCTTCCATTCCTGAACATGGATTTCATGGGTAATCTGAATTTGGCACAGCATGGGAACTTCTCAGGCCTCCCATAATTTTTTTTATTTATTAGGTATTTTCTTCATTTACATTTCCAATGCTCTCCCAAAAGTCCCCCATACCTCCCCCCCACTCCCCTACACACGCACTCCCATTCTTGGCCCCTGTACTGAGGCATATAAAGTTTGCAAGACCAAGGGGCCTCTCTTTCCAATGATGGCTGACTAGGCCATCTTCTGATACATATGCAGCTAGAGACACGAGCTCCGGGGGTACTGGTTAGTTCATATTGTTGTTCCACCTATAGGGTTACAGACCCCTTTAGCTCCTAGGGTACTTTCTCTAGCTCCTCCATTGGGGGCCCTGTGATCCATCCAAGAGCTGACTATGAGCAGGCCTCCCGAATTTTACTAGCTCAGGATATAGCATTAAATACAAAGGCACTGCTGAGCAGGTCTATCATCCCCACATCACAGCTACATAGAAGTTAGTGTACTAAAGGGCTGGAAGGGCTCTTAGGGTATATGGTAGTTTTAATTGAATATATGACTTCATGACTAGTCCACCTTTAGTACTGTGGTTGACTCTGAGTTTTGTGTTTTCTACATAAAAAACAAACAAACAAACAAAAAACAGTTATCCAAATATATTTCACTTGTGAGGTGCTGAGAAGTCTTTAGCAGAGACAGCCTGGTTTGACTGTCGTCCTCAAATGGTATTTTAACTCCTTCCAAAGACGAGACCTCATTACTGCCTTGTTTCTCAGGTACTGGCATAGCACAGCCACCTACGCCATAGCTACTGAGGTGAGTGGAGGCCTACAGTACCTACCCCCTGCCCACCACCCTGTGTACCAGTGGCCAGGGGACCTGCTGAAGCCCGACTTGGTCCTGCTGCTGACTGTGAATTCTGAGGAGAGAGTGCGGAGACTGCAGGGCCGGGGTCAGGAGAAAACTAAAGAAGAGGCTGAACTTGAGGCCAATAATGTGTTTCGTCAGAAGTAAGTGTCCCTGGGGTGATATGAGTAGTCAAAGTCCCTGCCATCTCTGAGATAAGATCCGAATTGCTTTAGGATGGGCGTGAAGGGCACAGTTCCTGTGCTTCTAGTATGAGAGACATTGTCCTCTAAGCCATTCTAGTCCCTGACTCTGTGCTTGTTATCATCTGACACTTGAAAACACTGGGGTTTCTATGCCAGCAATGGTGGGACCTTGATTAAGACCCATGGTTTCATACTCCCCATGAGCCACGTGCTTGCTGTACAAGCAAGAGGACTTGGGTTTGACCTTCAGCATCTGTCTTAATCAGTATTCTACTGCTGTGAAGAAACACCGTGACCATGGCAAATCTCATAAAGGAATGCATTTGACTGGGGCTGGCTTACAGCTGAGAGGTTTAGTCCATTATTGGCATGGCAGGAAGCATGGTGGCATGCGAGCAGACATGGTGCTAGAGATGGAGGTGAGAGAGTTCTACATCCAGATCCATAGGCAGGCAGCAGGGCCTGGCTTGAGTTTCTAATACCTCTGAGTATAAACTGATAAGAAAATATCAGGATACATGATTGGCAGGTTGTCAGTAATTAAGCATCACTTCGGACATCATCCTTCATTGAACAAACCACACTGAATATGTTTAGAGGCAGTGATGGCTTCCAAGTTGAGTTTGATGGGGTTTGGTCCAAGTTGCAATAACAAGGTAAGAAAGTTGCTTTTTCAGCATGAATTGGGTGGGAGAGGAGACTGACTTCTTCCCGTTCTCTTTGCCTCCAGGGTGGAAATGACGTACCAGCGTATGGAGAACCCAAGCTGCCATCTGGTGGATGCCAGCCCCTCGAGAGAGACAGTCCTGCAGAAGGTTTTAGAGCTGATCCAGAGTTCTGGTCGTTAATTGTAGTTGTTCTGGCCATGTTCCTCATTACACCGGAGAAGCTGTGTGATGCCCCGAAACCCATCACTTGCCATGCAGCTTCTTAGATTTAGGGGGTATGAGCATATTTGGTGGAAAAAAAAAACTGGGGACTGAGCAGTTTGCTTTCCTTCTGACTGACTGAGCCAGCTGCGGCTGCTGATTCATTTCTGCCTGGCCATGTACCAACTTCTTGGGATATATTTTAACACCCCGACTTTCTGATCCAGTGGTGAGCCTGCTGGAGGACTTTCTGCAGCTGGAAGCTAAGGATGTCAGTTTTGGCCCACACTGATCAATTGTGATGAGCTAGCATCATTTGTTTTTACCCCAAACCCGATAACTAAGGACTATCACAGAGCCTGGCTATCCGAGGACATTCCTTTGGAGCTATTCATGGGTGGAGACACTTGGAAAGAAGCCATTGCTCTTAATTCAGAGGATCAAAGAACACCTTGGACAGTGCCCTGAGTGAGTGCCTTGGCACTGATAGATGTGTGCCCCTGAACTGCAAGCGCTGCAAACCCCTCTTGTTCTCTTTTGCGTGTCTGTATCTGTATTCCGTTTCTCAGCTCTGCAATCCCGTTCTAAGTGTAACGAGCAGGCTGTGCTGATCGGGATGCGCTGCACACCAATTTGTTTCTGTTGATGTTTACATCATGCGTTTCCTCGGTGTAGGAGCTGTGTGTGAGTCACTCACACAAACGGAGGCCAAGGAGCTAAATGCAGCGTTTGCTCAATGTTTTCACCACACAAATTTAATTTATCTTAATAAGCACCGTGGATTCTGGAACGAGACTTCGTAGTAAATTATCATGCACTTTGAATGTCTTCTGATTGCATGTGAAGTCAGCTTCGAGGGCTCTTGAGATAGAGAATAGAGCTGTGGAGGAGAAGCCTGGTGGCTCTGTAGCCTTGGCTTAGTCATTTAACGTTGATAATGTCAACAGTTTGATCTGAAAGGGGGCAGTTGGTGGTCCTCTAGAAATATTTACTTGGGAGGCCAAGAAAGGAGAATTGAAAGCTCTAGGTTTAAGTTTAGAACTAGCCTGGGCAGTGGAGTAAGACCTTGTCTCAGGATAAAAACTACAAAGAGGACTAGGGGTGAAACTCCATAGTAGAACATGGTATTGAATATTCTATCCTTGGGTTCAGAATCTGGGGTCCATTCCCAGTACCATAAGAATAAAAATATAAACAGAAAAACAAACAAGTAAACAATAAAAGGAATTAAGTCATATTTGGTCACAAGAAGGTGGCTGGACCAGACTATTATTTAACATTCCAGTTCAAATGTTGATGCCTCTCTACATCATTTTTGATCCCACATCCCATTTCTTAAGAAGAATCTGTTCCCAAGTAACTATATTAAATTACATGAAAGCCTTCTAAGGTTTACCCTAATCTTAAACTATAATAAGATTTAATATTAACATCTCAATATTTTTCACCTTGGGACTATGTATAACTTATAAATAATGTGTCCATGTATATAAATATATTCTTGGCTTCTGTTAAACATATTTTTAAGCTGATAAATAACATTAAGGCTCTCTGTAATGTGGCAGCTAATTCCACAAAGGGTTTTGTTCAAGCCTCTCTGAGATGATTGCACCAGAGGCTGAATAGGAAGTCGTAGTGCTTTCTTCATGAAACCTGACAGTGAATAAACTTGCTCTGACATTCCTAACCCTGTTCGTCATCATTGCTGAGTGACACACTTGTCGGAATATCTCCCTGCAAGTTCATCTTTCCATAGTCAAAGGTTCTTATGTATGTGAGAAAGTGGAGGCTGTGAGTTTGGCGCTGAGTAGACTCGGTGGTCAATGGACTTTGGTGAGGGAGGATTTGTTTCAACCATTATTTTCTCACTACAAATAGCAAAAGGATTTTTAAAATTCCATTTTCTGTCCAACTGATCTGTAGATGACTTACATTTGATAACTTAGGGGCTCCCACCAATTCCAAGATGCATAGCTCTGCTCACTGTAAGGTGAGCCGTATTCTTATTCCATGATACCTTCTTTCATTCTTAATAATGGCAGTTCATCATAGCACATGGCTGCTAAGACTACAGAATCCTGGTCTGAGTTTGTCATGCACTTAGATGTGTCTGACTGGCTGGGTCTGGTAGAAGGAACATGATGAATATCAAGTGGATATGGCCCCCTTTTCCTTCTGTCCCTGCTGTGTTCAGATTAGCTGGGAGAAGATCTCCAGCGGGGAGCAGGATAGGTGTAGGTGTGCGGAGTGAAAATATCTTTGCTGATCAGGGGTACACAAAATAGATGGGAAGTAATGCCCATAGGTTTCATGTACCTAAGGTGTAACTTACTGTGGTTGGCTCCTCCACACTCATGTACCCCACTTTCCTACTGTGCTAGTTAATATTGATTGACAACTTGACAGGATCTAGAATCATCCAGGATACAGTTCTCTGGTCATGTCTGTAAGGGAGATATTTGAGGCAAGCAGATCTAATGTTAACAATGGTAGCATTATTTCTTCGAATGGGATCCTGGGCTGGCTGAAAAGGAGAAAATGAGTTAAGTACTAGCACTCATTGGCCTCTGCTTCCTGACTGCAGATGCACTGTCGCCTCACTCTTCTCCCCTGCCTTCCCACCAAGATGAACCATACATATTCAACTATGAGCTGAGATGAGTTTTTTCTTTGCTAAGTTCCCCTTGTCTAGTATTTTGTCTCAGCAATGGGAAAAGTAACTAAGACCCCTGTTAACAGTCTTAAATGGAAGCACAGGCTCCTAGACATGATTGCATATCTTGGAACCTCTTGAAGCTATGTGCGCTTCAGAATATGGTCTGGCTGGTGATGTGTGACCAACAGGTACTGATAATGCCACTCCAGGACTGTGGTCTGTACAGAGCCATGCTTGGGTCTGTAGTGTTTCTCTGTCTTTTGCTGGTTAGAAGACAATCAGAACTTTGGCTTGAGAGAGGCAAGTAAGAGGTGAGGTGATAGAGTACATCTACCAGCCAGGACTGTTTACCCTTGAGCTCTATGAGAGACCAGCACACATTGTATCAGGTAAAGTCTCTCTCTCTCTCTCTCTCTTCCCCCCTCTCTCTGTCTGTCTGTCTGTCTCTCTCTCTCCCTCTCCCCTTGATCTTATTTTTTTACCATACATCAAATTGTCTTCCTTTTGAACACATACCCAATTTTCATTCATTTATTCTATGGTGAGTTTGTATATCTGACCTCTCAGTTGCCTCAAACTTTATAACTCATATAATCAATATATCAAAAATGCTTTTGATATGCACTAGGCACTTGTGAAGAGAGATGATAGGAGAGGCAGCCTGCCTAACAGAATGGATGACTAAGCTTAGCTTTGGAAACTGGATGGTCCTCCTTCAAACTGACTTTAAGCATGGCCATTTTGCACTGTAGATAAAAAGATGGTGCGCAGAAGAGTCCGAAATTCATGTTTGTCTCTTCCCGGTGTGTTCTCTGGATTTATGCCAGTCTTACACTGATGTTTATTCTCATCCTTGATGTGACATTGATTTCCTCAATCTTTTACGATCTTTCATATATCAAAGCACTAACGTCGAGGTGTAAGCATGCTTCTGATTGAGAATGATTTGTTGCTTGCTTTCTCTACATCATGTTCTCCCATCCTTTCTGTATTCTATAATGACTCAATGTAATTTACAAAAAAATGTTATTGTTTGGAAAGCATGCCTTCTCAAATCATCTGCAAAAGTTGAACTTCCTGGGCATGGCAGGTGACTACTCCAAAGGAAACCGTGAAATGTTCTGCAGGAAGATTCTACAAGAGGAAGCCAAAAGAGGAATATTCTAAAATGTACATGGAAGAAATGTGGGGTAAACTTAGTGTCCCTGGCTTTTATCTGACTGACATGTCAATATCTGCTTTGTTTGCTGACTGGAATCCAATAGAAAACTCATAGACCTGTAAGGATGGGCTGATCCCAGTAGAAAGTAAGAGAGCCACTTGTGTATTAATTAAATGAATTTAGTAAGACTTGGAACTACCTAGGCGATATCTCTCTAAGTGTGCATATGAAGTCACTTTCCGTGAGGCTCTAGTGAGGGGAGAAGGCTGCTCTCTGTCTGGGCAGAACCTTTCTCCAGTGGCCCAGATATGCAGAGGTCCAAGAAAAAAAGCCATGTTGCCTGGATGCCTTTACTCCTTCATGAGTGAGTGCTTCTAACTCTGCCATTGTCATCCCCAGCTGGTGTGAGATGAAGGCTTCTTCAGCCTTCCAGTGTGCACTAAATACAAGTGTCTCTTGAGGAGTCTTCCGGATCTTCATCAATAAACTGGGACTGCTGAGACATGCCACCTTTTGGAGGCTCAGCTGCCACCAGGCTCTCAGCCTCTTCAGCATGCAGATGGCCACAGTTGAACTACCCAGCTCCTACTGTGTAAATCAATCCAATAAATATTTTACACACATACACACACACACATACACACACACACACACACATACACACACACACACACACACACCCTATATATTCTATTGATTCTGTTTTTTTTTTTCTGGAGAATTCTGCTTACTACATGTGTGAAACCCTGATTTTATATATGTACTTTAAATTTCAATCTAATCAACAAAACATACATGAATGTTATTCATGTATTCCAGCTAATGGCAAGATAATTACATCAAACTTTTAGGGCCAATGAAATTACTTGGCTGATAAAACAATAACAGTATTTCTACTACCATTAAAACCTTAAGGAGAATCCAAAACATCTGCAGCACAATTTCCCCAAATCTAGGATACAGTCCAAAATTACCCAACCTACAACAAAGGAACATGTATGTAGATAGGTAAAGAAGGGGCAGACAACTTTTGGAGAGCCACACCAAAATGGGCTTGTATAAATAGGAACAGATGGGAATTTAGAGTAGCTGTAGACCTGTGATTGAAGACAGAATGGGGACATGCCTATAACATATGATAAGACAAGAGATAGATATCCTGAAGAACTAAGTCTTGCCCTTAGCTGGACTATATTTATGGAGATCATGTGAAGTTTGTGATTTAGATTGAAATTTAGTTAAGTGCATATACAAAATCAGATTTTCCCACATGTGTTAAGCAGGGTTCTTCAGAAAAACAGAACCAATAAATGTGTGTGTGTGTGTGTGTGTGTGTGTGTGTGTGTGTGTGTGTGCAGAATATTTATTGGACTGATTTACAGTAGAGGGTCTGGCTCAATATTACTGAGTGACTCAGTGGATATTATATAGTGGATGTTTTACCATGTAGAATAACAGACCACTGATGAATTGAGTTATTAGCTGAACAAATGAGCCAAAAGAAGAGTGCTGATGTCATACCTTACCCTAAACTCTCCAGCTAATGGGCTTCCCTTCCTGCAGATTCTGACTCCTATATAACCCTGCCATTTTGGTCATGCTATCTCTTCATCACTCTCTTTTGGTCCTCTCTTTTGTCTCCCTCTCTCTTCTCTTCCTTTCACTCTTCCCATCTCTCTCCTTTCATGGCCTGCTTCAGTCTTCTACTTTATCTTTCTATTCTGGACACTTCCAGATGCCTCTAGCTGTACTCTACCTCCTATCTGCAATAAAAATAAAAATACCTTCCCCTCAACCATACCTTGGAATGGTCATGTCCTCACTTTGTACAGTGAGCTCCCACATTCATATCTCTACTCTCCCCCCCTCCCCCCCTCTCTCTCACACACACACACACACTTTGGCTTGCTCAATACTTAATAAACTCTATCAACTAAAACCAAAACCATGGCTATCACAGATCATTGTCTAGATCCCACAGAACATTAACATCCAATGCTTTTCCTCTCATATACTGAGAGGTACAACTTTCAAGTGTAACACAGACAAAGGAAATTTTCACTAGCACCAAAAATACAAACTGCCCTCTGAATTCAGTGTATGTCAGTTTCTAGAAATGGGCTATGATTCTTATACCACCCCATCTCTGCTTATCTTCGCAGGTTTTGGAAGGAGGCTTGGATGACTGTTATAACTCATGTCGGTTTTGAGTTGGTTTAGATTGAGTTTTCCCCTCATTCTAAGTCACATTTTTCTGCCTGTTTTTGGATGCTATCCATTCTAAATTTTACCTTGTTAGGTACCAGACATTACTTTTTTTCTGTAACAGTTTCTCAGCTTGGTGTATTTTGGGCTCATTAGAAGAGATTGATCCATCTGAATGTTGCATTTCAGATTTGTTAGATGGTACTAGTAGTTTACCAAGAGTTAACTGCTCCCAACCCCGTGCTGAGGCAAGCCTCTTGTAATATTCTAGCAGATCCTAAGTGGATCCTACAGTCTTTGGGTTTAGTCAGAAGGTGCTGTATTAGTTGTGTACATGCTGGATTCTGTTGTCTCTAATATTCAGAATTGTCCTTTTTCTGGCAGAACCAGATTACTCTCTCTGTCTTGAGGAGCCCTTATGTGGGTTCTGAATAACTCTTGCTTTTTCTGGTTTTTCTTTCACACGCTCCAGCTGCCTTTGTCTTGTCTAGTTATTGCAGAATGTCAATCTCCTGGAAAGCGTATTATCTTTGTGTCTTGCAAGTAATATGCTTGTCTGAAATTCTCGTAGTATTTGTCAACTGCTTGTGATTAAGGGGTATGGCAATACAATGGCACGAAACGATTTCTTACATCTTAAGAAACTGGAACTTACTCTGGACCTCACAGCCAGAGTTAATAATATACCTTGTGATCACTTAAGACTTAAGACTGTCAGCCTACTGTGTGCTCACCCTGTTTGTTTACATGGCCTTTAAGAGAGCAATGCAACAATCAACCTTACTTGCCTTTCATTTTCCATGAAGTCAACTGTTACAATCTAATAAATAGCTGTAATCCCCAGTTACATTCTCTTCTGTGCCCCAGACCTTGAGCAATGCATGTGTGTTACAATAATCATTTGCTGGAACTAGCAAATAGAGGTTGAAAGCAGTCTTACAAAATAAATCCACAATACAATTGTTGAATGCAACATAAGGACACTGCTTGATAAACAGTGATGTTTGTAATACTGTTTGTTGTCTGGGTTGGTCAGGGTCAGTTGGAGCAAATGGCTTAATCCCTTGTAAAATTATTCAAGATTTCTGGAAAGTGTCCCTTGTTCCTTCCCTGTGATGTGTTTTATGTTGTTCAATAAAGACAGAGCAAAGCCCTTTGTTAGGGACAGACACACTCAAATAGACATAGACGGAGGGACCAAGTCATGCTTTCAGCTAAGCATAGATTCAGACTCATACAGACAGAGAGGATGGAAGGCATAGGGGAAGTGAAGGAGGGAGTTCATATCTGGGCTTGCTCTTGATGAAATGACACCGAGGGCAAGTGCTTGGATTTCTTTCTGGCATGTTATCGTTGACTTGGAGTTTATTATTAATGCATTCAAGCCAACTGCAAAAGGGATGAAGAAAGCCTTCCCATAGTGTCTCACTTTTATGACTACAACTCTCTTCTTTCATATCTTTACATGGGACACCTAGATGACCCTCTCTAACCTCCATTTATCCTGTCCACTCTCTAGTCTTGCTACAGTGCATCTATGTAGAACACCTTTGATCCTTCCCAGGCCAAACAAGCCTATTAGAGCAGCTGTCAGGTAGATTCTTCCATTTTTACTCTTTTTTTTTTTTCTTCAGCTTTTAGGAACTTTATTTTCCTCCCACCTTTTCCCCTTTGCTCAGGCATCTGCAGCTTTTAGGAACTTTATTTTCCTCCCACCTTTTCCCCTTTGCTCAGGACCACTCAGTGGTGGCTCCAACCCACTTGGTGGCCTGTGCCATGGGAGCTGCTGATCAATCCTCAGTAGCTAGCTGCACACTCCAGTCTTCCGTGGGGAACTGCTGGATGGGCACAGAGGGTACCTGCATACCCTCAGACCAGTCGGCCACCTCAGGCTGAGCAGCAGTGAACTCAGGAGCTGGTGCGGTCCATTCACTCTGAATTCCTCCTTGGTCACAGCCTTCTCAGCAGCAGCCCGCTCCTCCTTCTCAATCCCCTCTGGGTCTCTGTAGAAGTAAAGATAAGGCATAACCTCCCATGGGTGCTCACGGGAGATAGTACCTCGCATGCGGAGTACTTCTCTGGCCAGCATCCACCACATCAGACCCACTGAGTGAGCTCCCTTGTTGTTGCATGGGATGGCAATGTCCACATAGCGCAGGGGAGACTCTGTGTTACACAGAGCAATGGTGGGCAGGTTGACATAAGAGACCTCTGTGAGTGGCTGGTGGTCAGCCCTGGGATTGGTCACCACTAGAAGCTGTGGCTCCCTGAAGGCTGCTTAGATCTGGTTTAGTGAAGGTCCCAGGTGTGAAGCGGCCAGCGATTGGAGTGGCTCCCATGGCAGCAGCAAACTTCAGCACAGCTCGCTGGCCAGTGTTCCTGGAGGAGATGACGCTGAGGTCAGCAGAGTTCTCAATGGCAACAATAGCTCAGTCTGTGAGCAACAGTTTCTCCCAAGTCCTCTTCAGGTTTATGATGTAGATACTGTCACTTTTCCTTTTGTAGATGTACTGCTCCATCTGAAAGTCAAGGTTGGTGCCACCTAAGTGGGTTCCGGCAGCAAGGAATTTGAGGACATCTTCCTCCTTTATCCGCAGGACGTCAAGGGCTCCGGACATTGTGTAAGTTTCCCTTTAAGTTACGATGGGAATCAAGAACAACGCCATATGGACCCGTCCCCGGGTAGCGCGGAAAGCGAGGTTTTACTTTTGAAAAGAAACTTTCCAAGCTGAGAATGTAATTCACTTGGTAGAATGCTTGTCTAGCATGGAGAAAAATCCCTGGGTATCGCTCCCCAATGCTGCACAAAACAGCTACTGTGCTGCATGCCTGTAACCCCAGTACCCGGAGGTGGAAGCAGGAGGATCAGAAGTTTAAGGTGTGAGCAAAAACTTGGGAAAAGAAGCTGTGTCTGGCAAAAAACTCCTAGAAAATGTCTGTCTGCAGAGACGGGCACACTGATTAGAACTTCAGGACTGTGGAGAGACTGGAATTTTGTAGGTTCAGATGCTAATTACGGTATCCTGGGCTAGTTGCAGTTTTTGGGAATAGCCATTTCTTGCCTCATTCTGTATCTAAACTAAAACCACATGATAAATAAAATATAATAGAAATAGTATAAATAAATAAATAAATAAATAAATAGATAAATACCTCTTTGAAGCTATTAACTTAGAGGGACACTAGCTTGTACCAATCCAAGAGCTGAGTGTGTCACCATCTAGCATCTTGGGCCTATCCAAAAGCTTCCTTCATTTCCCTGTACCTGCCTCTCTGGTATACCCACCAATGTATTTTGAACTCACTTTGATTTATTCACTTTCTTTGTTCTGTAACACTGTAAAAATCCTATGAAACTGTGTTCGTATTGGAACACGGAGTTTGGGGTAACCTAAATCTGTGTTTCTAGGCCATGATCAATCATAAATGGCTCCAGAATAAACTGTCTCTTATTCCCTTTAAGATGAGAGTGGTGGCTTTTATGTCAATAAAGGTAGGTTCTGACTACATAGAAAGCTCTATGCTTGAGACTCTCAAAATGAATGAATGAGTGAATGAATGAATAAATAAGAGTTCCTAGCATGGCAATTACAGGACAGCTGAGTATGAATGTCTTCAAGTCCTGATGTCACTATGTGTCACTCTTTGCTCCTGTCCCTTTGTATCCCCTCAAATTGCAAGGAGCAGAAAAGCTCCCTCAGTGGGGAGGCAGACACATCCTCACTATGGTCCTCTTGTAATGTGTATAGTTTTGTGAGATAAACCCAGGCCGGGGTAAATGACTTGGTTTGGGGTGTCAGCCAAGATCCCCGAGACTTAGAAGAGACCCATCTAGGACATGCATCAGGCATTGAAAACTAAGTGGAAACTCGCATCTCCCTGTACCGCACTCTGATAGGTGCATTCTTGCTTCCCAGAGCGCTAAACTCTGCCCAGCTAGTCTTTCTAGACTGCCTCACTCGCATGCTTTGTGATTTCCACACAAGAGCCAATTTTAAGACACAGAAAGGGATAAACTAAATTGGCAAACCGTCTCTTCAGCCTGCATGGGTTGTATTTGATGACCATGCCTTGGCTCAATTCTCCTTCGGAGCTTTTTATTTTTGAATCTGGAGCTCCTTTAAGGAAGTGTTATGTGCAAGATGCCTTTGTGGAAAACCTTCGGCTCAACCCCACTTCCTTTTGCTTGCCTTTTTGCTTGTGGTCTGAGGCTCACGGTCTACTGAACTGAGCGACAGTCCACTCCATTCCCACTAGAGGGAGGAAAAGTGCCTATTTCGCTCATTTCCAGGAGAGCTGCTCTGTTTGCTTGATAACCACTTTTCTCATTAAGCACAAACTGCACCGCCTGGAAAAACAACAGTAGTTCCTTTCATTTTTATTTAAATGCCGTCTCTAATGGGGAAACAAAGGACAGACTGAAGAACATTTCTAGGTCAAAGTAGCAAGTCTTTCAAAGTGGCTAATTTCGTGCTTCAAGAATTCTAAATACAGCCCCGAGGTCAGAAAAATATTCAAAGAAAGGCCATGGTGATCACGGGGCTCAATCTCTTTAATAGTTGTGGAAAATGAGGCCCAGAGAGGGACCTGCCCTGCTCTGGGTCATCTAATTTGTAACAGCAGATGCATGCCAGAGTAATAAATTCTGCAACTCTTTCTCTAGTGCTTTTTATAACTTGATGGCTTGTGTCAGCATATCAGGGACAGTAAATAATACACAATCATACTTACACACAGGCATACACTCATATTTTCTTCCTTGCAAGGTTTACGATTTGGGATCTGGCATGAAGAAACATTCTCTGTTTTTATGTGTACTTGTTCATTTGTTTTCAAAATGTCCCCTCCCTGGTCCCCTCATTTCATAGCATTCCAAGTAAATGGTACTGCTTATGTTGGATCCTGCTAATAATGGTGCCTACAAGGTCTCAGCTCTTGGAATGACTAAACAGCCATCAACATACCAGGGTTTAGAAAACACATCGTAAACTTTTTCCTGTGGAGTTTCCAACATTTTTATTAACATTCATGATATTAATGACCCTGCTTATTTTGACATAATTGAGGATGTGTTCCATTTCTGCAAAACAAGGGTGCAATCACAGTTCACTTCTGGCTCACCTGCTGGGTTGGCTCTTCCAATTCTAATGCAGTCCTGGTTCATCTCTGAGCTGGGGAAGATTATTTTCTGAGTTTTAATTGAAAACAAAATCAACTGAAAGCAACAACACAAAGAGCTCCCCTAAACCTCTGAGTGTTGCAGCCTGCATTTCTTGGCTCTTTTTACTTGCAAAAAGTTTGCACTAAATGTAAAGTGCTATAGAGTTAGTGGAGTTGAAGATGTGTCTTTCAGGTGAAATGTTTACAGAACTATATGGTCTTGTTTCTTCATTTAAAATGATGGCTGTGTCTTCTGTGCATATATACAGGTTGATAGACGGAGGAATACCAGGCTGCAAGCAGAGCTAGTATCTTTTCCAACTGGGTGTGTATGATCTCTAAGAAGTCATCCTTTGTCTGTGGGCTTCTATTTATCTTTTTACAAATCAGGACCTGATTCCAAGAGTTCTATGGGTCCCCTATTTCCACTAGGCCATTGCTTCATCTGAATTAAAATGTGATTCACTTACATCATTCCCGTGTCTAACAAGATGGTAGTACAGGGTATTGGTGTGTCTCAACAACTTGGGAAAGTGTTGATTTTGCATATTGTGTATTCTATATATATCTCTTTCCACAATGCCTTTAAGTAAGTGAATCTTTTGCATAAAGACTCTCCTCTGAGTTTCCCCAGGGACCGTAAAAGGACTAGTAAATAGGTGACCACTCATCTCATTCCTTTTTAGTTTCACACCCTTTGTCTCCCTGGGAAGTAAGAGTAAATCATTCCCCCCCACCCCATCCCCCACCCCACCCACCCCCTAGCCCCACTGGCATGGCACTCTACTGCCCCTACAGTCTAATCATTGAACTGCATGCAATGAGATCCCTTCAATAGTGAGTTCTAATGGATGCCCCAGCTATTCATCTCCCTAAGAGCTTCATTCAGTTCTCCTTCTAGCATAACAGACCTTCACTATTCCTCTACCTAACTTGGTACCTCTCATCAGCCTAATTGGCTCAAATTCTTGAGTACTTTTCACACTTACATCTATATCATGCTTATATCTGTATTCTACATCCATAGTCAGACCCTCATCTGATACTCATGAACAGATGCACTTAGAGGGACACTAGCTTCTACCAATCCAAGAGCTAAGTATGTCACCATCTAGCATCTTGGGCCTATCCAAAAGTTTCCTTCATTTCCCTGTACCTGCCTCTCTGGTATACCCACCAATGTATTTTGAACTCACTTTGATTTATGTCCCATCTACACCCACGAGCAAATCTCCATCTTCCTCTATATCTTTCTATATTTTTATCATCTGTCCCCATGTGTCTGTACAATATATTGATTATTTCTACTCCCTTACTTCATTAGCTAGCCAGCAAGTTTGTGTTACAAATATCTATAGTTCAGTTTCTGTGTAGCAGCCGGCATCCAAGAAGCACTTAATAAATATTTGTCAATGGAATAGACAAATTTTATATCATGTTTATCAGAACTAAGCTGAGGTTAAGATTTGAAATTTTATAAAATATGTGATTGTGGAAGAATTATTTAATATACAAGAGATTTTGTTCCTTCCTTATAAATAAAAATATTATAATTTCCTTCTGAAATCTGTTTTGAGGTTGAACTGAAATGATGTAATGGAGAGGGGTAACCCTGGACCTATGGAAAATGCTCTGCAGTCCTCTTCCTTTCCCCTCCTACCTCTTTGAGCCAATCAAGGGGATTTGCAGAATTTCTTAGTCCCACTGAAAATACACCTACCTATATTGCTGCTGTGCTATTTTGAAAGCTGGCATATTGAAATTATCCTGCTGCAAAGATTCATCTGGTCATGTTAAATATAACCATTATTTTCCACAGGAGAAACAGTCACAATGCACAGCACTGCATTTAAGACTGGGTGTTTGAGTGTGATGGTAGTACACAGGTTCTTCCCAAAGCCCAGAACAGCTACAGTTAAATGTCTAATTCTACCAATACACAACTGTTAAAGAGTTATGAGCCATTTATATAGCCATGAAAGCATTTACATCATTGCACAATACAAGCAGAGAAACTTTCCAAGGCCTCTTTCCAGGGATAAAGACAGAACACTTCGAATAGGGAAAAGTCTACTATGGTCAATAAGATGATTCACGCTTAGCTCTGGTTGAGAGTACCCAGGAGCTTAGAGACTCTTTTACCACGGTTGTTCTGATGTTATGTCACCTGCCCAGGGTTGTGAGGTTGGATGACAAAAGGTCTTCGACCCTGTCCCATGTGTGTTTGGCTCTATAGACAGAGAAGGAAAGCTCCAGTTGGGATGTCATAAGCCAGTGGGTCTCAGCTTTCCTAATGTTGCAACCTTTTAATACAGTTTCTCATGCCACCACAGTTATTTTATTGTTACTTTATAACTGTAAGTTTGCTACTGCTATGAATCATAATGTAAATATCTGATATGCAGAGTATTTGATAGGCAACCCCTGTGAAGGGACTTTCAACATCTGAAGGGGTCCCAACATGCAGGTTGAGAACCACTATCAAAAATGATGTGAGAGCCAACATCAAGTCAATGTTCTTTCAGAACGGAGAGAGACCAAGCTGACCTGGGTCCCCAGAGCCTCAGAGGTGCACAGTAGTATTGTGTGGAGTTCCTTATGTTTATATAATTGTGACTCTGGTCTAAATCACCTCCAACAGTTTATTCAGGAACAACTCTATTAGACAATTTTTTCCATTCTCAAAAGAAGAAGCAGCTGACAACTCTACTGGAAAATCCTGGAAAATAAGGACCAGATCCTGAGTGACTTCAAATCTTTTCTCTTTCCTTATACTTGCAGACCTTTTAATGTATGAATAGAGACTCTACTTAAAGACTCTCTCTCTCTCTCTCTCTCTCTCTCTCTGTGTGTGTGTGTGTGTATATATACAGATGCATGCATATGTGTGTCTGCATATGCATGCACATGGAGGCCAGACAGAGGTCAGTTTTTGTGGTCATATCTCAGTTTCTGTCTACCTTACTTCTGAGACCTGGGGCTAGTTGATCTTGATAGGTTGTCTGTCTAGCCAGTCCAGGAATCTTTCTGTCTTTACCTTCTCAGCACTGAGATTACAAGTCAGTCCACACCACTGAGACTGACTTTTTCACATGACTTCTGAGGACTTAGCTCAGCAACCACTTGACCAATGGAGCCATCTCCCCAGCCCTACAGCAGACATTTTTAACACATAGAGGATCTACCCATTGGCCGCTCTGATGGCTGTTGCCAGTGTAGAGGGCGGTGCTTTATGTTCTCATTTAGTTTTCCTCCTGAGCTACAGAGACAGATGAGGAACAGAGAAGCACACAGAGCTGATCTAAGTGCTCTAGATTTGTGTATCTGGTAAGAGATCCCAGGCTAGAGCAGCATCGTGGTGTGTCATTGGATGCTATGGGAACATTGGAAGATGGTTAGATATTGGATGGGAGTGAGGAAGCCAGGTAGATGATTATGAAGGCTCCAGTGGGGTCAAAGACTCTAAAGAGATTGGGAAATATGAATTGTATTCAAAGAGCTGTAAGGGGGTGAGAAGGAGGCTAGGGGGGCTTGCCCATCTGTTTTGAGAACTAAAATCTGGGCTTGGATCTTTCTCTCTGTGTGTGGAAGAGGAAGAGAGAGAAAGAGAGAGAGAGCACAAGCAAGAGAGAGAGAGACAGAGACACACAGAGACAGACAGAGAGACAAAGAGAGACAGAGACTGTCTCTCTGAGTCTGTGTCTGTCTCTCTGTCTTCGTATGTCTCTGTCTCTCTGTGTCTGTGTCTGTGTCTGTGTCTGTGTCTGTCTCTGTCTCTTTCTCTGTCTCTGTCTGTCTCTTTCTCTTGCACCAGGGTTGCACAAAAGTTATTTGGTCTCCTGACCTCTTATTGTTTGCAAAACCATTTCAGAATCCTGAAGATCTCTCTCTCTCTCTCTCTCTCTCTCTCTCTCTCTCTCTCTCTCTCTCTCTCTCTCTCTCTCTCTCTGTGTGTGTGTATGTGTGTGTGTGTGTGTGTGTGTGTATAATGGTGGGACAGGTGCATCAATAAAGTCAAGAAGGGCTGTAGAAATTGACTTTAAAAATTAAAGAAAAAAATGTGATTCAGGGACATGCCCCTTACAGCCTCAAAAACATTTCCTTTAAATAGCTAATTTTATTTTCTGAAGCAAGGAGCTCTAGGTTGCAGCTAAAGTTTCAGGTAGCAAGAATGAAGGTCCAGCTACCAAATGGAAGCTCGCTGAGCTCATCTAGTCTCAGGCAACCTCCCAAGTCTGGCATTCTCAGAAATGGGATTCTTGATCCTGTCTTTTCTCAGAGACTCAGGCCAAGTGATCTTTTTCCAAAGGATGGAAGACTTCCTGGAAGTCATCACCTTTATTGTTTTCACATTTCCCAGAAAAGCCCAGATTCTCCAGCCCATGTATGTGAATTATCTATAGTACTGCGAAATGTCAAGAAGTGGCAAGAGCCTCTAATTAATCGGCTTCATAAGCACTCATCGGAAGTCGGGCGATAGGATCCATTTCTCTTCCTCCTTGACATTTACATAGCACAATTTAGCATTTAAAATATATGATCTCATTTTATTGTCACAACAAGCCCATGGACTAGTTAAGCATAAAGGATGGCCCTTCCCTACCTTCCTCTTTCCTTTGCTTCAAAACTGAGAATTAAACGAATTTGATATAGTGAAAATTCCTATAATTCTAGTGACCGTGTGTGTGTGTGTGTGTGTGTGTGTGTGTGTGTGTGTGTGTGTATGTCTCTGTGTGTGTACATACATGCATGTCTGTGTATGTTTTAAGACTGGGACAATAACTCAGTTGGTAAAGTACTTGCTGTATAGGCATAAGGACATGAGACTGATCTCCTGAAACTATATAGAAACAAAACAACAACAACAAGAACCACAACATGTGGTTGTGCTCGTAATCCCAGAGGTGCGGACATTGGCGACAGGGAGATCCTTAGGGGTTACTGGCCATCCAGCTGCATGGCATAGGTGCGTTCCAGGGAAGGGTGTGACCTTGCCTCAAACAAGCAAGATGGAGAAGGACTGAGGAAGAGACTTGAGGTTGATCTGTGGCTTGTGTGCTTGCATTACACACGAATGAACGCGTATATAAAATGAACAAGCATTCAAAGAGAGCATGTTAACTTAATGGGAAAAAAAGCACCAGCCTAGGCCACAGGAATGTACAGATATCAAGAAATGACAGAAAGCTGCATTTGAAAACTACCAAGACTTTTAAAATATGTTTACCTTTCACAGACCTAAAACTTTATGAGAAATTTCCCTAGAGGCATAATTAGAAGTCCAATAAAAGGTTAATAAACTGAAAACATATGGGCATATTGTTAACAATGACATCTTGAGCAAGGCCAACCATTCCTGACAGTAGAGTAAGGAATCAGGGAATTGCAGCATAACACTGGGGTGGAGAGAACAGGAAGTTAACTGTGCGCCAGGGTGGCACAAAAGTTATTTGGTCCCCTGACCTCTTACTGTTTGCAAAACCGTTTCCGAATCCTGAGGCTCTAAGACGATGGAGGTGCAGCTGAGGATGGGAAGAATTAGCCCACAGCTTTAGCATCTCCTGGATCCGGAAGATTCTAGGCTTAAGGACATTGGGGATTATTAGGTGCCCAAATAAAATTGGAAGAAACTATTGTGACAGTGACATTCTTTTCTGCCATTTTTCCTCTTTAAAGTTTTCTTTAAAAAATTAAATTATTTAAATTTGTTGTTAACAATCCCATGCACATAAAACACATTGTGATTACTCTGGCCTTCCACCCCTGTCAGCTCTCCTATCCTCTCTCCATCTATAAATTGCTCTCTCACATCTTTCCTTTTAGTTTGAGACCCACTGGGTTTAAACCGGGTTTGTCTGTGTAACTGTTTTCTCACCTGTAGAGGATGGATGGAAACCGAAGTTAGGTAAACAGTGTTTCTGTGCCTTGTATTTGGGATAGCATTTGAAATTTGAAATGTATATAAAGAAAATATCTAATAAAAATGAAAAAAAAGCTGTTACTAACTCCTTCCTTTGTTGGAAAATCTGGTGAGGATATTCTTTCTATTTTACACACAGGGACTTAAGACTAGATGGGTCAGTCACCAGCTCAAGGCTAAGGTTTTAAACTTTCTGACCTCTCTGAGAGCTCCCAGCCTTGCCTAACGTTCTGCTCAATGCCTGGAAATTTCCAAGGTGTGGCTTTGGTTGTTATGGGTGTAAACCTCATGATCTACTTGTGGCCAGGCAGCTGTATCTTGATCTCTTAAGGTGGGCTTCAGTCTGAAGTTGTCTTTCTGTTCCTTCATAGGAGATAGGGCTTGCACAGAAAGCCAATACTCAGGACCTTCCCATCCCAGTGTCAGCCAAGCTGTAGGTTTTCGGCTCCCAGCGGTCACTGGGAGCTGAGGCAGGATGGGTTGTTACCCTGGAGCTCACTTGCCTCCCGATTGCTTCTGGTCACCTCTCCTCAGAGGATCCCAAACCACACTTAGAGCTGTTGGTCCCTCAGCTCCCCCTCTGCATGTGGGTGGATTTGCATAGCTCCTGGAGCTTCTGTAGAAAAAGTTCATAACAAAAAAAAAATCTTCGGAGTCCAAGATTATACTCTATTTATTTCTAATTTGTTCAAATTGGATAACCAGCATTGGCATAAAAAGTGCATTGGTGTAATTGTGCCAACAGTGCAGAATACACCCATATTTAAATGTGTGTGTGTCACATACATGAATAATTTTATTACATTGTTTGCATTTGTATTTAATATAAATTGAGCCCAAGTATCTGAGTCTTTTCTCAGTCTATTTCTGTCTCTTCACAAATATTATCTGAGTCTTGCCTTTTGAGACAATGCAAGGCATTTCCATATATATGCATATATATAATATTTATCTATCTATCATCTATCTATCTATCTATCTATCTATCTATCTATCTATCTATCTATCTATCTATCTATCTATCTATCTATTTGTTTTTTTGAGACAGGGTTTCTCTGTGTAGCCCTGGCTGTCCTGGAACTCACTTTGTAGACCAGACTGGCTTCAAACTCAGAAATCCGCCTGTCTCTGCCTCCCAAGTGCTGGGATTAAAGGCGTGTGCCACCATGCCCGGCTTCCTTATATATTTAAGTATGTGCTCCGTAATCCCATCGACGGTGCTTACAGTTTCCAGTTTGGTGTTTGGCTATTTGTTTTCTGGAAAAGTCTTCTTTTATGTACTAAAATGTATGTATCTTGAAAGTTTTTTTAATTTCCATGCTTCCGTGGTTTGACTGAGATAACCCTCATAGCTACATGGATTTCAATGCTTTGTCCCCAGGTAGTGGAAACGTTTGGGAAAAAATTAAGAGATGTGGCATTGTTGGACAGGGAATGTCATTGTAGGTGGACTTTGAGGCTCTAAAAACCTCACACCATTCCCACTAGTTTTCTCTCTCTCTCTTCCTTTCTGTTTCTCTCTCTGTCTGTCTCTCTCTGTCTCTGTGTGTCTGTCTCTTTTCCTGTCTGTCTCTTTCTCTGTCTCTCTCTGTCTCTCTGTCTGCCTCTGTCTCTGTCTGTCTCTCTGTCTTTCTCCTTCTCTCCCTCTGCCTTGTGCCTGGGGATCACTCTCAGCTACTGCTTACCTGCCTGCTGCCCCAGATAAATCCCTTCTTCTGTAAGTTGTCTTGGTCACAGTGTCTTATTATAACAAGAGAAACGTAATTAAGTAAGACACATGACTCACCTGGAAATTGTCCTCTGTTTAAGAGCTTACATTTTACATTGCTTGTTTGTGTCTTGTGATTCTAGGAAGTGAACCCACGGCCTCTTCAATGCTAGACACCCACTCTGCAACTGAGCTATACCCACCTGAAGATAAATGATTTTAAAACAAAATCTCATTTCTCTTTTAGTTTACAGTTTTGCCTGTTTGGGAGTTTTTTAGATTCATTCATTTTACGCAGATGAGAGTTTGGCTTGCATGCAAGTGTACCAGATGCATACCTGCTATCCATAACTGGGGTTAGAGACAGTTACTAGTGACCAAGTAGGTGCTGGGAACTAAATCTGGGTCCTGTATAAGAGCGGCCAGTGCTCTCAACCACTGAGGCACCTCTCCATCACATCAGTTCTTTATTTCTATTTGTACTGACCATTTATAATTTTTTCAGTGTTAAGATAAAATGGATATTTTCAAGTTTGTGACATAAAGGGTCCTTTTTGCAACCAGAGGGTCACAAAACAAAACAAAACAAAACAAGGCATGGATATGGAGCAATGACTTGTAGGGAGGACATGGGGGATAAGAGGGATGGGAGGGAGATGAGAGAGGAGGACAGGAGTCAGCATGAACAATGCTTTATATACTTGTAGGAAATTGCTGAAAATTTTAGTTAAATATTAAAAGACATTTTTTACAGAGTCTTAAAAATCATGTGCTTGTCTGAGTATGTGTGCATATGTATGAAGGGTGCTTGCAGATGCCAGAAGAGAATGTCAGACCCCCTGGAATTGGAGCTGCAGGCAGTTGTGATGTGTGCTGCCTGGTGTGGGTCTCAGGAACTGAACTCTGGTCCAGGGGAAGAGCAGCCTGAACTCGTATCTGCAGTCATCTCTCTGGTCCTCATTTTCTTTTCACTGCTCTTATGGGCTATTTATGCTAAGAGCTATATTTTGCACTAGAATCCTACTGAGGAGAGGGGTAACTGCTTTTCATATACATGATACTAAATGGATCAGCAAGAGGTGGATTTGCTTTCAAAATCACGGGACAGTACCTTAAACACGGTTGCTGCTGACTGAGCTCTCTATGAGCTGGCAATGGCTCTAGACTTTGCCACTGAATTCTAACAACCTATAGGGTACACTTCACAGTCTGTAGCACCTCATACAATAATATTCCCAGGGCCACAAGCCTTACTGTTAATACAAATACGAATTGAACCCAAGTCAGTGTGTTTTCAACATTCCAGGGTTGAGGCAGGGGAAATGGCTCAGTGGGCAATGGGGCTTGCTGTGCAGCTTAGAGGAACTGAGTTCAGAGCTCCAGGATGTATGTAAAATCAGACATATTAGCTCAGCTGTTACTAAACACACTTACAAGAAAATGGGAGGTACAGACAGAATAGTGCAGACTACGGGTAGGCCTACTTGCTGGTGCACATAGTGGTCAGCAATATTTAAGGTGGTGGGCAAGAACTGGAACCAAGTTTTTTTCCCTCTGGTCTGCATGTGCACACAGATTACAGATACACATTGCATATACATGCTCCAAGGATTCCTGAGTTGATTCCTGCTGACTAGGGTGAGTATCTGAAATGATACATGAGTATCTGGAATGACCCCTCTTACTGACCCACTAATCATGATTTACAATCCTAAAGTTTCAGGTTTTGCATTAAGTGTTTTTGTAGGATTGGATTTAAAAACTCTTCACCATCCACTGAGGCTGGTGTTGTAAGACTCATAAATGTTACATGTTGGCTTCTGTCCCAGGGCATGAGATAGGGCACTCCATGGTGATAATTCCCTCCTAATTGGTTGTAAGTAATGCATTGCCATCCTGGAATTTGTCACTTACCCAAATGGACCTTAGCAAATGGACCATGTTCTCCATCTAAATGTAAATTCACACACACTAAAACACAGCTTGGTGAGACATGGTGGGACCAGGGAGAAAAGGTGACAGGAAGACTGTAGAGTCTCAGGCCTCAGAGCTGGCTGGCTGCTTGACTGTCTCCTGATGAGGAGAGGTTGTAGAAAGAAGCCAAACTACTAATGGGGGACCTGGGACAAACCACCTGGCTCAATGCTGACTGGGTCTCCTGAGTAGGTAGGTATTCTTTGATTGTCTGATTTCTTGTAAATAATGTGAAGAGTCCTGGCAACACCCAAGCTTCTCACCCTCTGTCAGGGAGATCGTTCCAGGCAATGTTGGAGGAGATGGCCCTGAGACAGTGAGGGTCCCGGTATTTCTCTTCAACACCACAAGCCCCTGTCTTACCCATTTTGCCTCTTAGCTCTTCTTGGAGATTGAACAACAGTTCAATACTCTCACTCCCTGGCTTCCCCCAGCTCTCGCAGTCTGATACATGGCTCCCTGAACCCATTTCCTCTTCCACCTATATACCCATGCAGCCAAGTAGGAAGGCAAGGGAGCCTCCCGATCTTTTGCTAAATGAGCAAGCATGGTGAACCAGGTCCATGGTGCCTTCTGGCTTCTTGCTCTTCTCACCTGACACAGAAAGACTGAAGAGCAGGAACAACTGTCAGAGCCCCAGACAGCCTCAGGAACCTATGAGAGCAAGACCTCATAGGGAAGCTGGGCCATCACTGGAAAGGAACAGACTTAGAAGAGGATGATGTGTCCCTGTGTGGGATTTCCAGAGCTGGACGAGACTGGTGATGCAGGAAGGTGCTCCTACTGACCCAAAGGGCATGAGAGAGCTGCTGACCTGGGCCAGGAGCTCATCACCGATGCATAAGTGAGCATTCTCCAAGGCCAGAGTAGAGAGACACAAGGAGGCATGGAGATGTCTAGAAGCTTCCAGATGATAGGCATCCTGGCTTTCTTTTAGTCACATAAACTATCAATGATCGCTAGTCCTCTGGTTCTGATCCCACCTCAATCTCTATTGTGTTTTTCTGAGCTGTGATTTTTTTAAAAAGAGAACTCCAGTTGTGATGGTTTGTATATCCTTGGACCAGGGAGTAACACCATCTGGAGGTGTGGCCTTGTTGGAATAGGTGTGACCTGGTTCGAATGGGAGTGTCACTGTGGGTGTGGGCATAAGATCCTCACTCTAGTTGCCTGGAAGTCAGTCTTCCACTAGCAGCCTTTGAATGAAGATGTAGAACTCTCAGCTCTGCCTGCGCCATGCCTGAATGGATACTGCCATGCTCCCACCTTGATGATAATGGACTTAACCTCTGAACCTGTAAGCCAGCCCCAATTAAATGTTGTTTTTATAAGACTTGCCTTGGTCATGGTGTCTGTTCACAGCAGTAAAACCCTAACTAAGACACCAGTATTCCTAAGGTTTCTGCCCCAGTGTAGCCAACTTGCACAAGGAGTGTTGGTGCCAGAGGAATTCTGGTTGCCCTGGGGACAAGCTGAAACTGTAAGAACAGGCTCTGCAAAAGAAGCATGCATGGGAGAGAAAGACTAAGGAACAAAAATGAAGGAAGATCTTCAAGGATCCCCACTTCTGTCCTTCCTAAGCTGCTGGGGAATATTAATGAATGATGTAACCTATTGGTTGTTCTCTTCCACACCATAAAAGTGGGGATTGGGGCTGGAGAGATGTCTCAGCAGTTAAAAGCATGCATTGTTCTTCAGGAGGACCCAAGTATGGTTCCCTGCACTCACATGGTGTCACACAAATTGGTCGCAATTCCAGTCCCAAGAAATCTGACGCTATCTTCTTCTGACCTCTGTGGGCTACAGGTACACAGTCTGTACATTCATCCTTACAGGCAAAACCATGCATACACATAAAATTTAAAAAAATATATAAAAAATAAAAAGGGGAGTTGGGTAGCTTTAGATTTCTAGTATTCAGCCTCTACGTTTGTTCTTGGAGCTGTTAGAAAATGGATTGTATTTTCTCATGTCTAAAATGTTTGTTTATTGACAGTAGCTATTAATTTGCAAAGGTTAATGTGTGCCCCGACTGCCTTGTAGGTGTGTGTGCTGCTGCTGCTGCTGTCAGAGTTTCGTTTTTTTACATTCGGTTCCCTCCAGGCAGACAGAATCCATCATGCACACAGTATGTGCTGTCAGCCTGTAATTTTGCTGCACTTGTGGAAAAGTCAAGAATATAATTTTGGAGAAAACAAATATAAATATTTAATTCCCAAAGGGTAGTTTTCCACCCTCAGACTCTTCCCTTTCCTTACCACTGTTCCCACCAAGTCCCTAGCTCCCGCCCCCACCAAACCACATGAAAGTCAGAAGTCAGTGTGGCCCACCAAAGGGCTGGATACCCTTGCATGTTTCCTGCTGGTTCTGTGTATGTTACACCCTGGTGGGCATTGCCAGTGATGGGATGCCACGATTCCCTCATCCATTAGGATTCTCTGAAGTTTAGTGGTTCACTGCATCCCGTAGCCATTACTTCTATACTACAACTGGAGTCATGCACTAACCCCAGCTTATGAGAGGCAAAATGGCAGGAGATGTTTTCAGTCCACAGATCCAAGGTAGAGCTTGTCTGTAGCTTCGCCCTTTGCTTGAATCCAGTCTCCTACCACGTCTGACCTTTCTTAGCCTCATCTATCTGAAAATGTGACATTACTAATTTTCAAATACCTCTTCTCTGGGCAGTATGTTACAGTCTAAACGATTTGTGATATTCTATGTCCTAAGGAGGCATATCCTGGAGATACACAGTAAAGCTCTGTTCTGAACTTCTCCAGGTTCGAACACAAGGTTTAAGACAGGAAGTGTGCTTCTGATCAATTTTAAGGCCAGTTATTATATTTCTAGCACCCAAAGTTTGACTTTCTTCGTTTGTTCTTCCCTCACAAATTAAATATAAAATTATATATATAATATAATATTAAATATAAATTATATATATATATAATTTTAGGAGCAGTGATATATAGCTGTTTACTATCTTACTCACCTGTTTCCATTTTCAGTCAGCAGTGTCAGCATACACATACTGCTTGTACAAGTGCCTCTAAATTTGCAAAGCTAAAACTATGTTCATTAAGCACCTCCCTCTGCCTCCTGACCAGCCCTTGGCAACCACAACTGTATTTGGTATATGTGAATTTGACCATTGGACACTTAATATAAATGCAATCACACAGTGTTAACCTCTCTGTGCTTAGCTTACTTCACTCAATGCATAGTCTCAAGATTCATCCATGTTGCAATAGGTGTCAGATTTTGCTTGAATTGCATGAATATGCCACACCTCCATCATCCATGTATTTTGTTAACAAACACTTGAGTTGCTCCGACCTTTGGGGAAAATAGTGACTCTGAATTAGAGGATAAGATAATGTCAGTTCTAATCCAAATATGGAAGCATGGCCAAGCACACTGATCGGTTCACCTTGAATGCTTGTCTTGCTGTGAGAGCGATAACTAAATGTGAGTCCATGAGCACACCAGGAGGCAGCATTCCTCCAGAGCTCCTGCTTGAGTCATACCATCCCTTCTCTCAGTGATGGACTGTGCCCTGGAAGTGTAAGCCAAATAACTCTCCTCCTCTCCACACTGCTGTTGACTAGAGTGCTTCATCACAGCATTAGAAAGCAAACTTGAACACCTGTGGTGAGTTGAATGGTACTTACCCTCAAGATGTGTCAGAATCCTGACTCTAGAGCCTGTTTCTAGATGTGAGAAGAGTTTTGTAGATGTGAAGCCATGGATTTCAGGAGGTGAACATGGCAGCCCTGGATTCAGAGACAAAAAAAAAAAAAAAAAATCAGAAAGAAGCTACCCTGTGAAGGAACTAGTAAGGATTGAAGTTATGAAACCAGGAGCCACAGAGGAACTGGGGATTAGATCTTCCTCTGGGACTATGGGAAATGTGTTTTGATCACTGAGCTTGTAGTCACTGGCTACAGTATTCTGAGAGTTTCCCCCACTTTCTGGCTTTCTTTCTTTCCCTCCTTTCTCTGTATGGTAGATTCCCACTAATGGTAAGTGCTCCTGGAATGATGTGTTGTATGGGTCAGGCAAAATATGTAGGTGGATAGCTACTGGAGCACTTTTGAGGGAGAGGGAGAGAGAGAGAGAGAGAGAGAGAGAGAGAGAGAGAGAGAGAGAGAGAGAGAGAGAGAGAGAGAATGTATGTGTATGTGTATGTGTACATGTGTGTATATAGGGGTGCTGACTGGGAAAGGACCAGAGTAGGAAGGACAGAAAGAGGAATCTACAGATCGGTAGGTTAGTGTAGAAGGTTCTGGAACCATTACCACAAAGGGAAGCTTAGGTTGTGAGGCTATAAAACAGACAGGAGGGAAGCAGGCACTGGAGTTTTTACAAACCCTTTAAGAACCATGAGCATTGCTAAAGGCACTTCCTTCACTTCGCTTCATGGAGGGCCTCCTCACTGGTCTGAGGGGAATGGTTGTGTACACCTCCATGGAACTCTGGCAGGAAATGACTTATAGTCTGAGAAACTGCCATGGAAGGGATGTAGGCAGACTTAATAAAGACATCCTAACCAACAAATGGCATAATATTGATTTCATACTTTATTTCTAGTGTTCCTACTAAGATGCATGGATCAAACATTTTATCAAAAGTATAAATATCTTTTATTTTTCTGGATGGAAGTTCTTTTGGCTCTGGGAAACTAGGAAATGAGGGAGAAGCAGGAAACAGTTACTCTGACACACTGCTGGAAAATCTCATTAATTTAGATCACATGGGACTCAACAACACAGATCATGAATTAATTAATTAGGGTAGCAATCTGTGGAAGTATTGCTAAGAAATATAGGACATTCTGCTGGCCCAGGAATCCCCATTTCTCCCATCAACTGATGCTATTTTATGTAGGATTTCCTGGATTTGGTAAAAATGTTAGGTTGTTTGGGACATATATTATTTATTTCATTCCATTTTAATATTAATTTGATTGCGTTCTTGCCTGTTGTCACAACCCATGGTTAGATCTTTCAAGCTATTGATTTCTATTCTTAAAAATGCCTTTTCTTTTTTGAGTCCTACACACTGTCATGGTCAACTAGATATCCCACATGCTGCTCTTAAATATATTGATGAATTAGTATACTGACTAATAGACTATTCTAGCTTTTTTCAGTCCAGCATCTTTCATCTTTCTACCAAAGGCTTCTTATGTTCTTTTGAATATCCTTGATTTCTTTATATCTCTTTGTGTATGCTTATGTGTGCATGTGTATATGTGCATGTGTGTGCCTGTGCATATGTGTGTCTCTCTCAGTCTCTGTCTTTATCTACCTCTTTTTCTCTCTCTCTCCCTCTCCTCTCTCTCTCTCTCTCTCTCTCTCTCTCTCTCTCTCTCTCTCTCTCTCTCTGTGTGTATGTGGTACATCATGTGCTTAGGGAGGCCAGAGGTACACAGATACCAGTTACCTTTCTTTTGTCACTTTCCATTTTCTTGATTTATTTTAAAACAGGCTCTCTTTCTTTTTCCTGGAATGTACTGGGCTGGTTCCCAGCAAGCCTTAGGGACCCACCTGTCTCTGTTACCACAGTTCTAGGAATACAGAGACAACGTATTGTGCCTAGTCTTTTATGTTGGTGCTGAAGTTCAGGCTCATGCTCTTCCAGCTGTGTGGCAAGGCCTTTACCAACTGAGCTGTCTCTCCACCCAGCACTGTCCGTCCCACCTCTAACCAGTAAACTCACTCTGGTAGGTTTTTGTGACACAGAGCCCTCTTCATTGGATCCTGGCAGCTTTGGTGGAGGACCTCTACCTTTCAGTTTCTGCTGCTCTACTTGACTTGCTGGGAGCATACATAGATACTCAAGCAATCACCATGTCTGTGCGTATCAACCTTTTCTTTCTGTGTGAGAGTCAGCTTAACCCTGAGCTTGGCTATGAGCAAGCTCTAATGAAGCACTCTGAATCGTAGGGAGAAGAGTGCCAGCAGAGAAACTGTGTGGTTTTAGAGCAGAGGTGGTGCTCTGCAGCTGGGGACTGCTCCCCTGTCAATGGCTTGAACACTCTGCCACCCTTTCCTCCCTTGTCTTGGCTGAATCTATCTGTCTCTGTTCTTCTTTTCCTTTTCTGCCTCAATGTCTTAGAAATTGAGGACAAGACCTTTCCTCCAAAGCTGCCCCCCAGACAATGTTTCCTCCTGACTGCACTTGAGGTTTCAGGGCAGTGTTTCTCTCTATTCGAGAACATGAGCCTCTTCATCAGAAGGTCATGCCACCCATGTCCGTGTTTGCAGCTGGGCTTGACTTGGAGTCTTTACCAAATAGCTCATATGAATGGTAGAGAAGACAGAAAGTCACTCATATGTACAGAAGAATCCCCCTATCTTCCACGGGAGCCCCTGGCTCTTCTCATGGTCAAGGGCCTTTGCACCTTAGCTAGCCGGAACAATTTAATGAAGGAAGGGTTTATCTTATCTGTATATAGAACCAGCAGAGAAAGAAGAGGAGTGCCCCACCCCAAGTTTTAGACTGCTTGTGTAACAGGAGGAGGCCACTTTTTTGAACATGGCTGCTCTAAATGGTCAGCTCCCATTGTCCAGACAACGCTCTCAGCTCTGTCCTCACTACCTTTAGAGACTTATGACTTTATTTCTAGAATCATAAGGAAGGTAGAGGAGGGCTAGATGAATAGCTCAGTTGGTAGGCTGCTAGCCTAGCATTCACAGTACCCAGGGTTCCATTTCCAGAGTAGCATAAATCTGAGTGTTGTGGTGTATGTCAGTAATCACAGCCCTGGAGGGTCAGAAGCAAAAGAATCAGGAGCGCAAGATCATCTTTGCCTATAAAGTAAGTTCAAGGGCAGCCTGAGCTACCTAAGACCAAGTTAAAAAAAAAAAACAAAAAAACAAAACTAAACAAAACAAAAAACAAACAAGGAAAGGAGCAAGAATCATGGATACAAACAGAATTGATGATAACTGAGGGCTATCTGTTTTTGTGGTTTAAATTAAGGTCTGGGAATTGTACAGTCACAGAAATGAGCTGAAAGAAGGGAAGAGTTAAGATAGATAGAAAAAGAAGAGCTTTGAAGTAGCATTCTGAAAGACAAAGAAGGGATGGATCTGTGTTTATCCAGAGGGTGAGAGGAATAAGTAAGGATAGCAGGAAAGCAGGAAGACATATTCTCCTCTACTGAGATGAGATTGTGTGTGTGTGTGTGTGTGTGTGTGTGTGTGTGCTCTCTGTCTTGTTTGCATCCAGAACAGTTTCTCTTCAGCCTTATTTCTATCAAAACTCAGAATAGGATCAATTTTCAAGGATTACTTTCTTTTTCTTTTTTCATTTCTTATTTCATTTTATTGTTTGTAGCAGCCCATTTTGCTGCAGGACACCCTCCTGCCGGCGAGCCCAAGCTACTGAGGAAGAGATGAAAGAAACTTATTCCAACTAAGTCTTCCATGAATACCTGATGGATTTGGAAAGGGAAATACACGTTGGCAGCATTGCCTGAAGAAAGCAGTGATCTTGTGGCTGTAGACACTCCATAATTAAGTGCAAATTCCCCGTGATTTTTCAGAATCTGAAAATAATGTCTAATGAAGGTAGAGAAAGAAAATCTATTAAGCTTTTCTGAAGGATATTGATCAAATGTACACACAGTCAAGCTCTCCCTGGGGAAGCTTGGTGGCCAACAGGAATGCTGGATGGCATTTTAGTTTAGACTCTATTAATGGGTATATCCTCAGCTTGGTGTTCCTCCTTGTCAAAGAGAGAGATGCATTCTTGAATGGCATTCTTGCTTGCATGTGGTTGACTGGACCATCTTAAACTGGACATTGAGGCCTGCTCCAATTTACTCTAGGAATAAGCAGAAGCCTTAAGCTTTCCAACCCTGTGACCAGTGTATAGCATCAGGCACACACACCTACCTCCACCACCACCACCACCATCACCAGCAGCAGCAGCAACAACCAAAACCAAAACCAACAACAGAAAAACAAACAACAACAAAACCATATCTCCATTCATCAGCCTGCCTCCTCCTCTCTCCTTGACTGCCATTCCTTGTGGCTCTATCTGGAATTCTCCATTCTGTAGGTTGTGACTATAGCCCCAGCTTTTCTATGGAGCCCACTGACTACATAGCCACTGCTTTAGACTCTAGCTGGCATGGACTTTCTTCATCACTGTTGATAAAAATGCCAACAGAAACAACCTCAGGAATGTGGGTTTACTTTGGCTCCGAGTCTATCACAGTGTTGAAGACATGGTGGCAGGAGTGGGAGGCACCTGGTCTCACGTAATCTGCAGTCAGAAAACAGAGTGATGAGTGCTGGGTCTCAGCTTAAGTCCTCCTTTTCATTCACTCCTGGATCCCAGCCCAGTGAATGTGGGCATCTTCTCATAGAGGTCTTTCCACATCAGTTACCCTAATGGATGTAATCCCTCACAGGTAAGCCCAGAGGCTTGTTTCTCTAGTGCTTCTAGGCCTTGTCAACTTGACTGTCAATGTTAACTATAATAATGCCTGTTACCTGCCTGACTCATCCTATGGCTGCAGTCCACACTGCTCCCTGAAGTTTTCATACTTCCCTTCAGCATCAAGTGTCCATTGGAGGAAGACAGATGATGAGCATGTGTGCAGGGTGCCTCAAAACCAGCCATTCAGATAGAGGACTAGCCAGGAAGGCATGAGGATCTGATAGAGGACAAAAGAGAGTGGAACACTCTTCCTGGGTACCAGAGATGCTGTTCTTTTCTTTGGCTTGCTTGCATACAACTCACTCAGTATCTTTTGAAGATCTCTGTCTTCCTCCATATTCAATGCTAAGCACAGTATCTAGCAGACCACCCTACTCCCCAGCACCTCCTTGTCTCTTACACTAAAAACTCTTTCCTTTTGTTCATGTCACTTGGTAAAAACTCCCACCTATAGTCCCCAGTGTCCTTGCAGCGTATGCACTGTCAGAGTCTGGAGAGTTTTGGTCTACTGTAATTTTAGTTTTTTTTAAACATCTATTTTTAATGATGATTCTTAAATACTTTAACCTCCCTTGTAGTCCATCACCCAACAGCAGTTGTAGAAAAGAAAAGATATGGGAGACCTGTTTAGAAAATGGTTCTTTGGAGAAACTCCCATATGTATTGTCTGAAAATCGACAGTTTAGATCATACATTACCAGTTGATCCACATTCTAGTTCAATAGAGTCAGCATTGCAAACATGAATCAACAGTCATGGTACTACCTAGTAGGGACAGCCAGACCTCAGCCTTGGCACAAGTCAGCAGGAGGAACCAGGATCAGTAAGAACACCAGGAGATATTCTCAGCTGTGCCTCTCTCAGCTGAAGATCAGTGATGATTAGAGACCAACAACTGTTGCACAGCTAGTTCTATAAGCAAGCCTGGCTCAGCCTCTGTCATTGTCCGTCAAGTCCCATGTATATCCGTGTAAACATTACGTGTCCTCCACAGATGGGTCTTTCCTCTGTACATGTCTTGTCTCAGCATGTGCATCTGTCTCAGCTGACATTACTCTGCCAATCAGCCTGAGTTCTCAGAAGTAGCAAGAAATTTTAATACACCACCAGAAGATTTTTTGGTTTGTTTCTCTCTATGGAGTCCCCACAGATGGAGCTCAATGACACAATGTAAGGTGGACCAATACATGCTTGTTGTTGGCAAAGAGTCTTTCATCATGTGTTCTTTCATTTTCTTGCTTTAGCAGAACATCTTTTCATTTGTGTCTGCCTGAGCCCTCCACCTGTGTCCATTTCAGCTTAAAGTTCCTTCATGTGTTTGCCACGGCAAAACACCATCCAACCAACTTTCCAAAGAACCCTTAAGTTTCCACTTCAGTCTACAGAGCCCAAAATGGAGTGATTACTCAGAATTCCTTGAATAGGAAGGGGTTCTTTGCTGAGCAATCAGAAAATTCAAGGAGACATGTTTGCTCATGAATCAGTAGGCAGAGCATTTGTCCCTATCAGTCTTCCAGCAGATCCTGAGATGCTGCACCTGAAAGACAGTTGAGCTTGATGAAGACGTATATCAATCACAGGGAAGGAAACAAATTGAAGGAATGTTTGGAAAACAGGTAACATTTGGGAACCTAAGAAGACCAAATGAACTTCCCAACACTGCAGTCTCTCCACTCCAGGCCATACTATGAGAGGTCCTTGTGGATGTCAGTGCTGACCTTCACAAAGCCACAGCCTTGACACTGACTGCCACCTTTACATGGAACTGATAGTATCAAGCCTCCATGAAGTGACTGGCTTAATCATATTGACAAGATTCAGAGCTAGTAATGGCAGATGACAAAGTGTGTGTTCCTGTCCCATTGCCACATGATAAGAATATGCCCCATCTAATCAATTCCTTTCCATGGACCATGTCATCTCTTGCTTCATTCTTTACTTTGTTTTCTCCCAAGATTTCCTTAACTTTGGGTTTTCTCCTTTATGCCTTCCCTTTAACCATGTGTGCTGTGCATGCTGTTGCCATGTCTGGCCTCATTCTTGACAGCAAAGTCTGGAGGTTTTGGCTTCTCTTATTCCAGCTTTGTATCACATGGATTCTTTATGTCATTGTACACAGTATTCTACAGGATCTCCCATGTTCTTTCTATGAGATAATCCTGTGGTTTCATGAGATAGTATGCATGAGGTGAATTCATTTCAGAAACAGATAGAAGGAGGAAAAAAGATATTGAGATGAGGGAGCTATTTGGAGGCATTGTGGCCAAGGAGGGATGCTTCAGTTTTATTTTCTGTTCTTTTGATTAAATACATTGACAAAAGGAACTTAAGGGAGAAAGGGTTTATTTGGCTCACAATTCTAGGTAATAGCCCATCACTGTGGGAAGTCAAATTGACATGAACTTTAGGCATCTGCTCATGTACACACTAAAGAGTAGAGAACAGTAAATAAATGCATACATGCTTGTGTTCATCTTATTCTCCCTGTGTTAGGATTTTGTCAACATAACTCAATCTGGAGTCATCTGGGAGAAAGAATCCCAATTTGGAAATTGCCTCTATCAGACTTACCTGTGGACAAGTCTGTGCAGCAATTTCTTGATTAATGATTGATGTAAAAGTGCCCAGACTATGTGATACCTCTCCTAGAATGATAGTCCTAGGAGTTTTTTAAAAACCAAGGTAAGGAAGCCATAGAGAGCAAGTTAGTAGGTAACACTAGTTTGAGGTTTCTGCTTTAGATTCTGCATCAAGGTCCCAGCTTCTACTCCTGCCATGATGTCTGTGTATGAAGGACTGCGATAGGTTGTATAAGCAAAATTAACCCTTTCCTCCTCAGGTAGCTTTTGTTGTTGATGTACTGAATTCAGCATGGCTTGGTTCTGGAAACTTGACTGAGTTGCCAGGGAAGGATGAAAGGAGCACACACACACACACACACACACACACACACACACATAGAGGGAAGAGAGAGACAGAGAGAGACAGAGAGAGAGAGATCCAAGGCCAGGTAGGTTGCATAGAGGACAACAACAGTGAACCTCAATGTGTTTCTTATGTACATCAGAGGAGGTGGAGTTAGGTATTCTTAGAAGGTCTTTAGTTTAGCAGTCTCAGGTTGTAAATATCTGGGAGGAGAAAGCTGCAGTTGCTAGTTCTTGCACACATGACTCAATTGTTCATAAACAATCATGTTTGCACATACTGTTAGCATTCATACTCAGACCAGAGGAAACCTCTGAGCCTCACTGGGGAAAAGGCTTTTCCAATTCTCCATGGGTCTGAGGCATTGGTCCTTGAATGGCCATGCCTTTGTTAACAATACATGATCACACAGGAATTTACTTGCCTTTATGTATTCACTCAAGTATTCCTCCAGTCCCCACAGCCAAAGGAAGCAAGCTAATACATTATCCCTTTCATTCAGTCAGGGATCATACACAGGGAATGGCCCTTTCTACGATAGACAAGTCCTCCCCTCTGAGTTATCATAATCAAGATACACTCCCTCCTAACATGCCCACAGACAATCCCTCCTGAGACTCCTGTCTTAGGTGCTTCTAAAGTGAATCAAGTTGACAGTTGAAATCAACCAGCACAGAAGTAGAAGAAGCACAATTCCCTTCTTCTATCCAGCAGCCTTCAGTGTGAAGAGTATTAGGAGGGATACACCACACCAGGAAGACAGTCTGAGCCATTTTAGCTCTAAGCTTTTATATCATTGCCAGGTTGACGCTCCATCATCCCATCCAGTAGCTGAGACCTTGAGCCCTGCTGTGCCCTTGTAGGCTATTTCCCTTGTGTAGACTATCAGATTATGAATGGCTTGCACTGGATCTGACCTTTTAAATGCCGGCTTTCAGCTCTTGCAATTTTCCTAGTAGAAGCCAAGAAGAATATGCCAATAAAATCGCTCATGGGACAACGAACTCTGGGCTATTTTGATTTACATCAATGTGCACTGTTGTTTGTCAAGTGTATGTTGAGCTTCTCTTCAAATATCAGGCTGTAAATAAGATGAGCGTATTTGCCTAGAGAGTACCTGTCTCTGTACACCTACTCTGATAATTAGCCCAGTGAGATCAATATGGTGGAAACTGAAGGCCTGACAGCATGAGCAATGGTGTGGCTGGCCCTTTGATTTAACCTTGGTGAACAGCAAGGATGTAGAGGTGGTTTGATGGCTACTTGCAAATAGCTGATAGATTATTCTTTCAAAGTCAATACAGAGATGTCTGTTCTCTACTGCTCCAATTAGAACCAAATCATATTTTGTCACAGTTGGGGGTAAATGAAAAAAACTATCCACCATCACCTCTTATAACATTCAAGAACATTATTTTATATTCATATTAAATCTTCGATTTCCAGGTGCCCAATTTGAATTCTGTTTAGCTGTTTTGTTTTTTGAGGTAGAATGTCTCAGTTAGCTAAGTTGGTCTTGAGTTTGCTATGTAGCCAGTGATGACCTTGAACTCTCAATCTCCCTGCCTTCACCACCGGGTGCTGGGATATCAAGCACTACTTCCTACCATGCCTGGTTCAAATACCAGGTATTGTGCAATTGTAATCATAGGTCACAGATATATTTGGTAAGGATCATGTTTTTCAATTTGGACTCAGATTTTAGAGTAGAATCCTTCCTTAGGTCAAGTGTATAAATGTTGCAGTTTTGTACACAGCAGAGAATAAATTAATAACCTTCACCTCTAGATTAATAAGGCATAGATATACAGTCATATATGACAGTTATTTCCTGGTGATCATTTTCAGTCTTAGTTAAAAGTATAGTTTGATTTTATCGACTAGAGCTACATGTATGCGAAAATCTTTAAAATTGCATATAAAATTTTGCAAGAATTTTCTGAATGCTGTTTCTTTATCCTCTCGCATAGAACATGACTGTCTTTACACAAAGATTTTTTACTCAATCTCTTAATAAACCAAGGTGTGTTGCTTCTCACCATGTCACGGTCATCAGTGTGCTTCTATTTGTCATTGGTTCCGATAGATTCTATTGATAAGAAGCATCAACACTCTCCAAGTGCCTGTCTGGAGAACTCGATGTAATCTTGCCATCCCACCTTGGCCGGGCCCTACGTTGATGGACTTAATTTGTTTGGAAGCTTTTACAGAGCAACCCCACATTTTAAAACATCTGACAAAAATAACTGACATACTCTGCATGTTCTTCTTCTTTGAGCTTGGCCAGTGTTCTCAGGAGAATGAGTAGCAGTGGGGATTGCGTTGTTGACAGCTAGGGAGTTATCCACAGCTGCGGAGAGATGAGTGAGACCCAGGGCACAAACCTGGCCATCACGCAGCTGCACTGCTTACCGTTCACAATATGAACTGTGCATCTCTTTATGAGTATGTGAACACGTGTGATTGTGCATCTACAGGTACACCCCAGCCACTTCGCATCTGTTCTACTTTTTAAAACAGTGTCTCACTATATAGCCCTGGTTGGTTTGAAACTCAATGTGTAAACCAGGCTATCCTTGTAGACATAAAGAACTGCTTGTATCTGCCTCCTGGATGATGGTATTAGAGGTATAGGGTATCACACATGGTTACCTTTGTGATTTTGAGGTAAAGTCTCTCACTAGCCTGTCGATCCTTAAGTAAATTGGGCTGACTGGTCAGTGAGCCTCAGATCCACCTGTCTCTGCCTCCACTGATGTTGGATTACAGTTGTATGCCACCATGCATAGCTTTTTTTTTTTTAAGTTGGGTTTTTGTTACTGAGTACCCATCTAGAACTTGCACACAACCTCCAATACCCATCTCACCAACTTCCACGTGATGGTTAATTTTACTTGTTAATTTGTTGCTTGAGAAACTCCTAACATAGGCAGTGCAATTCCATGGGCTGGGGTCCTAGACTGAATAGAATGGAGAATATGAGCTGGGTGCAGGAATTTGTCCTTTGCTTCCCAACCGTGGCTGCAATGTGACCAGCCATGCTGAGCCGGCTGCCATGCCTGCCCTGCCATAATGTATTATGTCCCCTAGAACTGTAAGTCAAAATACACCATTCCTTGAGTTGCCTTTGGCAAGCATTTTGTCACCAGGGATTCCTACCACCATGAACTCTGCAAGCCTCTCCACCTTAATGGACTGACACCTTACAGAACAAAAAGCCACAAAAAAGTTTCTCCTCCCCTAAATTTCAGTCAGGTATTTTCTCATGGTGATGAGAAAAGTAGCCTGGACACGCCTTCCTGTACATGGGTACTAAATCCCTGGAGGGTTTAAAGGATAATAGTTTTTTAAAACTCACTTCTAGGAAAGGGAACTCCTGTGGGGGAGGGCTAAGTAAGTGGAGCTTGGACAAGGAGTTTAAGCGTTGGGTCTTCAGGGTGAACATTTCCAAGTTCTCGGGCTCCAGAGAATTTCCTCTTTCTAAGCTCCAAACACAATGCACTGTCCAGAAGCTAGTCTTCTTGAGGTTTTTCTTGTGTCAGAACACTCTTATGGTACTGGGGTACATGGCCTTCTCTGTTTCCTACCTGTGCCATAATAAATATGAGGTCATCACAAATGAAAAACAAAGCATGTACCTGAGGTGGACATACTAAGTCTCTGTAGAGAGCACACTATTCTGGGTTCTCCTTGGGTCTCCTCCTTTAGAGCCATACTTCCGTTTGACATGAAGGGATGGCCAGCAGCAGACAGTTCTTGTGTGTGCTCATTTCCTTCCTGTATTCCGACAGTCTGCCTCAGTTCATGTCAGTCCTCTGACAGAGGAGAAGACAGTATTGGGAGCTGCAGGAATCCGCACCCAGTGTGTTTGACATAGACGAATGCTTCTCTGGAGGATGATGTCATTTCCACCATTTATAATTTTACCAATTTAAGAAACGAAAGTTCAGAAACTTTCATTTGCCCAGAGCCACAGATCAGGAAATGGGGAGGTGACATTTAAACTCTGGCTGTCTTCATGACAGATCAGAGCCATTTTCCAGTGCTCTGAAAGGCTTTCCCATGCCCCACTTGTGGTTGGGTTTTAATAAAGGATAATATTTATGAAGCCTTTGCCATCTACACTCATTGTGTATTCTGTACCTTCTCAATAATCCCATGGAGGAAGATTTTTCAGCTACCCTTCCAACTCATATTTTACAGATGAGAAGATTACATGACGGAAACAGTAAGAAACTCACTGAAAGGGGTGCAGTTAATAAGAGGCAGAGTTAGAATTTTCAGTATGTAACCACCATGCTGTACACAATGCCCCGTTCCTTCCGGTTTTGACTCAAATCTTCTTAGTCTGGTCATAAGTCTCATCTTTGTTGATAAAGTAAAGCAATTATCCCGAGTCTTTTTGCCCCAGATTTTCAATAATTCATGCATTCCTCTCCCTAATATGTTACCGAGGAGAACACATTTGCCACACGGAAAATGAAGGACAATCCATTCTTTGAAAATATGAGGAGCCATGAGCAAACTCTAAATCTTCTCTTCTTGTATTCATCTATGCAAGACCTGGGGGCAGTTAGGTCTTTATAAAACCTGTTTATAAACTCCATCTCTCCTCTTGGCTGGCAGTATCTTGGTTGAATCAAATTCCCAGACGGACCGTACTTCTTGTTCCCTGCCATTCCTCCACTCACTGCCCTGATTGTCTGCAAGTCTCAAGTGGAAAGATCCTCATTCCGTATAATTTAGAGGCAGAGGCAGTGTGAATAGCTCGATGATTTAATTAAAGGATGTAAAAGCGGGTGTTTGGCTGACAGCTGATGGACACCTCTGCTATGGATCTTTGCTTGGTCTCCCGGGCTCATTTGCACAAATCTCAGGTGGAGATTCTGTTGTGACCACAGTAAACACTCTTTGTTCTGACTGCTCTGGTCAATTAGCAGGTAATTTAGATGAAAACTTGTGTCAATACAACACGATCTCTGTCTGTCCTTCCTTATTTTTTCTTTCCCCACTCCTTTATTATGCCTTTTAAGATATCTCCTTGGCAGGACTACTGAGATGGGGGAGGGGTAGACAATCTTTTCTTTTATTGAATGTGTTCTCAGTAGGCAATTTCTAACAGCAGCCATGATGCATTTCTAAGCAGGTAATGCAATGCAGTGTGGCCTTTGAAACAGAGTCATTGAAAAGTCAGAATGGAAAATGCATTTCTAGAGACCTAACCAATGATGCTCAGAGCAACATTGGGTCCAGCAAGTTGGACACAAGATTGGAATTTCTTTCTGTCTCCACTCACTCCTCCCCTTGGATGGGCCTCTACAATGGAGGCAATGCTTTCAGATAAAGGAAAGAGAAAGAATACCCCATCTTATTCCATCTGGAAATAACATCAACGTCTCTCACCATCCATGCCCTTTTCTAGGGCTTCTAATTATGTGTATCTCATTAAGACCACACTGGACCTCAGGGTTGCAGACAGCTCTCTATCACACTTGGTTGGCAATTTCAACTAAGGGATTTCTTGGCAGCAACTCAGTGTGGTTCTTTGGTGTGAAGAAGATATGGATCTAAGAACAATTTATGTCAATGGCCATGGAAATAGACCCCATGACTCATGGGTCTAGGTGTCACTAGTGACAAGGATAAAACACAGCAAAAGGACTTTTCAGTTAATTTGTGAGTAGTCAAAGGCAATTGTCTTTTGTCCGTTATGTCTTCACCTTCGGGATGCACTGTGCCGCTGGCTGACCCATGCTTCTCTGCTTGCCTTTCTTCTGGCACCAACCAAAACGTAAAGTGTGGGCTTTCTCCTCTGCTTGGGGCCAAGATCTGCTGAAGCTGTCTTGCCATTTCAATAAAGCTCAAAAAGTATTTTTCCCTGGTGGAAACTTATAATCCAATGGTGAAAGGAACACTGTTAAGTGCCTGTCAGGTGCTACACCAGGAGCTATGGTCATTTGGGTATTATCATGTGTGTACATACATGTATGTGTGTGTATCTGTATGCGCATTTACTGTTTTCTAAAATATTTCATTCTTCTTTATGTGAGTATGTTGCCTGTGCACTTGCATGTGCACTGTGTGTGTGCTTGGTGCCCATGGAAGACAGAAGAGGGCTTAGGATCCTCTGTAACTGGAGTTACAGACAATTCTGAGCCACCACGTGGGCACTGGAAAGCAGAAGGGTGCTCTGTAAGAGCAGGACATGCTCTTAACACCAAGCCATCTTTCTAGCTCCACAACCCGATTTGTTTATTTGTTTGTTTGTTTGTTTGTTTGAGGCAAACTGCCTAATGGAACCTGGAGCTCACTAATTGGCCAGAGAGCACTGGGGATCTCCCAGCCTCCACTCCAGCATTAGGATTGCATTATATGACACCAAGCTTGGATTTTATGTGTCTGAGATAATCTCAGACTCTTATGTGCCTGCAGCAGAGACAGTACCTATTGAGTCTTCTTTCAAGCCTCTGAGATTTGAATTCTAATTGGAATCTTAGTAGTTTTATCTTCCTGCCTAAATCCATAGTCTATTCTTAAACACTGTGATCAAACACTTCAATAATTAATGCCATTCTGATTGCCACTTAAAAAGTGTTAGAGGTCCCAAGGCAAGTCCTCACTTGTGACCTGTTGTTAGGTCTCCTGCATTTCCTAGGGTGTGGTCACAGATAACTGTGCATGCTTCCTACAGGTCAGTCACATCCCATGTTGCTTCCCACTAGTAAAAATGGAAGCAAAACAACCTTGCCCCTTCTCATCCTGTTTAATTATCCTGGTGGAATGTAAATGTGTTGTTAACGTATACCTTCTCTTGGCTCATATTTCTCATCTTGATCCCCTCAGTTGGGCTTTTTCTGCCCCTAAGTAACTCTTAGATACTTCAGTGCTTTAGAAATAGCCTTCTCCAAGCTAATGACATGAAAATAAGGAGTAATGCATACTCAATTGTACATAATAGGGCTGTAATTCCACGAGGGATGCCTGAGTGCTTTGCTAATGCCATGAGAAACTCAATGTGGAACTCCACATAGGGAGTGATGAGCTGGCCTTCCTGCAGGATGAAGCTAGCAAGGCTCTAGGGAAAGGTGCACTAAGGAAACCAGGGGCCCGGAGAGGGCTGAGTGCTCCTTTAGAATGTCCTGTCCCTAACACAGTCCTGTCTTATTGTTCTTATCTTTTCCCTTTAAGAAGAAATAAGGCTACAGGCAGGCCCAGGGAGATGGCTCAGTCAGCAAAGAGCCTGCTTCATAAGCAGGGAGACTTGATCTTATCTCTCTAGTATCTATGTAAAAAAACAAAACAAAACAAAAAAAACCCCAAAAAATAAAAAAACTGGGAGCTCTGGTATGTGCTTGCCATCCAGGTGTTGGGAGGGCAGAGACAAGCAGACCCCTAAACCTCCCCGGCCAGCCAGCCTGCCAACTGGAGAAAAGCAAAAATCAAGAGCCCTCTTCAAAGATAAGGTGCAGAATGCTAGAGCAGAACACACAGGATCAACTTCTGGCCTCCACATGCACGTGCACACGCATTCACACATACAGTACACATAGAAGGTGTTTGTTTTAAGAATGAGACCCTAGAAGCCTTCTCCCAGCTGTGTCCAACTCTTTGATACTGTGATACAAAATTATCTACAAAGTTCAGGCTTGAGAACTCTGCAATCAGTTCCCTCCTCCCCCAAGTTACAACATAGATGTCCTTCATATGTTCAGTGAGTTTGCGATTTTATGTTGGGTTGTTGTCATAGTGATTCTGGGCTTAACGAGACCCAACAGGCTGCTGGTCGGATGGTCCTGGAACTGCGCTCAGCGGAAGATGGACATTTCTGAATCCTGGCTGCACAGTGCTATTTTCAATAGCAGTTATTTGCCAGGGTTTGCATAGTGATCAGAAGTCATGAGTGGGCATCACAGGGACCCGTGAAGAGATCTTTCTCTAGTTATGAAGTGCTCATGCTTTCCATAATTGTGTCCTTCCATGGGGGCAGTTTGGAGCAAGCTCCTGTATTAAGCTGCTGTGCAATCGAGCATTCCCCAAAGGGCCAGGGGTGCCACAAGGACAACCCATGATGAATAGTCTGAAGATAAGTCAGCCTAGGTCTGTGGATTTGAGGGCAAGGACAATACTGTGAGGTGACAGAGCCAGAGTCCTTGTCAAGAGGAGTCAAAATGTCGTCAGAGCCATAGGTGACACATTTGTTGGCAGGTCAGAGACAGAAACAATGGATAAGTAGCAAGGACTGAAGAGAAGGCTGAAATGAGGAGGGGGACACCTTGATCTTGCAGGAAAAGTGGTTCAGGACTGTGAGATTTCCTTTCCTGAGGACAGGTAAACAACCTCCACCCCTTTCTTATAAAGCTCCTCCCACTGACAAACCAAACTTTGATGCCACTGAAGTTCAAACAGTCCAGTGGGTTTGTTCGAGTTATAGAGTATGGCAGGGGATTGCTGGTAGAAGACCTGAAAGGTGCCTGACTGGAAAGTCTTCATCATCCTGCATGGAGGGTGGCTTTCCCACAGCCCCTCTCAGTCAGCCTGCAGCAGAGCCTGTATGTTCTAACACTTCCCAAGTCCCTAAGGCCACAAACCATGTAGTATTGGCATAGAACTGCATTCAAAGGCAATCCTGCCAGGAGGGTGAGAACCTTATAAGAGGATCTAACAGTTTTCCCCACCCACCCTTTTTATCAGGGCATGTCAAATAGTCAATGGGCTTGTGTGTGATGGACTCTCCCAAGCAAGTACAGCTGAGCTAGTAAAGATGGTCGCTGTTTTACCCAGAGGAGGATACCACTCTATAACAGGTGCCTAAAGGTAAGAAAAATGCAGCCCTCTGCTGGGGAACTTACAAAGCAGTCACAAGAGGTCTACCTTTAGAAGGTAAGGCAATGTCTGATTGCCCTTCCAGTACACTTCTCCCACCCTTCTGGGCTCTGTGGGCACAGGACGATAGATCCTGTAGACTGTAGACTGTAGACTGTAGACTGTAGACTGTAGACTGTAGACTGGGCTGGTAGATCCTGAGGGGAGGGAGCAGAGGCAGGAAAAGCTGGAGTGATGGAGACCTCAGACAATGGGTGAGTGTGAGGAGAAATAGACTTCTTGGGAGGCAAGCTTCATTGAGCAACTCATTTAATTGGGGGAACGGAGGCTATTTAAACCTTTGGGGAGTGGGTAGAGACTTTTGGGGTGAGTGTACATCATTATTGGCTGGATCTGAGGTTCTGGGAATGCCTAATTTGCATGAAGAGGAATTCCTGCTGCTTGCTGGACATGACCTTATAAGGAAAGGGGAAGTTTAACCTGGTTGCAACTATGAGAACTCATCTGGTGGGGGTAAAGGTAAGGAGCATGGCTTATGTGCACAACTGGGGTATGCAGGCCTAGGATAGAGGAGGGAGTGGTCCTCATTCCTATTGCCCTAGACAAGAATTCTGGGGTTGGATTCGACCCTATTTCTGCTATGGACTGACTCTTACCAGTTCCACAGTACCCTGGCCTCATAGCTGATCCCGTAAATTATTTATATTCTCTAATTTATAAAGTCTTCAAGACAGACCATGAACATCTTCAGTGGTAACACAGGCCATGAACATCATCAACACAGTCATTGGCTTTAGCAGGCCCAAAGACCCAGACATGGCCTCTGGTGGCAATCTAGATCGCGAATATCAACCTGGTCTCAGGTAGAAGCACAGATCTCTCACTTCAACGTGGCACCACTACCCACAGACATCATCCTAACTTCAGGTGACAGCACAGACGAAGGACATCGGCATGGCCTTCAGCGGTAACACAGGTCACAGACATCAACAGGACCATGTCTGGGTCTGTGGTCTTACTCTAGCTGGGGTTATGTTGACCAAATCCATGGTCCATGTTATCCCCAAAGGCCATGCAGATGGTCATGGTCTGTGCTGCCACCTGAGGCAATTTTGATATCTTTGGCCTGTGCTACCATCAAATACTATGATGGTATCTTTGATGGTTTGTATATGCTCAGCCCAGGAAGAGGCACTATGAGAAGGTGTGACCTTGTTGGAGTAGGTGTGTCATTGTGGGTATGGGCTTTAAAACCTTCATCCTAGCTTTCTGGAAGTCAGTATTCTGCTAGTAGCATTGAGATGAAGATGTTGAACTCTCAGCTCCTCCTGCACCATATCTGTCTGCTGCTGTACTCCCGCCTTGATGATAATGGACTGAATCTCTGAACCTGTAAGCCAGCTCAATTAAATGTTGTCCTTAGAAGAGTTGCCTTGGTCATGGTGTCTGTTCACAGCAGTAAATCCCTAACTAAGACAGCATCTGCGGCCTGTGCTGTGGCAGAAATCTATGTTGCTATCCATGGTCTGTATTCCCTCCAGAAACCATGTATATGTTAATGCCAAAGACCTAGGGCAAGGGAGTTTTGCAGTGGTGTTGATGACTTCAGGTTCATAGTTGAGAAAGAGACAGAAGGCTTCTGTGACAACCCCTATTTCTACCTTACCCATTCTTACAAATGTAACAGCCTAGACAGAAATCCATCTAGGAGAATTTTAAAAAATTGTGATAAGGATGCTGAAGTATAGCTCTTCACAGTGGATGACTTCTGGTAGGGGTGCAGGCAGGGAAGGACTCAGTTTTCTTTAAGGGTCTGGCCACTAGAAGTTTGGCCATGCTCCAGCGAGTATATGGGATATGGGCAACACAAATTAGACTTTTTTTATTTTCTTTTTTTGGGGGGAGGTCCCAAGCGTGGGAGGGCAGACCTTGAGGGACTGGGAAGTGAGTGTGTTTGGTGTTCGTGATCTGAAATTCTCAAATAATCAATAAAAATAGTATGAAAAATATATAATATATTTTCACCTCTATGATTCTATTAGTTCTTATAAAAACCCGCGTGCTTTATTAGTAATAGCCCCTTCGGCACAGACTCTGGACCAACACTTTCAACTTGGGTTCCAAGAACTTTTAGACTTTAGTGGGGCTTTAAGGAAGTGTACTGCAGAGGCATAGGTTATATCAGTCCTAGGCCTCCCTGACTGGCATTCCTCAGTCTTTAAGACCAGTACCCTAGTACTTTTCTGATTGTGCCTAGATAGCTCATTTGAAAACTGTCCTTTCATGTAAGTTACCTGTCCCTAGGCACATTTTTTTCTTCCCAGGCTGTAGCTTTTATTCCGTTTTTGAAGTGGCATGGATCTTTCCTCCCCTGGTACCCTAAAAGGAATTATGGAGAAAAGGATTAGGTAGCCAGCTTCTCTAAGCTGTCCCCAAGCATAGCACGTGGTCTGGTCAGGGTTCTTGTCATACTGTCTGGTATCACTGTCTCAGTTTATGCTGCCCTGTTGGCTCATTCTCAAAGCTTTGGAGTCCGCACCATGACGTCTCACAGGGAGCACAACATTTGTCTCTTTACCACTTTGCTGGTTGTGTTTGGAGTCTGTGAGGACAAGTTTTTCCCTCTGCAGTATGCTAGCATTTCAAGGTGTGTCAACAAGTCCCTTGGGCAGAAGTGTGAGCAGATGGAGCAGACAGAATAGGGTGGTGGTGGTGTGTGTCTGTGTGTGTGTGTGTGTGTGTGTGTGTGTATGTGTGTGTGTGTTCAGGAACCCACCTGTGAGGTAGAGAGCTCTTGTACCAGCTTCTCCAATCTTATCTTGTGCAACTTTGACTAGGAGATTAAAATCACTTTTCTTATATGTAAAATTGAAATTAATACAAAAAATAATCTACTGCCTTGAAGTAGGATCATAGAAGACTGGAGATGGGAAAGGCTGAGCTAGGAGCTTCAGGCTGCTAAGCCGATGGTCTCTCATTGCCCCTTTCTCTTGTCTCTTCACTGCACTGCTTGGTCCTTTCCTATGCATAAGGTCTTTCTCTGCATTTGATCTATGAAACTGAGGACATAAATCAGTGCATCTTTTCATTTCGTTCTGATGTGAGTCTAAACCCACTCCTGAGTTGATATGCTAAATTCTTTGCATTTTTATTTAAGAAAGCATTTACCTTTGTTGACTTAACTCTGTTCACTTAACTGTTCATTCAGCAGATAGTTTATGACTGCTCCATGTCTGTCTCTATTGCTCACACCAAAGGACAACCCAGTGTGTCTTTCCTCCGTGGCCAACACCTCTCTCTTTTTTTGAGAAGGACCTAAAGCTTTCCAGTTAGACTGGGTTGATCAGGCAGAGACTCCCATTTCTCTCCACCATCCCAGTACTGGGATTAAAAACAAGCCACACTACCATGTGCCTTTTACAAGGATTCTGAGGATCAAATTTAGTATCTCATGCTTGCATAGCACACACTTGACTGACTGAATCATCTTCCCAGCTGGGGAGATTCCTTTTGCTCATATCCATGAAGAAAATGCTCAAGGACTGGCAAAGAAGAAAGAGGAGGAAGAGGAGGAAAAGGGGGAGGAGGAGAAGGAGGAGAAGTAGAAGAAGAAATCTCAAGGTTACAAAGTGAGCGAGGCTGGGCAGGAAGACCCTTGGCTCTGTGTCACTTTCTTTTCTCCAGACTTCCTAAATCTCTTCCTGAGTGGCAAGGCCTAGTGGGTCAGGAGAACATAGCAGCTACATGGCCCCCTCCCAAAGCTCCTGCCTCCCAAGGAGTTCTTTCATTAGAGTGACTTACATTCTAAAACATTGACAACCACTAAATGATGTTGGTAAAATGGCTAGCCCATGGGGATACCTTCTGCTACAGTGAAGAAAGTGCCACAAATTGTTTCATTTTCTTTTCTAAATGGAAAGGTATGATTTGTGTTCTTAAGAAGTGTATAAATGTACACTCACAGGAAAATGGACTTCCATTTTAAAAAAAATCTGACCCTAAAATGCAGTAGTTATAGAAGGTTACTAATTCTCTCTGTCCGCAGGGAGTGAATGGAAGCCTCTTCCCCAGGAGGCCAATTTAAGGAGCTTTTAAAAAAGGTCCTGCTGGTGTCTGGGTGGATTGGAGGTGTGTGTGTGTGTGTGTGTGTGTGTGTGTGTGTGTGTGTGTGTGTTTCAGGTACATCTTGGAGCTCCCTGTTGTACAACCAGAGACACCACACTGCTGTCAACCAAGGAGCAGACTGAGATATGAGAGCAAACTTGGAGACCTTGGCACACATTATAAGGGATAAGGAACAAAGAAAGAAATTCTCCTGTCTCAGTCTTCAGAATGTTTCAGTTGCTTCTACCCACTGGTGCTGCACATGAGGTCAGCCATAAACATCCTTCCTGGTGGAGGAGGCCAGGAGGGTCAAGAAGACACATGAGGCCCATGAGGTCTAATATCCTCATCAAGACCCTTTCCTGTCTAAGAAGGACTGTGATGTGACTCTTCAGTGATGTAGAGAATTTTTGAGTTCTGTTAACTGCCTTTGAATGCCCATGTTTCTGTAAGTAACCCCAATAAATCCACTGGTCACTAAGTGGGACTTTCTTTATTCTTGGTTCACTGTTTGGGTGGGGTGAATAAGTGTTTCCTTACATCTTCCCAGGGAAAAATTGTAGAAGAGCCCATCTAGAGTACATTTTATACAGATATCATCTTAGAATTTGACAGTGGCCCCCAGGTACAAATGGTAGTGATCTGGATGTATATGTGGGAAGTAGGCTACACTCATGACACTTCAGTTTGATAAAGCTGGAAAAAGCTTAGAACAAACTGCTTTCTCACTGGAAATGTGCTGCCAATAACAGCCACTGAGTTCACCTCACTAGGGAGTTTCTGCCAGGACATACCCATATCTTGGCCTCTGAGATGCTGCTGATGTTGCTGTACCTGGGAAAGGGGCTTGCATGGTGCCAAAACCATCATTTTCCCCTTCCCACATGAATGTTAGATGCACACAAAGAAGGCATAAGGCCAGGGAGATACCAGTGAGATGCTTGTCTGTCTAATCTCAGTCCTATAGGAACCATGTCAGGCTTTCGTAAGTGGCTGATGTGGTGGCTGTGTGCTAAGCACAAATGGAGGAACTTAGCTATAACTGTAGCACTGCTATTCAAGGATTATATTCTGTACTCTTGGCTAGCAGGCAATACTCATCCAAGTTATACACTGTAGATTTGAGACAAGGCTTACTGGAGGAGGCAGGCAGGGCAATATTGTCCCTGGTCACTCTATAACCCCATTCCAAAGAGAACAGTGCTAGGCCAGGAGTTAGAGGGATATGAAGTGTGTGTGAGTGTGTGTGTGTACACATGTGCTCGTGGGCTGTGCAAATATGTGTGTGAGTAGTGTGTATATGTGTACTCTGTATGTGTATTGTATATGTGTGGTATAGGTATATATTTTGTGCATGTTCTATGTTCATCTAAATGTATGTTTTCTGTGTATATTACTTGCATGTGTGTATTATATGTAGTATTTTGTATGTTGTATGTCTGAATAGTATGTATATGTGTGTCTTGTTTATATATGCATAGTCTCTGTGTTATATGTATATACATGTGGGTATTGTGTATTTGTGTTTGTATATGTTTGCCTCTGTATGAGTCAATGTGGGACTACCCTAATATGCATCCTCCAACAGCCTCAATTTCTCAGTTCAAAAAGTGATTACTGAAGTAGCTATGTCAGAGCAAGTCAATGAGCTGGAACCTTCCTATGAACAGCATCAGAGGAGAGAGGAAATGGGTGACTGAATATAGACTGTCTCAGGCACACCTTCTCTGCACCTTGTCAGAGTTCTTATGTCAGTCTGCAGGGGCTTCTGCTCTGTTCTGCTCTATTCTGTCAGTGCATGAGGAAGTGGAAATTAAGAGTCAGTCTAACCTCCCTAAGTATCCCCAGCCAGGGCCTGATGCCATGTGAGGTGATGCCAGACTGGCCAGCAGCCAGAAAAAACATCTGCTTCACTGGGTGGGGAAATGTGCATGCTGGGAGAGCCCCTGTCATGGCAGGTGCTGGAAGCAGCTGTTTCCGGGTGTTGCTGCCTCCTTGGCTCCCTCTTAGCAAACTAGGGGGTCTGCCTCCAACTCAAACCACTGCTGACAGTGGCCACTGAACTAGGGGTGGCAGCAAGAGTCAATTTCAGGGGTGCTGTATGTGAAGCCACCAGACAACTGCTTCTTGAGAATCAATCCCACCCTTTGTGTGCTGATGGATAAGTGTGCCCAGTAGAACGCCAGGTGCTCACAGCATGGAGGGGGTGGGAAGCTAGACCTGGTGGTGCAGAGGGCTTTTATTTTGTTTGGATTGTCTGGTACAAAGTTCTTTCCTGACAAGAGGTATCAACTTGTGGCTTCTGTGTGAATTCTTCCTGGGGACTAAGAGCCAGACAGGCACCATGCAGGAGAGCAGTGCTGAGTGATATCATAATAGCTACAAAAGCTGCCTAACTTTCTGTGGGGTCCTTGACAGCTCAGGCGGTCTGAATTCATGTACAAAATGAGTTTCCTAAGGTTTTGCTCATGGACTGGTGGAAAGATGAACTGAAATGATGCTTTTAAAAGCACCTGCGTCAACACAGACAGATTTTCTGCTTTCTTGGCACAGAGCCATCTCCCGTCCCATCCTTCAGTGCTCAGCTTGGATACCACGTTCTCTCATAATCCATTCCTGGCTCCTGGTGTCTGCCATGGGCTCTGGAATAAGTGGGAGATGCTTTTAGCTGCAAGTGATGGGAGGGACAGGAAAGAAGAGGGTTGATTCTCCAGTCGGTTCTTACAAACGAGCACACCTACCACTGCAACACTGGGCACAAGAGCAGCAGACCCCCCCCCACCCCCGGGATGCATGAGGAAAGTGCAGAAATCCTATCAGTCTGAATCCCTCAGCAATGGCATAAAGATAGAAGCCTGCTAAAAGCAGCGCACGGTGACCCACGCCACACGATGAATGAATAAGAGCTACAGAAACTGTGTCACATAACCCAGAGAAAGGCCTGTGTTTCCCTTAGGGAAGTGGCATTGATAATGAGCAATGAGGAGGTATGGGATGAGGACTGAGCTGTGATTTGAATATGAGTGTTCTTCCAAGGTTCAAATATTGAACCCTAAGCACCCAGAGTGATAGTATTAGGGGGTGGTGCCTCAGATGAGAAGGTCATATGGCTCCATCCCCAGTGACAGAATTAGTGGCCTTAAAAGAGGTTCCCAAGAAACTTGTCCCCCAGCTGCTACTGTGTAAGGATTCCTAGAAGGCATCTATGAAGACAGTCCTTTACCAGACAGCTGGTTTGCTGGTGTCTCAGTTTTAAATTTCCTAGTCTCAAGAACCATGAGTAACTCTCTGCTCTGAAGTGTTTTTGTTGAAGAAATACTGGTGACGAAGATACTGGATGATCTGGAATGAACGCAGGACATCTCAGCTGCGGATGGGTGTCTTCCGACACAACGAGGGGGCTAGGAGTCCTCCTGTGTAGATTTGCATGTGTGTGTACACTTGTGTATTCCTAAGAGTGGATCATCACAGGGATGCTATGAACACTTAACTACCATCTCCTAGACATAAATTCACACATAGGCAAGCTTCAAGTTTGTAGTCTTCTAAAATCTTCCCAAAGATACTAGCTTTGTTGAAATAACTGTCAAAGCCAGAATAGGCGTCCGTCAGAGGCCTTGAACACACCTTGCACTCAGTCTTTAACTGGCTTCATACAACCCTCTGGATGGAAGAATACAGATTCCCCTGGTCAGAACATCTGTGGTTGCTCCACACTTCTTCCTGTGTCTTTGGTGTCCCAAGGTAGCTTAACTTGCCGTCTCTTGTAAAGTGCACTTGAAGATTATCTCACCTACTATTCAACAGGTAAAAACATCCAACCCAAAGCATCTAAGCCATGGTACCAGTGTGGGTAGCTGTTCTATGCTGTGCACGGAGCTTTATGGTATCGAAACCTATACTTTACAAACTCCACCATTCAGTGTTCTTTACAGGTCTATTTTTATTAAACAAAACAAAACAAAATAATTAACTAATTAGTTGCTGAAGCCTTTAAATTCCACATATAGCAGGTTATTTTAGAAAAGGGCATTTGGGGCATACTTTAAATAGCTTAGTATGGGTACGCAGCTGTTTACCTCTTCCTGCAGCAGGTGCAAATTCTTTCCAATGGATTGGTGAAAACCAAATGTCCCTGCATCCTTCTCACAGACAAGCAGTACCCAGGTAACTTCCTGAAGCATTTGTAACTCTTCCGTCTCCACGCAGAGCTCATGCTACCTCCAGAAGCCACACAGGAAAGTTTGTCCAGAGCCTAACAGGGCCTGTGTGGGAGACTGTATTTTCTTGTCTCTGGAATGTATCTCTCCTCTTGTGGTTTGGGGGACATTGACGGCATTTGCAATAGCTGACCCCATACTCTTCATGGTGGTGGTTGCCTTTGTCATTCAATGAGGCTCGAAGATTAGGGCCTCCTCCCTGCTCCCCAACAAAAAGGCAGAAGTAACAATTAGGTTATAGTAGAAGGATTGGCCCTCTCTCCAGGGTCTTGGCTTATCTTACTTTATCCTATCTCAACCTATCTTGATCTTTCTTATCAGCACTCTGTCTTTGGAGACTTCCCTGATAAGGGTTAGTTCTCTAGCCCTAAGTAGCTTGTGCTTCTGCCTACTCTGTTTGTGCCAGAGCTGTGCATACGTGAGTCTTCATGGTGATGTCTGTGACTATCTTTACTTGTGAGCCAAAGGCTGCATAGTCAGAGTGTCCTATGTATGACCTGCATGTCTGAAATCATGTCAAACCCATCTGTGAATACAAAGGAAAGTCAGGAATTGCCAAGGGAGACAATTCTGGAGACCTAAATCCCAAGGAGCCATTATATGTCAGGGTCTTTTAAGAGTACTTTTCTTAAACCTCCTTAAGTTTCATTTGGGATGTCTATGAAAAGGGGGGAGAGTTCTAAAGATGCCTGTTCCACAGAGCCCTGTGAAACCACTGAGAAGCAAGGATGTACTGAGCACAGTGACTGGCAGAGAGGGGATACTCAAAACACCTCTTCACTGGAGTGGCTGTTATGGGGCTATTGGTCATTATAGAGCTATCCTAGTTAGGGTTTCTATTGCTGTGATGAAACACCACAGCCAAAAGCAACTTGGGGAGGGAAGGGTTCATTTGGCCTATACTTCCATATCTTAGTTCGTCTTTGAGGGAAGTCAGAGCAGAACTCAAGCAAGGCTGGGAGCCAGTATTTGATGCAGAGGCCTAGGAGTGCTACTTTCTGGCTTGCTACACATGGCTTGCTCAGACTGCCTTCCCACTGAACCCAGGACCACCAGTTCAGGGATAGTAATACCCACAATGGACTGGGGCCTCCACCATCCATCACTAATTAAGAAAATGTCTTACAGGCTTGCCTGCAGCCTAATTTTCAGAAAAGCCTTTTATTGATTCCTTGTCAATTTCACATTACACACTTCAACCCCACTCATCACCCCATCCCTCCATATCCATACTCTGCCTTGCAATTTCTACCCCCAAAACAAAAAATAAAAATAATAAATAAATCAATAGGAAAAAGCCACCTCACCATGGAAATTTTGGTGTATTACAGTGTGTCGCACAGTATACCTTTTGCCCAATCAGCTTTCCTTGCAAATGTTCATTGCAATGAGTCTGTTTCAAGGCCTCCGGCTTCTGCTAAATACTGGACCCTCACCAGGACTCCTCTTGGCAGGCCTGTTGGTGCCCTGTGTCATGGAGATCCTGCAGCTTTAGCTCTAAAGGACCTGCCCTGTCATGTGTTCCAGCAGTTCACAGATAGGGTAGATGTTGAGGTGGACCAACTCAAAGTACCAAATTTCAGCCTGGGTGGTAGCTGAGTTGGTCAGAGCACCAGCTCTCCTGCTTTACCCAAGTGAGTCGCAGGGACAGCTCTCCTGCCTGCAGCAACTGGCAAGTGGCAGAACTGACTCTCGTGCTCTCACACCCTCAGGCTCCATCTCTGTGTCTATGGTAGCAGGGCCAGTTCTATTGTGTTGCCCAGGCAAGGTGCAGTCCTGCTCTTCTGAGTCCTCCAGTCAGCAAGAGGCAACAGCCCCACCTTTTGAAGGCGTTTTCTCTACTGAGGCTCAGTCCTCTCCCATGGCTTTAACTTGTGTTACCTTAACATAAGGCTACCCAGCACAAATGACCCCTTGTGGACTTCAACCATCCCCGTTAATACAACATTTCCTCCCTTGTTCATTCCCAAGATCGCACATTAGTAAAGGCATCACAATATAAAACATTTTATAAACTTAAAAGTCTCACAGCCTTTATAAATTCAAATAACTAAAATCTCCGTGTCTTTTAAAATAGCAAATCCTTTAAAATCCAGTATCTTTCAACTGTTGGCTCCTATAAAATAAAAAGTAACTGAAATACTTTCTTATTTTAAGGGGCAGGAACCAGGGCACAGTCAATAAGATCAAACTGAAGCAAAACTGAACAGTGTAAATAGCTCACTGTTCAATATCCAGGGTTGGCTTACAATTTTTGAGGCTCTCCCAAAGGACTTGGGTCACTCTGCAAGCTCAGGCATCTGTAGCACACATAGCTTGTCTTTCAGGCTCTGGCAGCCTACATTCTATCACTGCTGCTGTTCTTGGTGACCATCCCATGGTACTGGCATCTTCCAAAAGCTAGGGCCGCTGTTGCAACTGGGCTGTACTTTCATCAGGAGCCTTTCCTAGACTCTCTTTATGGTGACAAGCCTCAACTTCTTTCCATGACCCATTCAGTCCTGGGGTTTCCACTGCTATTGAGGCTGCAGCTTCACCAATGGCCTATCCTGGCCACTTACAGTGCTAATCCTCATCTGCTCTCCATGCCCATTCCATGCCTTGAAACCAGTACCCCGTAGGTGACTCTTACACTACTAAGTTCACTTGCCTGTGTGAGGTACAACCTTGGCTGCTTCTGGAACACAGCTTTTGTGTGCTGACTCTATGGAGACACTTCCCAGAAGTGTCCAGATCAGTGATGCGGGTCTCTTGTTCATTTCTAAACTCCAGTTGACCGGCATCAATCGTCTGAGCAAAGCAAAGGTTTTACATGAGTGCCTCTGACTGATTGTTAATCAGAGCTGACTCTTCAGCCCCAGCTAACCAAAAACCACAGATTCTCAACTCAAAATACCAAATGGCCCCGATAGAGTTTTTCAGTGACTCACAGAACTTCCCTCTGGAACTTCAGAAACTAAGGCACTGTAAGACTCTGGTGAGCCTTAACTTACCAGAGACGCCCTGAGTGAACAATGTGGAGTCAGGGATCGATGCAAAAGCAAGAGGAATTTTATTGTTCCAGCATGCTGGAGTTGCCCTACACACAAACGAGATTGAACAACCCTGTGCAGCATGTTTGACAAATTTTTGTATAGTTTTCAGAGCAGCAGCCATTAGACACAATGTGATTGGCAGAACAGTGACTTTTAAACTGATTGATCTTTAGGAAATGAGGTGGCAAGGACTTCCCTTGTCTGTAGGTGGCCAATGGTCACGGAATGTGTCTAAGTGCTCTGAGCCTCCCCCACACTCAGGTGGCTGGTGGTCGGTTCCCCCCAAGTCCCCACATGGTATGATAAATGTAATTAAGCCTCTTTTCCAGAGAGGAGGGGTGCCTAAGTGCTCCATGACCTTTCTCTTCCAGGAGGGGAGGGGTCTGGTGGGATTTTCCAAAGGCCCTGAGCTGACCTCTTCACACTGTTTTCAATTCTTATCTCCCAAGCTCCCACAGAAGAGTTCACCAAACTTTTTAACCTAGAGTTCCAAACTCCATCCATGATCCTCCCACAAAACAACAGAATTAGGTATGTCGCAGCAATATGCCACATCTAGTACCAACTTATGTTGTAGTTTGAGTTGCTGTTACTATGATGAAACAAAGCAAGCTAGGAAGAAACCGGTTTATTTGGCTTATGATTCCGTATCCATAGTCCACGTCTACAGGAAGTCTAGGACAGGAACTCAAATAGGCAAGAACCTGCAGGCAGGAGCTAATGCAGAGGCTACAGCAGGGACACTGCTTACTGACTTGCTCCTTATGGATGGCTCAGACTCCGTTCTTATAGAGCCCAGGACCAGCATGCCACGTGCTGCCCCACCCACAATGGGCTGGGTCCTCTCCCATCAATCAGCAACTAAGAAAATGTCCTACAGCTGAATTTTATGGAAGTGCTTTCTCAATTGAGTTTCTCTTTTTTAGATGATTCTAGTTTGTGTCAAGCTGACCTAAAACTAGCCAGGACAAGGGCCTGATCCCTTCAGAAGTCCACAGTTTCTCTCAGAACTTCTTCAGCATCAAAATGGCACAAGGTGGCACATCACAGCCAGTGTGATGCTCTCAATCTCAGAATATAAAGCCCCAAAAACCTAGAGGACAAGACATGGGCAGGCTGCTCCTTTCCATTTGTTCGAGTTTGCTATTCTGTGGCTGTGACAAGCTCCATGACCAAAGGTCGTGGACCAAAGTCCACGATTGAGGAAGCCAAGCTGGAAACTCAAGGCAGGAACTGAGAGGCAGGGGAAGCACTGTTTGCTGGCCCACTCTCCCTCTGCCTAGCTTCCTTTTCTCTGTACCACAGGACCACCTTCCCAGGGTCCGTGTCATTCATAGTGATCTGGGCCCTTCTACATCAATCAATAAAATGCCCCCACAGACTTGCCTTATAGACCATCTGATGGAGTCAGTTCCTCAACTGAGAGCCTTGCAGGGCGTGTGACGGCAGTAAGCAAAGTCAGTCATTGCAGTGGGTGGGGACGAGAAAGACGATGACTTGATGACTTTAATGATCTGGATCTAATGTACTTTAGGTCATATTTCACATTCTTTCACAGAGTTGATGATTTTCAGCTCCTCCCCTCACGATGATTTTATATTAAGTTATTTAAAGTCTGCACCAAACGATGTTTTCTACAAGATGCCGTAGGGCAGTATTTAAAGGCTTCAAGTAACAGACTGGTTAAAATAAGCATTAACCATCCTTTTTGTTTATGTATGAGAAGTCCACTCTGTACTGCAGATGACTCAGAAAGAGGCAGGCCTTGGCTGGATTCCCTATCTGTAGGACGCTTTCTGCCTCCCAATCCGGGATGCATGTGAGTTTGGAAACCAGTGGATTCACTAGGAGTTTTTAAGCCCATGTAATGTGCTCACCTCACCAACATTCATGAGGCGTGAGGAGAAAAGGCTCCAGGAGGGGGTGAAGGGCTGGATTCTGCTTGAAGACAAAAGGGAATACCCAAGGAGAGAGGGGAGGGAAGGTTTCAAGATCATAGGCAGAGTCAGAACCTAGCCAGGCATAGGGCAAGTCACCGTTGGCTGTCACGTCAGCCTCCTTCTGGGTGACTGAAGACTGCAGATGGGAAATGGAAACCGTCCAGGTTATCAGGTGAGTGAGATCTATGTACAGGCAAGACTTTGACCTCACTGCCTAACTCCAAATATGATGATATTTCAGCCATTTTCCCTCAATACTGAGGGTTACAAGAGCTTGGGCTAATGTAATTTATGTTTCAACTAAACACTGAGACTGTAACTGGACAAACATCACACACACACACACACACACACACACACACACACACGCACACACACATTTGTATATACACATATTTATTTGAACTGATTAGTAAATTAAGTATGATTTAAAAGTATATTTAATTTTATTTTCCTTTGACATCCCCCCTTACCCTCCCCCCCCCCAGAGTAGCTGCTGGGGGTAGACCCCCAACATAACGAAAAACATTCCTCAATGTTCTGTGCACACTGCCTTTTATGGGCATGCTCAGGTTTCCAAGGCAAGGTGGCTTTGAATCAGTTGCAGGCCTCCTTTCATGTAGAAAACTGCTTAAAGATGTGATATTAGGGCCCAGGGAGACTGCAGAGAGAAGGGACAGTCATTTGCCAGTACTGTCCACTGGGTGGCACTGTTGCTCCACAGAGTGTCTCCATGGCGGGTCCCCAAGGACCAGGGCCAGGACCTACACAAAGGTAGGGAAGGTGTGTATGGTGAAGGGTTTATTAATGACTTTGCCTCCTCTGCGCAGCACTTTTGCGCATCTCCCCGGCCTCAGATCGTTCCTGGGCTCTCTCTGGACTGAGTGCCTGATTTGTTGTGGCCCAAACTGCTTTAGACAACAGCCAAGAAGGGCAGAGACTTCACGTGTGCACAGGCTGCAGTCCCGACGTCACTTAGAAGATTAAAAATAAATTGAAGCACATGTCACTTCAAAGGGGGCACAAAAAGGACATCGGCATGATTGGGCGCAGTAATGAGAAAGAGCTGTAGGTCCTTAGTTTGAACTGTACAGAAAAAAGGATTTTGAGGCTTATTCCCCACCCCTGTACTCCTTACATGAGAGTTAATATATTTTGATATTTAAGGCGCATTCGACACCATATGTGTGTGTGTGTGTGTGTGTGTGTGTGTGTGTGTATCTCCAATCTCTCTGTTTGGATTTGGACTCTGCCCTCGATCAGGGAGCCACATCAAGGAGCCAGGGAGACAAGAGTGTTCATCGGGGAAAGCCTGGGCCACACTGATGTACAAGCACAGAGCCCCTTGTCTGCAGAACCAACCCTACCGGTCCAGAAGGCTTTGTTGCCTACCTATCTATAATATCCATCCGGCTTGGTCTTTTGTCTCTAGGACCAGTCCCTGCAGCCTGGCCCCTCTCAGCCTGAGGTCCACGTTCACACATCAGGCATGTCTTGACTAATGGCGGCTGAGGCCCAATGACTCTCGTTTTTCATGAGTTGTCAGGAGTCTGAACACAGGGAGAGGGGGAGGGAGGGAGGGAAAAGAGGGAGGAGAAGGGGGAGGCGAGAGAAAAGGAAGGGGAGGTAGGAACGGGGAGACATAAAAAAGAGAGGAGGGAGGAGAGGAGGGGAGGGGAGGGAGGAGGGGAGGAGAGAGAGAGAAAAACAGGAGGGAGAGGAAGGAAGGAGAGGAGAAAGGGTTAGAGGTGAGATGAAACCTGAGTGGGGGTGGGGAGAGTGATAGAGGAGAGAGAGGAGGGGGAGGAGAGAGTGAGAAGGAGAGAAGAGAGAACACAGAGAGGGAGGTGGTGAGGAGAGAGAGACTGAGAGAGAGAGGTACTCAGAGGGAGAGGAGCATGGGCAGATGTCCTCATGAAAAATTTACAAGGAATAATCAGAGGTCCGTTCATTCCCTTTGGCGGGGAGGCCCCTAGGCTGTTTGCCCGGGCCACTGGGAGAAGGTGGGAAGAGCCCCCTCATTCTGCAGCAATCTGGCTCCGGTAGGGAAATGCCCCCATGCTTGGTGCACTTGGCCAATCCTCCCGAGACTGGCTTGTAAATGCAGTTCAGGCAAAATTGATGAAGTGTCAGTCATCTGAGGCTGGCAGTTTAGAGAGGTCACAGCTGCAAGGGGCTGCAGGGTCTCACAGAGATGGGACTGAGAAGAGTTAAAGGGAGAGCACACCCAGCAAGCAGGAAGCATTTATCTTCTCCTGACGGGCATTCTTCAAACATTTCTGTGCAGCTCTGACCTCCACCAGCTCTGGCCAGCCAGTGTGAGACTTCTGACTCCAGTTGTGCACTCTTACATTTTCCCTCGAAGGAGTCCAGACCCATCTCCTCACAGCCCCGGGACCCTCTGCTTAGGAAGGAAAGGGGGGACACTGCTGCTCCTAATTGAAACAAGCAGGCAGATCCTGATCAGTAATGGGGATTTCCCACTTTAATTGGCTCAGTGAGTCATGTCTCCTCATTCCCACACTTCCTGAGGCAGGATGGTTTCTCTAGGTGAGCAGCATCAAGTCTGCAGGGGATGGGCCGGGAGAGCTACATAGTAGATGGACATACATCTGGACTTAGTAGCTGTTCTCTGGAAGTCACAAGAACAGATGCAAATTTGGGCTTATCTTAGGATATCTTCTGGGTGGGATCTGAGGCCACTGGACAGATGGCTAAATTGGCTCTATCTATATGCCTTTTTAATTTGTGTGGCTTTAAAATCAGAATCACAAGTAATTTGGTTGTGTGGGACACCAAACAACTAGAGCTTTGCTGGTTGTTTGTCCCGTGTTTGGATCCTGGCTTCCCTAAGCCTCCATGAGGACTCCTAGCCCTGTTGCCATCTGCTCATGAGAAAATGGGATGAGAAGGGCTAGGGACTCTCTGAGGTGAAGGGTGGGGGTGGGGAACAGCTGGCCTCCTAACCCTGTCCTTCACACCCCTCCCCCTCCTCTTTTAATGGCAGTGAAAGTAGAACAGGGTTTGCTTGCCTGTCATGTCCAAAGACCTGACTTCTGTCCCGGTGTGGGAAAAGAAGGATCTAAACAAGCAGGCATGGGAGCAGGAGGCCTAATTTACTCAGCCGTGCACACTTATCCCTATGTCCTTTGCCATTATGAGCAAGGCTGTCGCTGTGTTCTTTCTAAAAGAAAAGGAGATGAAGGCTTGGAAGACAGATTTGTAGCCCATCCTTCTGTCTCAGGGGGCGGAGCCTTCTGCCTCGGGAGGTGGAGACTTCTGTCTCAGGGGGCAGAGCCTTCTGTCTCAGGGGGCGGAGCCTTCTGTCTCAGGAAGCGAAGCCTTTTTCTGGAGTTGGGGTGGAAACAGTTCACTGCAGAAATGTCTGATTTTTAGAGCAAAAAACCCAAAATTGAATGAATGAAATTGTCGCCAGGTTGAAACTGCTATAGGTTGTCAGTAGGAAAAAGGTGTGTCTATCTCCAGGAAAAGGGGTGGGGTGAGGAAAGCCAGGGTCTTTTAACCACAATTTCATGAAGTGTGTAACCACACAAGGATCATTCTAGAAAGGTATGCTTTCTCTGGAGTAGGAAGTCTTAAGACTCCTCAGAGCTGTCAGTGAGAGGTGCACTAACACATAGTACCAACAAGTCACACATATACACACACCACTCATTCAAGAACATGCTCATATGCCATTCCACACATCACAACATACATCACACACAGATCTGCCTACCACCACATATCCACCCTTTCCTATATGGAGGTACACAACCTGCCAAATGTATACCAGTTCCCCACAACATACATGTACGTCATGCCTTATAGCACATCCACACTCACCCACAACACGTGCATTCAGAATGCCAACAAGACACATACATATACACCATATCTCCCACAAAAAAGCATGCACAAAGCATATCTATACTATTAACAATCCACTCATGTCATTTTCATAAATTATCTTTTATAAGTTAAAGACATGTTTTGAGATTGTACTGGCTAGTTTTGTGTCAACTTGACACAGCTGGGGTTATCACAGAGAAAGGAGCTTCAGTTGAGGAAATGCCTCCATGAGATCCAACTGTAAGGCATTTTCTCAATTAGTGATCAAGGGGGAAAGGCCCCTTGTGGGTGGGACCATCTCTGGGCTGATAGTCTTGGGTTCTATAAGAGAGCAGGCTGAGCAAGCCAGGGAAATCAAGCCAGTAAAGAACATCCCTCCATGGCCTCTGCATCAGCTCCTGCTCCCTGACCTGCTTGAGTTCCAGTCCTAACTTCCTTTGGTGATGAACAGCAATGTGGAAATGTAAGCTGAATAAACCCTTTCCTCCCCAACTTGCTTCTTGGTCATGATGTTTGTGCAGGAATAGAAACCCTGACTAAGACAGAGATGTTAGTGCTTAATTCCCAAGGGAGGTTGAGAGTGAGCAGATTCTCTGGCCATGAAAGAGGGAGAACATTAGACATAAACTGTGGGATATATGGAGATCTAAGTGGATAATACTTTAAATGGAGGAGAAGGGGCTTCACTGTAAAGACTGGATAGGAGCTTCATTAAGGGTAAATATGTGTGCGTGTATTTGTGTGTGTGTGAGAGACACACACACAGAGGGAGGGAGGGAGGGAGGGAGGGAGGGTGGGAGGAGAGAGACACACACACACACAGAGGGAGGGAGGGAGGGGGAGAAGGAGAGAGAGAGAGAGAGAGAGAGAGAGAGAGAGAGAGAGAGAGCTGCCATGAGATGAGAAGGATGGTGGTAGGAAGGCCAGATGAGTCTCCTTTCAGAGCAGCTGCCTTCATCTCTGGCATCTCTGGACCGAATCCCCAAGCCAGCTCCCTGAGCAGTCTGGAACAGTCCCCAGAACAAAGGAAAGGTCTGGCTTTTATAGCCTTTCAGGGGTGACAGGAAATTTTACATCACATGATTTAGTTTCACATACTGCACATGGCAGGGAGCATGGAGGAATCAGGTACCACAAATTGAGAGCTGCCTGTCAAGTCACAACACAAACTGCTTCCCAACTCTCTCTGTCTCAGAGAGACCGGTGGAGAGGCATAGCCTGGTTCAAGCCTATGTTCTAAGAGTTATGTCTGCTAGCTCACATTTGTTAAAGGATGGCTTTAATGGCTCTGAACTTAGATGCTTTTGCCTCTTGTCAGATATGTGACAGAGTGTGAATTTTAATTTGTTTCTCACTTCTGGGAAGAACCCTAGTACAGGGGCTGATACACAGCTGGGCAGATGCACTGCTTTTCCATACTGTCCTTCAGTACCTCAGGAGCTATGGTGACTTGGAATGACAAGAGTGAAGAGGCTCTGAAGTCCTCATGTCACCCCTACAACCATAACATCACTATGGGAAGAAAGGAGACTCTCAGGGTAAGCAGAGAGCCCTGGTGCCATGTTCCCATGTTCCCTTTAGTGCCACATGAATCTGTATGTGTGTGGTGATACAGGGATCTCTATGTGTGTGGTGACATAGAACCAGGCTAGGTCCTTGCCATTCTCCTCAACCAGCAGTATGAAAAGTTCCAAGCCTGGTGGCACTGACATGGACAGGAAGTTCTATACTCTCCCTGCTGGTACAAAATATCTGGCAAAAACACATCAGAAAGGCAGGGTTATTTCATCTCGTGGGTCGAGGGAACAGTCCAGCATTTTGCAGAGATGTGGTGGCAGGAGTGTGAAGACACTGCTTGTGTTGCGTCTGCAATCAGGAAGCAGAGAGAGGGGCGGATGCCGGTGCTCTGGTGGCTTGTTTCTTTTATTCAGTCGACACCCAGACTGTGAAATGGCCACATTTAGACAGTGTCTTCTCGTCTCACTTAAGCTAATGTAGAAGCTCCTCTCCGAGACATGCAAAAGAGGTTCCCTCCCTCCCCAGTGCTTGCAAACCACATGCTGGCACATAACAGAGCACGCACTCACCATGGTCGAGTTAGCTTTAGTTCAGAGATGCAGGAAGAGTGTAGCACAAATAAATGCATACATAGATAAATAAATAAATGTAATAAATTGTATAAATGGACTTAAAGACAAAAACATGATCCTCTCAATAAATACAAAAAACGTCTTGGACAAAATCAAATTCCTTCGTAATAGAGTAGGAAGAGGAGGAAACATACTTCAACATAATAAAGGCTGCACATGGCAAATCCATCCCCAGTATCACATGAAGGAGAAAACTCAAAGCCATCTCTTGAAAATCAGGAATGAGGCAGGGTTTCACATGATCCCCACTTCTTTCTCAGTAAAGTTCTTGCAGCACTAGTGGGATCAATAAAGCAGAGAAGGAAATTAAAGGGATACAAGTAGGAAAAGAAGAAAGAAATCAAATTATCTCCATTCACAGACGATATGATGTTATACAATAGACATCTCAAAATTCCACCAAAAAACTTCTAGAAATTATCAATTAGATCATCAAAGTGACAAAACTGACTCACAAAAATCGATAGTCTTTCTGTACTCCAGTAACAAACACACCAAAAGATCATGCCCACAGTCCCGTTAACAATAGTCTCTATAAATATCTAAGAATAAACTTAATCAAAGAAGTGCAAGACTTTGCAATGGAAACTTAAAATTTCTGAAGAAAGAAATTGAGGAAGACTAGGAAAAAAAAACACCCTAGGCTCATAAATTAGTAGAATCAATATTGTGAAAATAAGCTTTCTACCAAAAGAAATTTACAGATTCAATGCAATCTCAATCAAAAATCCCCATTTCATTCTTTACAGACATGGAAACAAAATTCAAGAATTTACATGAAACCACTGTAGAGAGACTCTCTTGTGTAATGTGTGGAAGCATCACCTGTCTATGAAATTCTGTTGGCTTAATAGCTTAAGCAGGAAAGAGGGAGATGGAAGTTCAGGTACAGAGGGGGGTTTCCAGGAGAGAGCCAGGCAGGGAGAGGGATTTGCCCCAAACCCTGGAGGAGGTAGTTGCATAAACCAGGGAGAGGTAACTAGCCATGTGGCAGCACACAGAATAGGATAACTGGGTTAATTAAGTCACAAGCTAGTAGGAATGAGCCTAAGTATATGGCCTAAGCCTTTATTCATAATAATTCAGTCTCTGAGTCATTATTTTGTGAAGTTGGGTGTGGGTGGAAAAGCTTGCCGCTATAAACCACAAAAGATCCCAGATAGCCAAAGCAGTCCTGAAGAAAGTGTGGCATAAGGAATACTGTTGCACATCTTAAGATATATTTCAGAGGTACAGTAATTAAAAAATTAAATAAAAAAAAAAACCAGAACAAAACAAAACAACAATAACAACAAGACCAACCAAAAAAACCAAACAACAAGAAATCTAAAACACATGTGGTTTTATACTGGCCCCAAATCAGACATGTACACCAGTGGAACAAAATAGAAGGCCCAACCAGAAGTGCATTTAACTACAGCCATGGTGATTCTAAAGTCAACTAAATTGACAATCAAGATTCACTCTCACAGAGGAAGGAAGGTTTATGAAGAACTGAGAGTGGAGGAGGTTCTGCAGGTAAGTAAGTGGCTGCTGAGGTTTGACCATCCTGCCAATCAAAGGCTGACCAGCTTCCTTCTCTCTGAGTACACCACTTGCAGGATGACCTTACACACATTGGAAGGCCAGTGGAGAAACAGAGGCTCTTCTCAGCCCATGTATCTCCATAGCTCCATAATTGCATCACAAAATCCATTTTCTTTAAGCACATTGAGTTCCTAGTCGGCCATCATTGGAAAGAGAGGCCCATTGGTCTTGCAAACTTTATATGCCTCAGTACAGGGCAACGCCAGGGCCAAGAAGTGGGAGTGGGGGGGGGTAGGGAAGTGCGGGGAGGGGAGGGTATGGGGGACTTTTGGGATAGCATTGGAAATGTAAATGAAGAAAATACCTAACTAAAAAAAAAAAACACTTAAAAAAAAGAGTTTTAAGAAAGCAAAAATAGACCCTGGCGTGGTGGCACACGCCTTTAGTCCCAGCACCTGGGAGGCAGAGGCAGGCGGATTTCTGAGTTCGAGGCCAGCCTGGTCTACAAAGTGAGTTCCAGGGCAGAGCCAGGACTATTCAGAGAAACCCTGTCTTGAAAAACAAAATAAAAAAAAATAATAAAATAAAATTAAAAAAAGAAAGCAAAAATAAGATGTGTCAATGAGGACTAAGCAAGTCTCTATATGTTCACGCCAGAAGGCATAGCCGTGGCCTTTTGGATACTTGTGTCTAATCATGATACAAACCAGCAGGATAGCTATCAGGGTGGGCTAAAGAACTGAGGGCCAAACTGGATGATGAAACAAATTCCCTGTCTGGGCAGAGAGAAGCTGCCCAGAGGGTCCCCACTAGCATCTCATAGGATGTAGCCTGAGGGCTCATACCTGCCACAGAGCATCCAAGTGACTGTATATACTTGTAGTGGTACCCTGAAGAAGAAATTGAGCAGAATTCATGAGTAATGGTCATAGGTACATTCACCAGCCTTACAGTTGCTTCCAGGAGATGCACTGTGGAGGATGAGGCCAAAACACATTTCTAGAGAGTCCTTCTGCCTCTGTTCAGCTACATCAAGACTTTGAGATAGGCTGAGTCTTTTAGTTAGGGTTTCAAATGCTGAGAAGAGACACCATGATCAACGCAACTCTTCTAAGGGACATTTAACTGGAGCTAGCTTACAGGTTCATAGATTCAGTACATTATCATCATGGCAGGAAGCATGGCCATGTCCAGGCAGAAACAGTGCTAAAGAAGAAGCCAAGAGTTCTACATCTTCATCTGACTGCAGCCAGGAGAAACTGTCTCAGGGGCAGCTAGGAGATGAGTCTCAAAGCCCATCCCCACAGTTACTTCCTCCAACAAGGCCACACCTTCTAATAGTGCCACTCCCTGGCCAAACATTTTCAAACCACACACTGAGCTATACCACCAAGATCTCATGTACTCCACTCTGCCTGCCTAATGTGGCGTTTAGAACAGAGTTAGTAGACATGGTGGTTAATCTTGACTGTTAACTTGATGAGACCTGGAGTTATCCAAGAGGTGCACTCCAGCATGCACATGCACTTTACTTGTGCATTGAGAAACCACCAGGTTCTCAGCCTTTCCAGTCTGAGATAGTCATTGTTGGGCTACTCTGCCCATATCATGTAGACAATCTAACAACTCTTATTTTGATACTTATTCATTGTATTGCTTCTGTTTTTCTGGAGAACACTGACTCTCCCTTCTTCCCATCATGTCAAGCCACAACAAATCCAATTTCTTCCTTCCTTCCTTCCTTCCTTCCTTCCTTCCTTCCTTCCTTCCTTCCTTCCTTCCTTCCTTCCTTCCTTCCTCCCTCCCTCCCTCTCTTCTCCCCTTCTCTTTCTTTTTTTCAAAAGCATACAGTTGAGAATTCAATGAAACTCAGAACTCAGCCTCAGGTCTTCAGCACCCTGCAGATATATATACTGTCTGGAAACTAGTTTTTCTTTTCTTTCTTTCTTTCTTTCTTTCTTTCTTTCTTTCTTTCTTTCTTTCTTTCTTTCTTTTTCCTCCTCCTCCTCCTACCCCCTCCCCTCCTCCTCCTCCTCCTCCTCCCCCATCCTCCTCCCCCTCCCCTCCTCCTCCCCTCCCCCCTCCTCCTCCCCCTCCTCCTCCTCCTCCTCCTCCTTCTCTTCCTCCTCCTCCTCCTCCTCCTTCTTCTTCCTAAATCAGTGCAATGATCTGCTAACACCACGGAAGACGTTTTAATATATCTGAAGTGTCCCAACTTTACTCATTTCATGAAGACCAGGAGACTGAGTTTGTCATCATAAAAGATCTAAACATGAGGTCTAAACAGAAGTTTCAGTGATCCTAGAAGTGAATAACACTAGAAGATTCTGGATAGATAATCCACTGAGTCAAGTTGCTAGCCCTCCCTCTGGCATTCATTGACTTTGCCTCTGAGTATGGACCCTGGACCTATAAATGAGGCTGCCAAAACCTTAAAGTCAGAGTTCTCTTCAAGGCAGTTATTGCCTTTCAAAGAAGATGAATAACTTCAAAATACCGTTTGCATGTGAATCAACCTGGAAAGTGCCTTCCCCTACTTTGCCTTGTTGTGTTTGCACACAACCATTCCAGGGAGTAAATTTTTAACATCTGTTCAAGGGTGATAAGAAGAATGCCTATTCCCTGACTCCTTTGCATAAAGACTGACAGGAGAGTCAAGCATTGACATGGAGATCAGACACACAGCAAATGGGCTTCATCTTTGGCTCATTTACACGTCAATGCCAAGCCCTGGCTGCTTCCTGACTTTGTCTTGTCTCAGCTCCCAGAGCAAACACAAGGAGCTCTGTGGGTCTTACACATATGCACCTGTAGATATGTCTTGACAGATGACAACAGGAGCATGGCAGAGCTCTGTGGCTCTGTTCTGACAGGATGGGGGCACTTTACTCAGCAGTGACTATTGATTGTCCGCTGTCCAGTAACAATGTGAACTGACTAACAAAATCCTCCCTTCATTGGACCTTGGTGGCAGATCTTATGTTTTACTTTCCCATTCATCAGCTTCTCAGGCCAAAATCTCTCTCTCTCTCTCTCTCTCTCTCTCTCTCTCATGTGTGCACATGTGTTTGTGTGTGTGTGTGTGTGTGTGTGTGTGTAGTGTGTATGAGAAGGTGGAAGGGGAGAAGAAGAAAGAGAGGAAGAGAGACTATGAGATGAGAGGGATGAAAGTGGGTTGGCCTAAGAGCAACCACTTCATCTCCTTCATCTCCGGCGGCATCTTTGTACCAAATCCCCATCTCCCTGAGGAATCTGGACAAGTCTGCCGAACAAAGCAAAGGCCTAACTTTCAGAAGTGATGGGGAATTTTACATCATATAACTTAGTTTCACATACTGCACATGGCAGGGAGCATGGAGGAATCAGGTACCACAAATTGAGAGCTGTCAAGTCACAGAAGAACTCAGTCTCAGAGACCTATGGAGAGGCATAGCCTGTTCAAGCCTGTGTTCTAAGAGTTACGTCTGCTATCTCAGTATTTGTTAAAGGCTAGTTTCTATGGCTCTGAACTTGAATGCCTTTGTCCCTTGGCAGGTACTTGGCAGAATATGAATTTTAATTTGTTTCTCACTTCTGGGAGGGACCATAGCACAGGGGCTGATACAGCCTACTCACGGAGGCTGTTTCACAGCTGAGCATACATGCTGCCTTTTCATGCTATCCTTCCCTAACCCAGGAGCTATGCTGACTTACAATGTCAACATTGAAGAGACTCTGAACTGCTCACATCATCCTGTATGCATGCACAGGGTCAGAGGTGGACCATGGATATTGATCTTGTACCTAGTCTTGTTGGGTGATAGGGCTCAGGTCTTGAGGAATTGAGTCAGGGTGTATTAGGCTATAGTCCCCTTGTCATAAAGAATTGCATGGACTCAGCCTGACTGGTCCACTCTACTTACAGAAACAATAAACAATATGTATAGGTACTGAGAACAACCTACCCTGCTCCTAGTCACACCACAAAAGAATAGATGAAACTTCCTAGTAGCTGCCTATGTGCATGACCCCAGCCCCTCTGAACGCACTCACACTTCATCTCACAGAATGATTGGGGCCTCCTTGTTCTTCCAATACAGCGATATTACTTTCTCCCTCAAGGGAAAAAATATACTCATTTAATATACCTCCCTTTTCTCTTACCCGCCTCCTCACCCCTCACCCTTACCCTCTTCCTCGTCATTGTTGTTGTTGTCATTGTATTCGTCATCATTGTCATCCTCCTCCTCTTCCTTTTCCTTCTTTCTATTGATTCTAATTTGTATAGCCCATATCCCCATATACTCATGGTTTGTGGCCATCTTCTGGAGTACTGTTGACCTACCAGGAGCCACAACCTTAAAAAAAAATACATACTCTCTCTCCCCAAAGTTATCAACTGTCAATTGCTTTGCAGTTAAGGGTATAGGCTTTCAAAACCCTCTGTCTCTATGCTAGAATGTTGAATAGCTCGATCTTAATTGAATATATATATTTAAATGTATGACATATGCAATTTGTGTTGGATTTATCAAGGCCTATTCCCATCTGAAATTGAGGAGAGTCTGAACAGGGGGCTTTGAGAGAGAAGTGCTCAGCAAGAAAGGGAGAATTAAAATCCTACTTGCCCCATTTCCTTCTTGGTTGTGTTTCTCACTCTTGCCCACTCTTGGCCCTTTCCTCTCTATCTCACTGAAGTGTGAGAAACCACTGCAGTCCTAGCCCCATCATTTGCTTCCCATGCATTCATGGGATGAGAAGGTGCCTTGCAGTGGCTTAGAGACCATTGCACCTGACCACACTCAGTCCATTTTAGGTTCCCATGCAGCTCATAGGTGGCTCCAAAAGCCATGTTTGTTACCATGTCAGCCCTATTCTGCCACAACAAACTTTAAAGGTCTCCATAGCCAGATGGCTATCCTTGTCCCTTCTTTATATCTCATTTGTTGTGTTTTAATCTCAACTGGCATTTGCTGACTTAACAAATGATTTTTTGTGTAGGTTTTACTTTAAGTGAATTATCTCTTATCCCATGTAAGTGAACGCAAGTCTTGCCTGTGTTGTTCACTGTTGAACCAGGAAACCCGGAGGAGGAACAGCAGGCCTCACTGACAAGGTGGTGGGTGTTTGCTTCAGCATAAACGTCTGTAAACAGTGAGTGAGGCCAAGCAGCCGTGGAGGCAACTTCTGCATGAGGGCCAGGCTGAAGCCTGCCTGAGAGCCTAGAGATTGATGATATGATGACAGTCACTTGGGAACTGCTACTTGGAGGACACATTTGCTTGGGACCAATGGGACACAGGTAGAGGGTATAAGCAGCACTCTCCAAGGATTGATAAATGAGCTTGCTGCTGCATTCTCACCTGCTCCCAGAGTCTGAACCATCGATTCCATGCCTTCTTACCAACTGGCCCCAAAGGGGACACCAGGCAGGATGGAGGACTCAAGCAAAGGGAACCCTACGTGGACCAGGCTACTTTCCACATATGTGGGAGAATGAATGAATAAAAAGAGAGGGGTGAGGTCTTGATTTTGATGCTACCCAAAGCCTATGAGATTTATAGCATGTGTACAATTCTTCCACATCACACCAGTCAAGTGTGTACATGTATTGCTTGGAAACATACCCCATATAAATACATTCGCACAACAGATATCTCTACACACTCATATACATGTCCTACATAACCACATTAACAGACAAGCTGTACATTTTCCATACACATACGTACACATATAGTGTGCACCCTATAGTTCTGTATAATCACAAACATGAAGAACTCCAGCACCCAAACTGGAACATGTCATGCAAACCATATACAGACATCTCAGGATAGGTCCCCTAAATAACTGTGAAGATGCATGTACATGAAAATGCCACCTACCTATATACTCACCCTATACATATCCACCCTACTTAACTATACACATGCACATCCTAATATCTCTATAGACACACCTCATATCCTGATATGTATGAACTAAATCAACACATACAACATAAACCAACAACATCCTATGTATACACCCATCACACACCTCATATATATTGTTGATAGGATATATATACACACACACACACACACACACACACATTTAACAACACTATATGTACACATACCTTACATATACTTTGTCACTACATATATGAGTTCCATGAAACTATGCACACATGCACATATCCCAATACCTCTACACTCATATTCTATACAGCTGCTGATGCACATATTACATCAATACCCACATATGAACAGCACAATACCTCACATACACAAGGACTGCATGTAGCCACAAACACAAACATGCACACATACACATGCATACACTGTAACCATGCCTTCTTCCTTCTCAAAATGCATACTATGAACCATGTGCATGTCCCCCATAAGCTCTCACCAACCATATATACAGATGCACAGCCTGATAAACCCCATGCACACCTGCCACAATGCCACATAACTGCAAACACAGCTGTCACCTCATCACGTCACCAAGAAGAGAAGCCATATCTTTACAGTTTGCACAGTTTCCTTTCACATTTCTGGTGGCACATGCCCCACTTTCAGATCGTGGAGCCTGAGTGTTGCAGAAGGCTGTCGACAGTTGAGAGGAGGCTTAGAGAGGAATTCTTGATGACGGGCCAAAGAGATGGATTTGTGAGCCAAATTACACATGCGAAATCTACCCAGCTCACCTAGAACACTGTGATGCCCGAGCAGGGGACACCCTGAAGAATCTTGAAAACAAATGGAGAAGAGGTATCTTGTTAGCTGTGTGTGTGGATTAGTAGTTGGATGACAGAGGTTGAGTGGAACCTTGGGGACTATTGGCTCAGGGCACGCCAGGAAGGAACTCAGAAGTTCTTTATTGTTGGATGGGAAACACGACCAACGGAATGCTTCCAGCATTTCTCCTTTCCCAGATAGAATCCACATTCTGAAAATCTTCGAAAGAGAGGCAGAACACCCTGGAAAATGTCATCACTTTTTATGTTCACACTAATTCCTTATCACTTGTGTGGCTCAAATTCAAGTTTGCATGAGTTTCAGATTTGGCAAAGAAGGTTACAAGTTCAGATTAAATGCAGTTCTTCAGAGAACAAATTATAAGCACTTTATTATAAGCATTCTGTACCTTTCAGGGCTGCCAGAGACTGCCCACACCCCTTGGCTCCAGGGACAGTCTTCATTTTCAAAGCCAGTCATATTTTCTCTAGCTGCTCTCTTTCATGATGAAGGAACAGATGGTCACAAGGGGTTCATCTCCCTCATCCACAGTATCCTCTGTGACTCTACTTCTTCTATTATGTGACTTGATACAGACTCATAGATTGGCTTGTGGACAACTTTGAGAGGCCTGGTTCTGCAGATGCATGTGGCAAGAAGCTATGGGAGTCGGAGAGACAGAGACAGAACTGGGCTTGCGTGAGCTTCTTCTTCTGGATTCTAGGACTCTCCTCTTTTAGCACCAATGTCCCGCTCACACCCCAACTGACTCTATATTGCTGTCATTTGCTCAGGGCTCAGCATAGCTCATTCCCACTTTATCTCACCCATTCACAGTTCATGAAACTAAAACAAACACAGACTACAAAAGACAAATGATGAGGGTGCTCTCTCTCAGCAGCCAGGAGCCCAACAGGAAAGAAAGACAAGTTCAAAGTCTGTGTGTGGGCTCCAAGTTTCTGTCTGAGAAACAGCCGAGCCACTACCATCCAGGGTAAGCAGGGAGGGGGAATATTTGCATTCCTTAGGCAACAGTGCCTGTGACATAAGCTGCTTGCTAGCACAGCTGCTTTCTGGGAAGGGCACATGGAGCCCAAGAGGTTTTTCTGAGAAGGAACTGAGAAGACAAAACCCTTACACAAAGCTCAGCAGCCAAGTACAGACACAACCAAAGCTTCTCTGGGATGGAGCAGAGTTGGCAGAAACAGAGGATCAGAAAGGAAGCATCCAGCCCGCATCCTGAATTTAGGAAGTGAATTCATTTGCTGACATTAAATAGCCATAAGTGATGAGGTTGGAAAGGGACATAGGCTTAAGTCTACAGCCTGTTTGCCATCATTTGTATCTGGAATATCCCCTAAAGGACCACATGCTGACAGCTGGGTCTCTAGCCTCTGCCAAATTTGATGGTGGGACTTTTAGGAAATAGTGCTTCAGCAAAGGAAGTTGTGTCAAAAACATTCTATCTCCAGGTGTGGTGGCGCACGCCTTTAATCCCAGCACTTGGGAGGCAGAGGCAGGTGGATTTCTGAGTTCGAGGCCAGCCTGGTCTACAAAGTGAGTTCCAGGACAGCCAGGGCTACACAGAGAAACCCTTTCTCGAAAAAAACCAAAAACCAAACCAAACCAAACCAAACCAAACAAACAAACAAACAAAACCATTCTATCGAGGCTCAGGAAGTAAGAAAAAGGTACAAGCCTCAGGAAGTTCCTGGAACCTCTAAGGTTCACAGGCCTCTCCCAAATGCAGTGCTTGTAGATGCGATAATGCATGCTTGGGAGAGGAGAGTGTGCAAGGGACTGAGAGGAATGAGAGTTATGCAGGAGGTTCCAGCAGTGCAGATTTTGTGAGTTGGCACCCTGCTGCAGTGAGCTTTCTAGAGTTGTGGAGCAGCCCATGCTTACCCTGATGAGGAAGTCTCCCCTCACATACCCATGAGTAGCACCAGTAAACTCACTGGCTTACTAAACTGGAGGGGATGGAATTGTTTCTTTGGCTCATCCTTGGTGCCTTAGTAGGTGGATTTGTCTAGGGAAAGTGACACAATGGGGACAATGGTGTTTGTGCTGGCCTGTTTTATGTCAGGTTGACACAAGCTAGAATCATTCGAGAGGAATCTTCCATAAGATTCAGCTGTAAGGCATTTCTTTTTTAAATTAATGATTGACGTGAGAGGAACCTAGACTGGTGGTCCTGGGTGCTATGAGAAAGAAGACTGAGCAAGCCACAGGGAGCAAGCCAGTGAGCAGCATTCTTCCATGGCCTCTGCATCAACTCCTGTCTCCAGGTTCCTGCCCTGTTTGAGTTCCTGTCTTCAATGATGTACTACAATGTGAACGTGTAAGCCAAATAAACCATTTCCTCCGTAAGTTGTTTCTGGCCATGATGTTTCATCACTGTTCTAACAATCCTAACTAAGAGACTATTGAAGGCTGTATCGGGAATTCAGCTGCTTTCCTCCTCTGGTTTTCAGCAGCCATGATGTGAATAGATTTCCCCCACCCTGTACCTAAAGCTTCTAGAATCACATTCCACATGCTGAAAGACAGGCAGAAAATACTGAAAGTTCTAGAGGAGAAATGAGTCCTGGAGTTTGTGTGGGGGCCCACAGGCTAAATGCCAGTTTAAGTGATTATACCAGGGCAGAGTGGGGCCAGGAGAGCTGGAGTGGGTCCTAAAACAGACAGTCGTTCTCCCAAAAGAGGTCCCAGTAGTGTGGCTGACTCTCCCGAGACAGGGAGTGAGAGCAGCCACGGGTGTCCATAAGCAGATTTAAACTTCTCAGCCAAGCCCATTGGCCACACTCAGCATTAATGTGATTTTATCCTGATGACAATCTGAAGATGGGTTTTGACTGAAAATCTGGAATGATCTGCTTGTATGTTTATAGGCAAATATCGCTTTTTACCCCTAGACACCCTTCTCTACTGTGTGTGTCTGTGTGTGTGTGTATGTGTGTGTATGTGTGTGCATGTGTGTGTGCGCGTGCGCGTGCGTGTGTGTGTGTGTGTGTGTGTGTGTGTGTGTGTGGTTATGCATATGGGCACATTTATGTGCTTGCCCATGTTAGACTTATGTAGGTAATGTTGTGATATCCTCCTCAATTGCTTTTCTTTAGTGTTTTGAAACAAGATATCTCACAGAATCTTGCCATTTTGCCTAGACTGGCTGGTCACTGAGCCCTCTGCTTCTGTTCGATATGCTGGGGTCCAGGGAAGGTGGCCTACTTCTAGCCTTTTATGTGAACACCAGACATCTGAACTCAAGTCCTCATGCGAGCATAGCAGAAAATTCACCCACAGAGCCACTGTCCCTGCTGCTCAACTCCAGAAACATCTTGGTAAAATCAAGACTTGATTTTTATAGACCTTATACTTCTGTGGATGACAAACAAACAAACAAACAAACAAACAAACAAACAAACTATGTCTAGCAACCACGTCTGGCTTTGAAGCTCTGAGGAGGTAGTTTCTTCTCTCAGCTCCTTCATGAGCAGACATACCCAGTGAAAGGCAGCCCTGCTCCTGTGGGGACAGCCATCTCTCAGCATTTTTTTTTAAATTGAGACCGTTTGTTTAGATTGAAGATGTTTTTAATGATCCGTGTTTGGCAGGAATATTAAGTGGGTCCACCCAGCTTATTCTCTACCTTTCAGTTCTACATATGTGCTCTGTAAGCATTGAATAAAGCAGTGAGGGTCTTTCCTGGAAGAATCAATAGAACAGTGCCTAAAATAGCAGCAAGAATCACAGAAATGCCTTTGTTCAGCCACTGAGGACAGGTGACGTTTCTTATATAGAGAGAATATTCCTCAAAGCAGATTTCATTAATTTTAGGCAGCAAATGTGTTTCTTAGAGGGAAAAAAAAACATGATAGCACCCATGCAATCTAATACCACAAACATGTAGGTCATTTGTAAAACCATATATCTACTTAGTGTAAGGAGCAGGGTGAGCCTGCACGGCATGATCGCTCTGTAAGTTATAGAGGGCACATGAGCTCGCATGCAGGGGCATTGCCTGAGATAAGATGCATGGTGGCTGTTTCCTCTCATAAGAAACAAATTCAATACATTTTGAAATTTCAACAGAGGGGGAAAAGGGAAAACAAAGATGGCTCATATTTCAAGGTGAAAGCCCTCTGGTGACTGGAGAGGTTTCCATTTTTACTGCAATTATGGTTCCTGCTCTTTTTATTTTTGCAAATTTTTCCTATCTTGAGATGGTACAGGGTATATTTATAGCTGGGTTTCATTTAGCCGTGCTCATTTGTACTGACCGGTGACAGATTTATAGGATCCTAGATTCCTGGTGTCACTATTGTATTATTTATATTTCTATAAATTAAAGCTATTATTATCAACGATGGCCTCTGACAATAGGATGCAGAGGTTGGAAATAGCGTTTAATATTTTCTCAGCCCTGATGAATCCTCTATGGATTACATCCTGATGTAGACTAAGAAATCATTGTCTTTGCTGGGGGGAGTGGGAGGGTTACAGTAATAATAATAATAAGTCACTAATGAAAGACAAAAATTCCAGGACTATTTGTAGGCACTGGGTTTTTAATCTTCCTAATGATAGTCCTGACAATAAATAGATGAGGGAGCTAATAGGAGGCTGAGAACACCAACAGACTGCTCTTCCCCCTCCCTCCATCCTCGATTAGCCTCCAGGACAGATTCGCATCATGACTTTTAAATCTCCCTTTTATCTCCATGTTGGACTAGGATGTCTCTACTGAGCGATTGATTTTTAAGCAAGGCCTTTATGACAGATGAGGTACGGGAGAGCCTTTATCTCCTTGAACCAAATAAAACAATCACACTTAATTGGTAACTTCAGCACCTAACAGTTTATTTGTGACTCTAGGATGCTGCAAATTAATAATCAGGTTTGGAGGACAAATGCAGAGAGGATGGAAGGGAGATGGTTGTCTGAGACTGCATTTAAAAAACTCTCAGCAGATACAATCCAGTGTAAGATCCGGGCAGCCGAGGGCTTAAACACAGCTTGCTTATTGCCGGGCTGTGTAACCTCAATCAAGCTGTAAAGCTGTAGTGAGCTTCAGATTTTCTGTCAGTAAAATTGAGACACTTTAGTCGCAGAATGTGAGGATCTTAAGCGCATTAAATTAAGCTAATGAGGAGTAAAGCAAGGTGACTGAAATACATAAACATGCCTGTTGTCCCCAGAGCTCACTGCAGCACCAAGGGCCCTGATGCTGGGAGGCTAAGCAATTTGTCACCGAAGTACTGGGGATGTGTCACCAGAAGATTCATTCTGAGTTTGCTCTGGACCACTCACTAGCCAACACAGGAGTCTCCATCCTATCTCCCTGGGACTCTTCTCTTTGCAAGTTATGCCAAGGCAGCGATAGTTTATGAAGTTAATAACATTATCTTCTATGAAAGCTGAAATGAATAGTAATTCATCTCTAAAAGGAACCTGTGGTCACAAGATTTGCAGGAAAATAGATAGACTTCCAGTGCCTAATGTTAAGTTAGGTCGCATAATCTCAGAAAGAAAGAGGCCATGTGTTCTCCAGGGTACACAGATCCTAGCCTATAGTATATGTATGTATGCAAACAAATACGCGTGTGGGTGCAGTATAATGTCTACAAAGGAGATGAGGAAAGGGAACACTAGGCAGAGAGGAAGGATGGGAGGTAATAGTTGTGTGAGTGATCAGAAAGATAGAAAGCTAGTTGATTTTCTCATTTTAAAATTATTATGCCCTCCCTTCTATCCATCCTTCCTTCTGACAGAATCAGATGCTATCAATGGATTTCAGGTGTAAGATAGAGCCAACATTTGGCTCCCCAAGCCTCAGTTTCTCTGTGTCCAGTAGGAACTATGATTTGTGTTAATGTTATCTGAAGTCACCTACACATTGCCAGGTTAGGAAGGGCCTGTTCTCCCTGGGTTCCCTGGCCTGTACCTCTAGCTAGCTTGACAACTTATGGAATACCAAAAAAGGAAACCTGAACACACTATGATGGTAGCCACCAAGAGGGGCAGGAGGCCAGTGCCACAAGGGTATCATTCGTCAATGTGTATCTGATCTCTGCCCATCATCCATCCAGTCCCAGACCCTACCATCTGGGGTACATAGAGAGAGGGATGTAAAGAGTTTAGAGTCTCTGAAGGGAACAAGAGAGCAAATGGAAAGTGGGATAGTCATATATGGTATATATATATATATATATATGAGGGGTAGAGCTGTCTGTGAATCTGAAAACACATCATTCTCACACAGTACTGGAAAATATGGAGAGATGACCTGATGACCTGAGACATCAGTGTCTCCCACAGTGGCTCTTCTGTCAAGTTGTAGGAATTTACTGATAACTAACCTGCCCTAAGCACAGAGGAAGGCTTTTCATTCAACTACGTACGGTTTGAAAGATGTCTTCCTAGGGTTATTGCTTCTCTATTTTTTAAAAATTAGATCTAAGACCTCCCTTCCCAGCATGCTGTGGGTCACGTTCCACTGGAATGTAGCCCTTTAGAGAGTAAGCTGATCCCTATTCTAAGGAGGAATGAAGTATCCACCCATTGGTCTTCCCTCTTCTTGATTTTCTTGTGTTTTGCAAATTGTATCTTGGGTGTTCTATGTTTCTGGGCTAATATCCACATGAAAGGAGTTACAGAGACAGAGTTTGAAGCTAAGATGAAAGGATGGACTATCCAGAGACTACCCCACCTGGGGATCCATCCCATAATCAGCCACCAAACCCAGACACTATTGCATATGCCAGAAAGATTTTGCTGAAGGGACCCTGTTGTAGCTGTCTTGTATGAGTCTATGGCAGTGCCTGGCAAATACGAAAGTGGATGCTCACAGTCATCTATAAGATGGAACACAGGGCCCTCAATGGAGAAGCTAGAGAGAGCACCCAAGGAGCTGAAGGGGTCTGCAATCCTATAGGTGGAACAACAATATGAACTAACCAGTACCCCCAGAGCTCGTATCTCTAGCTGCATATGTAGCAGAAGATGGCCTAATAGGCCATCACTGGGAAGAGAGGCCCCTTGGTATTGCAAACTTTATATGCCCCAGAAAAGGGGAATGCCAGGGCCAAGATACAGGAGTGGGTGGGTAGGGGAGCAGGGCAGAGGGAGGGTATAGAGAACTTTCGGGATAACATTTGAAATGTATATAGAGAAAATATCTAATAAAAAATAAATAAATAAAAAAGAGAGTAAGCTGGTATTTAAACAGTAAACTCAGTAAAGATGTATGTAAAGGAGTATAGAACATGTACTTGAGAACATGTCAAATCACACACATACATGCATATGAATGGATATTCATACACACATATGCACACATACATACCTATGTATATACCATTCCTGTTTGATTCAGGACCCTAGTTTTTGCAGCTCCAGCCCTGACTGGACCTCGAACCTCTATTCCTGTCTGTACTTTGTTTTCTTTTCATTCTCTGTGTTGTGTGCCTTGCTTTTCTCCCCGAGATGCAGCACAGCTGGGATTAGACCTCATGACTTTTGCTTGTCAGGTAAATGAGTTACATCCCCAGCCTGTTGTATATTTTTGCATGAGGATTTGTTTGCAAGACCTGGGGTGGAATCTGCCTCATAAAAGCATGCAGGACTTTGTGGATACTCGAGGGTTAAGTGGGATTGCAAAAGCATCTAGTTAGTGTAGCCCTGGGGCAAACCATCTGGCTTGTACCTATCTTGGTTAAATGTATGATTTTGCAAAAATTATGCATAGTAGGTCACTGCGGAAAAAGCCCTGCGATCCAGCATATGGTGGGAGGGTAATGTTAGGGAGCATATTGCATCACAACCTCACCCCACATTTTACAATCTTCACGACTCAGTATTTTGAGGGCCCACTCTAGTACTGACCAGATTGCTCTTCTCTACAATAAGTTTGGGTTTCTTAGGGATTTTTGCAGAGACCAGAGAGGAGTTCTCCCTGTCCCCTTCTTCTCACTGATGTCTCCATGTCATCTGTCTGATTCAGGATGCTAATGTCTGCGTCTTCTACCCACACTGGACTTGGGACCTTTATTTTTGTCTGTGTTGTAGCCTTTCCTTCAGCCTGTGTGCTGCGAAAACAAAACACAGATATTGGTACTCTATAAAGAGCAGATCTCTCCCTTACAGTTCTGGAAAACATAGTTCAAATTTAGACTTATTCATGGTCTAGGAAAGGTTCCATTTCTCTGTTTCTAAGCTACATCTTGAGCACTGTACCCTCTCATGGCATAAGTCAGAAAGGCACACACACACACAAAAAAGCTTGACGCTACACAAAATGTCTATTAATTAGGAGCTTGGTTTACAGTGAGGGATGAGTCCTCACATGACAGAATGCTACTGCACCACACAACATGTGTCCATGTGAATTTCAGAGGAGACTTTGGGATGAGATCATGAAGTTGGACAATTAAATTCTGGCTTCCTTTATTCTTTTACTAATTAACACCTTGTAGTTCCTCAGGATCCCTATTCTCCTAACCCCTGCTCTTCATCCTACACCCTAGAACAGGATGGACCCTGGAGACTTCACACAGGGAACCACTGAAAAGGGAATCTAATCTCTTCCTGCATCCTTCAATAAAAGCAGCTGTGCTGTTGTCTAAGTGGGCTTTATAAGTGGAGTCCTCTGAGCCTTCAGGGTTCTCTGCTCCTAGAAGCTGACAATGTAGGAGAATAGGAAACCACAGATTTGTCCTTACCTGTTCATCTGTCTTGATTTTTCACAAATAATTATGCTACCATTTTCCATATCTAGGTTATATAGATATCACTAATGAAGGAAGAGAAACTGATGATATTTACAAAGTGAATCCTGTGCACAGTTACATCAGCACTGAGTTTTTAGACATATTTTATATCATTTATTTTATTTTAAAAACAGTAGTCTTCCGAGTGAACCATCAAATAAAATATAGCAGGAAGTTTCTTTTTAGGGGGAATATTCTAGACTGACTCTGGGAGAGTCTTAGAATTACAATTCACTGACCTCATCCAGAGAGTTCTATTCTGGAGCACACAGCCCCCTAGGAGAACTTTCTAGTTGCCTCTAAGATGCCCAAGAGTTACACTGTATGAATCCAGAAAGCTCAAAGTCAAGTGAATTAATATCACAGTGGATACAGGGTTTGGGCATTGCCCCCTGACCTATATATAAGATGCCACTAACACAAGAATGTGTGCTCTACCACCGGACCCCCAGCCTCGAGGGCTAGAGCAATCTGCGACCAACTTCTCCACTTCATCTGGGAAGTGACAGCAGATTCAGTAAAAGTTCCCTGTTTTCCTGTGATTGAGGACAAGCAGAATCACACCATCATTAAAGAGTTGTGAGATAAACAAAAAACAAACAAACAAACAAACAAAATGAGCAAGTACAACGGTTCTCAGTCATGTTGTTCATGATCCCTTAGTGGAGTCCAAAGACCCTTTCACAGAGGTTACCTAAGACCACCAGAAAACACAGATATTTACATTGCGATTGATTCATAACAGTAGCAAAATTACAGTCGTGCAGTAGCAGTGAAATGATTTTCTGGCCCGGAAGTCACCACAGCATGAGGAACTGTATTAAAGGGTAGCCACATCAGGAAGGTTGAGAGTCACTGCTCTAGAAGGAAATTTTAGAAATCATCACATTGATTTGCAAACCTGTGCAGCATGGGTAAACTGAGGCTCACATAGCAACCTAATGAGGCCCTCGTACGTGCTAGCTCCTAAGCCACAAACCTCTACAGCCAGCTCTTAGCCTCCTTCCCATTTATATGGTCTGCTGATGCTTCCTAGATCTCTGGTCTTGCTTCATTAAGGAGGACAGAGGAGTCTGGCACGAAAACACTCTTTAACACGTGTTTTTCCTCCTTGTCTCATTGACTCAACATGCAGAGATCTCTGCCAGAAATGTCCAAATGCACCTTGGTTGAAGAAGGTTTTTATATTGATCTTAATTTAATTAGCTAGTTTGAACTATGGTCTGTGTCATGATTCCCATCTTGATCTAATTAGCTACTGGAATGGAAGCAGGGTGCTTGTGAAATCCTCACGGGTGGGGGAGTGCAGTGCTTCTCCTACTAGGATTTTCATGTTTGGGGAGAGATGTCTAAACACAGAAAACTGTCCACAGCTTAAACCATGTCTGCAAAAAGCAGCTCTTAAGTCTTTTAGAAGCATCTTTGGATGCACAGACAGAAACACCCAGAGCTCAAACCTCAGCTCAGTCATGCCTAGCTAAGTCCACAGGCAAGTGCCTTCATCTTCCTAAACCTGTTTTCCTTATCTGAAGGGTAGACAGCGGATTATATGGGGAGAGACAGCTGGCTGGGAGCCCCCTCCCCACACAGAGCCCTAGCTTAGTTCCTGGCACAGTGTGAGCAAACCTCTGATGGCTTTCTCTTTCTGAATTCTGTTGTAAGTGACTCAAAAAAAAACAGGCTCACTCCTCTGTACTGTTTCCCACTAAGACCTGGAGGATTTCCCTCCCTCTTTCCTCTCCCCACCTTTTCCTCCCTTCTCCCCTCTCCTGCTTTGTTTCTGGATTTCTTCCAGGATTCCTTGAAGTATACTTCCCAATCACCACAGGGTTCCACCTATGGTGACACTCTCAAGGAAGGCAGAAAGGGTTGTATACAAGTCTAAACCCAGGCAAAAACCAAGCTGGGAAATTTCCCAAAGCCTGGAATTGAGGAAAGAGCAGAAAGCACAATGCTAAGTAAGGCTGTGCAGAGGGAGCTGTCTGGGGGAGTGTGAGGAGGACTCCGTGGTTGGGTGAGGCAGGTCAAGGGTTTCCCAGCACCATCCCCAAGGCAAGATGTCCCTGTGGAGAGTTTGAGTGAGTTTTCTGGCCGGACAGCGATTCCTTATCAGTTATTATTCCCTGTGAGCATCTGGCCCCAAGTCATTTTCTTTCTGTGTCTGCTGACTGCTGCTGTCACAGCCCTACAGCCAAGATTTAATTACCTAGTGTTCTCCCCTTTGAGATTCCCATCAGCTTCCCAGCTGGCCACCTCCGTGAGAAATAGCACCCTCTCTTTCTCTTTCTTCCCCCCTTTCCCACCTCTACTGCCTCATTATTAGGTCCTGAAAGTAGCAAGTGAATGGGCATTTGTTTTCTAGCTTTAAAGCTTACTTTGGAGTTGTTGCTGGCTTTTCCATAGAAGTCTGAAGGTTTCCTGTATGTGAAAAGCAAAGGTGCACAGTTGCAGAAATGCTTTTCTGAACTTGACGCATTCCTTTATAGGAGCCCTTGGCTTTGAACTGGCCAGAGAAACATCCACACAGAGTGAATGGGCTCATCTGCTTCTGGGCATAGGAACATAAATGAATGGATTGTGAGGGAAGAGAGGGTTTATAGCTCACGATTCTATAAGATAGTACAAATAGCTTGCTTATCTGTCCCCATCCTTGCATACAGATAACAAGAGTCCACTGTAGTGTTACACTCAGATAACGTAGCATCCTGTTAACACAATCAGGGATGTAAGCTGGTAAGTACAACCATAAGTCATGAATGCCTTCACCATATTGGGGCCTTCAACTTTGTACTATGGATAGAAGTGTCCATGAGGCACCATTTCACCTATCCCAAGAAAATGATGACTGACTGTTTATGGTTGCTAGAGGAAGGGCATCATTTTCACTAGTCCTGTAGTCACTGGGGGACTAGGTGGGAAGAATAGGAAGTTGAGATGGAAGAAAAGGGTGTACCAGACAGAAGAGGGAGACCGAATATAATCACAATACATATGTATGTATGTATGTATGTATGTATGTATGTATGTATGTATGTATGTATGTATGTATATGTATATATGTATGTGTACACACATATATCTATATCTATATCATCTATATCTATACCTAAGAACCTAAGAAAATATACCCATTTGGATTCCATTTTGACTGATTTTCAAACTCTTTGGACCTAGACAGTTGTGGAGCACCCTGAAGGGAGGGTGCCAGCTGGCTGGCCTATCTTGTCTCTGGAAGCCATCACAGGGCACTTTCCCCACAGCACCTGCACAAGTCTGCCTTATTTATTTCAAATTGAGGTAGAAAATTAACTTCTGGGAGTGGCCCCATTACTTCCCAGTGACTCATTAATGTCCTCCTTTGTGTTAATGTATCACCTCTAAAGGGACAGTCCTATCAATACATTAAAACCCCCTCCAAATTAGTAAGAAGGTCAAGATGTCAGAAATAGCTTATACCCCCCATTCCTGTACACACCAAACATTTTGAAATGATGTAAATGTAAATGATTAAATACAACCCAAATACCAACACTGATAAATATGAAAGGATGATTATTAATTGTGGATTTCCTAAAAAGTCCGAAGAACTCTACCTGTGACACAGAATGGACTGGATTTACCAAAGAGCAGAACCATTTGTCCCACAGCCAATGCTGTCTGTGTGAGCACCATTGCACTTTGATCACTTAAGCAGGGCATGTCCTCTGCCCACCCATGAGTCCCCTTCAGTTTCTGGTCCTCACTGGGTGCCTGACAGGGGACAGTACAGTGCTTGAGGACTAGAAGTGATTAAATAGCTCTCCAAAGATTTAACCAATGCCCCTCTTTGTGCCACACGGTATACTTTCTTCTTAGACACTCACTGAATAATGCATTTCTCCTACATTCAGCACCCCACCCACCCACCCCCAGAATGATTGGCTGTTGTAATCCTGGATAGATTCAGATCACACACCAAAGAGTTAGTATAACGCAGAGTGTTCCACTTACAAAGAGTGGGGCTCAAGATCTCCTTGAAACAGAAATCATTTATGTCCATTTTACAAAGCAATCTGCTATAGTCTCCCATTCCATACATCTCAGTTATCCTTGCAGAATATTTGGCTGTGTCTAAGAGGTAACCAACTTCCGCTGGATTGAATCATGCTGCTTAGGTAAGAGGAACAGAATTTAACTGCTAGCAAAGGAAGGCAGTCCTGCTTTCTCTGGCTGTAAAGGACAGAAGTTCCATAGAGCATTCGAGTGTCAAGGCAATTCCAGGTCCAATCTACAGAGGAGCATTCACAAGTGTGTGGGTCTAACTCTCAGCAGCTTCACGTGGGTGTGGTAGATGAGATGTCCCCCTGCAGGACATGTGGGAATAATCTAAGAGTCTGCTCTCTCTGAGTAGCCACTAAACTACCATCTGTCCCATTTTCTTCTTTAAAACCATCTTGGCTCAGTTTCTAAAATTTCTAAAATTCCCACAGGGCTTAAAATCTTATGATGCCCTCTAGTGCCCTCAATTCAAGACTCTGCCTCTGGCTTTATTTCTTGCTGTGGTCCTTGGTTTTTACACTGGATTCCGGAGACATCACATGCACACACAGGCACACAAATAGATATAAACATCCACACAGACATGTACACATATATGGATACACACACACAACACATACATTTATCACCACACACATGGACATACATATGCACACAAGCACAGACACACATGCACACAAAGTACACACACAAAACCACAGGTGCACACACACAAAGCTCATACACGTATCCCCACACATACACACATGGACACACATTTACACACAAGCAGAGTCACACTTACACATACAGTACACACACAGAAACACAGGTACACACTCATGTACAAGTATACACAAATGCACACACATACACACACAAATACAAGCACATACTTACACTAGAAGTATGTATACTAGAAGCTATGTTTTTAAAGTAATGACATGAAATTTTAAAGGTGAACGCAGATTCTTCCTGTAGATAGCTGAATCTGAAGAGGTCTGAGGAATATGCACTACAAGAGAACTCCTGTGTAGAAAACACACCCCAGCCACCTTGTGGTGGATGGGGCAGCATAGAATTGAGGGCACTCATCTGCTCCAGCTCTGGGCTGCCATGACATCCCAAGAGAGCTAAGTATGGAGCAATCAAAAATAAAAGATGAAGTAGCCTGAAGGGCCATCTGGCACTTCCCCAAGCCTGTCACTCAGCTACAGTGCATGTTCTTAACTTCTTTGTCCGGTGAACTCATGCAGGTCACCCTCAGAGGAAGGTCTGGGAGGCTGGTAGGAAGGCTGCTAGCAAGTAAGTGGCAAATTACAGGATTAGTAAAAAGGAAGGCAGGTAGAGAGGCTCCTTCTAGCTGTCGGTCAGCCTGTGTCATGGATCAAGTGCCTTCTGGCCTCCCTGGTGATGTCTGGTGTGGAATGTGTATCCAATGTTGAGCTTCTCTGGAGGGATCCTGTGTGGTGCTTCAGGAGGCCACCGGAGGACCTGTAGAGCTATACTATGGCTGGGCATTGGCTGCTCCCAACTACTCTGGTGACTGGAACTGTCCTTTGGGAAGGCTGGTTATTCAAGCCTTTTTCTTTAAAAGTGCTGATGGACTGACCACTCTCCCCCACTCCCTGCACCCCCCCTCTCATTACACTGCTGGTGAAAATGGGGTAGGTCAAAACAAGGAATAAGCTGGATTTGTCTGTTTGGGTTGCCCTAGTAAAACACTACCAAAGATAAAAGCTTTTGGGGCTATAGAGGTAAAGTCTTTGGGAATCTCTTTGTTCCTGACCTGTGAAAACCCACCATTATTAACTGTGCTGTCATGTGGCTTTCTGTCTGCGTGTCTTTCCTGATATTATTCTTCTGGCAGTAGTCATATCATAAGGGCCTACCCTTATGACTTCATTTTCCTTAGTCAGCTCTATAGAAGCACAGCCAAGTGCCAAGTCACTGAGGGTTGTAGCATAGGCATCTACCCCAGGCTTGCCGCTGCTCAACATTCAGAACTTCAGGGAGACCAGTTCTTTTGACCGTGGAAGCTGATTTCAGGCCCTATCTTACATATAAGATATGTAAGTATCAATTTAGACAATGCCATATGCACATAGTTGTTAATAGAATATTATTTATTTTCTACAATGGAAAACTCATTGGCTTTCTAGCAGAACCTTAAAGTCCCCCTATTAGGAAGAAGAGGAGTCAAGAGGGACAGGATATTGGAGAAGAATGCAACATGGGATAATGCCTGAACTATAAGACAGTTTTAGTATTGAAGTGTCGAATGGAAAATATTGTAGAGCTAGAACTTTTTATTCATGATATACAACTGGTACATCTACTTCTCCATGCACCCAGTCCAGTGCTTCTGAAAGCCTTGTGATGAAAACCCTTGATACTCTTTGCAACTTCAGTCAGTGGGCTGAGGGATCCGGATACATGACAGGAGCTGAATTGATCACAATGGCTTGACTACCTGAAGCTCACAGTCATGTGTAGCACTGAAAACAAACTTAATTGTGTGACACATGCAACCAGTAGGAGAAATGCTTCACTCTGGTACAGTCATTTGAAACATTTATTGAAAATGACATTTATGACATACAGAAACTTCAGCTCTCCTTGTTTAGAAAAGGGAGAAGAGATCTAGTTTTTAGGAATCATTGGCTTAGTGGTTCAGTGCCTCATGTGTTTTGACAGAGGTGCTGTAGAAATTATTTAATAAATGGTAACATTAAAAAAGCATTTCATATGACTACAATTCTCTCATTAAACTAACAGGCAAAAAGGAAAGCATGCTTCAGAGATAATCTCTATATCAAAAATCATGTAGCAAAGATAGAAGAAAGTAAATTAAAACAGTTTTTCCTTCCGATGATAAAATGCTTATCATGGATTTGACCCTGATACTCTATCTACATATGTATTATCTTTAGGATCATCTTTGGCTCATAAGCAACAGTGATGAATACATATTAGACACCAACTTCAGACTGGAGAGAGAGAGAAAGAGAGAGAGAGAGAGAGAGAGAGAGAGAGAGAGAGAGAGAGGACCCACATTTGATTCCTCAGAAACCAGGTAGAAGACGAACATGGTGTCTGTGTGTCTGATGTCCCAGAACTCCTGTGGCAAGGTATGAAGCACAGAAAGAGTCCCCAAAAGTTCCTGGACAGGTGTTTGTCATATGCAGCAGAAAATAAGAGACCACATTTCCAACGAGGGAAGCAAGGGCAGAGACCTGATCTCCACTTGTGAACTGTGGCATATGCACATACCACAGTCTCATATACAGATCTTTAAAAAGATGCCATACCAACTGGATGCATCTCTGGGTTTGAGCTCAGACAACCCAGTTGCCAAAAGTCTCAGACAAGCATGGTTCGAAAACAGTCTGTTCTGCTTGCTAAGCTGGGTTTCCATAGTCTTTCCCCCAAATATCGCTGGCCTGCTTTTGTAGCGTTTGTTTCATGGTATGGCAAGTGACTGACACATTTGTCTACTCGGGCATGAGATTCTTTTCTATTGCTCTGGTCTAGCACCACGACTGAAAGTAAATTTAGAAAGGCTTTATTTAGGCTTACGGATAAGAGAACATCATGGCAAAGTGGAGACATGGTAGCACGCTTCAGGCATTTCTGAAGCCAGAGGCTGAGAGGTCACATTGTAAACCACAAACATGAAGCAGAGACAGTGAACTGGAAATGGGGCAAGGCTGTAGACTCTCAAAGCTAGCCTTCAGACACATACTTCCTTTAACAAAGTCAAACTCCCCAAGCTTCTGCAAAATAGCACCACCAACTAGAACCAAGTGTCCCACACCTTTGGGAGACATTCTCATGCAAACCACCATAGCCTGTGTCACTATGACCAAGAGGTCAGGGTTCTAGCAGAGATCAGCTCATAGTGACATCCAGTGAATGGGTTAACACAACCAAGAGACTGTTCAACCCAGGCTCTGTGAAGTACAACATCCTTAGAACATTCCTGAATTTGGACCTTCTCACCTACAGCACAAGGAACAGCCATGTCTGGCCTTGTTGTTGTATTGAATATGGATATTATCACTTATCTTAAGTCTATATCCTGAACGGTGTGTTTGTAATGCCCAGGAATGTTTTCACTGGTTCTGTTTCTGAGCTTGGCTTTGGTCTTTAATAAACAGAAGGCTTTTTGAGCCTAATGATTTTTATTTTAAATGTGTTCTTTTAAACAGCATACTTGAAAGCCCATTAGTAGCACTGAAGGTCATTTTATACCTTGGGAATGGATATTAGATTATTTAAGATGAAACAATTTCTGAGATGAAGTTGTAAGAAGAGGTGAAACGCAGAGATGAAGGGATGTCAGGACCAACTGGCAGTCATGGTTCCTGTGTCTCCTGTCAGGACCCTATGGATGGAGGCTATAGAAATTTTCTCAAAATCCTGCTCAAAGTTTTGCTTTTATATGTAAACCAATATTCCTTGAGTGTAATGAAGGTTGAATTTTTTTTTTAAAAGCTGGAAAAAAAACTCTGCTGTAATTACATGTCAGAATAGCTAATGAGCCCTGGGATTCCTAGATAACCTCCATGGTCATCTTCCTATTTCTATGCATGTCCCAGTTTGAGTCATTTGGGCCATACATACCTTCTGGGCATTTTGCCTTCTAGGAAATGGTTCTCAACCTTCCTACTGCTGCAACCCTTTGATACAGTTCCTCGTGTTGTGATGACCCCCAACCATAAACTTATCTTCTTTGCTACATGATAACTATAATTTTGCTACTATTATGAATCATAATATAAATGTTTTCTGATGGTCTTAGGTGACCTCTGTAAAAAGGTTGTTTGAGCCCCCCCAAAGAAAACCACTGTTCTAGGCAACTGAAGTACTAATATCTGAGAGGTGAATTTAAAAAACATATGTGTTAAATTCAGTGACTGAGTTCTCAAATCCAGAAGTATAATGTATGTACTGAATGCACTTTGAATTAGCTAGTGAAATGGGCTCATTTAGAACAGTTCAGAATTATGTATTACAGATTTGTCAAGAGACATATGCCTGAAAATAATCTATGTGCATACCCTCAAAATATATAAATATTAAAAGATGGCCATCACCAAAAGGCCTTTGATATAAAGAACTTTCTACTATAAAAATTCACAGTAAAAAAAAATTATATTGGGTTTCCAATTGCCACCTCAGGCCACTACTGAACAACCTCTACCTCAAAGACTTGAGTGGTGGAGTCTTCAGATACTGGGTGAAGAGAATTTCAACATCAACAAGAAATGTAAAAATGAGACCTGGATCTGGGGTGTACAGTCTGGGTTGAGATTCAGATTAAATTTCCATAGCAACCTCATTTATTTGTTATTATCTGGACGTAACAATGGATTCAAACTTAGTGGGACTGATAACAATTCATATTAACCCAGAAATATACTAACAGGCAGAATAGTAAGAGCTTTGCTTTCTTCAATTTGGAATACTTAGGGTGGTGAAGGATGGACATAGGTATGGTAATCATAGTGGCTGTAAAGAAGCTTGCACTTTAAACAAAAGAGTCTCTGAGAACAAACTTGACATTTTTTCCCTTCCCTGGATCATCACTTGCTGCAGCTGGCATGGGACATGCATGGCTGTATACACCTAACTTTCTACTTATCAGACCTTTAGTTACCTGACAAACACTGTATTTTTCTTAGCAACCAGGGTATCTATTGTAGATACAATCAAGCAAACTTACTCACAAAGGCTCAAGCTGACATTAGTTTTCATGACAGTATCTTATATTATCTGCCTGGCAAGAGAGCCACCAGTGTGCCATGCAATGTACCTCCTAGGTTACTGGACATGAGGGACCCTGGATAGGATTATATGCTAGTAAATATTGAGTTATGACACATGAAGTGTCACTATAGACATCTCCTACTCCTGGGGACTTCATTCTGGTAAGAACTGATAAGATTTGTGATAACCAGTGGAATTTTGCTGTGAGTGGAAACTGACACTTTAGTCCACTCCACTCACTGTCTAATCACTTAACTTGCACAGCTAAGACAGCACTCCTGTGTAGTTGGCGTAAAGCTGCTAAAACAACAGAGAACCATTAAACTCTGTTGACCACACCCTTTCCTCGAGATTCACTGGAGGCTGAGCATTCCTTTAGAGAGCAGCTTTCTAAGTTTTCTCACTTCTTTTTTCTGCTCTGGTGTGTTTGTCCTCCAGCTTCAGTTCTTCCTATGTCTTTTCTCAGATCTACCAAGGGAAGAATTTTAAGGTTAAAATGTAGTCTCTTCAGTAATATGTTATTACGCAGCTTCTGATGACTTAAAAAATAAATGTGATTGTTTCCAGAAGACTAAAATCAAACAAAACAAAACAAAACAAAACAAAACAAAACAAAACAAAACAAAACAAAACAACCCCTTCCCCCCAGAACACCAAATATCCAAAAAACCAAGGTGAGGCAGGATTGATGTCTCCAGAGGCCTGGAAGAAGGTGTTTATTATACTCCCCAGTTTCTAGAAGTCAGTGGTTTTTCCTCATTTCTTTCTATATATGGCTTGGTTACTTACAATCTCTACATTAACAGAAGGCCATACAAGTAGTTTTCCAAATGAAAGACTTACCTTTGACATCTTATAGATAAATTTTACAGTGATTTTTCTTAAATGGCTAATTTTAATATAATGCTCCCATATCTGTACCCAGGATGACTATATAAGCATAGCATGAATGTAAGGAAACCATCAGGAATGTTAGCAAAGGCTTGGAAAATGTGCCACGAGGTCCGTGCGGATGCCGGCAGCATGGAGTGCTGGCATGACTTGCTATTTTGTGCCATCAGGGATCTGTGGAAGCAAGGCTAAAAGTTCCAACTAAGGAGATGTCTGAAGCCTAGCGATGGCGAACACCTTCGCTCAGGTCATGCATTGAATTGATGGACTTAGGTTTTCTAATTCCATGATGGATTCAGGTTCTCTAGAGTCATGGGGATCTAGGCTCCACAGCTAAGCTCCCTTGGTTCCTATTGCACTGAATGAAGTGTGTAGTTCATGTGAACTTCCAGGAGCAATGGAGACATTAAACAAGATTGGAATGTAGCTCACAGATAGAGTACTTGCCACAGATGTGCAAGGGCCTTGGTCCATCTGCACCCTGACCCTCCCCACCAAAAGTGACAAGTACCAAGACATGTAGTGATTGCACAGACTCTGCCTCTCCCAGTCACCTGCGAAGGCTCACATCCACCTAGCCTGTTGTCAGCACCGAGACTCATCTTTCCAAGCAAAGCATCAGGAGACCAAGAGCTCTTAGGTAAAGGGTCAGGACCTCTGATCTCTCAAGAGTTTTAGGAGTGTGCTGCTCCTGTCCTTCATCATTGTCAGGAAGATGATGGTCAGCACAGAGTTGTCACCAGTCACCAGTCAGACGGGCATTGAGTTGTGAAGCACAACTGCAATAAGGGCATTTAGTCTGCACACTAAAGAGCTACTGCAAAATGATCATCTCCATCTGAGAACATTGATAATGGAAGATGTCAAGGTAAATGGTCTTTAGCTAGCAGTTAGTCTCCTGGCACTCATACCTGTCCAACATTAGAAAGAAGCTTAAACCAAGGTTGATGAGTGTGGGGGCTGTGAGCTTCTGAATGCATGCTCTACCACACAGGCAACTGAAAGTAAAAATACAATGAGCCATTGAGCCACATGTATTGGCACATACCTGTAATCCTAGTAATTTGGGACACTGAGGCAGGAGGGGATTGAGCTCTGGCCCAGCATGGAATATTTAGTGCCTATGTGTGGGCTAGCCTTGTCTCAAATGAAACCAACCTCTGCTTACTCTTCCTCCCCAAAGCAATCCAAACAAACAAACAAAACAGGACTAGGGAACAGCTCTCATTCATATAGGCCAAACCTTTGGTTTAATTAAAAAAAAATAGTACCACTGTTCTTTAGCATGCTCAGCTTTCTACTGGTCTAAGCAAGCATGTTTATCTCTCCATCTTCCTTAGACACAGACTCTATTACTCCCCTTCCAGAGGTTGAGAACAGCACAAGCCAGACAGCCCAAACTGGTGGGAGGATGGTAGAGTTCATGCATGGACCTTGCTCCACACTCTGCTTCTGTTTCTAGATGGTTCAAGGTCCACAGGCATTTATTTATCACCTGCTAGATCTGAGAGGCCTTGGGCCCAAACTGCATGGAAGCACAAAGATGAGTCATACAGCAAACATGCTAAACATGTAAAGTGTCCCTATCCTTTCAGTTTATTATTGCAGCCAGGCAAGCTGACCGGAGCGCCCTGTGCTAAGTACTGTGATAGCAATAAATGGCGGTGAGGAAACTTATGAAGAACGTGTGCTTTGAATTGAGCACTCAGAATTGAAATCTGGATTGGTTAACTACAGGCAGTGCGAGCTGGAGAGGCACATGAGGACAGGGGGATGTGGTCAAGTCAGAACTGAAGTTCTATTGCATCATAGGTGCACACATAGGTCTCCAGTCCGTCTTTTGGTATCATTTTAGTAATTCAGATACTTCTTATCTGAGGTTCAACCCAGAAAGGGGAAAGCCAGATTACCTCTTACTGAAAACTGCAAAAACAGAGGGTGGTTCTGGTGGTCTTAGGGAAGTCTCTTCTGTTTCATTTGAGGGTCTTGAAGACCAGAGCTTACCCTCAGTTTCAAGTGGTGAACTCAAGAGCTGAATCAACCTGTTATCTGAGAGTCCCTCCTTATGTGTGCCAGTTTTCACCCGGACACTTCCACATATAAGGCAAGGCACTCTAGAGGGATGGAGGCAGTAGAATGTGTGTCCTATATGTCTAATTAGTCCTGTTTATAATAAAACAGGACTTATTAGATTGGCTTATATGATAAATGATAGATGGTTTAGCAATGGCTGAGTATATTGTTATAAACAGGACTTATTAGATTGGCTTATATTGTAAGTGGTAGATGTTCCAGTGAATGTAACTGGTAGATGAGTTCCAGTCTCATTTGCATGATGGGGAGCCTGAGATTCCAGAAATTGCTTACTCTGTTCATATGAAAGCCTCAATAGTCTCATCTTTGGCCCTGTGCATACTGACTGTGTATACATAAACGCACACACACACACACACACACACACCCCACAGGTTAACAGAGAGCTCAGTGACAAGTGTGGATTAACACTTTTGGAGTTGTTGGTCAGTGATCCCAGATATTAAAGGCTACTGTCAATGTTCTTGGATGCCCACCAGAACTTGACAGTATGACCCACTTACTTAAGTGATAAGAAGTTTTTTTTGATTTTTAAGATTTATTTATTTAGTTATATGAGTGTTGCCTTTGCATCCAGAGGAGGGCATCAGAACTCATTATAGATGGTTGTTGAGCCACCATGTGGTCGCTGAGAATTGAACTCAGGACCTCTGGAAGAGCAGTCAGTGCTCTTAACCACTGAGCCATAGATGCAATCAAGCTAGTACTCACTAAGAAGCTTCATTCTTACTGGTTAGCTTTCATAATGCTAGAAGATACTATGCCTACTCTTCAGTGAATAAAAAAAATAGGCATCTGTATTAGCAGCTGTGAATACTTTGAGCTACAAAAACTGTTCTGTAAAGAAAATGTTAAAGTGCTTTAAATTAAACTGTCAACACCCTTCATAGGATTATTAGTCCTTTCAAGGGCGGGTCCAAGGAGCAGGATATAGAGATGAATGTCACTGAGTGATTCCCATACATCTAGGGCAATATGCTACCCGAACCATGTCATCTTACAACCTCATCTTAAGGAATCGAAACCAAGGCAGGGAACATTTATGAGCTTGTATGTGCCACTTGTCCTTGAGTTTTACAGGACTCGAGAATTCTTTAAATTTTAAATGGAAAAAATTAGTTTGAAGTTCTTTTGTTGTATTTTAGGAAAAAATGGCATGTAAATTAAATGTCAACCTGTTTTCTCTTTATAAATTAAATGGAAGTCATTAATGGCCAGAGATTAGAGACAGACTGATATATAGGCATTAATTTTTCTTCTATTTGCAAAAAGAAAAACAAAGCATCTATTTGGTGAGACATGAGGGGAAGACTAGGTTAGACATGAGGGGAGGACTAGGTGAAACATGAGGGGAGGACTAGGTGAGACATGAGGGGAGGACTAAGGAATTGGCTACCACAGTGAGAAAAGCAGAAACCTCTGGGTCATCAGAAGTGACAAACTGCAGAGTTCAAGATACCACATTAACTTGCAGAGGGAGGGAGACAATCTATGTAGGTAACTTCCTAGTCTATCTGCAGCAGCAAACTTCAAGTAATTCTGAAGGGTGAGTTCAAAGAAATGGAACCCTCTGAGGCATGCTCTATCTGGAGAGCTAAACACAACCTCACCCCTAGCCCTGTGGCCTCACCACCCCACTGACATACTTATAGCAGAACTCCTTCTCCTCTCTCTCTCTCTCTCTCTCTCTCTCTCTCTCTCTCTCTCTCTCTCTCTCTCTCCCCTTCTCTCCCTCTCTCCCCCTCCCCCTCTCCCTCTCCCTCCCCCTCCCTCTTCAGAACTGACATTAGGAAAGCACTTCTCAGGACCAGACTTCCTGTGTTTAAGTTTTGTCTTGTTAATTATTAAATATGGGAAGTGGCTGGAGAAGACATTTAATTCCTTTTAAATGAGACAGGTAGATTTGGACATGGGGGCTACTCTTTTGTCAAGATTTTCAGTGCAAATGTGCGTGTAAGTGGGTACACACACACACACTGCCCATCTACAAGCTTGTTTCTACAGGCAGTCAAGGTCCAGATCTTGCACCTTAAGGATTAACATTTACCACCATGCAGATGGTTGAATTTCTCCAGGCATGCACAGTAGCTCTCCTTCTGTAACTCTTTCACTTCCTCCTGTCTCCACAAAGTGTACTGGCACTGGCTGAAAGAATGTTATCCCAGGGCCTCATTCTTGTTCTTGGTGATTATTCCCATCAGTTCCCTTACCTCACCAAGGGAATTTCTCTACGCTCATGTCTCCAACAAACATCGATTACCTTTCAGCTCATCTATCATGTCCTATTTTATGCATAGTGCACCTACCCACAAATTTATATGTAACTTGATGTCAGGGATGAAGTTAAGCCATTCTTCCACACCTACAGCCCCTGGTGTGTGGTAAATGCTCTGTGCAGGCACAGCACATCATGTGAATTAATCTTCCTCTGTCAAGATCTTCTGCTGGTTGAGAGTTTGTATTATGCAGGGTGAGGGTTGTTTAAATTCTCCTTGACTCTGCTGTGGCAGCAATGGTTCAGTGAAATGTTTCAAATCCTCTTAACTTCTTGTTATTTAGCAATTTTCTCAGAGGCGAAGCATTCTATCATGGAGGGAAACTCATTGGAATTGAGGAAGTAAATACCACTACAGATTCAGGAAGTCCCTGAAACTCACCAACTCAATACACTCGTCCCTCTCCAAGCTTATATAAGCTGTGATGATTGCTGAGAGATGGGGTCATACTAACTAGGCTTCTGGGAGGAGCCAGAGATCAGCTGGGCTACCTCCAAGAGACACTCTGACCTGTTGAGTTGCCTCCTAGTTCTACAGTGATGTCTAGGGGGTCTGACTTTCATGGCCTGTTGTCCAACTTGGGATGCACATTTGGGGATGCTGCTTTCTTGAGTAATGCCTGATACTGAAAGTGACCCTTCACTCATAGTACTTTTAGTTACCCTTAAACCACTCAACTCAAAGTTGGTGGTCTGTTATTGATTCCCTGTCTAGGGTGAGTGGCCATTAGTTTCCATCTCCTTGGGAATAGTGTCACACAAATCCTTTGTGGAAAAGATGTATATACTTAAAATTATAACATGCAAATCAAATTTTAAATCCTGATGGTACTTCTGGATTCCTCAAGGCTTATTAAACTTAGAATTTGCTATTTTCCACTCTATACTGACCTCAACTATGAATGTAAACTCTTTATGAAAACTAATAATTGACTCCAACTGTGTTCTTTAGGGCCTTGCTGTAAATTTACCTTCAATATCTTTTATCTTTGTCCCTTGAGGGAGAAATTGCATGCTCAAGAAGAAATGAACTTAAAAAATGCACTTCTGAGGTTCAGTGTGCAATTCCTTGGGCTACATTTTCAAAGAATGTACTTTAAACTTCAAGAACATATGTTAATACTCTGAAATACTGGGGGAGGAATTTCGAAGATCGGTCCACGTAAGAAGGAGAGTGGAGAGAAGCGCTTTCCTTTGGTCTTCCCTTTAGCAAAGCTGTTTTCACAGCCTCACTTGGCCTCTTCCAGTTTGTGCTGTTGACTCTGCATCCTGGGTGTGGCACAGTTTCTGTGGAGGGGCTGGGGTAAGTGGAGCATGGAGTCTTCTAGAGGAAGAGACACTCTGGCACTCCCAGTCCTGGGAATGCAGCTCAGGCGGCTTTGACAGAACAGTCCGAATTAAAACAGGAACGCAGACACACAGGGCCCAGAGAGGCCTCTGGTGGGAGCAGTGGGTTCTTTGAGTCAGGAGCATCAGAAGGACATTAGCTATGAGGGGTGCTTACCTTGTTTCTATATATTTCATTCCGTTGATATGAGGTAGAAAATCAGATAACTTTTCTCTCAGCTCCCAGAATAAATGGTTCACTTATTACCTAATTAGCAGAGATCTTTCCCTGCTTCCTGTAGAAGGACACTATCCAATTTAATTCAGAAATTCAGCTCCAAGTGTGAACACCTCAGTGATGACAAAGGCGGGGGAAAAATCCCACCACCCCCCCAAAAAAACCAAACAAACAAAATAAAAGAAACCCTGAGCTGAGTCTCTGAGGAAACTGTGCCAGGCTACTCGTAGATGGTCCTCACAGGAAGGGCTACACACGCAGGCTTTGAGTTTGTGCTTGGCTGCACGATGGAGTCCAGTGGGATGCCCAGTGCTTTAGTGGTATTATCTCAGGAAGGAGAAAATGGTTCTTGCCATGCAGCTCTGATCTGGGTGTTAATACAATGATCTAAATTTTGCCACAGACACCGTTGCCTCGTTCCTACAAAAAAAAAAAGTTTAGAGCCTATCACAACCCATGTGTCATAACATAGTAGGAACAATACAACTGCTTGTTTCCTGTGCCAATTTTAATTATACGTAAGTACGCTTATGACCACAAGCACTTGCAGCATCCACAGCTGGGGTTTCAGATCCCCTGGAGATGGAGTTCCAGTTATGAGAGTCTGATGTGGGTACTGGGGTTTGAACTCAGATCCTATGGATAGCAGTACAGGCTCTTAATCACTGACCCAGTTCCTTTGCCCTAACCCTGTCCCATTGTTCACCCTTATCACAGAAGCATGCGGCATATGGAATGGGTGTGGATGTGGAGTTGGCATGTCTGTCTGTCCATGAACTCTCTGTCGGACTAGGTTTCAGCATGACAAATGTGACCATGTTCACCCAAGAGTCAAAAGTCTCTAAAATCTCCAGCCTTAGTCAAAGTTCTGTCTTGATAGTTTTACTTTTTAAACCTTTCAAATTATGGTTTAGTGTTTGTATGTATGTGAGGGAGTATGCATCTATGTACCATGGCTCTAGTTTAGATGTCAAAGGAAAATCTGTGGGAGTCAGGGCTTTCCGTGATGTTGGCACTGGAGGTCAAACTCAGGTCATCATGTTTAACAGCAAGCACCTTTATCCCCTGAGCTGTCTGGGTGGCCCTCTCCTTGCTTGTAAATGGTACAAGAGTTTTGTGCATGAGAGAAAAGAGTTTAGTTCACGAGGCTTGTGTTCATGAGCAGAAAAGAGAAGTCTCCAGGTGAAGTGTATAAAATTATCTGACATTTCCTTCCACCAGAAATCTTGCCACTTATCGAGTGCAGGAAATAACTTTGTGGACGGGAAAGCCAGTATTTAGTTCTCCCCCATGAAATGTGTGGCGTCTCCTGACCAGTGTTGGAGCAGCAGGGCCTCCACAGTGCTCCATGCATACTTGAGATGTTTCTCTTGGCAATTCTCATGTTCATTCTTGCAATGAGAATAAATTACGGATTAGACCACTGAGGCATCTCTTGCTGAAACCCAGCCTGAAGGTATTTCTGGGTTTTCTGGGGTTTGTCCTTTAATTAATTTACCATCTGTTTTAAATGCTATATATAGTTTATTTCAATGGAGCTCTTAGATGCATTTTTCATCTCTCTCTCTCTCTCTCCCTCCCCCTCTTTCTCTCTCTCCATCTTTTCTTCTCTCTCTGTCAGTCTCCTCTTCTCTTTATCCTCTCTTCTTTTTCTCCTCTCTTCTCTCTCCTCTTCCCGTCTTCTCTCCCTTCTTCTCTATGATTGTTTGGAGATAGAGTCTCGTGGTTAGCTCAAGCTGGTCTGAAACTCACAACAAACCCTTAGACTTAAACTTTGACTACATGTACTCCATTAATCCATTCTTTTTTTTAATTAGGTATTTTCCTCATTTACATTTCCAATGCTATCCCAAAGGTCCCCCATACCCTTCCCCCCACCCCCCTACCCACCCACTCCCACTTTTTGGCCCTAGTGTTCCCCTGTACTGGGACATATAAAGTTTGCAAGCCTCTCTTTCCAGTGATGGCCGACTAGGTCATCTTTTGATACATATGCAGCTAGAGTCAAGAGCTCTGGAGTACTGGTTAGTTCATAATGTTGTTCCACCTATAGGATTGCAGATCCCTTTAGCTCCTTGGGTATTTTCTCTAGCTCCTCCATTGGGGGCCCTGTGATCCATCCAATAGCATCAATCCATTCTTAATTGTAGTGTGTGCAGGACAATCATTGCTTTTATTTAATTTTCTCATCTTTTCTACACTCATGTCTTCCCCAAATTATACAAAAATTGTCATTAACACTATTAAAACATACCATGTTTTGGACATGTCTTCCTTTCCCCCATGTGTTAACATAAAATTCAACTCAATTTATTTCATACCTAGGAACATACGAGGAACATTGAGGGTCAGTAGTGGTTTCCTCTCTCCACATTCACAGGCCAATATGGCTGATAATCTTTGAAGGAGGACAGGATCTCAGGAGACTTAACCACCTCTGGCCATCATATGATAAGCCTTTGGCAAAATACCCATCTCATTTGCTAATTAGTGGGTAGGCAGTGGGATCTGAGCTGCAAATAACTTTTAAATCAATCTTCAAAATCGATACACTCTAGCCACTACATGATCAGTTCATGTAAGTGGGCTATCCAGTGCCCGGTATGGTGGCACATGCCTTTAATCCTAGCACTCAGGTGGCAGAAGCAGGATGCTGTAGGTGAATTCATGCCCACCCTGGTGTACAAAAAGAATGCCATGGCATCTAGGGCTACACAGTGAGACCTTCCTGAAAAAAAGCAAACAAACAACAACAAACCAAATACTAGAGACAGTGTGATACGCACTGTGCTTCCCAGGCTATTCTTGCATGCATCATCTCAACCAGTTTGGAAACATCCTGTCACTTCAAAGAGAAATCCATATGTCCAACAATAGCCCACAAATTATCTACCACTGTCAGTCCTAGTGGACCTCACCATTAATCTAATTTCGGTCTCCATAGATTTGTGTGTGCTGGTGGTTTCTTACAAACAGAGTCTATGACTGGTGTGTGCAACATTTCTAAACATTACTACTACTGTAGAGTCTCTTGGATTTTTGTTCATTTTAGTACTGGGTGTCTTTACTTTGTGTGGACATCCTGTTTTGTCCATCCATGTAATTTGATGAGTGTGTGAATTATTTACACATTTTGACTGATCCCAGTAATGCTACTACGGACATTTGAATGGGTTGTCAAGGGGATACTTGTTTTAACAGTCTTTGGATGCAACCCAGGCTTTAATTTATGGATCATTCAGTGATTTGTATTAGGGGCCAAGGTGTTTCTACACCAATCTCACTGTCTTTAGTTCCTCCAGCAACATCTGAGAACTTTGGTCCCCATTGTCCCTTGTTTAGTCTAGTCATCCTTGGAGAAGCTTATCACTGGGGAATTAAATTTGCATTTTCTTTATGGTGAACAGCATCGAGTGTTTTCTCCAATGTCATGAGACATATGTGTATTTCCCTCAGGGAGTCAGCTATTGGAATTCTCTGTTGACTTTTTGTGTTGTCTCTTTGTTAGCTGTAATATCAGTTTCTCTTATTCTAATTTCTTTATTAATATAACATTGGCAAATATTCATTCCCATTATGAGGGTTGTCATTTTACCTTTCCTGATGTGGGTGGGCTTTGACCTGCAAGTTTTGATGGTGTCTAGTTTATTAATGTTTCTGATTTTGACCATGGTTTGCTGTCATATTTAAGAATATGTCACCTAATGCAAAGCCGTAGAATGCCCTCCACCCCATTTTCTTCTAATGCTTCCATAATTTTATTTTGTGTTGCTGTGATCCATTTTGAGCCTCTTCGTCATATGAGGAGTGATGCATGGCCTAATATCTTTCTCTTATTTGTCGAAAGGATTTATCTTTCTCAACTGGGGGATCTTATTGTGCCTGGCAGAAATGAGTTGGCCATGTGTGTGGCTTACTTTTTGGACCCACCTTTCTGTTGTGGCAATGTATATATTCATTCTTACATCATGACCGTTATATTGTCCTCATTACTGTTACTTTGAAATAATAAAATTAGTCTTCTATTTTCTTCCTATTCAGGATACTGTGATTGTGTGTGTGTGTGTGTGTGTGTGTGTGTGTATGGTGTATTTGTGTGTCTGTGTATCTGTGTATGTTTGTGTGTGTTTGTGCTTCTCTCTGTGTGTGTTTATGTCGGTATTTCTGTGTCTCTCTTTCCCTTCCATCTGAATGAAGAATATTACAATAAATTTTTACACAGAAACTATCTAGAGATATACACTAGACCATGTGATGAATCTAGCACTTTTTGGGATGTCTTTGTCTTAATGATATTAGATTATTTGAGCAATTAACACAAAAGTAGTCATGGATTTAGAGACTTAATTTATTCATCAATACTTTAGTGTTTACATTTTTCTTGCTTTAAAGTTGTATTTCAAAGTATTTTATTCTTTTTGATGATTTCATAAGTGGAATTATTGTCTTAGTTACATCTTTAAACTTCATTGGTTTATCACCACCATATAATTTGTTTTATTTGTTCATTAGTGTTTTTATATGATCATGCCATTTTTTGGGAACAGATATAGCTTTCTATGCAGATATTGAATCTGTTCCCTTTAATATTGGTTACTTTTATTTCTTCTCTGACTCAAGAATCCAGATAGGCTTGTATGTCTGCAGAAAACAGTTAGGGCTGCTGTTTTTCTCTTGTTCCTTCTTTTTGGTTTAAACAACAACAAAAAAACAACAACATCAACAACATCCAGTTTTGCAGCATTGAGATTGATATGAGTCTCAGTTTTTTGGATCTGCCATCTGATTTAGAAAGCTTCCTTTCAGCTCGAGTTTTATGAGTATTCTTGTTTTGCCATCATAGAGAACTGCATTTTGTCAGTTTTTTTTTTCCCTACTGTGTTAACTGTAGGAACCATGTGACCCTTATCTGACACTTTGCTGATGTGGTGGTGTCTTAGCATCCTTTCTGTCACTATGATCAAAACAGCCTGAGTTAAAACAGCGTAGGGAAAGAACAGGTTTATTTGACTATGGTTCCAGGTAACAGGCCATCCGTCCTCTGGGGAAGGTCCAGGCAGGGACTTAGTGCATCCCATTCATAAAAAGTTAAAGGAGATGGCATGTGATTTCTGGCTTTCAGCATATGCTCATTTAACGCTCCTCACACTTACACAGTTCAGGACCCAGCCTTGAAATGATGCAGGTCACTACTACAGAGCAGCCTGCTCTAGCTCATCCCTCAGCTGGGCTGAACTTCTCTGATAAATCTAGGTTGTGTCAAGATGAAAGTCTTAACTGACCATTACACATGACACACGGATATTGTACTAATTGATCACGGGCTACTGTAGAAGCGTCACTTCCTTGTCATGAGGTTGTTTCCCCCCACATATTGCTGCATTTCATTTGTTACTAAGTTTTGAGGCCGTTTTCCATCCATATTCATAAGAAATAATACCACGGAGCTTTCTTTGCTTCTGATGTGTTTTTTCTAGTTTTGCTCCCAGGAACATTCTCCTCTCATAGACAGAGTTGGGAAATGTTCTTCTGTTGGCTGCTTTTTAGGAGAGTCTGCAAGGAGCCGGTGTTAGGATTTAGCAGTGTACCATCTGGGCCTGAGCTTGCTTTGTGGGTAGTTTTTGGATTGCTAACTCAGTCTGATCACTTATTATAGGGTTTTCCAGATGGCCTATTTCTTTTTGAGCCAGTTTTGGTAGTTTGCGTCTTTCTAGGAATTTGTCCATTTGATCTACTTTATCTTAATTTATTTTCGTGGCGTGCTCACCATATTCCATCTTCATTCCCTTTTATCTCCGAATATCTCCCTTTTTCATGTCTGGTTTTAGTAATTTAAGTTTTCTGTCTTTGTTCTTTGGCATGTCTCACAAATATGTGCTAATCCTGCTGGCCATTTTAAAAAATGGTTCTTATTATAAATTGATAATTTATAATTATCTGTGTTTTATTAGATATAAAGTGATATTATGATTGATGAATATAACGTAGAATAATGAAGCCAAGTAATATATCTATCCCTTACCTCAGACAAAAGACTTTCATGGTAAGATACTTTATAATTTACCATCTTAGAAGTGTGTGTGTACATATGTGTATATGTTCACATGTATACATGTATGTATGTGTAAACGTTGAAAATGGACCTTCTTTAATTACTTTTCATTTTATTTTTTGAGGCAAGGTCTCTCACTGAACTTGCACCTCACAGAATTCTCTAGAATGGCTTGCTAGTGAGTCTAGGGATCTTCTTTCTCTGCCTCCACAGACACAGACCACCTGACTAGAGATCCTCACTCAGATGCAGACTACATGGCCTTTTACAGAGTAGGGAAATTGATCCTGGGCATTGATGCCAAATCCCTTTGGTTGCATGGCAAGAACTTCGCCAGCAGAGCCATCTCCCCTTTGCCTATCTCAGTGATTCTAAAGTTTACTATATTTAATTGTCCACTATATTTATCACACTGTGTATGCTCATGGACTGTCACCTCCCCATTTCTTTTGTCTCTTCTATTGTTTACTATTATTATTATTATTATTATTATTATTATTCACCAATTTCCCCCATGTGCATTACATAGATTTATATTTAATCTTTCCTATTTTCTTTCTTTCTGCATTTTGTGATTTATTTTGCTATTATTTTTCTCAAATCTTTGGCAGGACTTCCTGAGGGAGCTAAAGCTAGAAGGTAATCTTAATGACTTGAGGTCTTTCTTATTACAGAGAACATACATTTTCTGCTAAACAATAGTTTTCCTATATCCTGAGAGATATGATTTCTTACATTATCTCTTGTACTCATCCCAAAATACTTCCAAATTTCTTTGTGATTCATCTCCTGATACATTGATTATTTAGGATGATATTTTTTGTTTTTTTTTAAATTTGCATATATTTGTGAGATTTCTAAATTTCTTTTTTGTTCTGGGTTCTGTGCTCATACCTTGTGTGGTTAGAGAACAGATCTGAATATATATATATATATATATATATATATATATATATATATATATATATATATACACAAAATTTATTTCTCTTATTGCCTGTATTGGACAGGTTTTCTGTGTATTGGAAAGAATCTGTGTTTGAATGGTGTCTGTTACAGCACTTTGTACATGTTTGTTAGACTTAGTTTGTTTAGGGAATTGTTAGAAATTCATATCCCCTGTCTGGTCTGCCTAGTACATCTGTCCATTTCTGGGTCTGTGAAACTGAGGTTCCAGCCTGACCCTTGAGCCACTTATTCAACTCTTCAACACTCTCAACATTGGCGTCATTACTTTTGGTGCCTTGATTTTGGTGAATCAATTAATTATTGCCGTATTTTACTTCTTAAGCTTTTAATCATCCCATAATATACATCTTAAGCTGTGGCAATGTTGTTGTTTTTGTTGTTGTTGTTTTGTTTATTTGTTTATCTTCATTTAGTTTGCTTCATTACTTTTAAGACTTGACTCAAGCTCATAAACACCATGGTTTGCTAAGAACTGTTTCATGATGCTTCAAAGGTGAGGTTTTTGAGGGATAGGGGGAGGAAAGTTTTTATTTGGCTTACACTTCCAGATGATAGTCTAACACAGGAGGAAGTCAGGACAAGAACTCAAGCAGGGTTGGAACTGGATGTAGGAACTGAAGCAGAGGCTATGCAGTGCTGTTTACTGGCTTGCAGCTTGCTTCTAATGGCTTGCTTAGCCTGCTTTTTTTTTTTAAGTGGATTTTTTAAATTTATGTTTCAAATGTTATCCCATTTCCAGATCTCCCTTCCAGTAACCCCCTATTCCATCTGCCCTCCCCTGCTTCTATGATGATGCTCCCCCAACATTCGGACATTCCCTTACTCTGGGGCTTCCCTTTGACCGGAGTTATTTTATCCATTCATAGTTCTTGCTTGATGAAAGTGGCTTCTGTCTGCTGGGTTCTTTTGTTCTCTATCTGTCTCATACTTTTTTTTTTTTGTCCTTCTATTCTCCACTATTTTTCCTTTTGGATTAGTGAACATTTTTATAGACATCTTAGTTTATCATAAACACCTTCAGGTTTATGTAAATGCTATTTCCATACTATACAGAAGAATCATACCCACCCATCTCCATACTGTTTCACTCTTTCCAATATTATTGTTATATGTGTGATACCTGTAGTTATTAAAGGTCAAATCATGAATTATTAAAATTTTGTTTAAAATTGCATGAAGAAAGAAAGGACAATTAGTACATATTTGTTACTGTTGCCACCAAAGCCTCTGATTTGTCATTTTTGAATTTTTCCAGTTGATCTTAATAATTTCAATTGTCAGCTGAGTACAGTCCATACCTCTGCAAAACAAAATTCTATTACCTGGTGTATTATTTACTTTCTGTTGCTGCAATGCGACACCATGACCAAAGCCACTTAGAGAAGGGATGGTTTGCTTGAGCTTACAGTTTCAGAGGGTTAGAGTTCACAGTTGTGGAATGGTGGTACAGAGTCTGGCAGGTGTGGCTGCAGGAGCAGGAAGCTGAGAGCTCACATCTGCAAACTAAAGCATGAAGCAGAGTAAACTGGAAATAGCATCTGACTATAGAATCCCAAAGCCTGCCCTCACTGGTGATTTCCTCCAACGTCTTAAGCCCTCCTCCCCCCACCCCCACTGAACAGCACTACCACCTTCGAACCAAGTGTTCAATGCCTGAGCCTGAGGGATGTTTTACATTAAAGCCACCATATCAGGACTGGATTTATTTTATATTCATATTTGAAAGGTGGTTTTGCTGGACACAGGGTTCTTGTTAACCTTAATGCAATTGTTATTTTAGTCTTTTGATTTTGTGTTTCTACTTTCTTTTCACCTTGATCATTCCAGATGAGAAGTCAGCTGTCAATCTTATTGGCGTTTAACTCTAAGCAAAAGTCTACTTTACCTTGGAAGTTCACTTTTGTTGGTTTTTTTGTTTGTTTGTTTTGTTTTTTTAATATTTTTTGTTTATTTGTTTTTGGCTTTCAATAATTCTTGTAAATCTTTTTAGTTTTTAAAATATTCTGGTTTGTGTTCAGTTATTTTTTCTGCTGTTTCATCTCTAGTTTCTAATTTATGTAATCACTAGACTTTGTGTCTAGTGGTGTGCTTAATGATGCTTCACATTTTTGTTAAGCCCCCACTTTATTCTTTATCCTTGGCTAGATGATATCACTTGATCTTTTTACAAATTCGCCAGTTTTTTGTTTTTTTTTCTTCAGAGAACCAGATCTACTGCTGATTTTCTTTGGAACATTTTTCAACATTTATTTGAAATATGAGACTTTTCTTCCCAGAGGTTTTGTATTGTTCTCTGAATCTCCCTGTTTGAGCTTTTTGTATATTAACTCTGGGACCTGGCCATACTCAAGGTCTGTTACTTTCAATTTTCCAGTGTCTGGGACATCAGTTTCTGTCACTTTGCATGACGAGTAACAGCTAGTACACCCAGCAAGTAAGGTACTGGTCCCACTCTTGGCCTGGATTTTCATTTTTAAAAGAGCAATTGCACATATTATTTTAATGAAGTCTATTTTCCTCTTGCAAGATGAAGCATGTTATAGTACATCTAAGGGAGCACTGGTTTGGACCTGTGTAGATTGATCCAGGGATTATTGGTGCGGTTAAACATGGCCATCTCTGTCATTCATCAACATTCACTGTTTATTCTACTACTGTGAGTGAACACTTTTGTTTCCAGCTACACCTGGCAGAGACGGATCTATCCAATGCGATCTCCTAGAGAGGATTCTTCAGGTCAGTCAGGTTTATTGCTACCCTAGAAAGGTTCCTCTGAGTTCTTTTTAGAAAAATAAACATCTTGCAGCTTAGTGTAAATCTCCATAGGATATAGTGTCTATTTGGGGGAATCAGGTAATGCCTACCAAGTTACTCTGCATCACAAAGAACAACAATTTACCCCAAGTGACTCTACTCCATTTCTTTTCTTTTCTTTTCTTTTCTTTTCTTTTCTTTTCTTTTCTTTTCTTTTCTCTTTTCTTTTCTTTTCTTTTCTTTTTTCACAATTAGGAGTCTGGATTTTATTCAGAGTATTTGAAAATCCTGGAAAGTTTATGAAGGGGGTTGGCAAATTTTGTTTTCTGTTTTTTATTATTACTAGGTACTTTCCTCATTTACATTTCCAATGCTATCCCAAAAGTCCCCCATACCCTTTCCCCCACCCCCTTACCCACCCACTCCCACTTTTTGGCCCTGGCGTTTCCCTGTACTGGGGCATATAAAGTTTGCAGGTCCAATGAGCCTCTCTTTCCAGTGATGGCCGACAAGACTATCTTTTGATACATATGTAGCTAGAGTCAAGAGCTCCGAGGTACTGGTTAGTTCATAATGTTGTTCCACCTATAGGGTTGCAGATCCCTTTAGCTCCTTGGGTATTTTCTCTAACTCCTACATTGGGGACCCTGTGATCCATCCAATAGCTGACTGTGAGCATCCACTTCTGTGTTTGCTAGGCCCCGTTGTAGTCTCACAAGAGACAGCTATATCAGTGTCCTTTCAGCAAAATCTTGCTAGTGTATGCAATGGTGTCAGCATTTGGAGGCTGATTATGGGATGGATCCCTGGATATGGCAGTCTCTAGATGGTCCATCCTTTTGTCTCAGCTCCAAACTTTGTCTCTGTAACTCCTTCCATGGGTGATTTGTTCCCAATTCTAAGAAGGGGTAAAGTGTCCACACTTTGGTCTTCATTCTTCTTGAGTTTCACGTGTTTTGCAAATTGTGTCTTATATCTTGGGTAATCTAAGTTTCTGGGCTAATATCCACTTATCAGTGAGTACATATCATTTGAGTTCTTTTGTGATTGTGTTACCTCACCCAGGATAATGCCCTCCAGGTCCAACCATTTGCCTAGGAATTTAATAAATTCATTCTTTTTAATAGCTGAGTAGTACTCCATTGTGTAAATGTACCACATTTTTGTATCCATTCCTCTGGTGAGGGGCATTTGGGTTCTTTCCAGCTTCTGGCTATTATAAATAAGGCTGCTATGAACATAGTGGAGCATGTTTCTTTCTTACTAGTTGGAACATCTTCTGGATATATGCCCAGGAGAGGTATTGTGGGATCCTCTAGTAGTACCATGTCCAATTTTCTGAGAAACCGCCAGATTGATTTCCAGAGTGGTTGTACAAGCTTGCAATCCCACCAACAGTGGAGGAGTGTTCCTCTTTCTCCACATCCTCGCCAGCATCTGCTATCACAAGAATTTTTGATCTTAGCCATTCTGACTGGTGTGAGATGGAATCTCAGGGTTGTTTTGATTTGCATTTCCCTGATGATTAAGGATGCTGAACATTTTTTCAGGTGTTTCTCAGTCATTCGGTATTCCTCAGGTGAGAATTCTTTGTTTAGCTCTGAGACCCATTTTTTAATGGGGTTATTTGATTTTCTGGAGTCCACCTTCTTGAGTTCTTTATATATATTGGATATTAGTCCTCTATCTGATTTAGGATAGGTAAAGATCATTTCCCAATCTGTTGGTGGCCTTTTTGTCTTATTGACGGTGTCATTTGCCTATACAGAAGCTTTGCAGTTTCATGAGGTCCCATTTGTCAATTCTCGATCTTACAGCACAAGCCATTGTTGTTCTATTCAAAAAATTTTCCCCTGTACCAATATCTTCAAGGCTTTTCTCCACTTTCTCCTCTATAAGTTTCAGTGTCTCTGGTTTTATGTGGAGTTCCTTGATCCACTTAGATTTGACCTTTGTACAGGGAGATAGGAATGGATCAATTCGCATTCTTCTACATGATAACCACCAGTTGTGCCAGCACCATTTGTTGAAAATACTGTCTTTTTTCCACTGGATGGTTTTAGATCCCTTGTCAAAGATCAAGTAACCATAGGTGTGTGGGTTCATTTCTGGGTCTTCAATTCTATTCCATTGGTCTTCTTTTCTGTTGTTATACCAGTACCATGCCATTTTTATCACAATTGCTCTGTAGTAAAGCTTTAGGTCAGGCATGGTGATTTCACCAGAGGTTCTTTTATCCTTGAGAAGATTTTTTGCTATCCTAGGTTTTTTGTTATTCCAGATGAATTTGCTCTTTCAAATTTGTTGAAGAATTGAGTTGGAATTTTGATGGGGATTGCATTGAATCTGTAGATTGCTTTTGGCAAGATAGCCATTTTTACAATGTTGATCCTGCCAATCCATGAGCATGGGAGATCTTTTTATCTCCTGAGATCTTCTTTAATTTCTTTCTTCAGAGGCTTGAAGTTCTTATTATACAGATCTTTCACTTCCTTAGTTAGAGTTACGCCAAGGTATTTTATATTATTTGTGACTATTGAGAAGGGTGTTGTTTCCCTAATTTCCTTCTCAGCCTGTTTATTCTTTGTGTAGAGAAAGGCCATTGACTTGTTGACTTAATTTTATATCCAGCTACTTCATTAAAACTGTTTATCAGGTTTAGGAGTTCTCTGGTGGAATTTTTAGGGTCACTTATATATACTATCATATCATCTGCAAAAAGTGATATTTTGACTTCTTCTTTTCCAATTTGTATCCCCTTGATTTCCTTTTGTTGTAAAATTGCTCTGGCTAGGACTTCAAGTACAATGTTGAATAGGTAGGGAGAAAGTGGGCAGCCTTGTCTAGTCCCTGATTTTAGTGGGATTGCTTCCAGCTGCTCACCATTTACTTTGGTGATGGCTACTGCTTTGCTGTAGATTGCTTTTATCATGTTTAGGTATGGGCCTTGAATTCCTGACCTTTTCAAGACTTTTATCATGAATGGGTGTTGGATTTTGTCAAATGCTTTCTCCAAGATTATGTTGATGGATTTCCATATATTAAACCATCCCTGCATCCCTGGAATAAAACCTACTTGGTCAGGATGGATGATTGTTTTAATGTGTTTTTAGATTCGGATAGTGAGAATTTTATTGATTATTTTTGCATTGATATTCGTAAGGGAAATTGGTCTGAAGTTCTCTATCTTTGTTGGATCTTTCTGTGGTTTAGGTATCAGAGTAATTGTGGCTTCATAGAATGAGTTGGGTAGAGTACCTTCTACTTCTATATTGTGGAATAGTTTGTGAAGAACTGGAATTAGATCTTCTTTGAAGGTCTGATAGAACTCTGCACTAAACCCATCTGGTCCTGGGCTTTTTTTGGTTGGGAGACCATTACTGACTGCTTCTATTTCTTTAGAGGATATGGGACTGTTTAGATCTTTAACTTGATCCTGGTTTAACTTTGGTACCTGTTATCTGTCTAGAAATTTGTCCATTTCATCCAGGATTTCCAGTTTTGTTGAGTATAGCCTTTTGTAGAAGGATCTGATGGTGTTTTGGATTTCTTCAGTGTCTGCTGTTATGTCTCCCTTTTCATTTCTGACTTTGTTAATTAGGATGCTGTCCCTGTGCCCTCTAGTGAGTCTGGCTAAGGGTTTATCCATCTTGTTGATTTTCTCAAAGAACCAGCTCCTCGTTTGATTGATTCTTTGAATAGTTCTTCTTGTTTCCACTGGGTTGATTTCCTGCCGTCTACTCCTCTTGGGTGAATTTGCTTCCTTTTTTTCTAGAGATTTTAGGTGAGTTGTCAAGCTGCTAGTGTGTGCTCTCTCTAGTTTCTTTTTGGAGGCACTCAGAGCTATGAGTTTCCCTCTTAGAAATGCTTTCATAGTGTCCCATAAGTTTGGGTATGTTGTGGCTTCATTTTCATTAAACTGTAAAAAGTCTTTAATTTCTTTCTTTATTCCTTCCTTGACCAAGGTATCATTGAGAAGAGTGTTGTTCATTTTCCACGTGAATGTTAGCTTTCCATTATTTATGTTGTTATTGAAGATCAGCCTTAGTCCATGGTGGTCTGATAGGATGCATGGGATGTTTTCAATATTTTTGTATCTGTTGAGGCTTGTTTTGTGACCAATTATATGGTCAGTTTTGGAGAAGGTCCCGTGAGGTGCTGAGAAGAAGGTATATCCTTTTGTTTTAGGATAAAATGTTCTGTAGATATCTGTTAAGTCCATTTGTTTCATCACTTCTGTTAGTTTCACTGTGTCCCTGTTTAGTTTCTGTTTCCACGATCTGTCCATTGATGAAAGTGGTGTGTTGAAGTCTCCCACTATTATTGTGTGAGGTGCAATATGTGCTTTGAGCTTTACTAAAGTTTCTTTAATGAATGTGGCTGGCATTGCATTTGGAGCATAGATATTCAGAATTGAGAGTTCCTCTTGGAGGATTTTACCTTTAATGAGTATGAAGTGTCCCTCCTTGTCTTTTTTGATAACTTTGGGTTGGAAGTCGATTTTATTCGATATTAGAATGGCTACTCCAGCTTGTTTCTTCAGACCATTTGCTTGAAAAATTATTTTACAGCCTTTCACTCTGAGGTAGTGTCTGTCTTTTTCCCTGAGATGGAAGCAGAAGAATGTTGGGTCCTGTTTGTGTAGCCAGTCTGTTAATCTATGCCTTTTTATTGGGAAATTGAGTCCATTGATATTAAGAGATATTAAGGAAAAGTAATTGTTGCTTCCTATTATTTTTGTTTTTAGAGTTGGCATTCTGTTCTTGTGGCTGTCTTCTCTTTGGTTTGTTGAAGGATTACTTTCTTGCTTTTTCTAGGGCGTGATTTCCGTCCTTGTATTGTTTTTTTTTTTTTGTTTTTTTTTTTTGTTATTATCCTTTGAAGGGCTGGATTCGTGGAAAGATAATGTGTGAATTTGGTTTTGTCGTGGAATACTTTGGTTTCTCCATCTATGGTAATTGAGAGTTTGGCTGGGTATAGTAGCCTGGGCTGGCATTTGTGTTCTCTTAGGGTCTGTATAACATCTGTCCAGGATTTTCTGGCTTTCATAGTCTCTGGTGAAAAGTCTGTTGTAATTCTGATAGGCCTGCCTTTATATGTTACTTAACCTTTTTCCCTTACTGCTTTTAATATTCTTCTTTATTTAGTGCATTTGTTGTTCTGATTATTATGTGTTGGGAGGAATTTCTTTTCTGGTCCAGTCTATTTGGAGTTCTGTAGGCTTCTTGTATGTTCATGAGCATCTCTTTCTTTAGGTTTGGGAAGTTTTCTTCTATAATTTTGTTGAAGATATTTGCTGGCCCTTTAAGTTCAAAATAATCATTCTCATCTACTCCTATTATCCGTAGGTTTGGTCTTCTCATTGTGTCCTGGATTTCCTGTATGTTTTGAGTTAGGATATTTTTGAATTTTGTATTTTCTTTGATTGTTGTGCCAATGGAATCTTCTGCACCTGAGATTCTCTCTTCCATGTCTTGTATTCTGTTGCTGATGCTTGCATCTATGGTTCCAGATTTCTTTCCTAGGCTTTCTATCTCCAGTGTTACCTCACTTTGGGTTTTCTTTATTGTGTCTACTTCCCTTTTTAGGTCTTGGATGGTTTTATTCAATTCCATCACCTGTTTGGTCGTGTTTTCTTGCAATTCTTTAAGGGATTTTTGTGTTTCCTCTTTAAGGTCTTCTACCTGTTTAGCAGTGTTCTCCTGTATTTCTTTAAGTGATTTATTAAAGTCCTTCTTGATGTCCTCTACCATCATCATGATATATGCTTTTAAATCTGGGTCTAGCTTTTCGGGTGTGTTGGGGTGCCCAGGACTGGGTTGGGTAGGAGTGCTGAGTTTTGATGATGGTGAGTGGTCTTGGTTTCTGTTAGTAAGATTCTTACGTTTGCCTTTCACCATCTGGTAATCTCTGGAGTTAGTTCTTGTAGTTGTCTCTGGTTAGATCTTGTTCCTCAGGTGCTTTTGTTAGCCTCTATCAGCAGAGCTGGAAGACTAGCTCTCTCCTGAGTTTCAGTGTTCAGAGTACTCTCTGCAGGTAGGCTCTCCTCTTGCAGGGAAGGTGCCCAGATATCTGGTGTTCGAACCTGCCTCCTGGCAGAAGTTGTGATCCACTCACAGAGGTCTTAAGATCCTGTGGAGGGTCCTTTGTATACCTTGCAGGTGTCCACAGACTCCACGCCCAAGGTACCCCGGTGCTGGTGGGGACTGGAAGGGACTGTACTCCGTTTCTTAAAGCAGCACTTGGACATTTTTGAACAGAAACACAAAGGCAAAAATGACTTTGCATCTTCTTTATACGAGTCAACAACCACCATATGTTCAGCACATACCCTGAGGCACAAGCTGGTAAGTTATTTATTTATGCAAATAAAATATTGTCACTTATAAACTTTATAAATTAAGCAAGAAACACATGGACACAGGAACTTATCAAAACTGAATTCGAAAATCCAGAACCGTGAACTTAACTGACAGAAGATCAAAGACTGGGGCAATGTCCTCAAAGGACCCCTAGCCCTGGAATGGAAAAGTACCCATTGGCCCATAATGAGAACACTGTTCCCAAGCTTTCTAGTGCACACATCACAGGATTGACAGGTGACAAACTCTTTGATTTTCCCTCTGGAACAAACATTATTCTGGAGCCCCTGATTATAGCTTGTGGCAGCTCTGCACTCTGATAGCTCCACAGGAGAACAGTTCTCTGCCAGACTCATCCTGATACATGACCACCTGGGATGACTGTCTTGGCCTCTGTATGACTCTCTGCCTTTTCCTTCTGGATGACTCCTGTGATCACTTATCAGTGCTACAACTTTAACTCTCTCTTTGCAACATTGCTATAAGTAATTAAGATTAAAAAAAATCTGTTTGCTGATGGCCACAAGTATCTAGTAGAATAAGGAGTATCGAGCTAGTGAGATGGCTCAGCACTTGCCACCAAGCTTGATGACCTGGGTTCAGCCCCTGGAGCCCACATGGTAGGAGAGAAGACACTCTTAAAGTTGTCCTTCCTCCATTGTGGATCTGTTTGTATGAATTCAGAAGTGTGAGTATCTGCTATTGTTCAAGAGCTTTGTTAACTTTAGGAGGTGCTAAGGTGTAAGGGTGTGTGCATGGGGGGGGATATCAAGGGTATAAGTGTTCTGGAAATTCTAACTCAGCAGGTGATTTCTGAACTCATATTTCACTGGGCCAGAGAAGCCCCACAGAGGAGATTGTGTATGTCTTGTACAATCATACCAAGGAGTCCATATTATCCCTGAGAAGACTGACATACACAGGAGGCACTTAAGAAAGAAATGGGAGAGTGAAGGGAAGGCAGCAGAAGTGAGCACAGCTTTCCAGGTTGGAGGAGAAAGACACTGAAGCAGATGATGTAAGGATGCTTTGTTGGGAATATTCCATCCCACATTGCTGCTGCTCCAGCTGCTAGGCTCCTCTCTTTCTCACTAGTGTGATGTAATGTTCTTCTTAGCTGCAGCTCTGGTGTTAAACATATTCCTCTCAGCTGTTAGATTTAAAAAACTCTCTGCTTGGTGAGACTGCCAAACACATTTTCTTGTGTCTGAGATGTATGACATCCTCAGAACCCTGGCATCATGTGGTAAAATGTTTAATGGGATTCTTTCTTTCTGAAGTTATTTTGTCACATGCTAGTCACTATCACAATACAGCAAGCTCTGTGGAGGGGCTCCTTTTGCTACAAGCAAGATAATCTGGGGACTTAAACTAGATGGAATTACATATTCTGGTGGGTCAGGAAATGGAAATGAAGATCAGGGTCCTAAAGTACAGCTCCTGAAATGGTGATTGGGACTAAGCATAGGTTTATCAGAGGTAGAGAGCTCTGCAGAGCCCTTCACTACCCCCCAACACCCAGCTACAGAAACAATGCCAGACTTCAAGTAAACAATCAGCAATCATGAGGAGGCAGGCTTGCTACTCCAAGCTGGAGAAGAGCAAGACACCTTAAACATGGTTCAGATGAATGGCAAGCTTAATCATCCTGCGATGTGCACTTCGGGGAGGTCACCCACAATTTTGGTCCTGCCATCTGTAAATGCAAATAGGAATGCTGTGTTATGAGGTAATTATGAAGATGAATGTTACAAATCGCGAGTGCCTATGAAAGATCAAGTTATTGTTACTTTAATACCTGTGATAAATCTGTTTCAGAGTTTAAAGGATTATTCCTGGTGCCTGTGTTTTTACAATCTTCTAACCTAATTCCTACTTGACAGAGCTCTGATATCTGCTTTAACAACGGGGCATGCACAATAGGTTAGGAAACGTGTTTAACATAGGGCGAACAAAACGGATCAAAGCAATGAATAATGGCCTGTAGATAATGAAATAATGTTAAAACCAGAGTGTGAAGTTTGAGACCCTGCCTTAAACACATTCCTGCATGAATTATAAGGCAGGGAAGGAGCGATGACAGGTGTCTCTAACAAGACCAGCCCCATCACACACATGTACCCATACATACACAGCTTCACCCACACCATTTGCATTCACAAAAGAGAAGGAAGACTGTTTAAACACAAACTCTGGAGCACAAGCAGTCATACAGTAATTTTCCAGAATATTGCAGGAGATCCACAAATATTCAAGGCATTCTCTTCACTCCTAAGTCTTCTGTGGTTAAAGATGGTAGTGGTGTCCAATCAACAGGATGGATTTTAAAAGTCAATTATGTATCTGTGTGTCTGTTTCTATGGTGTGTGTGTGTATACATGTGCGTGTGTGTGTGTGTGTGTGTGTTTGTGTGTGTGTGTGTGTGTGTGTGTATCTGTGTGAGGGTGAGTACACAAGAGTGTAGGTACCCACAGAGACCTGAGGAAGACATCAGGTTGAGCCTCTAAAGCTGGAGTTACAGGTAGTTGCGAGCCACTCAACACAGGTTCTGGGAAACAATTCTGGTCCTCTGTAAGAGCAGCGAGCACTCTTTGTGGCTGAGCCATCTTTCCAGCCCTAGATAGCTTTGTAAGGAACAGCATGGGTCAGGGTCATATTTTCTAGTTTTTTTCCCCATGTTTTATATACTACCTCAGTTTAAGGTGAAGAGACACATGACCACCTCAACTCTTATAAAACAAAACATCTAATTGGGATTGGCTTACAACTTCAGTGGGTCACTCCATTATCACTATGGAAGGAAGCATGGTAGACATGGTAGACATGGTGCTGGAGGAGCCAAGAGTTCTACATCTTGATCCTCAGGCAGCCAGGAAGAGACTGGAATTCCATAGTGGGTAGAACTTGAGCATAGAAGACCTAACGGTCCACCCTCACAGTGATACTCTTTTCCAACAAGGCCACACCTCCTAATGGTGGCACTCTCCATGGGCCAAGCATTCAGACACATGATCTATTCAAACCACCACATATACTTTTTATTAAAATCTAGACATTTTGGATGTGTTTAGCTGATCTGGATAGTGGAGTCTTCCCTGTCCCCCATGTCTTCTCTCTGCTCATTTTTGAGGTCTTCCATAGTAGGCTTAGCCCTGGGGCTCCACAGCCCTTCTTGTTCATCTCTTGCTGTGTTTTTTTTTTGTTTTTATTTTTGTTTTTTTTTCTCATGCTTTGATCTATTTTTCTGCTGCTATGACAAAGTACTCTGACAAAAACGGCTTAAGGAGAAAGGGTTTATTGGGATTCACCTGTTCTAGGTTTGCCATGGCAAGGATCAAAGTGACATGTGCTTGAGGCAGGTGGTCACTCTAACTCACAATCAGGAAGCCTAGAAGGATGGAGGCCTCTGTTTAGCTCACACCCTTCTTTTGCACAGTCTATGGCCCAAGCTCAGGGATTGGTGTCATCTGTATTTACAGTGTCCCTACATCAATAGTATAATAAAGAAAATCCCTCACAAAAATGCCCTAAACACTCCTTCAACAGGTATGCATGGAAGCACATCTTCTAGGTGATCCTAGGTCTTGTGATCTACACAGTCATTATTAACTGTGACATGTGGGCCTCTTTGACCATTCTCTGCCAAGTCTTCCTTTTTGTGGTCTATACTTCTACTATTACAACAAACTGCTAAATTTCACTAGTTGTTGATTAGTTGCTGCTTTTTAGCAATGTCTAGGAATATAACCTGCTCTAATTATCTAGTTAAATCTGGCTTCCTTAGCATAGCTACTCTTGAGTCTAGCCTTTGGTTTGTTCTGACTTTAGGAGGACCCTCACCAGGCTCCCTGATATTATCTGCTTCTACCTGGTAAACTATCTGGACCTAGGCCAATGATTCTCTATCTTTCTAATGATGTGACCCTTTAATGTGGTTCCTCCTGTTCCAGTGACCCTCAGCCATAAAATTATTTTTGCTCTTATTTTATAAACCCAATTTTGCTACTGAAATGAATCATAATATAAACAGCTGTGTTTTTGGATGATCTTAGGCAACCCCTGTGCAAGGGTTATTCAAGCCCCCAAAGGGTCATGACCCACAGTTTGAGAACCACTGCCCTGGGCTTAACACTTTGCCCTCTTGGGGTCAGAAGCCTCTTTGTAATTCCTCACCATCAACACATCCAAGGATTTCTCAGGGAGCCTGCAAGTTTGAATTTCATTAATGAATGAAAGTCACCCTTTTGGAGGGAAATTCTGTATTTCTTATTCTGTCAACATGTTTCTCCCCAGGACCAGAATTTTAAGCCACCATCTGTGGCTGATGGTGGGATGGTGGCCAATTTCTCTGAGACAGACACTCTACTTCCTTCCTTCCTTCCTTCCTTCCTTCCTTCCTTCCTTCCTTCCTTCCTTCCCTTTCTTTCTTTCTTTCTTTCTTTCTTTCTTTCTTTCTTTCTTTCTTTCTTTCTTTTTTCCTTCCTTCCTTCCTCCCTTCCCCCTCTTTCTTTCTTTCTTTCTTTCTTTCTTTCTTTCTTTCTTTCTTTCTTTCTTTCTTTCTTTCTTTCTTTCTTTCTTTCTTCCCTTTCTTCCCTTTCTTTCTTTCTTTCTTTCTTCCCTTTCTTCCCTTTCTTTCTTTCTTTCTTTCTTTCTTTCTTTCTTTCTTTCTTTCTTTCTTTCTTTCTTTCTTTCTTTCTTTCTTTCTTTCTTTCTTCCCTTTCTTTCTTTCTTTCTTTCTTTCTTTCTTTCTTTCTTTCTTTCTTTCTTTCTTTCTTTCTTTCTTTCTTTCTTTCTTTCTTTCTTTCTTTTATAAATTGGACATTTTCTTTATTTACATTTCAAATGTTATACCCTTTCCTGGTTTCCCTCCCAGAAACACCCTATCCCATCCTCCCTCCCGGTGCTTCTATGAGGGTGTTCCTCCATCCACCCACCCACTCCCACCTCCCCACCTTCAATTCCCCTACATTGGGGCATCTATCGAGCCTTCATAGGACCAAGGACCTCTCCTCCCATTGATGCATGACAAGGCCATCCTCTGCTACATATGCAGCTGGAGCCATGTGTACTCCTTTGTTGATGGCTTAGTCCCTGGGTGTTCTGGGCGATCTGATTGGTTGATATTTTTGCAAATCCCTTCAACTCCTTCAGTCCTTTCTATAACTCTTCTGTTGGGGACCCCGAGCTCAGTCCAATGGTTGACTGAAAACATCGGCCTCTGTATTTGTAAGGCTCTGGCAGGACTTCTCAGGAGACAGTCATATCAGTTCTTCAAAAAAATTGACATAGTACTACCTGAGGACCCAGCTATACCGCTCCTGGGCATATACCCAGAAGATGCTCTAACATGTAATAAGGACACATGATCCCCTATGCTCATAGCAGTCTTATTTATAATAGTCAGGAGCTGGAAAGAACCCAGATGACCTTCAACAGAGGAATGGATACAGAAAATGTGGTACATTTACACAATGGAGTACTACTCAGCTACTAAAAATGACAAATCCATTAAATTCTTAGGCAAATGGATAGAACTAGAAAATGTCATCCTGAGTGAGGTAACACAATTGCAAAAGAATATGCATGGTATGCACTCACTGATAAGTGGACATTAGCTCAAAAGCTCCAAATAACCAGGATACACTTCACAGACCACATGAAGCTCAGAAACAAGGAAGTCCAAAGTGTGGGTGTTTCAGCCCTTCTTAGAAGGAGAATAAAATACTCATAGGAGCAAATATGGAGATAAAGTGTAGAGCAGAGACTGACGGATAGGCCACCCAGAGACCGTCCCATCTGGGGATTCATCCCACATACAGTTATTACCAAACCCACACACTATTGTGGATGCCAGGAAGTGCATCCTGAAAGGAGCCTGACACTCTGCTTTCTAAGCAGCATTGTTGTCTGGAGTCATCGCTCAAGTCTCTTGCTGTCTTGCCTTTCCTCTCTTCTGTTTGGTGAGCTGGAACAATGAACCCTGGAGCCATAGTACTCTCTGTGCGATGTGCCTAGGGAACTCTTTCTTGTGAGTGCATCTCTAATCTGCTTCCCTTAGTAAGCTGAGACAAGCAGAAGTGCTGTGGGGTGTTTCTACTAATGAGTCATTATTGCTCTTGATTGGAATCTGAAGCATGATCAAGGCTTTTTTTATTCTTGGCTTTATGAGCCCTGAGTGGCGCGTCCATCACAAACTATGAAGATGGAGGGAACAGATATGAATTACTTACTTTATTTCTTAATAACTAGTTGTGATAATATTTGCCATATTTGGAATATTTAATTCATAATATTGAGTATACTGATATTCTCACATATTTCTCATGACTGAGTTTTGTTTTCTTTCCCCTCTGCACATACTTTAGTCTATTTTCTATGGAGTTGCTTTTAGTTCTACAATGTTCTTCCAAATCCAATCTGTTGCTACACTCACCTAATGTGTTCATATTTTTCAATGCTGTATTTTTTCAGCATTTTAATTTTCATTTAATTATTTAGGTTTTTTTTGTGAAGAATCTGAATGTATTTTCTCAAAGTGTACACCAGTCTTATATACAGTCTTATAGAATACACAAAACAAAGGGGTAGGATGTCAAGGCAGACAAAGTACATTGAAGTTACCAGACACAAAACAAAGGAATGACTTCAAAAGGACTTACAGGAACCAGGTAATATTTACAGTAAAGATAAAGCAGTCCTGCCTAGGGTCAGCTAATGATAGGTAATGATTTCACACCCTAGTCACAATTTGTGCTACTCCTTTGAGCCTTGTGAAAGCTCGTCTCTTGGTTATTAGTCACACTGCCCATCTCTCTTTCATATGCTCATCTTCTATCATATTTTAGATTCTATACATGACATGAATTACATAATCTTCTATAAACTCTTAATATATTTTTTAGGTTGGCCTCATGGCAGGCCACTCTGATGACATGCAACCTTTATTTTAGATTTTCCTAGAGCAGACTTGGCCACCCCCAAGCTTGCCTCTTGCTGGGGTGTGGCCCTTACTCTTAGATGCTATTCTCAACTTTTGGGCTTTGCCTTAATGTGTTGTTCCTAATTGGGGTCTGAATGGGCCCAATGTTTGTCAAAGGTGGAGTGTGTCATGAGCTCTTCCTCCAGCCCTTCTCTACCTTCTCTGTTTAGATGATTGCAGAAGTTACCCACAGAGCAGAAGTATAGTTCTTGCAGCCTCCTTTGGGGCTTTCTCTTCTCTTTTTGTTACCTCCATCACTAGCTATTACCCCCATGAGTTGAAGTACAATTCTACCAGCAGGCTTCTGCTCTGTTTAACTTCTTTTTTCCCCCCAGTGTGGATATTAGAAAATGCTCCAGAGATAAAAGAAAATGAATTTGTTGCTCATTTATTTAATTCTCTTCTATCTGGAACCTTAACGCAACAGCATTTGCCTTAATGCTTACAAACTTTTCACTGTATACACGGTAGGGACTTGTACACTAGCTACCTGTGCAGAGATCTTAGCTGATATTGAAAGCCAGGAGATTGGAGGTGATTCTCAAAAGAGTATACTGAAATATGGAGCAGAGAAACACATGACAGAGCCTTGGGGTTTGCATTTCTGAAGAGCTGAAGGGCAAGGGGGAAGCTTATCTAAAGAAACTGAAGAGAGATTAACAGGAGGATAAAGGAAAAGAGAGAGAGAGATGTTCTAGAAGATCAGGGTCCAGACAAAGACATTACCTGCAGCTTCAAATGCTGCTGCTAGGTCAATGAAACATGAGAACTGAGAACTAAGCATTTAATTGAACAACCAGGCCCCCACCACTGCGAGTTAGCCTCTGAGTCCCAGTTTGGAGACAGTAGGCCATGTTTGTTCTTCAGTGAGGCCTCTTTTTATCTTATTTGGCATTTCAGAAATGGAAAGTGCTCATGTTGCCACTGAAGTCAGCAATAGTAGAATATTACTACTATATTCAGTTGCTGCTTCTCTGTTGCTGTAGTATATTTCTTGCCCTTGCTTTTCTCCAGCTTCATGTACCACTGATCCCTAAGGCAGATTTACAATAAGCACATGGGATTTGGATACATTTTGCTTTTCTGGAAGTTGTAGAATCTTCCATCTCCCTCCTCCATTGTGTTCATTGCTGTGTGGCTGATGCCCACACCTACTGCTACACAGAAGGAAAGGAGAGATACCTGAGTGTGTGATGCTAAGGTCACTGCTGTAGTTTTGAGGTTTTGCCAGTTGGTCACTGCTTATGAGTTATTGATCCATCTTTACTTTTTCTTCAAGACTAGTAAGTCTTAAAAGTCAAGTCTGAGTATATCTTTACCATCAAAGAGAGCAAGTATACAGAAATAGAAGAAACTGGTCTGGTCTTCATATTATGTGGCACATCATGTCTTTGGCATTGTTCTAACAATTAAATCCTTGTCTTCATAAGGCAGTTCTCTCTTGCTGTCTGTCAAACAGGTGAACAAAAATATAAGCCATAATTATGCTCATAGTTTTAATCCTGGCATTCAAGTTCCTTTTCCTCGGTGATGTTATATAACGAGAACCTTAATTCAGCCAGGGCTCACTGGCAAGTTTTGTTCTACTTAAGTCTCAGCAAAGCGTTACTCAACAGCAACAAGCACCTTCCTTTGCCTTGTGATTTGAAAAACCCAATGATTGTCAGATGGCACTGCTAGCAGACAATACTGTCTTCAGGTCCCTCTTTATAATCCCAAAGTTCAATTGCAGGTGGCACTGTTAATATTCTACCTCACTTTCCTTCCTGTTCTTTATGTGCTTGTGTGTGTGTGTTCATGTGGATGTGGATGTATGCCTGCACAGGTGCATCATGTGAAGGCCAAAGGACAGCTTCAGGTGTTGTTTCTTAGGAACTTTCCACCTTTTTTTTTTTTTTTTTTTTACTTTTTTTGGTTTTTACCTGTGTGTTTAGTATGCTTGCATGTAGGTATGTTCACATGTGTGTGGGCATGTGTCTCTGTGTGTGTGCACAAGCACATATGTACACATTCATGTGGAAGATGGTGATTATGTCAGGTGTCTTCCTTAATTGCTCCCCACCTTATAAATTGATGCAGGGCCTTTGACTTTAACCCACAGCTCCCTGATTCAGCTAACCTGGCAAGTTACCTTGCTCTAGGGATGTTCTGCTACTGTCTTCTGTGTGCTGGGATTCAGGTGGGTCCCTGTGCGTATTTGACTTCTGAGTCCTGGGGATTTGAACTCTTGTCTTTATCATTGCACATTTTATTCACTGTGTCATCTTTTTTCTTTTTTTTCCTTCATTTGTTCATTCATTTGTTCATTCATCTCTCTCTCTCTCTCTCTCTCTCTCTCTCTCTCTCTCTCTCTCTCTCTCTCTCTCTGCAAGGTTGTCTGGGGCTTACTAATGTAGCATAGCTGGCAGCCAGTGGCTCCCCAGGATCCTCCAGTCTCTGCCTTCCCCAGTGCTAAGATTTCAAACTTATGCTGCTACATCCACTTTAATGACTGGAATATTATCCAACCTCTTGACTCAGTAGAGAAGAATGTGTCCCATGGATCAAAGATTTGTAGGTATCACTATATCTTATCATATGGCTGTATTTAGGTATTGATCTGGTTACTTATTATCACTCTGAAATGAAAGAGACTGAAGAAAACTGATAACTGTTCTTCACCTTCAAAAAGCAAGTGTTCGGTGGATTCATAACTTACCACATACCAGCATATGCAATTTAAATATATGTGTGAATGGTGAACCTGCAGCCTATAGTTTTATAGCCAATAGTAAACAATATGTTCCATCCATTTAACAATTAGTTACTGAGTCTTTCCTACACGGAGACCAGTACTTTCTTGGGGACATAATGATGAGCAAAACCTAGTTGACAATCAACTGATGGGCACTTCAGTGCAAATGGCAACAGACATTTAGAGATACTTCCTACAAAAATAGACTCAGAAGCTCTCTATGACTCCTTTTGCTTTCAAAACCAGTACCACCTGGGTGACTCATACATTACCAAGTCCAACTACCAGCATAAGGTAAAACCTTGGCTGCCTCTAAAACTCAGCTTCTTTGTACACTCAGAAAACACTTCCCAGGAGATTTGGCCCCCAGTGATGCCAGTCTTTTCTTAATCACTATTGATTTATTAGCTGGAACTGAGCAGCATTAATAGTTCCAGTAACCCCGTCTATTCTTTATTCTAAAGCCAGAGCCACATGGCCAAAGCTGCTAAGTTTTCTCAGGGCTGGACTATGCCCCAGTAGATGAGTATATCATCACCAGCTTTCAGAAGACTGGCTATTTGGAGGTGAGGAACAAGTATCAGTTTGCTTTAGTATCTTTCCCTTTGGAGTGATAATAGCAAGCAAATCAACACCCAAACACAACAGTATGATAAGATATACTGTTATTCCCCACCCCCCACACCCTCCCACTTAATAACACACCCACCTCCAGCTCCATGACACACCCACCCCCATGTCCATGACACACCCACTTCCAGCTCCATTACACACCCACCTCCAGCTCCATGACACATCCACCTCAGCTCCATGACACACCCACCTCCAGCTCCATGACACACCCACCTCCAGCTCCATGACACACCCACCCTCTATACTTGCATCTGGCTGAGTCTGGATAATGTAAATATTTAAACTCTTTTAGTTTTGTCCCAAAGATGTCACTTTGGACACTGTCACTCATAAATTTGGAAATGCTTTTAGCTCCACAGCCTCATTGTAATGAAATCAAGAACTATGTTTTAAAATTATTTTTGAAATTATTTGATCCTTAAATTTGAATTTACTTTATAGGTCAATAACTATTTTGAGAGGGGTCAAAAATCAGGAGTTTATCATCTGTCTATGGATCTATTTATCATCTATCTATCTTCTATCTCTATTATTAATCCCATCATCCATCTGTCTATAACTATGTAAACATATTTATATTTTTCATGCATAAATACCAAGGGGTGAGATTCCTGGGGCATACAGAAATTATATATAAAACTTTGTTAAAAACTGCTAAGCTGTTTCCCAGTTGGTTATGCACTTGGACATTTCCTAGTGGTGGGAAAGCACTCCAGTGGCTGTTTCTGCCAAGATGGGCCATTGCTGGTGTCTTTATTTTCTTCTTTGAATGTATTCAGTTATTCTGATGCATATAGATTGGGATAATTTAAGTTTTCATTTATGTAGCAAATTTCAGCCTATTGCTCAGTGCAGTGGGGACCATTGTTGATAGCTTCAGTTTGCAGAAAGGGCAATGGTGATATACACAGCTACAGGATAATGGGAGAGTGACATGCCAGGAGGGACAAAATATTTTTTCCTTTAAAATAAATATGGAGACAAGGATGATGACCCAGTGTGTAAAGGCACTTGATGCCAAGCCTGATGACCTGAGCTGAAGTCTCAGCATCCACATGGTGAAAGCAAAGAATGGAATCACCACATTGTACTCTGACTTCTACACACCATCAGCAACAATAAAGAAATAGTGTAAAACAATACATAAACCAACTACCCAAACCAATAAGATATGCAGTAGACATGTAGTCTTTCATTTCCTTCTCATCTCCCTTCCATTTTTTTTTTGTCAAGCAGACCTGTCCTGGCTATCTCTCTCTCTCTCTCTCTCTCTCTCTCTCTCTCTCTCTCTCTCTCTCTCTCTCTCTCCTTGTTTCTTTCTCTCCCTTTCTCCTTCCTTCCTTCCTTCCTTCCTTCCTTCCTTCCTTCCTTCCTTCCTTCCTTCCTTCCTTCCTTCCTTCCTTTCTTTCTTTCTTTCTTTCTTTCTTTCTCTCTTTCTTTCTCTCTCTCTCAACTTGACATAAGATAGTCAGTTGAGAAAATGTCCTAAGTAGAGTAGCCTGTAGGCAAGGCTTTGGGGCATTTTATTGATCAATGATTGATGTAGGGAAACATAGACACACTGTGGGCAGTGGCACCACTGGGCTGTTTGTCCTGGTTGTATAAGAGGAATCCAGAAGGCAGTGTTTCTCCATGGTTTCTGCTTTGGTTCCTGTCTCCAGATTTCTGCTCTTATTTTCCTAGTGGTCGACAGCATGGCATATTATCACAGCAATAGAAACTGTAAGATGAGATGATAATGATGTACCTTACTCAACTGACTCTACTCCTGCTGGTTTCTTTCTCTAGAGCCATTTTGTGAGTGTTCTCTTGGCCATGTTTTTCAGAGCCCCGGATTCAGAGTATGTTAGGGATACACTGCTCATTAAGCAATAATTTAAAAGCTCAGGGAGTGCAGAACATATCTCTCCTTCCTTCAAAAGAGTCCATACTCTTGCCAATACTTGGGGGAGTTGCAGGCAGCCTCCTAGAGCATCATTAAACACACCTCCCAATGCTTGCACGCTTATTATTATTGTGTAGAATGTTAGTTTAATGAAAACCAGATTTTGTTTCTTCACTGTGGTTTATTTGGAGTGACTCTGCATGCACCGAGGGCTCATCAAATCATCAAAAATATCAGCATTTTTATTTTTACTTTTTTTTATTTTTGTTTAAGGCTGACATGAACCAAATCCTTGGGAAACAATATTTGGAATAGCCGTGCTAGGTTGACTTGGCTTAGTAAACTGTAAGAATACATTGCTGAAAGCATTCTGCTCAGACAGGATTGCTCAGTGGAGTTTTACAACCAGCTTAGATGGAACTCAGATTGTGCAGTACTGTGTTCTGCTAATCTATATTCATGGGATTGAAGCTTGCCTCTCAATAGGTTTTTAGAGTCACCAGCTATGGGGAGTATTGAAAAAGGGACTCTGTGAAGACTCACTGGCAGGCATCCTGTCCCTATCCTAATGAGATCTCACAGCTGAGAAATGAGCTAGCTATCCCTGCAATGGGGCCTGTCTTCCAGAGCACACACTCCTGTTTCCACAGACCTCTGTCATGGCTGGCCACCAGGGAGAGGAGGGCAGCGATAGGTAGAGATTAGAGAAAGAAGGAGGGGCAGAGAGTGGAGAGATTCAATGAATGCAATAGAGGAAGGAAAATGCTTCCAGAATTTTCACTGAGTTGTGAATAAGTTTGTTGGTTTCAAAGACGTGGGTATAAAGAGACAGGGTGGTTCAGATCAGAAGTGGAATGTGGTAAAAGAAGGTAGGCATATTAACAAAGAAGGATGCATCAGGGTGATATCTGCATCTACTTTGTATTCACCCCTGTCTCATGAGTCCCATCTCCTGTGAAGCTTGTCACCCCAAAGTCCCCAAAGTGGTGGGACTTACTCCTAGAAACACTAAGTCATCCCTCTTTAGGTCTTTTATTTATTTATTTTTGTTCTATTTTTTTAAGGTAAGTCTCACATGCATGAGCATTTTGCCTTCATATATGTCTGTGCTCCATGTGTGTTTCTGGGTGTTAGATCTCACAGACTGACAGACTGGAGTTAAAGACCGGAGTGAGTTGCCTTTTGGGTGCTAGGGAACTAAGCAGAGTCCTGGAAGAAGAACCAGAGCTTTTAACAGCTGAAGCCCCTCTCAGGCTCCTCCTTAGTGCTTTGATCTTAGTGAGCTGAACTTGAATCTCCTCCTCAGGAAAGCATAGGTTATAATCAACAGGTGTCCTGAGGGACAAATAAAGAGAAGTGCCAGTGTGCTTTTCAGGCCATGAAGAGAGAAGGAGGAAGAGGAGAGACAGACAGACAGACAAACAGGCAGACAGACTCATGCACACGCGTGCACGCACACGTGCACACGCACACACACACACACACACACACACACACACACACACACAGAGAGAGAGAGAGAGAGAGAGAGAGAGAGAGAGAGAGAGAGAATGAACATCCTACCTGCCTGTTAATCTTACAAATGGGATGAAAACTGTGCACATAACATCACCCCTCCACCAAGATTTGCTTTCCATCACACATTTGGCATGTACCTTAACTAACTGTGCCTGTTCTTTGCAGATCAGCTAAGTTTAAGTGCTACAGCTTCTACAGCCAGGCCAAACTCCATTTTGACCCCTCTACCTGTATTCTCACTCACCAGCAATATCTTAGTGGGGTGAACAGAAATGGGCAATGAAGAAGGAATAGATAAAAGGGAGGTTACCTCCAACAAAGATGCATGCTGTCCAGCTATGTTCTTGAAGGCTCCCCTGGTGGCCATGCATGTGATCATTCTAACTCCAGAGATTCTTATGCCCTGAAATTTCTGCTTATGCACTATGAATACTCACTGTGAACAAACAATGATAAAGAGTATAGACTCCATGGGAACTGCAAGTAAGAGCTCAGGCAGTAATAGCATCTTTCGTGGCAGTATTTGATGATGGCCTCAACAAGAATTTGCTCCTTGTGAGAATAAAAGGTCTGCTTTGCAGGGATAGCTCTCAATGGAATGATACACCCCTAGAATAAGACTGGTTTCATATGACTGTGGACTCCAGGGGTCTAGAGAAATTTCTTTCCTTGAAAGGGGATTTTTATATTATTTGAATTTCAGAGTCACTGTGATACATCTGGGACAGCTTATTTTAGAACACAAAGTAACAAAAATATCTTGGATTGCTATTTATTTATTTGTCTGCTTATAAGCTTTATCTTATGCTGTGGTCCAAATCTGTTTTCCCCAGAGGATCAATCATAGACTATACCCCTCCCACTCTCCCACATGAAACTTCAGAACATGACTGCCTTTGACGTGGAGTAATTCCTTTCTAGACTGTAAAGGGTCCAGCAAATTTTTGCTAAGGCCATAGCGAATCAGTTAGTGTTGTCACGGGTTTTTGCACTAATCTAAAAATCTTACCGCACTGAAGTGGGGATGAGTCTGAGTCGTCATCAAGTAGGCAGTGTAAGCCATGCAGTATTGCACTGTGTTCTTTCAATCTAATTAAACCAGACTCCAAGTGCACATGGTACTAAGGTGATAGGAACAAGGCGTTCAGCATGATGGAGCTCCTTTTCCAACAGGGAAAAGGCTTCAGGATCCTTACAATGTGAGCCATTCTGGATGAATCTCTGGACATCATCCCATAGACATCAAGAGCCCACAGGCCTGCTGGCAAGGAACTACCGAGAGATCTGTGCCAAGGACAGTACCTATTGAACTCTTTGCTGAGAGCATGAACCTATCAGTTGGGATTGACCTGTCTGCTCACAGCAGTTGTGTTCCATAGAGGTCCAGTAGAATATTTAGGCAGAGAACTGGCTAAGAATCCTGCTTCCTACTATGGAACTCTAAGATAGACAATGCTTGAGGCTACTCTGTACCTGTCATCTATCCACTTTGAACTTTTTCCACTAAAAGACTCCCCTACCTTCCCTTCTGAGGTACTAAGTCTATTTTTAATAATTGAAGCACAGTTAAGCTGTCTTTGAAATTCAGAGGATCCACTTTATAGCCATCATCCAAATCCATTCTTGCTTTGATTGCCTATGCTCCAGGTTGAATCTCATGAGTCACTGGGGTTCTTCTTTATCTGCACTGAACAAGAGCAAAGAAGGCTTTAGGGTAACGGGGCAGCTCTGTAAGGAATTCTGGTGATTCCTCATGGTGACTGTCAACAACTTGACGGCCCAAGGCCTCCCTATTTGTAAGACTACTCAACTGTGTGACTCTTCTGTGTTTGGAACATGGACAAGAACCTTGGCATCCAGACCCAGATGAGTTCTGAGTTCCACTGATCTCCATATCACTAGACAGATGTTCCTGAGCTAGTGTGGTTCCTGTAGGGAAACAAGCCACAGAACCATGGCTCACCCAATGGTGTACTCATAGCCCTTGAAGCATCTGGAATTCCTCACCACTGGCTTTTGTTCCTGCCACAACCTTTCACTCCTTATGCCTTTACCCAGCATCATTTGAGGCAGAGGACCACAATGCCTGGCTCCATGACATGGAATGGATAAAACAGCAAAACCAGGAAGTAATATCATTGAGGAGATTCTCCAATTAGATCATTCTAAGTAGAGTGTTAGCCATGAACTTTGTTGTTCTGCTTGGGGTGTGAAGGTGCAGTTTAATAGTAGATTATCACACACTCAAAAGAACACCCCAGTATAATCCTGAATTCATTCAACTAGTCACTTCTAAGACTGTTGATGTCTAGCATGAGACAGAAAAGAGTGAGAAGTGAAGACACTCCCTGCCAGGGAATACAAGTAGATCATGATGTTGTAGTCTGTCAGTGATCAACTAGACCTACAGGAAATATGGGGATCAGCTGACCTGCTCCAAAGTGCTCACCTCTCCTCTTCTACTGAAGAGAGTCAGGTTTTATCACAAATTTATTCACAAATTTCCTCTTAACATACAACTTTCTTTGACTTCTCAGTCCAGCATCTCCTCTATGCTTTTTGCATGCTCACCCTCTTTCCGTCTCCATTACTGCGCTGTCTATGAAATTGTGCACCTAGACTCTCCAAGTTAGAATAGGAGATCTCTTTCAATAAGGGAGCCTGGTTGTTCATTCAGTATCTACTTTCTCCCAATTTCCATTCCTTATACATTAAAGATGCTTATTCAATTAGACATTTCTTGGATCCCTGTGGGGTTCACAGGAGAAAGACCTTACCCAGCACAAGTTACCAGGAACCTATTTATATCCTGACATCTTTGAACTTACACCTCCTTCAAACATGTGGGGAGCTGGTGGGACCTTTTAGGTAATAGGTAACCATGTGAAAGCCCCAGGCATGGGAAGTCCCTGCTGCAGCCTTTCCTGCAGGGATTTGCTTTGCTCTCTGCTTTTATTCTCTGATCACTGCAATAATGTTTTTGACTTTTATTGCCTGCTAACTCATTTTTCTTCTCATCAGAAATAGCACCACCCCTGTTTTCATGCAGCCTTTGTATGCACGAATTCAACAAATATGTATTTGTAGAAGGATTGATCTAATAAGTGAGTAGCAACTTGAATACACATTTGATTTCTGCCAATGTTTGACTGCCATTAAAAGACTAGGGGCAAACCTTCAAGCTCTTTTTAGGGGGTTGTGGGTTTTTTTTTTATTGTTGTTGTTGGTGGTGGTGGTGATGGCTGAATGTGTGTGTGTGTGTGTGTGTGTGTGTGTGTGTTTAAAATTATTTCTTTGAGACAGAGTCTCACTGGGTAGTCTCAGCTGACCTGGAACTCATTCTATGGACCCAGGTGGCCTTGAATTCACAGAGTTCCACCTGCCTCTGCCTCCTGATTCCTGGGGGGATTAAAGGTGTGCATCAATGAACATTGGCTGAAAGCTCTTTTTGGGATATGACTTCCCTTTTTGCAAAATGGGACATACAGAATTCTTTTAGACAACATATTCCCAAACATGTTACTATAGAAGAACTAATTGAATTGTTCACCTTAGGGAGGAAGAAGAGAGGGGCTGGGGGTGGAGGAGGAGGAGGAGGAGGAGGAGGAGGAGGAGGAGGAGGAGGAGGAGGAGGAGGAGGTACAAGAAGAACAACAGCAACAACAACAAGGAAGAAGAGGAGGAATCCAAAAAGGAGGGAGAAGTACAAAGTCAAATGATTGTTTGACCAAGAAACGTCCTTTTTTAACTGGATAACACCTGTCAATATTAGAGTTGATTTTAAAAAATAATCTTTTATATAGTAATCATTTTCTGCCATAAAAAAATGACTTATGATGTTTTCTTAAAGCATTTTCTAAAACGTAGTAAATTTAAATGTGAGTGTTCTGGTTACGGGAGAAATCCTGACACTCTTTCTTTTTTGATAATTGGGCTTCTCTTGTAAAGGGCAAAGCTTCGCTGGTACATTGGCTGGGAACTTCAGTGGGGCCATAGCCTCTGCTCTGACACCTCTTTCCTGCTCTCCTTACGGCTGCCTAGGCCACACCAGCCTAGATACCTTTAAAATCTGTAATGCACAAATCACTTTTGTAAAGGCCTTCTTTGGGGTATATTCAAATTCAGCAAGAAATAATGAACGAGAGAGTAATGAGCATTTATTTCTCAGTGTGTAACCATAACGCTGCCTCTCCACTCTCATAATTTATGCCCAGGAATGGATTTGTGTGTGTGCCTGTGTGTGTGTGTGTGTATGTGTGTGTGTGTGTAATGTATTGTGTTAGGAAAAAAATTAATGGCCATCTGTAAACATGGGGATGGTTGGGAATTCTGTTATGCATGTTGTAATAAAAATGGTTTATTGGGCTATCAAATGCAGGCATGGGAGCCAAAACTGCAGCCTCTGCTGGGTCTTCTCATACAAGAATCTACCTGTATATACCTCTGTTCTTCTGGACTATTCTGAAGGACTTACACTTTTTACTTAAATTGGTACCTTTTGAGATGCCGATCCTTGGACATGTAAATTTTTCTTTCGGCCTCCAGATTCCTAATCTGAGAAAGCAAAGTTGGTCCACACATACTGATTTTGGGGAAACTGGTTGTTTTTTTGTTTTTTTGTTTTTGTTTTTTTTTCTTCTCAAATAGCAGAAAGTTCATGATTCCTTTTGGGGATGAAGTTTAAAACCTAATTAGACAGGAGATGAAGTTTAAGACCTAGTTAGGCAGGATTAACCTTCGTTTCTTGCTGTGTAGAAACAAAGGGTGCGTGCTTTCGACATCTTCAGAATCAGAAAAGAAGGGCGTGCCCAGGAAATGAACATCTATCATTAGGTTCAGGGTCAGCTCCAAGGAGAAGCCACTGGCCAAAGCTGAGACTTGTGGAGGATCTGAACTTCAAATGACAATGACAGTGACAGCTCAGGTGGGACCAAGAAAATAAAGAGAAAATCTGCCAGGTCATTGACTTCAGCCAGTTAGAAGCATATGGTAGTACCTGTGTTATCTTGGTTCAGATGGTTTCTGCTGAGTTTCTCAGCACATAGCAAATGATTTTTTTCCTTCATGGCATATTGCAGTGAGAGACAGTGAGAATATATGAATCTTCTGTTTTCTATCAAATCTGTACAAATAGCCCAAACCAATGACTCTTTCCCGTTGCTACAGTGGCTGCTACATAGTGACCTTGTCATTCTATCCTCTGTACTTGTGGGTTGACCTTCTGGTTTAAGTCACTAATTCAGGATGAAAGTTAAAAAGATGGTCTCTTATTCATTTTTCTATTTTACTGTAGTGCAGAATTATGTTTTTTCCTTCAGGAGCTTGTATGCATATGTGTGCATACATGTATTTCTATACAGGTATTTACTACATGTATGTAGTATTCACACATATGTACATATGTGTACAGGTGTACATGTGTCTACATGTATACCTATGTGTGCATGCAGAGGCCAAAGAACAACCTCAGATGCTTCTCTTCTCTCTTCAGGTGTCATCCCCTCTTTTCCATCTTTTAAACAGACATTTAAAAAAATTTTTAATTCCATGTATGTGCTTGTCTCTCTGTGGGAACATGCTGCACATGAGTACTGGCCCCTAGAACAGGGGTGTTGGATCTCTTGCAGCTGGATTTACAAGCAGTTGCAAGCCATCTGATGTAGGAGATAGCAAAGAAACTTGAGTCCTCTAGAAAAGGACTGGCAGCTCTTAATCACTGAGGCATCTCTCCTGCCCTCCACACTTTTTAATTACTTTTAAAATTGAGTCAGGGTATCTTAATGACCTGGTGTTTGTCAAGCAGGCTGGGTTGGCTGTTCAGAGAAACCTTGGGAATCCTTAAGTTTCTGCCTCTCCAGCACTGGAATTACAAACATCTAATACCATTTCTAAAAAGCGGATTCTAGGGATCAAACTCAGTTTCCCATACTTTCAAAGCAAGTACTTCACTAGCTAAGATTTCCCCCAGCAACTGCTTCAAATTATTTAAAAATAAAATGCTTAAAGAAACCATACACCTATTTATTGACAAATTAATAACTATCTGGCATCAGCTGGTTTCCTGACCCAAACAGGCCTAGGTTCCCTTGCAGTTTCTATTACACACAGGCACAAGGTCTCCCAGTGACTCCCAACCTGAGAGCAGAGTTTGGTCTCAATATAAGAGAACAGTAGCATTTTCCAGCTGTGGCTAACTACTGCACAGCTATCAAAACAACAACAAAAACATAACCAAACCAAACCAAACCAAACCAAACCAAACCAAACCAAACCAAACCAAACCAAACCAAACCAAAACCAACACAGTTCCTTTTGGTCCTTGGGTCAAGGCCAAACAGTCCCAGTAGGAATGTCTTAAAAGTCCTAACTTTTTCTACCACACAGCATGAGAGCTTATAACCCAGAGTTCTCTAGGGTGTGACATCTAGGCCTTGTTGTGTCTGCTTATAGTCCGGCATAATCTTTGCTCCAACAAGTGCTTTCTGTATGCTTAGGTTGGCCACATCCTTGATGATCCCTGTGTCTCTTGTTAAATGAGCACAAGATAGGCTATTTCACACCCTAAGATCTAGATGTTATTGTCCTCTAGAACTCCTGAGATGGCATTGGAAAGTAATCCATCAGGAAGCAAGTAGATCCTGAAGGGAGAACCCTCCTGGATGAGATTAGTGTTCAGGAGGAGATCCGAGTGCTTCCTTGTTCTTTCCACCACTGTGTACGCTGTGGAAAGGTGAAATCTATTGGCCAGGAATCAGGCATCAAATCTGAAGACCCCGTGAACTTGGTCTTCCAAGTGTGAGAGGTCCTGTTGCTCACAGACACCAATGTGTGGCACTTTGTGATCACAACAAAAATGAAGTAAACCATAACTTTCTGACAGTTAGGAAAGATTTCAGAGTCTAATTGTGTCCTGGAGCAGCAGTGAGACAAGGGAGGGAGTGACCACCAAAACTCTGAGGACAATCTGTGTGTCCTAGAATTCTCAGTCCCCAAATAAATGGGTCCTCTGGATCATGTATGTTCACTAATAATATTATTGCCCCGTGTCCTCCATTAGTGACAATTTTAAGTTCCAAGGAAAGATGATACAGATTTATCTGGGAGTAGAAGTCATAAGACTACTTTTTAAGATAAGAATGGAACAGCTTATGCCTGTTGCCCTATTAATATCTACCTTTTATACTCACAGGAATATCTGTTTAGGTGACATATTCATGCTTTAGTAAAACAACTCAAAGGGGACATTTGGTTCCAATAGTCTCATTTGACTCATCTAATTTTCATACTCACTTCATGGCAATGGTAGATGTCTGGGGGGTGGGGTAAGAGTTAGGAACATACCGTGGGCTGGGATGGTTGTGAGCAGGGGACAGGTACCAAGTCCTATCACTCTCTCATTGTTCTTCCAGATGACAAATGAATGGAGTAAAGTGGAAAGGTGAAGGAGAAAGCTAAATGAAGGATGGTCACAGCAAGATTTTTTTCTATGGCAGTCACAGCCTTGGGATCTCAGAAGAACATCATGAAGGTTTGTGGAGATGGGTGTATAGGTGTGTGTTCAACATAAATCTTACAGCTTCTCTGTGATCTGGGCTCTGCTGGCCACAGAAACGTGCTGTGTGGTTGTCTGTGAAAAGGAGAGGACATCCTAGAGTGTCTATCTAGAAAATTCCCAAATAGCACACATGGAGGGCTTAGGAACAAACACACCTCCTGAGGGCGTAGAGGAAGCACCAGCTAAAAGAGCCAGAGAGCCAATGGCTTATGATGTTTCATCCAGGAGCCAATTATCTTGCTTCTGAGAAGGGATTCAGTGTGGAGGTAGCTTGGTTTGGTTGACTACAACCACTGAACTCAAAAGTTGGGTCAAGGGGCTGGGGGGATGTGTGTCTTAGTAGAATACTTAACTGTGGGAGCATGGAAACCCAGGTTTGATTGCCAGCACCCATATAAAAAGCTAAGTGGGGAGGCATGTGCTTGTAAACCCACTGTTGGAGAAGCAAAGACAGGGGGATTCTCAGGGTTTCTTGGCCAATAAGGCTAGCTTAATTGTGAGCTCTGGAGCGGTGCACCTCTAAAAAATATCAAGGTGAATGGCATCTGAGGAAGAATGACATTCAGGGTGGTCCTCTGCGCTCCCACATGTATGTGACTACACATGCATTTATAGATGCATAGCCATGCATAGGCCTCGGTGTGATTGGGTATGTGAGTGTAATGTACAACTTAGTCACGAAATGCTGAAGTGTGAGTTGCTAAAGGGCAGGCATGTATTCTAATCACTATGATTCATTGCTGCTTTGAGGAGCCCTTTGTTTCTTAGGCCTGGGATTCCAGATTGTACAGGTTTGCTGTGCCTCTTACTGGTGTGCACCTGGAGTAGATTAACCCTGCAGAGGTGGCAGGCTTGCTCTGCAGGACTCCCTCCTGAGATGCTGGAGTTAGAGCAAGAAAAGTTGCGTCCAGTACTCTATTTTGTTTCAGCTTAGTGGGAAGCAGAGCTCAGATTTACCCAGGCTTGGGGATCTGTAAACTCCCCTACCTGTGAGGTGCAGACTGGATCCTGAGATGCTGGCTCTCTACTTCTACACAGTTCATCATGAAACATTGGCCTGGGCAGAAGACTTGCATTGTGGCTTCAACTCAGGGACCTGGAGGTGCCATGTACAAAAAAGGAAAATTCACATTTTGCAATGCTTGTTATATGTCAGCTGTGACATCATATCCATAATGTATTCTCTGTGCATTTATTAACCTCCACTATATACCTGGTGATAAGCTGTATTCTGACTGCAAGGAGGCCAGCAAGATGTACACAACACACATAATTCTTACTGAATCCCCAGGAGAGGAGGTGTGTGTGTGTGTGTGTGTGTGTTTGTGTGTGTGTGTGTGTGTGTGTGTGTGTGTGTGTGTGTGTGTGTGTGTGCTGGGTGACCATTTCTTAGTTTCAGACTCTGGAACAAGGGACTGAGGCACATATTTATTTTACATAGCATAATAGACCTGGTTTCCAGGTTTTTCCAGCATCTGCCACTCCCTACCTGCCATACCCTGTTTGCAAGTCTAAACTTTCCAGCCCAGAGGCTAGGCTGAAGCTCTTCCCTATATAATCCAGAGATTTAGGTCCTGTGTATGTATGTGTGTGTGTGTGTGTGTGTGTGTGTGTGTGTGTGTGTGTGTGTGCTTCTCTTCTTCTCTCTTTGTGCACACATTTTCTTTCTCTCTCTCCCCTCACCCTTCTTTCTTTCTTTCTCCCTTCCCATAGGGACTTTCTGGCTGGTTAATATACAGAGGATTACAAAGTCCCTATAATTTTTCCAAGACATATTGAGGACATATCTCATCTCTGTAAGGATGAGAGGATGGAAGCTTGCTCATCATACATGCTGGTATCTAGGGGATTCACAGAGGAATTCTAAGAATGAGAATCTTGGCCTTTCTCAACTTGTAAGTAGAACATGGACTAGTTTGCCATGGATACAAACTTGAAAGTGACTGTAACAAGCATGAAGATGAAGCATGCAGGTGAGGAGGTTTCAAGTGACTCTCACACTAGCATGGTCCAGTGGAGACTAGTCAGAGTGCAGCTAGAGTGTTTTCTGAGGGACTGAGCACCAAATCCAGTGGCTTTCAAGACTGCAGATTTGTTAGCTCAAGTACAACCCAGACCAAAGTAGAACATGGCTGTCTTTAGCTAGGGATAGCTCCTAGCTCTACCCCAGAGCTTTCTCTTCCAAACAGACTTGTAGCCTAGTTTTTGGCTTCTGTTTGGCCTTGGAGAGTCATTTGAGAGTCTCTGGTGTAGCAGGTGATGTTGAGTGGAGAAAAAGCACACAACGTGGAAAGAAGACATCTAATCCATTGTACTGTCCAGAAGGCTCTCCCTGCCTCATGACCTTGGCTGACTCTGCTCTGAACTATTCCATATGAAAAGCTAAGCTATGGCTTCCAGGGGCTTCTTTTATTTATTTGAGATTAAAAACATTTAGGAAGAACACAGGGTTATAGTCATTCTTTTCTCGATAAGGAGATCATTTATTGGAGTCTTCTTTTGAAAGATGTAATTAGCAGGCAAGGTATTCCACATTATGGAAGCAAAGTATTTGCAATGACTATTTCCCCCCACTCATCTTGCAGCCAGCCCCCCTTGAGCCGACCTTGTGTCCCCTCAGTTTTCTTGGGTCACATCCTCCTTCTTCAGTGCCTATTGTGGTCCCTTTTAAAACCTTATTCTCTCTCTCTCTCTCTCTCTCTCTCTCTCTCTCTCTCTCTCTCTCTCTCTCTCCCTCTCCCTCTCCCTCTCCCTCTCCCTCTCCCTCTCCCTCTCCCTCTCCCTCTCCCTCTCCCTCTCCCTCTCCCTCTCCCTCTCCCTCTCCCCACCTCTCTCTCATGTGCATATCCTAGCTTCTTGTAATTCATACACGTGAGTATACAATGGGTACAGATGTATGTATAACCTAGACCGAACATGGGAAGCCAGCCATAGTTTCATTGATTTAGACTATTCAGCCACTGTAACAAAACACCACAGGCTGGACTAGTTAAACAATATGCTTCTTTCCCGGTCACAATATGGGGATCAAGGCACATTTGGAATCTAGAGAGGACCTTCTTCTTCCTCACAAAGGTCACCCTTTTGTGTGTCCTTACAAAAGAGTAGGTAGGTACCTGTGATGGTTTGAATGAGCCATGCCCCCTCACGCGCACACACTGAACACTGGTCTCCAGTGCTGCTGTTTCACAGGTTATGGAATCTTTAGGAGGTAGAGCTGAGCTAGAGGATGGATGTCACAGAGTGAGTCTTGAGGGCTCATAGCATTATTCTGTTCTCTCTGCTGGCTTCCTGTGTATGGGTGGAATGTGACTTCTCTGTTTCATACTTCTGTTACCATGCCGTATTTTCTTGGCCATGATAGATTCTATCCCTCTGGAACCATGGGCCCAAGTAGACTTGCTTTGGTCATCACAGCAACAGAAAGATGACTGATACAGAATCTAAGCTTCCTTCATTCTATGTAAGCCAGGACACTGATCCCATTCACTAGGGTTCCACTTTTGTGACCTAATTATCTTTCAAAGATATGGTTCCTGAGACTATCACTGGAGGGTCAGGCTTCCGAGGTAGGGATTTGGTGGGGGGCATAACAGTCCCAACAGGCTGATATATCTATATGTTCACTTCAGCACTTATCAAGCACTTAATATGTGTTTGTCACTGTGCTTCAAAGTGCCACAACTTTTCCTTCACTCCGGTAACTGGAGCAGCGTTGTGCACCACAAGAGTTTCTGATAGCCCTACACTCCCCGTTTTGTGCACATAAGGGAGGAACTGCCTAGCCTATAAGGACTGTGTGCATCTCTGTTCATACCCTGCTCCATTCTGGACAGCATGTACACAATTAGTCCATTTTCTTTTCAGGCTCTTTGTTTAAGAGAATTTGGTAGATCTGCTAATTCCGTTGCTTGTGTGTAGCTCTTGTCACACAGTCAATTATGGAAGTCCTTGAATAGCATAACTGAAATCGTGTTCGGCTTAATCACTTCTGACAGCAGCGGGGTTGCGGCTGAGCGCCAGCACACGTTACAGAGGAATGCCATTAGCAGGCTGGTCTCAGGACACACACCGGTCCTTCTGTGTGTTATCAGACTGGCAAGCATCACCTCTGTATGAACTGCTGGACCACCTCAGCCAGCACATTAAAAACAATTGGCCTGACAAAAATTAGAGGAGCCCAGGGAGTTCCCTCCATCCAGAACTGTAGCAGCAGCCACAGCCACTGCCAAGAAGCTGCATGGAGTCACTCTACTCTCTGGTACCCAGCGAGGCTCCAAATCCAGGGTACCTGGATGTGCTTCAAACAACCATGATGCCACCTTCTGGATGGGGAGCCTGAGTTAGGAAGCTTAACACCTTGGAACCTCCTCTATCTTCTGTATAAAAGTAGTGTGTGAAGAATAGAGCATGTGTGAGAAGTGGAGGGCATGTCAGTTACTTCATGGTACACGTGAAGCACTTGGTTCAACACCTTCCTCGTAGTTAGCACTAAAATATTTGACCAGCTATTGTCTCTTCCTGGCCTAGACACAGAGATCATTGCTCCATTCATGTTCACAATAACACGCTCACTAAAAGTACTAAGAACCCCCTTCTCAGTGAATGTATACGTATTAAGTCAATCTGATCTTTAAGCAAACTGGAAGAAGGGAAAGTACATTTCTCTTGAATAACAGAGAAATCTAAATAGAGTATGAACGTGAGCCTCCTGTTTAACTGAGACTAGACTTGAGGCTGTGAGGTTGGCAACAGCCACTCAGGTCTCACACTGCTGTCTTGACAGCGTGCTCTAGCCCAGTGACCTTGGAAGGGAAGTTAGGCTGCTCTTTTATAGGCAGGGTGCTGGAGACAGGAACGTAACAGCTATTGCTTGTATCTTCTGCAGCAGGGACTAAGACAGAGTTTTGTGATTCTGTATGGCAAGCTCCAAAAGCATTAGCTACTACTTAGATATGTTTGGGTCTCAGAAGTTGGAACATTTCTTCCTTTTCTCCAGATTCTCCTTCTCCTTCTCCTTCTCCTTCTCCTTCTCCTTCTCCTTCTCCTTCTCCTTCTCCTTCTCCTTCTCCTTCTCCTTCTCCTTCTCCTTCTCCTCCTCCTCCTCCTTCTCCTCCTCCTCCTCCTCCTCCTCCTCCTCCTCCTCCTCCTCCTCCTCCTCCTTCTCCTTCTCCTTCTCCTTCTCCTTCTCCTTCTCATCTCCTCCTCCTCTTCCTCCTCCTCCTCCTCCTCCTCCTCCTCCTCCATCCTCTTCCTCCTGCTCTCCTTCTCCTCTTCTTTTTTCACTTCCACTTCTGAAGCATCATCATCAACACCATCATCATCAATTTCACTTCTGTTGAGTGAGTAATGTTAGAGTTTGTTTGGGTCATGCATTCCTTAGAGCACCGTGCTTGAAACAAACACAGATGTTCTAGAGCCTCGGTTCTAACAACGCTCAACAATCTGGCAGTGTTGGTGTCCTATGAACACTTATTGGGATTACTAACTCTCAGACTTCACCCTCCTTTGAATCTACATTTCAACCAGATATTTAAATTATACGCATGCATGCTGAAGATAGAGGAATGCTGGGAAAAAAGGGACATGGGCTTTGGCATCTGAAATAAATAGATTTGACACCCATATCTTCCATTTATTATCTGCACTGCCTCAGAAAAAAATTGCATAACCTTTGTGAAATTGTTTTCTAATCTATAAATTGAACTTAATACTCTCTTGCAGGATTGTTGTAAGAATTGGTGATAATAAAGTTAACTACATTTATTTCTCCGCACCTGGCACAGTCTAAAATACTTAACATCTATACTGTTTCTCATTTCAGTTTCCCAGCAGAGCTATTAAGTAGGTGCTGGGTTATCTATAGACACAAACACAGGAGCTCCACTTGAGAGTGGCAAACCCTGGGCAGGGGATGGTGAGCCAGTCAGTAGCAACATAGGTACAACTCATACATCTCAGAGCATTCATTCTCCAAAGAGGAGAGAGTGTTGCTGTTAGCTAGTCCACACATTCCACACACAGTCTAGGTATGCTCGTGTGTGTGTGTGTGTGTGTGTGTGTGTGTGTGTGTGTGTGTTAGCAGTCATTGGAGCCTGGGCTGGATTTTTCCAGGTTCTTGCTTCTTATCCAAAGAATTCACAAAAATTTGCAAAAGAATCAAGATAATTTTATTTGGAGCAAAGCAATAATACAGATTAAAATGGACCACACTGGAAAAATGGACAACTATGTACATGAGTGAGTATATTTCGGGCTCCAGGATGCAGCCTCAGGCCTCTTTTTATGGAAGAATAAGAGAGTGAGGGGTTAGGTGCTAAGGTGAATGGTTTGGGTGGCTCTCCATTTTGATAACTAGATAAAGTCAGTGAACAATTTCTCTACTGTGCTTGCCCCTTCCCATAATGCATTTGACTTAATCACATTCAGACTACATTATGCATAGACATAAGAAAATAAAGAAAGGATTCACCCTAAAGCAGTGGCTCTCAGCCTTCCCAATGCCACCACCCTTTAATGAAGTCCCTCATGTTCCTCTGTCAGTATCACATGAGCCAGGGCACTTCAGGAACTGTTAAAGTTGTGGGAGTAGAAGAAGGCCATTGCAGGTGATGAGTTGAGGGGTTCTGTAGTTGCTAGGTACATCATTAGTTGTGTGTGTGTGTGTGTGTATGTGTGTGGTGTGTGCTGTATTAAATACATGTATAAGAACTGGGCTGTCAAGTGCATTGCAAATGCTGTCCCAGAGTACCAAAGTGCTCCCGTGCCTGCCTCCATGTTTTTGTATCTCTGGAGTCCAGATGCAATCTTGAGTAGTGCTGCTCAGAAATTATCCACTGTCTTTTGATACAGAGTTTGTCATTCTTCTGAACTTGTTAGTAGGCTAGACTGACCGAAAGTGACCCCCTGGGATCCACATATTCCCACCTCCCCATTACGTACATGACTCTAGCTCCTGACAAGATGACTGTCAGCCATTTCACTACAGCAGTTTTGGTGGCAGTTGCTTTAGAAGTTCTGTCAGTATAACATGGGCACTTTGGGAATTGTTACAGCTAAACAGGTTGAAACCCTGGCAAGGAGCAACTTGTTTTTCAGAAGCAAATGTGGTACACACAGGATGTGCTAAACCCACTGTCATGGGTAAAATCTGTGGTCCATTTAGAGCTGCTGCGGGGTAGGAGGCCATGGGACTCTCCTATGACCAGACACTCTGTACCCAGAGAGTACGATCAGGGTCCTCAGACATAGGATATAGAGCATAATCCACACATCTGTCTTCCTTTCCTGGTGGAGCTTGCCTTCCATAAGCCCATCTTTCTGTCTTTTGAAAGTCTTCTATTCTAAGGCCAAGAGCAAAGGACCAGGATGCTGATGCTGTGCTCTGGGTTCTATGTAAGAAATATAGACAAAGAGAGATGGAGTTAAGAGTCTGTGGGTAGATTGCTGGCAGCATTCAAATGTGAGCTAACTCCACACCTAGGTGATGGGAGAGTTCTGAGGGACACCTGCAGTGTTTGCTCCCACAAAGGCCTTCTGTGTATCAGATTTAAGAGGAGAAAATTCTGAAAAGAAGGGAAAATATAGCCAGTAGTTAGTATGCATTGGGAATTTTCAACAAAACCTTCCTTCATTAAACCAGTCAGGCATTCTTACTCAGGCAGGGCTGTGTGGATCCAGGGCAGCAGTTGAGGCTTCAGTTTCACTCCAGTTTATATTGGGTTTGCATAGTGCTTCTGTGTCCACTCACGCAAGTCTGAGTTGATCTTCCTGCCACAAAGCAGAGTAATGCAAAGCTCACACTCTTGAAACTATGGAGGGCAGAGCTGATCAGCTGAATAGGATTGCTTCTCCTGGCTCGGGGACCCCGCTGTAGCTTTAGAAGCAGGGCAAACATTTCTCTCTTGCTGTGCTATTTCACATATTTAGAAATATGTTTTTAATCATTTCCCCCCAAATTATCAGGAAAAAAATCATTTCAGATATTTTAATATTTTCTTTTTGGTGTGACACAACACCAGATGACTCTAGGGGTTGGGAGAATGGAGATGGCTCATTAGATGAGACCACCCTACTCTATGACAGCATTGTAGCTAATTCCATCTGCGTGGGGACCCTTTCTAAATAAGCTCATCTTCAGAGGTCCTGCGACCCTTCAACTTATATTGAAGATGACATAAGTTGGTGTGTCAGTCTGTGGGGTGGACAACAAACCCACATAGTAGGCATTGCCATCTATACTTTGAAGATGACCATGACGAGGCTTTGAGAAGGCTGATACTTGTCAAGGCCACCCAGCTCCTGAGTCTGAGCCCCAAGCCTGAGTTTCATCTGGTAAGTCTCAGTCATTATGAAAGTGTGTGCTCCACGGTGCTACTCTTTGAGTCGGCTTTGAGGGTATCCAGTGAATTATAGCCTGCTGGAGCCCAAGGTGGGTAAGCTCTGGAGATGCCCTGCCCACCCTCTTCCCAGCTGCCTCTCATCTGTGTGGCATGAGCAAGACATGAGCTGGTTGCTTTCCCCCAGTGAAGACAGAGCTAACATTTATATCAGAAAAAGCTAACTCTCAGGGCTTTTTTTCTTTTTCTGCCAAGTTAAATTCTGGTAAAAATCTCTCCTGCGTTTTCTTAGCGGGGAGGTAAAGGGGCCCACTGAGATGCTTTTGTGGGTTTCACTGTTAAATGAATGCAGCTGGGTATTTTGATTAAACACATATTGAAATCCACTTATAACAAGTGAACCAAGACAATGAGAGGGGACACGCTGCACCACTAAGATTGTTTTCTGAAATTGTTCATGTTACACAGTTTGGTGGAATATTGCTGTACATGGGTATCTGCAAGAAAGAATCACTGTGCTCTTTAACCAGTGACATATGCTAACCTGCAGGGTCCAGCCCCTGCTCAAGGGCTAGGCCAACAGTACCACTTCTTCCTGGTTGTAAATGCCTGTTGGAGTCGATGTCAGCTTATATTGCCCCAGGCCAGGTACTCAATGAATTACAATGGAGTGGTCAGAGATGGTTACAGTCACATGTACACAAGTGTGCATGGAAACATACACACACAATGAAAGATGGGGGGAGGAGAGAGAGATACTGGTGGATACACACACACAGATGACAAGGGTGGGGGATAAGGACAGATAGACACTGGTATACAGTGGACACACACACACACTGCTTGAGGATTCTCAGCTAGCTTACTAGCACATGTACAGTGGCACTATTTATCTAACACTAGCATGTTCCTGAGAGATGTACAAAACTGTACTTAGCCTTGAAGAACAGTGTCACTCTGGCTCTTGCAGGTGACATTACTGGGGACATAGACATACTTCCATACTCCTGACACATACTGACACAAGGATGTCATGGAGAGGCAATACTCTCTGTTCCTTCAGGTGACCTACAGTTAGTGGTGTCCACTGGGAGTTTAGTGCTAGAGGCACAGAGATCAAATGGCCTATGTCTTAGCCTGGTTAGAGAGACATAGAGCCATTGAGCCACAGAGTCCAGTTAATGCCACAGCTGTCCTTAGAACAATGGACATGAAACAGCTGAGGACCGGGAATAAGAGTGTGAACCTGGCTAGGGTATGGCCAGCAAGAGTCTGGAAGAGGAATGGTGGGCTGAAGTTTATTTGAAAAACAGCTATGGTTAAGTAAGAGACTGGCCAGAGGCCCTTTGATCAGAATACGGACAAACAAACAGACAAACAACCAACCCAACTTGTTGAATAGACCAAGACGCATGCTCAGAGAACCAGCATGAGATTCAAGCAGATGGAACCTTGACTGTTCTTGACTGGCACCTCCAAGGCTTACACACTCAGGGTAGTCCTGACAGGAGGTAAAGTGGGTCCTTGTTTATCTAGCAGCAGCTGAATGTCTTCCTTTCTTAGGGTCCACTTAAGGTTGGAACAGTTGGGCCATGTGGCTTCCTGACAGATGGCCATTTTTGCCAGAATGATCTTTAGGCCTTTTGCCTTTTCTCTTTCTGAAAGTACCATATGCGGGATGATTGGAGCAATGAATTTCTGGTTTCAGAGATTATTAAAATAATATGTAATTTTAAAATTTAGACTGATCTTGATGCCATATTTATTCAATAAAATTTAGTAAATGCTTGCATAACAGAGACTCAGTTTATCTTTGTCTGAGTCCAGTTGAACCAGTGCTATACATTTGCTATTCATGATGTGTAAAGCAGATGTGGAACCCCCATCTCATGCTTAAAATCTTTAGCTAAACTGTTTCTGTCTTAGTATCTCTCCAAATTAATAATAATACCGCATACCCAAATTGTCCATGAGAATCCCTTTGCACTGCCACACATAGTCATTGTTCTCTTGGCCTAGAAGGTAGAGCAGGGGCATTCAGATAAAAAAGGGCTAGCCTGCGTTCAGTGGTTAAACCCAGGTTGCTCTTCCAAAGAACTCAGATGCAATTCCTAGCACCCACATGGAGGTTTTCAACCCTCTGTAAGTCCAGTTCAGGGGGATCTGATGTTCTCTTTTGGCCTCCATATCCACCACATGTACATGGGGTACAGATATACATGCAGGCAGAACACTCATACACATAAAATAAAAATGAATACATCTTTTTGAAAGTAAGATGATTAGGCTGACATATTTATGATTTTACAAATAAGCTCTGAAACAGAAATCTAACTTCTCAAGGTTCTGATCTTTCTAAATGTTATTATCTGGTAAACACCCCTTTACTAACCCAACCCTTTAAAGTTGATCCTGTGTGTTTGTGTGTGTGTGTGTGTGTGTGTGTGTGTATGTGGTGTCTGTCAAGTATGCATTGTGTGCTCACACATGTGTGCATGTGCTTGTATGTGTCCTTTCACAAGTACATGCCCACATGTGTCTGTCCTGTGTTATATGTATGTGTGTCTGCTGATTAAGCTCATCCTGCAAGCCTGTGTAAAGGGTAGAAGTTGATATCAGTTGTTCCTTAATGGCTAGTGAGCAAGCTAGAAGCCTGCAGGCTATTTGTTCCTCCATCCTCAGTTCTGGGATTACAAGTGAGTACCACCATTCCTGGCTTTTAAATTTCTTTTCTGAGGATCAAATTCATGCTTGCATTGCAAGTACTTTACCTATAAATCCATCTCCCCAGCTACCCTCCCCCAGCTCCCTGCTAAACATCTCTGCATCTATTATCTGGCTCTCCCATGCTAGTCTGGTTACATGTCTCTTACCATCTGGCAATCAGAACTCAATTTGGATTCTAGAGTCACTTTGGCTTGGACAAAGGAAAACGGCCCTGTCTCTTTATGAATAAAATGAACAGGATGGGGGGTTGTTTTTTCTTCGTCTTTTTCCATCTTAATTATATAACTAAATTATGAAAAACTTAACTGTCTTCCAAGCATAGCCATAAAATCTGGACCCTTTTTTCTTCGGATAAAAAAACCCACTGATCTTCTTTCACGAGAGCTTGACAGTCTGGGGTATTTTAGGCACAAGGACACGGAGGGGGTGGAAGGCAAGCGCATGAATTTTGTGCATTTACGCCAAAGCCAGGCTTTTTCTCGTTTTGCTAATGGATGGTGATTATAGAACATTTTAATGTCAGAAAGGTTTGAAAGCCATTATGCTGCTCAACAGATCTTAAAGCTCTCTGACTTAATGACTAGCACCTTGGAAAAGTGTTCTCTGCTATCCCTCTCCCTCCCCCCTCTCTTTCACACACACACACACACACACAGGACACACACAGGCGTGCACATATGCAGCACATACCCCTTGAATACAACAGTAAAAGTTGATCCTGCCGTTTTTTTCCTGTCAGGCCTCCCACAGTTCTTGCATTGCTGTCACGAGGCTGTAAGCACTCAGTGCCACCCTTTAGCTGAACTGAGATGGGATGACACAAAATATGAAGAGGATCGAGTCGCACTCCCAGCGACGGCATTTCATTTTGCTAATGCTCACAAATTAAGGGTATCTGTCATTGCCTCCCTGAGACCGCAAGAGAGCATCTCCCCAGCTCATGAATTTCAGAGCATGCAGCCCTGAGAGGCAGAGACCTACCAAGTGTAAGTTGACACACAGCTCACATTCTTTGTCTATGCAGAGAATGTGAAGTCCAGCCTTCTCCAGAGCCATGGGGCATCAAAGCTAGAGCTAATTATGAGATATCCAGGTCTTCACAGACGCAACAAGGCTAGGGTGGAACCACCTTTCTGGACATGCTCTCAGATACAGTCAATCCGCACTGGGGAGGATTTGTCCCTTTCATTTTGAAGCTTTCAGAGCACTGAGACCTGCTCCACAGCTTTCAGAGACCTGTCTGAACAGATTCCTACCAGCAGTCAAGGACTATGACACGGGTGATGGGAACCGGAAGGAGTATTCTCTGGTAACACCTGTCTTCCAGACAAATCAGGTCATAGTTGCTGATTTTAGGCATACCAGGTCCCCAGCCTGCCTCTGTGGCTGACTCCTTAGTTTGTTCATCAGTTGGCCAGACTTGGGAAACCCGCCTTCACTGTATCCTTTAGGATCAAATATTTGTTTCTTTTCTCGTGCAGCTCGGCGGCTCTCAGCTCGGGGCTTTCTTTTATATATTTTTGATTGTCAAAAACTCAGTTATAAGACTAGGGATGTGGGTCAGTTGTCAGAGTGCTTGCTCACCATCCAGAAACCTAGGTTTAATCTACAGTGCTGGTAAATCAGGCATAGTGGTATGCGCCTGCAATCCCAGCACTTAGAAGGTGCTGGGGAAAGACTTAGAAACTCAAGGTACCCCTCTGTTACATGGAGACTTTAAGGCTATACTGAGATATGGGGAGGAAAGGAAAGAAGGAAGGAAGGAAGGGAGGGAGGGAGGGAGGGAGGGAGAGAGGGAGGGAGGAAGGAAGGAAGGAAGGAAGGAAGGAAGGAAGGAAGGAAGGAAGGAAGGAGGGAGGGAAGAAGGAAGGGAGGATGGAGGTAGAAAGGAAGGAGGGAAGGAAGGAGTGAGAAAATGGAAGAAAGAAGGAAGAGGCAGGGAAGAAGGGAAGGAAGGAAGAGAGAGAAGGAGGAAAGGAGGGAGAGAGGGGAAGAGAGGGGAGGGAGAGAAAAAGGAAGATGGAAGGAAGGAAAGAAAGAAGGAAGAGGAAGGGAAGGAGGGAAGGAAAGAAGGAATTATGAAGGAATGAAAGAGGGAAGAAGGGAAGAAAGGAGGAAGGGAAAATATAGAAGAATCTCTGACTTTACTAAGGGAAGATCAAATGTGACTTCCCTCTTCAGAACACCTGGACTCTCACTGTGGTGACACTGAGCTTCCCATCTACAGTGACGCCCTAAGTGAATGATGGAACTCAATTTACTCTTTCACCTGACCCCGTTTGTGTCTCTTGTTTTACTTGTAAATGTTTGCCACCTAGTTCTTTCTAAAGGCAGGCCTACTGTAGGCCACCCCCATACCCCTCTTCTGTGTAATTGTGCTTCTGTGGCTAGGTTCTCTCTCAAGTGACCCCAGTGAGGCATCCCCCCCCCCCAGCATATCATCTCCCTACCCAGATCCTCCTGAATGTGCCATAGAGTTATGTTTCCTCCCATATGTGCAGAGGGCCCATATTTGATAGCATTCCCTGTGGAATGAAAGGTCCTCTGCTAATGTCTAGGAAACACACAAACTTCTATTGGCACTCTCTTTATGATTGTTGCCATGTCAGCTATTTTGATGTGTGTGTGTGTGTGTGTGTGTGTGTGTGATTTTACCTTTTTTGTAAAGTTGGGAATGAAAAACACATTCTACATGTCATCTCTTAAGACACCAGACACTGCAGCCAAGGGCTAACCCCCAGTTCTTTCTTTCCTGGTGTGCAGGTTCAGACATTGGGCAGCTTGCCAAACCCATGGAAAAACAATTGCCAGCTTTTCCACTTGGTTAGGGGTATGCTGGGTTCTCTACCTTGGAGCTTCTGGATCAGGGACCTTCATGTAACCTCTCAGCTTGGCAGATAAGTGTTTTGCATGGTTCTGTACCCTTTGCTGTAAGGTTTCCCTTGTAGGCAATGGGCCATTTCTAAGTTCTTCAAGTTCCTGGTGGTTTGGGGGCTTACCACTGGCAATATGGAGGGACCATGGACTAGGAGATAGAAGTACAAACAGCAAAAGTCAAGTAGCTTTGCATATACTCTGGAGTCTGTGTGTTGTGCTTTGTTATAAGAGGCCAAGCATTACTTAAATATAAAACATAATCTAACAGAAAATGACACCATGGGAGCTGAGGATATAGTTTAGTGGATAAACGTTTGCTACTCAAGCATGAGAACCTGAGGCCAATCTGGAGAACCCATGTAAAGCAGTCAGGCATGGCAGTATGCGCCTAGAATCTCAGCACTAGGCTTGGGGACCAGGTAAATCCCTGGGCTTCACTAGACAGTCAGCTTAACCAGAGAGAAGGTCCCATTGAGAGATCCTGTCTCAAAAGATGGTGTGTAGCTCTTAAGTAATTAGCCTGGGGTTGTCTCCTGGCCTCAGCATGCCTGCACACACATGTGTCATTCACAGAAAGCACACGAATGTACACAAAATAAAAGTTAAAAGCAACAGAAATGACAACACCTATTCCTACTTCCCTTGCCACAGGATCCACCCTTGCATCTTCTGCATGCATCCAAACACAGAGCCTAGGCTACAACAGAAAATGTTCCGAGATTAAAGGTCTTCTGTGGAAGGTCGGCAGTCAAATCCTTATGTGGAAAATTCTGTGACTCTCAAACCCCAGCCCTGTGCTGAGGAGCCCAGTTGCCTCCATATGCATTTGATCTTGCTCTTTGGAAATACCGGTGGGAAAATGGAGCCAAAACTAAGAAAGACTATCTATCTATCTATCTATCTATCTATCTATCTATCTATCTATCTATCTATCTATCTATCTATCTATCTACCTACCCACCTATATTGGGGGGGGTTGGCCATGGGTGCTAGAGATATGTTCAGGTTTGTCAGTCCTGGATGCCATGCACCCAACACTGAGCTCTCCCCTGTTTAATCTTAGGACCTCTCACTGACCATGGGATGTAAAAACTACGATAAAGGTAGTAAAGGAAACACTCTGAGGTTTTAGTGATGCAGATACATGGATGGGAACTTGTTGATTATTGATTTGGTCTTAATCCCAGTACAATGAGTAAAAGAAAAGACAGCTAGCTAACTGTGATATATATATATATATATATATATATACACACACACACACATATTTTTTCTTCACCTGAGCAACAACACAATGCAGTGAGGATATCAGCAGCAAATATAGCTTGGGTTCTCTCTTCCCAACACAGGCCTTTGAGCCATGAGACTGACTTAGATCAAGGGAACATGATAGAAGGCCCAGCTCCAGCCCCGAGATGTGCCAGTGTTTCCTCTTTTAGATTCCTGGCTTCTCACATAAAAGTCACATCTCCCATCTTTTGCTAAACTCATCAAGCCCACCCAGCATAAAACATTAAACTATAGTTACTTAGGACTACCAAACTTAGGATATGTCAGGCATGTCCTAAGGCACATCTAGGTTTGTTTTTCCTCTCACCAGTATTTGAGCCATTGAACTGAGCCTTGTGTCTGTGTGAGTGTTGGACAGATGGGTGTGTTTCTCGGGGTCCTATACTTCTCTTTTACAGAAGAGTACAGATGAATGAAGAATGCTAATACCAAACTCACGCTCATCTCCTCTGCCCTCCTATTTTTACTCCACTCATTGCTCTCTGGTCATAGCAGTCTGTCCCAGTGAGTTCAGGTTGCACTTCAGAATCCTCCTAGATACAAAACTTAGGAGTGAAGCAGGTATCAAAACTATTTGATATTGTCTGGGTCATCCTTGACCTCATGGCTTCAATGCTTCTAAGTTCAATATTTTCTACTCTGATTTATCTTTTGACAACCTGGAAGTGCCAGGAGAAATGGGTTGTCCCTGTCTCTTTCTAATTCCCAAATTATTAAGTTGCAGCTCTCTTTGACCTCCACTCCCTCCCCCTGTCCCCCACCCCAGGCTGCTTTGTGCAGTTCCTTGAGTTTTGGCATGTAGAGGATGCAGATTAGAAAAGCCTAGCCTTGCCACTTCGGACATTCCTCTTTAATCACTATCCCATTAATGTGCCAACAACCAGTCTTAGAGGAAATCTGAACTCTGAAGGTTTCTGAGAAGGAGGGAGAGGAGGGAGAGTCTCTAGACCCATGGCACCCTCCACCTTCTGGGACAGCATTGTACTGTTAGTGTAAAACATGAGTCTTGGGTTCTTTACTGCCATATTCTTTTCATTGCATCTCAGCTAAAGCCGGACAGTGCTGGAATCAGCACTACCTAAAAATAAGTCTTTGCAAACTGGCCACTGAGATTTGATAAAAGTCGTGGGTTTTAATTGAATTTCTGCTAATGGCCTCCCTGGGATGGGGATGTGATGGATGCCGGCAGACGTTCCCTTAGCCTTTGGCAAAGCCATATTGCTTTCACACCAAATAGACCATTCTTTATGCTTTAACTGGCTCTGTCTAGCTCCACTGGAGAGCTGCATGAACTTGCAAACTTGGCAAGGATTCTTTTCTTCAACATAGACACTTTTGTGCCGAATCCTGCCTTCCATGAGTCTCAGAATCCGGCATCACCCTGGTGTAGAAAACACATCCCCACATCTGGACAAGTTGACCAGCTATTAATTTTGTGGAAATGCCCACTGCAAAAAGAGTCGATGTTCTCATGCTGGAGCAGTAGGCTGGCAGGGGTCAGAAGATGGATGGTTGGACTCTACCATGATGACCTTCCTTCCTTTCTTTATCCATCAATATAAGCTTTGGCTGTCCTCTTTCCCTTTCTGCTTCTCTCCATTCTGTGATTAAATATCCTGCTAAAATTATATGGGTGCCGGGCAGTGGTGGTGCACGCCTTTAATCCCAGCACTTGGGAGGCAGAGGCAGGCAGATTTCTGAGTTTGAGGCCAGCCTGGTCTACAGAGTGAGTTCCAGGACAGTCAGGGCTATACAGAGAAACCCTGTCTCGAAAAACAAAAAAACAAAAAACAAAAAAACAAACAAACAAAAAAACAACAAAAACATTATATGGGAAAGAAAAAAAGACTTATTTGATTCACAGTTCAGGTTATAGTCCATCATTGTGGGGAAATCAAGCCAATCAAAACATGAAATGGCTAGTCATATTATATCCACGGTAAAGAGCAGAGAGAAATTAAATGCATGCCTGCTTATGCTCAACTTGCTCTCTCTACTCTTACACAGTTGAATATCCATTGCCTAGGGAATGGTGTCACCCATAAGGGTCTGGACTTTACACCTCAACTAAGAGCATCATGAAAATCCCCTACAGGTCAACCTAGTCTAGACAATCTCTCACTGAAACATCCTTCTCAGGAGATCCTAAAATGTGTCAAGTTGACAATTAAAACCAACCATCAACAATCCTTAAACATGGTCTCAGTTTTTTTTTCTCCTTTAAATAAATTTTCTTTTCACATACATCCCCTGGCCTGATCTTCCTGTCTGTCTGTGACATACTGTCCATCCCCTGTTGATCAGCAATCTGACTTCTCCCCCTCTGTGTGAACTGACATGGGGTGGGGTTTTTGTAGCAGTTTTGAGTATACATTCCAGCAACTCCCACTTCACTTGTTCTCTTTGGCTCACATTTGGTATACAGAGTGATTGGCAAGATCTGCTGAGAAGACCATTACCAATCTTCCTGAAATATCACTGATGCTCTCAGATCTAGATTGGCTAGAGAGATGGCAGATACAAGAGTCCCAGGACCAGCCTGAAAACCCTGTGTCTTCCCTCACAGTACAGCTGCTTATGCACAACTGCCCCTCTGCATCCAATCTTCCATGTTTATTTCTTCCTTTTAAGCATCTACAGTTCCCACCATTTATGAGATACTCTTTTCTGGCAATGTGGAAGGGACTTACAGGGTTGGCAGAAGAGTCTTTTGCTTCTTTTCCCAGTATCATCATGATGAGGTGCATGGGGCCAGCCAGCAGTGGGGTTTTATGATCAATTACTGCCAGGATGGATGGCTAATAGACATGCTATTAGAATCCAGAGAGGAATATTTCACAGTAACCATTTCTCCTTGTTGTTTTTCTCCTTTCATCCAATTGACGTAGGCCACTTAAGAGCTGATTTGAACAGCATGCCAATGGGGTTAAAAAGTGGGGTTCCTGAGGAAGGTCAGGAGTCAGTAATGACTCATTGGAGACACCAGCCACTGAATGGGCATTTGAAGTATACTGCATTTCTCATTTGCAGGCAAGGTGCACCTGGGGGACAAATCCATTTGGTTCAAACTCCTCTGTCCTTAAAGACTTTGCGGTATTAGACAGGTTCATTTTCTTTCCCCAATTCTCTGTTTATGCATCTCTTCAATAGAAGGATGCTACCCATGCCCACAATTGTCATGAGATTATTATATTGGCTGTTGTACAGAATGAAGGCATGTGGCATTCAAAAGGAAACTCAGAGGGAAGATTTCACATGCGGCAGATATAATTCCCAGAGCAGAGTCTGTCCAGTCAACTGTTAGCAGGTGAATTGAAGGAAGAAGAAAATAAACTAGCCAAGCCCACTGTGTTCAAGAAGCCCAGCTTCAGGAGGTGATAACTTCTGTAAGAGGACAACAGCCTAGGAAGAGCCTGTGGTAACAGGGCATTGAGGAACAATAGTTTATTTTAAAGAACAAGCTTCAAGATGAGGGGTGGAGCTGTCCCAAAAGGCTGCCTAGTAAACATTCTCAAAACTGCAATACACTCAAGGGACTGATAATCCTCTGCACAACTGGAGCCATTCCTGTGTGCTTGGAGGTGGATGATAACACCTGATAACACCTGAGTGTGTCAGCTACTGAGCACTCTATCAACTCAGAGAGTTGCTCCATATTCTTTCTGTGCTCTTTCCTCCAACTCTGCTCTCTACTGAATGGCCTTCATCGTTCATTATTTTATTGTTAAGGGAGATATAACTCAAGCAGACTGCATATCACACCCAGGGACACTGATTGTGATACTCTCACATCTTCCTAACACATTCGGACTCCATGGTGGTCAGACCCTCATACCACCTAACACTCTCAGAGTCCATGATGGTCAAACACTGGCATCTCCCTATCACACTTAGTACTGACACAATCAGTTCTTTACACCATGATGTTGATCATTCATGGCACTAGCACTCATTGTAGACTCAGCAATTGGTTGGATAAGTGTTCCCATTCTAGAAAAGATGTGATGTGCAGCCACACCCACCTTTAGAACCTAAGCTGAGGGTCCCTATGTTTTCTGGCACTGGGGCTTGGTCATACCTTATAGGAGCCTTCCTAAACCTTGACCACTTTCTGATACCTCTCTACTCCTTGTATCCTGCTAGATAAAATAAGCATTTCATCATTCTAATGAACTCCAGGTTTTAGAAAAATGCTAGTTTTTCCACATACCTAAGTAGAAGACACAAAATCCCCATTTTCTCTGTTTTAGCATAAATGCAGAGTCTCCCTCAGCCACATGGCTACATCAGCAAAGAGCTATCATGAAAAGCCTGTAGTTTTACTTGCTTTTTTATTTTTATTTTGTATTATTCCTTATAAGATATGTCTGTATCTTGCAAATAGTTTCTTTCAGTCTTTTGTTTTTCTTCTTATCCTATTGATAATTCTTTCAGAGAATAGATACTTTACAATCTGATGAGGTCCAGCCCACCTATTTTTATTTTTTTCTTTTACCTTCAGATCTTTTATTTATTTTTTCAATTTTTATTAGATATTTTCTTCATTTACATTTCAAATACTATACCAAAAGTCCCCTATACCCCCCCCCCCCGCCCTGCTCCCCTACCCACCCACTCCCACTTCTTGGCCTTGGCGTTCTCCTGTGCTGGGGCATATAAAGTTTGCAAGACCAAGGGGACTCTCTTCCCAATGATGGCTGACTAGGCCATCTTCTGCTACATATGCAGCTAGAGACACGTGCTCTGGGGGTAATGGTTAGTTCATATTGTTGATCCACCTGTAGGGTTACAGACCCCTTCAGCTCCTTGGGTGCTTTCTCTAGCTCCTCCATTAGGGGCCCTGTGTTCCAACCGATAGATGGCTGTGAGCATCTACTTCTGTATTTGCCAGGCACTGGCATAGCCTCAGAAGAGACAGGTATATCAGGGTCCTTTCAGCAAAATCTTGCTGGCATATGCAATAGTGTCTGCGTTTGGTGGATGATGATGGAATGGATCCCCAGGTGGGGCAGTCTCTGGATGGTCCATCCTTTCGTCTCATTTTCTTGTCTTATCACATTAGCCATGTTTCTAACACTAGGTTAAAAAGCAGCAACAGGGGACAGTTTTGTCTTCTAATCTTAGATGTGCTTTTAGGTTTTCTGGGTTGTGGGTACCAGCTGTAGGGATCTATAGATACTAGAATTCAGTTTTATACTTTTCCTGTGGATCTCTCCTCTTGCCAACCTTGTCACTTTAAAGGAACACATGTCCCTACTTTCTGAGACTGTCATATAGTACTTTCTTGCTTGCTTTCCCTACATTGGTGTAAAGAACGTCAAGCATTCATCACATGACTCTGTTCTTTAAACAGTCCTTGCTGCATTTATGAGCCTGACATCAGTTCTGAGCCACATTGTGAGAGCTGAGGTTGTGTTCCCTTAGGCCATTCACAGTGTGTTTATTCATTAAATATATATATATATATGTATGTATGTATATATATATGTATATATATATGTATATATATATAATGTGTGTGTATGTGTGTGTGTGTATACACACACACACACATATTCAAGTAGGACTCTTTTGTGCATAAATGGTGCTTCACTGCTTAGGAGAATATTTAATTAATCTAATTACCCCATTTCCAATTTCTGGGAGGAAGGTTTCCTTGTACTTTAACCAAACACTTATTCATATGGCCATCAGTTCTAATAACAGAATGCCCTGAGAAACCTGCGCAATTTTTGGCAAAACCACTTATTCCATTCATCTCTGGTATTCTTTTCAAGGTACCATGAGCAGAAACCTAGGCTTGGATACTAGAAGGAGAGTGAAGGGTGAGGTGTGTGGCTGATTGGTGTGGTCTTTGCTAGTTTTTTTTTTTTTTTTATTAAAAAAGAAAAACGATTTTTAGGAACCTACAAAAATGAAAACATAGAAATAACTTGAAATTTATCCTAATGCTTTTTAAGTAGAAGATGCTAAAATTTAAACCGATTGCATTTGCTGACATGAATTCACCCACCAAGATCAGTTTACCATTAAGCTTACTGGAGATCTTCAGGGCTCTGAAAGAATCTTTAGATGGCGTCTATGCACTGGAACTCTGTTCCGGAGCTTGCTTCTCGTGAGTGGTTTCTCTATACTTTTCTTCCCTTGTTGCTTTAATTTATTACATGGAATAGGCAATGCCTAGGAAGATCTGACTGCACCCAAGGCCACAAGGGCTGCTTTGGTGTAGTTCAGACTTTGCAGAATCAATTTCACTGCTTCCTTTCTGTCTCTCTCTCTCTTAAATTATCTATCCATCCATCACACTTACGCCTCTGTATAAAAGGAGATTTTTTTTTAATCAAGCGGGTACTTTTCTTGATATGACCAAAGAAGTCACCCATGCTGTATGTTTATTCCCACCCCCACACCAAGCCTACACAGCTCATGGAGCTTTGTGGCCTCCAAAATTGGTTGCTTAATAGCTTAGCAATTTTCATGAATAGCTTCCATGGAAAAACTCTGGAAAAGGTCAAAAAAATTTTCCCCATTAACACTTCAAAAAAAACCAATTAATTGACTCATAGTGCCTGAGGGAAGAGCATCCCTATCCCAATTATAACAAGCTCTGTTTTGAATAGAAATTTAAATTCTTTCTAGGGAAACTTGAAGGTGAGATAGCTTTCTTACAGATTCTAGGTTTCTTTCATGTGGCTAAAAATAGAAGGGGCCCAGGGAAAGTCACATCACATGTGCAATCCAGAGCCTGCTGGTTCAGGACCACTGAAAACTAACCAGGGACTAGAGAAAAAAGGGGGTAGTAAAAAAAAGTAGGATAGTGAGTGTGTGTGTGTGTGTGTGTGTGTGTGTGTGTGTGTGTGTCAGGGGAGCAGACCACCATCTGCTACCCAAGCCACTACCAGTACCTAACATACTCTGCCCTGTTCCCTGGTAAACCGATAACCATGACATATGGATTTTAGGCCTCCTGACAAACATTGCGACCAGAAGCGGAGGAGCCTCCTGCATGAATTGTACACTCTCCTATGAGCAAGAGTGACAGAGCCGCTCATTTGTGGCTTTGTCTGCTTTTGTGCACCCAGTAAATAGAATCTCACTCAGGACACTAGCAGTGACCAATCCGTCTAATAAGGATCCTTACTAAGACTGGGTAGGGGAGCCTAGCATTTTGTTTTTCCTCTCATTTTTATGTAGGAAATCATAGGAAAACCATGAGGCAGGCAGCCCCCCTTCCATGCTGTGCTTTTGTGTTCAAAGATTGGTTGAGGCTGCCTTGCCAGTGAGATGAACACACTGTGTGGGGGTGGAGCTGGATGCTGCCTCTTAACCCCATGCATGCTGGAGGATTTTGTTACAGGGCAGACCTGGCTTTGCCAGTCTGAGAATAGGATTAATAAAATTTCTGTTACCCAAAGCAATATTGGGTTGTTCCCACATTGATCCTTAAAACTCTAATGGAAACAGCAACAAAATAATTGGGGATAAAATATAGATTTCTAGCCCCATTCAAAACTGTTAATTGTGGTGGTTAATAGAGTTATCAATTCGTTTTAGTGGTGTGTGCTGACCTCTCTTTGCTAAAGGTAGACATGGTTGCCTTGGGCTCCCAACAAACTGCCATAGAATGTAACTTTGATTTTCCCCAATTAACCCACAGGTAAACACTCTGGATACCTATTTCCAATCTCCCCTTTCTGTGAATGTTTGCATGTACTATGTCACATCTGTGCAATCTGTGTTCTTGCTTCCCTACATAATGATGTTGGGAGTTCTGTGGTAGAGGGTGACATACCAGTGCCCTATTGTGATAGCCAGCTGTTTCTCTAGGCTTGGGCATTTATGCATCTGTAAAGGGTTTGTCTTGTAAGTGAAAGAGCCTTTTGGCTAACTTTTGTGTCTACAAGTAATTATTCCCCTAGGTCTGGTGGCCAGAAGCTTCCCAGGTGCTGAAAATCCTAGAGGTTCATGATACATATGCCAAATAATTATGGGAAATCACAATGGGCTTTGAATGGAGGATAATGTAGGCAGTCCTTGCCTGGATCAAACCAAACCTCAGGTGACAGCTGCACATTCAAGAATATGGCCTTTTCGGGCTGGAGAGATGGCTCAGTGGTTAAGAGCACCGACTGTTCTTCAGAAGGTCCTGAGTTCAAATCCCAGCAACCACATGGTGGCTCACAACCATCCTGAGTGAGATCTGACTTCCTCTTCTGGAGTGTCTGAAGACAGCTACGATGTACTTACATAAAATAAATAAATAAATCTTTAAGAATATGGCCTTTGTTGTCTGTGCAACAGACTCAGGGTACATGAAATACCTTCTGTTAATCCCCCAAAGCATTGCTGTTTGACTGGCTATCATTTTCAGGCAAGTGTTCTGCTAGCAGTCTGAGTATGCTGAGTAATATTGCATGTTCAAGTAGTACAAGTACTTTCAAAAGTTTTGTGCCCTTTAAGATGAGTAGTAAACATGTTTTCTTTATTCTCCAAAAGGATGCAGTGGCTTAGTTGTCCCTCCTCATCTCCAAGATAGTCTAAGACTTGAGTGAATGCCTGGGAATATAGATCCCACTGCAGTACATATTGCATGATGCTTTCCCAAGGGCAGCAATGGATCGATGACAACTGACAATAAGGACAATTACAGGAACATGCAATAATGAAAGATATATTAACATTTTCTTTCTTAAAATATCTATCGTATGGAGTGTGATACCCACCCATATTGGGGCTTAGAGAACAGCTCTGGAGAGGTTCCAGGTTCCTGTGTCCCAGATCAAACAATTGGATAGAGACATATGTTAGCAAGAAAGTGAGTTTATTAAAGATCTATTTTCAAGGAAGGAAGAAGGCTGGAGCAGGCTCAGTAGTTCCAAATAAATACAGATGAGCTTTGATGTCATACAGTGAGTGCTTCGTGGCTTATGGGCTTAGTATTCTGGCTGGTTTGTATAACATGGATTTCCGCATAAAGACTCTATCTGCTGAGCCTCGTTCTACATTCAACTGCATATATTATTAGTGTCTTGAGTCTGTACCTAGGGGTATTTTAGTGTTCTTATGGTCACACACCATCTGCAGACACTATGAAATGCCCAATGCCTCTACCAGTGTCACAAGCAGATTTTAGTTGGCTTCCTCTGGCAATTTTCTCTTGGCCAACTTGGTTTTTACATAGCCAGATCTATAAAGTTTTGTGAAAGCTCTTCTGGAATTCACCTTCTGCCCCATTCTCCTGCCTCTCCTGTAGTCCCTTCCTGAGTTGATGAGACAATGCTTATATACAGAAATATGGTGATTGTCATCAGCATAGAGGTACAGCAATAGCCTTCTCTGACCCTCTGATGATTTATCAGGAGGATCACTGTTGAAAGCCAGACTCTGGAAAGATGGAACTCTGGACCTAGAATGTTTGGCTTGTGCTCTGATTTCTCCTAAGTGTGTGCATTCATCTTTAAGAGTTTGACATTTAGTACACAAACCTCACAAATCCATGTTCCTCTGAGTGGTTAATGTATCATCTAGAAAAACAGCAACAGAGAAATCTTGAAATAGACCATGGAGGATGCTGCTGGCTCACTCTCATCATTCTGTTCAGCTAGCTTTCTTATACAGCCCAGGACTAACTGCCCTCAGTGGGCTAGGCCTCCTGCATCAATGAAAGTCTTTCACAGACCTCCTGCATGTCACTCTGTTCTGGGCAATCCCTCAACTGAGACTCCCTTCTTAGTTGACTCTAGGCTGTGCAATTTGACAAAACTAACCAGGTCAGGTATTAGAAAATGAAGAAAGGGAAGGGAATCTTATGCTTTTTCCATCTTGTTCAGATCATTGTGGGGTAACTCACGGCCAGTGTCATGGTCTTTGCTTTGGTTCCTGGCAGTGGACTGGGCGGGGCCTGTTCTTAGACTTGTGTGGACAATTCTGATTACCTTGGCAGTTCTGAATCATTCATCTTTATGAAGCCATTTTCTGAATCCCCTTTTACTTGTTCCTCACTGTTCTATGATCTCCATTCTGACTGATTCCTCTCCATGAATATTAGTCTAATGCCCCTGCTTAGGAATCTGTGCTGAGTCCCAGCTTCAGCACTTATTTTTGCTTTGGGGGTCTCAGTTTCTTAGACTTGGTCACACATACGTGTTGTCTGTTCACAGTTTTGTTATGGGCCCCTCTTTCTAGGACAACCTTTCTCATCATTCTTGAGAATTTATTTTAGAACAGAGGAATGGAGTGACCAACTAGCTCACTGCTCATGTGTGAGCTTGGCTTCAAATGAGAACTGTTAGAAAGTTCGCAGAGCCCCAGCTGGTCTGCAGGGCATGGGGCACTGAGAATCGCAGGGCTTGGGGACATCTAAAGCCCTTTTAGGCTCAAAAGAGTCCCCTTGAAGCTTCCTTCTGTCTCCCAGTGCATTTATCAGATCTCTTCCTTGTCTTCTCTTTCCTCCAATATTAAAAAAAAACAAAAACAAAAAACAAAAAACAAAACTTATTTTTCTTGAAATGCAGAGCAGACTTCCAGTTGGGGATGGGTGCATTTCTAATGTCTCTGCTAGAAGTTTCCTATAGTGGATGATGGGACTCAAGGGGTTAAATGCAAAACACATTATCATAGGACAGCTGCCGAGGCACCACATTCTGAAATCTGATAAGTGAAAAATGGGCATGGTATCAAATTTAATCACATTTGTATTCAGATGTTGCTGAGAGCAGACACTGATTTATGAACTAGCAACAGACACCAGATTTCCTGCCTGGGTTATATACATATGAATGAGTGGACGGATGGATAGATAAACAGACAGTGGAATTACGCTGCAAATTACACAGCACTGGACCTGTTTATAACCCAGATCTCATCAAACTGATATTAAAAAATACTACACTTATTTTTTTCCTGGCCAGCAGTTGATTTGCTTTCATATATAGACTTTTCCAGAGATTCTTCTTGCTTCGTTAATGCACTGTTGACACTGCTCTTGCTACATCTTTTTAGTGTTCATTTAGAGAGATTATTTGTTAAGAGCCATGGCAAGGAGAAGCAATGGGCAGACCGTGGCTGAATACCCACCCTTCCCCCCACAGCTTCCTTAAATCCTTAGCAGAGTAAAGGGCTGCCTTGTACACTGGGGACTTGCCATAAACCAGACTTCCCTATGAGCTGTGGGGTGTTGAGGTGGAGAAAGGATTCGGTGGGGATTAGCAATCAGACAGGCAGCTTGACTCATAATCTGTCAGAGCAGGGAGGACTAGAGTAACTGTTTCTTACATATTGATTAATTGACTTATTCAGACAGAGCCTCACTATGTGGCTCCATCTGGTCTCAAACTAGTAGGCTCAAGTGATGCTCTACCTCAGACTCTGGATTGCTTGGGCTATGGATGTGAGCTGATGGTTAATCACTTGGCAGATGGAGCTGTTTTCATATAGGTCATGGTAATATCCCCAAGGATACCTAGATATCTTGGAAAAAAGGCTTTTTTTGTAGTTTGTCGAGTTTCTGTCTATTTTTATTTCCAAAGTTTTTTGTTGTGTTTGTTTGTTTGTTTTTGAATGTGTGTGTGTGTGTGTGTGTGTGTGTGTGTGTATGCTTGTGTGTGTGTGTGTGTGTGTGTGTGTGTGTGTGTATGCTTGTGTGTGTGTGTGTGTGTGTGTGTTTCAAAATAGGCCAATCTGGTCAAATTTTACACATCTTTCCATGTTCACTTTTTTCTTTTTTCCCCCCATCTTTTGAAGCAGGGTCTCACGCAGCCCAAGCTGGCTTTGAATTCTTCTATTTAGTTAAAGATGACTTTGACACTCTGCTTCCTCTGTCTCTATCTCCTGAAAGCTGGAATCACAGCTATGTGTCACCATGCCTGGTTTATGAGGTGCCAGCAATTAAATCCAGGATCTGTGGTTGCTAGGTAAAAACTCTATCAATGGAGCTACCTCTTCAACGCATTAGGTTGTTTTACACAAACATTTAGATCTCATATCAGTGAGATCCTGTGGAGTCGAACACAGAAGTTGGGAAATGGATGACTCGTGACTTGACCCCCACACAGAAACTTTTAAAAGCAGGTCATATAAACATGGACAATGCCAACACAATTAGGGGGGAGAATTGGGTTTAGCTCTTAAGGTTAAAGGTCTTCTAGGAAGGAGCTCCTGAGTCATACCGAGTGACCATCAGTCACCCATCCTTATGCACTGATGACCAGAATTAAACAGAAGGGTAAGAAGAGGGTTGTGCTTAACACAAGTTATGTCACTTAGGAAGAGAGTGTCAGTAGGGGAACCAACTGGCTAACATAGGTCTGTGGGCTTCTCCCTGGGGAATTGTCTTGATTATTAATTGATGTAGGTAGATGTAGGCCGAGTGGCACTATTTCATGAGCGGGATCCCAACTGTAGGAGAGTAAATAAAGCTTACCGTCTGAGCATAAGAAACAGCTAAAGGACTAGCATAAGTGTAGTCCTTTCTCTCTGCTCTTGACCCTGTGTGGTGGTTTGAATATGCTTGGCCATAGGGAATAGTACTGCTTGGAGGTGTGGCATTGTTAGAGGAAGTATGCCACTGTGGGGGTGGGCTCTTGAGATTTCCTCTTATGCTCAGGTTCCACCAATGGTGGAAGAGAACTTCCTCCTAGCTACCTGAGGATGCCAGTCACTCCTGGATGCCTTCAGATCAAGATATAGAACTCTCAGCTCCTTCTACAGCACCAAGTCAGCCTGCATGCTACCATGATTCCTGCTATGATGAAAATGGACTAACCTCTCAATCTGTAAGCCAGCCCCAAATTGAATGTTTGCCTTTATAAGACTTGCATTGGTCATGGTGTCTCTTCACAGCAATGGAAACTCCAAGAAACTGTGGCTGTGATGTTACTAGCTCTTAAAGTAACTGCCTTGACTTAAACAAGAATTCTGATTTAAACAAACCCTCCCTCCTCTGGGTGCAGGAGAGGAATTTGAACACAGAACTCCTCTGTTAGGTGATTGTATTTGCTGTTTTTCTGTTGCTCTGATACAACACCATAACTAAGACAACTTTTGGAAGAATTTATCTGTGTTTATAGTATAAGGGTCCATGATTCACAGAAAAATAATAATCCAGTCTTGGATAGTATGTAAATACAAAGAGAGTTTTTTTCTGCAGATGTCCAGCATGCTGTGTCTCCCATTACCAAGGTAGACAACCAAGTGAGCTTGCAAGTCTTTTTTTAGAGCACATTAGGGCATTCTGGGGCAGGTGACTTTTATCTTACTCCATCTCTAGGGAAATTGTTGCTGACCCATTGCTCTTGGTTCAGGCCAGGTGTCTGGGCAGCATCTGATAGCAGGGTAGCTTCTGATTAGCTGCCTGAGGCCTGAGTTTTTTCCTGGTAACTGACTTGCCCGGGCTTGCCTGGACTTACTTGACCTGTCCTTAGGTCAAATCTTCCAGACTGCGAATTTGAAACCTGTCCTGGAGTCAACCTGTCTCAATAGCTCCAGAGGGATATGAGTGTATCATGGCAGAGTCAAGGCATAATGGCAGAAAGAAGATGAGAGAAGGATCACGCCACCAACTGCAAGCAGGGAGCAGAGAGAGGGAAGTAAAAATGGCTTTCAACTGTCAAAGCCTGCTCCCAATAACTTTCTTCAACAATGCCATACCTCCTAAGACTCCCCAGATACCACCCCCTCCCCCAGCAATCCAGATTTCAAATACATGAGCCAACGAGGACCATTTTCATTTCAAATACCACAGTTCTAAAACAGCTTCTTGAGGCAGTAACCAGAAGAGATTTTTTTGGTCTCACTTTGACTATATTTGGTGGGAGAGGAGATATAGTGGTCATTACAGTAAGGACTGGAGCTGTTGTCAGGTACAGCCCCTTCCCCAGGAAGCTCTCCACAGGAACCTGAGCTGGAAGACACTCCTACAGCCCATCAGGATGCTTCAGTAGTTACCAAACTTATTGTGAATCCTTTACCAGTCTAATGTCTGGTTCTCTTCACATATGTTGCATTATCGTCTTAATTAAATTATGTCCTTAAAGGGAAGGAAGCCCCTACCCTATTCCTGTTTAATTATTCTGATATATATATATATATATATATATATATATATATACACGTATATATATATATATATATATCTGTGAATGCATTCCCAAGAGACACTCAAGAGATCAGAAGCCATGTGGCAAAAGCTAGTCAAGTGAAGGATACTTGGCTCCAACATCTAAAAGGCCTTAAAACAGTTAATATTTATTTAACATTTCATTCTGTGTCAGATTTTTCACCACACCTATTGTATCTGTTATCTCAGATGAGCTTCCAAACAACCTTGTAAGAATGACAACTTGAACATTTCCATTTCAACCCCAGGAGGGAGAGTTTCAGAGAGGTACACGTGTTCTGGGATTGGGTTGCTGCCAAGGCTCAGAAAAAGATGTTGCATCTGTGGACCTTAGCGCTGGCAGAATTTGTCCACATATGGGAAGTGTTTAACACAACCATCTTCACCACCTTTAATAAAATTGATTCAGAATCCAGACAGCAAAGGACTTGACCATGGTGGCCTGCCTAGGCGGGAGCCATTGTTGAAGCCTGTTTTCACCTGTGTATTTCCTACTTGAATATGCTTGTCTAATGGCTGTATTAGTTGGGATTCTCTAAAGGCAAAGAACTTATAGAATGAATCCCCATTTGTATAGAGTAGATTGGTTTCCAGGCTGTGGATAAGCTAGTACAACACTAACTATCTACCAGTCCAGTTGTTGTTCAGTTTAGGAGGCTAGATGTCTCATCTATCTGGTCTTCAATATATGCTGGAAGCCCAAAGAAGTAGGCTCTAATGGCAGTGAAGAAACAAGAGCAAGCAATAAAGAATGAGCTAGCTTCTTTCTTCCATGATCTTTATATAGGCTGCCAGCAGAAGGCATGGGCCAGAGTAAAGGCAGACCTTTGTACCTCAAAATTTCTGGATTAAAGGTGGGTCCTCCCACATCAAAGGTTTGAAATAGGTTTTCCCTTTCAAATAATTTAATTGGGGGGAAAATCCTTCATAGGTGTGACCAGACATTTGGGTTTTAGTTAAAATTCTAGATATAGTTAAGTTGACAACCAAGAATAGCCATCATAATAAAAATCACAGCGATCCTTCATACGGACTCTCTCTCTCCTTCCCCCGCTCTCCTTTTTTCCTCTTCCTTTCTCTCTTTCTTTCTTTTTCTCTCAATTTGGGGCTTGCTGTTGTCTCTACAAGACCCAGCACTAGTTGAGGACAAGTGACAGAGAATGTATACATTTAATCAGCTAAGTGGAGCAGCCCTATTCAGATCCTTACAGCACTACCTTACCCTTTTTATCCTTTAGGAAACACAGGTACAAAGCCAAGCAATGTGTATCTGTAATCTAAGAACTGAAGAGGCTGAGTAAGGTGGATTGCAAATTTGATCTCAGCCTGAGTTACAGATTAGTGACTTCCAGATCTGCCCAGGCAACTTAGTGAGGCCTTCTCTTCAAAGAAAAGACATGAGCATGTGATTGCCTAGCTGAGCACCAAAGCAGAAGGTGAAGGAGCCCACCTAGAGGCAGACCTCAGCTCCAGAGCCTCTATTTACAAGTTGTTATTGATGGGGAGATATTCCAACAGCCCGCACTGTCAGAGATGCTGTTGCTGGATGTATGAAGTCTCACTGCTGCTACTTTCCAAGCTAAGCCTGGATGACAAGATTTCTAAGACTCCAACAAAAGTGAGAGAGGGGTCAGTTCTAGAGAGGATGATGTTCTGTATATTAGCCAGTGTCTGTATCTTCCTAAGGCTCTGGCCATGGTTTGGAAGTGCAGCTACTTCACTTCTGCTCCTTTGTTAATTAAGTTTTCTCTGAACTTGTGTTGGCATCCACTAGGCCATATAGTGGAACAAATCTTTCTCATTTCTACTGGCCTGATTTCTACCCTTTCATGAGCATGTCATGGTCACTACTGTCTGAAATGTAAAGGAAACCTTCTTTGTAGCTATGTCTAGCCAATCATCTTGGATTCCAAAAAGCTCCCTCACCCCATAGAGATTATCAGCTCAGTTTAGAAGGTGGAGGTTCAACCACACTTCTCTCAAAATTTATAGACTTAACAATAACTCGTGTCATTCATATATATATATATATATATATTCCGTTCTTTAACAACTGAGTTATATCCACCACCTACAGTGGAGTTTTAAAAGCTCTGTGGTCCAAAGGGTAGCTAGATTCCCTGCTGGGGCCGGCTTGATGTGACTTATAATTATGATAAGCCAGTGCTATGTGGCTAAGGCAGCTACAAAGCAGTTATCTTAGGCTGAATGGAACTCTAGGCTGCAGCATCAGAAAGCCAGCATTCTGTTCAGCTGTGCAGCTCCCTTGGGCAGATGTGGGAGGAAAATGAGACCTACTAAATAGTTTCTGAATTTACTGTGTGGCTTAAATGAGAAAATTTGTTTGAAGCTTTTTAGAAAAAGCCTTACATATAGTAAGCTCACAGAAAAAATGTTTTTTATACTAGACATTGCCATGATTATTACTGGAAGGGGAAGTCATTGGTGTTTGAACAGTTCCAAGAATGGAGTCGTGTGAGGATTCTGAGTGTGTGTGAGAAAACAAGACAAGAGTCTTGTAACCTCTGTCCCTTTGAAACCCAGAATCATTCTTGGAATGTGCTTTCCTGCCCCTCCTGGGACAGCAGAGAGGAGTGAGTTTACTTCAGATTATCCATTACAGTTGGCTCATGCTCTTTATATTCCTCTATGGAAAAAAAAAGCAGGGTTTTGTTTGTTTGTTTGTTTTGTGATTAGACACTTCACTTCTGTGACTCCTCTAAACACTTCCAGTCTAAATTGTCTGATTCTGTGAATAAAATTGACTATTGCAAGAGATGTTAGTTTACCTCATTTAGCCCAGGCTCCACTCTCCCAGGCCACACCACCTCTAGAGTGGTTAACACTTGGACAGAAAGTAAAAGACGGCAAAGGAATAAGAGATATCAAGGAAGAAGTGAGAATATTTAGGAGAGACAAGATTGTCCTACAATGATATCCAGCTAGATTTTAAGATTTCAAGATGAGACCATGGGGCCTTAATTCTGGTCCTAATTTGTATTCAGGGCATGATAGAATATGGAGAGTGTAGAGGGAGGTCACAGCTTGTTGAATGATTCATAGCTCTATTTGAAATTAAGATCTTTGAAGCCACTCTTTGAGATTTGTATGACTGTTAATTTCCACATGAAGTTCTCAGTCATGCCTCTTGTGCTGGCTAGTTTTATGTCAATTTGACACAAGCTAGACTCATCAGAGAGGAGGGAGCCTTGGTTGAGAAAATGCCTTCATAAGATTCAACTGTAGAGCATTTTCTTAATTAGTGATTGGTAGAAGAGTGCCAGCTCATGGTGGGTGGTACTATCCATCCCTTGGGTTCTATAAGAAAGAAGATTGGGCAAACCAGTAAGCAGCACTTCTCCAAGGCGTTTACATTAGCTCCTGCCTCCAGGTCCCTGACCTATTTGAGTTCTGCCTCCCTTGACTTCTTTCAGTAGACAGTGTCTCAGGATTTTTAAGCCAAATTAATGCCTTTCTTCCCCAAGCTGCTTTTAGTCATGGTGTTTTATCACAGCAATAAAAACCCAAATAAGACACCTCTGTAGCCTAGTCCCTGCATTGGTAGAGATTTCTCATCTGGCCCCATCTGATCTTGTTTCTGGTTTTAAGTACTACAGCTCACATGACTTCCTCTCACCTGTTCCCCACTCAATGTTGTTCTCCAGGCTTGTTCTAAGAATGACCTTTTGAAACACGGGGAGCATTTTCAGTACCAAGGGTGAAGAGTGTATTCTGGGTTCAATCTCAAAGTGTCTGCAAAGTACTCCTTTATTCTAGAATCTGCTGTTGAAGAGTTTTGGTGTTAGCATAAAATTGTGTGTTGGTGTTAGCATAAAGTTGCTGTTACCAGTGATTTTTTTAAATCACAGTTAGCATTTTTTAATAAGCTGCTGAAATCCCAAATATCCATGAAGACTTCAGCAGGACTTGACAGGACCATGCAAATAGGTAACAATCCTCTTTCTTTCTAGAACCTCAGAAACACATGTGCATGTGCTGTGTGTCTCACTACCTGCAGGGAGGAACATTTTTCTTAGATCCACTTGACTCCATCTCTGATGACCCAGCCTCTGGAAGTCACCATAATCAAAGAGGCTCAGTAAGTTGCAGCAAGACACAAAGAAGAACAAGATAGTCACATTGGAGGAAGCAGGAGGATTGCAGTCATGTTAATGATTTTATGCTTCTTGAATGTATATGCTACATGACTTTCCTCTCAGTGATCATGTTCAGAGGTTCATCTATAATGAATAACTAAGTCCTTAATAAAGCAAGCCAAATGTCATGCTTCCTCTGTTTGCAATTCCAAGTCATTATTCACACTGAATGAGGCACTATTGACCTGTAGAAACAAAACCGTGACATCAGGCGGGTGACTTTGGTGCATAGTCATTTATGACAATGAATATTTGTTCAGCAATTGCTATTATGAACTCAAGGTAGAAAGCAAAGTCAAGCTAAGAGAGTAAACAACATGTGTCATGACCTACCTTGAGAATGAACAGAGTTTATATGTCCATCAACTTTTCGAAGAAACCCATCTGTCATCATCTGTTCAAATAAGGGACCGACAGCAGAAAAAAGTGAGGATTCCTCCCAATCTAGCTTGGTGAACCAATTAGTTTACTGGGATTACTTATAATAGCATGGTGAAGGGTGTATGTACAGGAGAATGGGTGGCCTTGAAACAGCTACCCTACCAAAATGTCTCATGCTAGAATGGATGATTACTCTCCCACAGCTGCATATATGGAGTCTCTTTAGTTAACCCTCCACAGCATTGTATCCTCCACCACCTGCCAAGATTATGAGTGATGTGTGGCTTGGTCAGAATCACATATGCCAGGGAAGGAGTAGCTGGAATCTCACTCAGATGAGGGTCTGAGGACCCTTCCCACCCACCCCTTTTATGGAAGAATATCAGTCACCCAGATCTTACAAGTAGTCATGGTTGATTTGATGAGGACAGTAATGGCTGTTAAGCTAGAAGGACAAATTTCTATAAAAGTAGCCCTGCCTATTAGAGGGGATCTTCACTAGATAAGGTTTAAGCGCCACTTAGTTCTGTCTATAATTTCTGTTTGCTTATTTTAGAAGTAGTATCCATCTATATAGCCAAGATTGGCTAAAAACTCCTAGTAATCTGCACCACTCGCCCCACCACGTCACTCCCTCAAGTGCTGGGATTGTAGACATGAATCATTGCTTGGCTCTGTACTGTTTTGAGTCCATTCTTATTGACTAATGGAGGATTTTGTATTCTTCTGGGCAGAGAATTTGATAGTTATCACTAGACAACTTCTTCTGATCTGGGAAAAGCTGATAATTGCTAATTCAGTCTCTGATGTTTTCTTAAAGGAAAGTATAAACAAAATAACAATATCCTTTGACAATATTTTGATGTGCAAAGCTTATATACTAATACTAAGGCAGAAAAATGTTAACTTTAATAAGGTTTTGTGTTGAGGAAATATTTATTTTTCTCTTCTTTTGAAATTGCAGTCAAATACAACATAAACCCAAGAGACTCCCTGAGCTTAAGGATTTTCATACATGAATACACACACACACACACACACACACACACACACACACACACACACACACACACACTTTAAGTTGGGCAGGTTATTGGTTGGTCATTTCTTCAGTTTCTACTCCATCTTTGTTGCTGCATTACTTTTTGACAGGACAAATATTTTGGGTGGAAAATTTTGTGGGTGGGTTGGTGTCCTTATCCCTTCACTGTCTGGTTACAGGAGATGACATCTTCGGGTTCCATGTCCCCACTCTTAGGCATCTCAGCTAAGGTCACCACGTTGACTACTGGGAGCCTCCCTCAGTCCTTTCTAGGACTTCCTAGAGATTACCCCCACCCCCTTCCCTGGAAGCTGCAAATTTACATTCATTCTCCAAGTCTTCAGGGCCTCTCTCTAGTCTCTTCCCACACTTGAATCCTCCCACCTATTCCCTTCTCCCTTCATGTTCCTACACAAATCCTCCCTCCTATGACTATTTTGTTCCTCCTTCTAAATGGAACTCAAGTATCCTCACTTGGACCTTTCTTCTTGTTTAACTTCTTTGGGTCTGTGGGGTATATCTTGGGTACTCTGTACCTTATGGCTAATATCCATGTATCAGTGAGAACACACCATGCATGTCTTTTTGGGTTTGCATTACCTCACTCGGGATGATATTTTCTAGTTCCATTCATTTTTCTACAAGATTCATGATGTCCTTGTTTTTAATAGCTGAATAGTACTCCATTGTGCAAATGAACCATATTTTCTATATCTATTCCTCAGTTGAGGGTCACCTGGATTGTTTTCAGTTTCTGGCTATTACAAATAAGACTGGTACTTGCCGTACCATGTGCAAGCATTAATCTCTGACACTATTAATGATACTCTGTTATGTTTACAGACAGGAACCTAGCACAACTGTTCTTTGAGAGGCTCCACCAAGCAGTTGACTAAAACAAATGCAGATACCCAGAGCCAAACATTGGATAGAGGTTGGGGACCTTACGGAAGAGTTGGGAGAATGATTGAAGGCCCTGAAGAGGATAGGAACCCCACAGGGAGACCAACTTTGTCATCTAACCTGGACCCCTGGGGGTTCTCAGAGACTGAGCCACCAACCAAAGAGCCAACACAGGCTGAACTGAAGTCCTGGATAGATGCTTTGTTCAGCCTCAGTGGGAGAGGACACACCTAAAGCTGCAAAGATTTGATGTACCAGGGTGGGAGGGGAACCTGGGGAGGGTACTCGCTCATAGAGGAAGAGGAAGGGGTAGGAGTAGGGACTCTGTGAGAGGGGGGACTGGGAAGGAGGCAGAGTTTGGGATGTAAATAAATAAATAAATAAATAAATAAATAAATAAATAAATAAATAAATTTTTAAAAAGGGAAATTTTGTGTAACTTCTTCCTTTCAAACGAAGACTTTCCACTCCTATGTTCTTTAAGCTAAATATGCTCTGATCAGAGAACTTCCCTAAGTGATAAGCAGTGATCCACAAACAATGTCCACACTGCTGGCAGCTCTCTACCCTGTTCGTCTGACTCACTCCAGATTTCGCCCAGATACACTACACTTTTATGGATGCTCAGTAATCTGAATACAGCCTGAGCCTGTGAGGCTTTAACAAAGGTGGTATAACAAGTCTGGCTAGCCAGAAACTCAGAGATGCTCCAGGAGTAACTGGAGCGGGACAAAACACACTACACATGTGACAGGATGTGCCTTTCTAAGAACTGGATGTAATAGGCGCATCTTCCTAGGAGACAGGAAAAGCCTCAAAAAAAAACAGAAAAAGTATGTGAGGTTCAGGGTGTGGAACCAGGAGCTTTGGTTTTCTGCATGCTTTGAGATGATACCTACACATAAAAGTCTTCAGGCTGGGGCAGGGCTACAATTGCATGGGCTGCCATTCAGATGCAAGACTCTTATTTTAAAAGGGCTTTGTATGAGCTCAGGGTGTACAGTGGCAATTTCATTCAGCTATCCTCTGAGATGACACTGATAGATTCTTTCCCTGTGACCTTGGCTGACTTGAATGGCCCCATGTGGTTACTCTGCCTCTTGAAGCAAAGGGAGCCAATGGAGACAGGAAAGAGATCAGCATGTTCCCCAAACAGCAAGCTCCTCTGAACAGGGCAGGATCCTTTAGCAAAGTTGCTGCATTCACTTTTAATGGTATTGTTTTTGCTTTTATTTAATGATGCCCCACTCCCCGTGTTCAAGTTAAAAACTTAAAAGTCAAAACCAAAGATCCACAACAAAGCAAGGGAGGAAAGATGACAAGATTTTTATTTATTTGTTATTTGTTAAGAGTGTTTGTATGGTATGTGCACAAGTACATGTGTGTGTGTGTATGTATGTGTGTATGTATGTGAGTGTATATGTGTGGTGTATGTGGTACACATGTGTCTGATGTGTGTGTAGTGTATGTGTGTGTATGTGTATGTGTGTGTGTGTGCATGTTTATAATGTACATGTGTTTGTGGAATGTGTGCAGTGTATATATGCAGACCAGAGGATGATGTTGGGAACCTCCCTAGATCACTCTTGGCCATGTTTCTTGCTGAATCTGAAGGCCTCTGAGTCAGTTGTTCTACTGGACAGCTTGCCCCAGAGATCCCTTGTTACTTCCTTTGTCTCCATCTTCAGAGCCCTGGGATTGCAGGCGGGTACTGTGCTTGCCTGGCTTTGTATGTGGGTGCTGTGTATATGAACTCTGATTATCACACTTCCTGCCTCTTCTCTATAACCTAGCTTCTGTAAGTAAGTGTAGACACTTTATCTACTAACCAGCTCTCTTGACCCAAGATTTTATTTTTTAAATCTATTCTGCTAAGTGTATTATACAGATCATGTATTTTATTTATTTATTTTTTATTTTTTTGGTTTTTCGAGACAGGGTTTCTCTGTGTAGCCCTGGCTGTCCTGGAACTCACTTTGTAGACCAGGCTGGCCTCAAACTCAGAAATCTGCCTGCCTCTGCCTCCTGAGTGCTGGGATTAAAGGCGTGTGCCACCACCGCCCTGCCAGATCATGTATTTTAATGACATAAAATAATGTTTAGTTATTGAAGAAAAAATCAAGTGGAAATTAAGAAAAGAACATTAGTGAATGTAAAAGAGTCAGGAAAGTCGTAACATCTGTATACACCTGGGTGTCCTGAAAGCCCACAGTCATTTATGTCAGTCAGTGGCTAACTGTGAAAGCATTAGAAAGAGGTAACATGTGCCTGGAGTTGAAATATGAGCAGGTGCTACAAACACAGGCATTTTTATTGTGAAGTCTACCTATGTGCAGGCAGAGGCAGAATGCAGTGCATGTGGCACACATGTAGAATAAGGTGCATGACCCCATGAGGTTGGAATAGGGGCTCTTCCCACTGCTAAATGCTAAGCATTATTGTATGGATTTGACCTTTAAAACTAGAGTGAATGGGACAGTGGCATGGCCCATTTATGTTCACTCAAGCAACGGTTTTGGGGAGAGGTGCTTACAGAAGCTAGGTTATAGAGAAGAGGCAGGCAACCAGTATATGTACTAGTTCAGTATATGTAAATTTGTACACACATACTGAATATATATAATAGTAAGAAAGGGTAGGTAACCACAGGTGATGCTCAGAAGCAGAGAGGAGTATACAGTGCAAACCCCTGCTGACCCTGACAATTATGGTAAAAAAGGAATATATACATGGAGATATCCCTCTGCTGCCACCATAATCTCTCACTGTGACCATACTTCTGGTAGGATGTGGACATTCCCTCTTCCCTCACAGGTCTTATGGATCCAGTGGTAGAGTTTGGCCTTGGGCTCTTGACTGAACGGCTATTGGGCCCTGATTCACAACAGAGTGATGGTGTTCCATCCAGCCCTTTACAAGTTTGTTGATCCTATTCTTGATGCATGAGCTCTCTTGAAGAAACACTCCCAAATGGTACATGAACTATGCCCTTAGTCATGCTTGGCTCAACCAGGAACTCATGGAGTTCAATGCTGTACCCAAGACTACTTTTTCCTGGAATTCATGGTCTTTGCCATGTTCCATCTGGGAACTTGGAGACTTGGTGATTTACCTTCCCAACTTATTTGCACAGCCATATGGAAGCTTGGCATTGAGCAGCCAAGCCCTATCTGGTTTCAGAATTCTCTTTCGTGTTTGCATCACCTCCCCATGTCACAAACTCGATTTTCTACTTGAGGCTTCTGTCACAGTGGGTGCTTCCACTGCCCTCCAAATACAATCTATCATTCACAACATAAGTCTGAATGCACACTCCCACTGCCAGTATCTGCTGCAATGTTCATCCCATCACGGACATCTGTGACCATCTTTTCATTACCGGACTCTCTTGAATTTCTCAAGACACAGGCAGAATTATGTTCATTACTCTAATTCAAAGCACTTGGAAAATAGATGCTTCTAGAATTAGGGTTTGAATAAGTAGCCTGAAGCCAGCAGCTCAAATGCTCCTGTTTTAAGGTGAGCACCCTCTCTGTTTGGCTATTGTGCCAGTTTCTCTAGCTCCATTATGTCGGTACTTACAGAGTTAATGCTTGTGCTTTACTGGATTGTGTTTGTGTTGAATGGTACTTAAATTTTTTATTTATAGCATTTGGCCTAATGTACATTTTTCTCCACTCATTCCATTTTCAAGTTCTTTGACCATCTACAAGTAATGATGCCTACCCCCTTAGGATGCTAAGATCAGGGAGGGGAGCAATGCTTTTGGAGCCTTATGTAAGTGTTCAGTCTCCTGGGACCCCATTCATGTGGGTCTGGTAATGAGGAGTTCATGGAGAAGGCATGGCAATGATGGGAAGTAAACCTTTTTGAATCCCGAGGAAATTTGCTGTAAGCAAGAGAGGACAAAGTCTGGAGTGATAAAACAGCATTTCCCACACAGCTCTGGATTTCTAGGGACTCTGGATGCTAATCGGTTATGAGAACCTGGACATCTGAAAACAGGATAATCTTTGGAAATAGGATCAGGCCACCTCCCCTCCTTTCTGCCCCTCTGCACCCTGGAGACTGATGAAGCATATAGGGTTTCCTCTCCCTGTGCTCCTGATTCTATGCTGTTTGCTCTCACCTTAGGTGTAAAGCAGCAGCCAGCCAACCTTACTATGAGTCGTCTGCCACTGTGAGTCAGAAGTTGGTTTTCCCTTCCCTCTGTCATAGCGGCACTGTGATGGAAAGCTGAGTAACACAAAGATTGTCTGAAGAGAGAAAGGAAGCACTTGACAGAGTTCAGCACACACTCCTGTTAAGAACTTCCTTCAGATGGAAACAGGAGAATTTCTTGTGAGTGACAATCTTTAGGCAGAATCTTTCTTAACAGAGAAATATTGATGTTTACACAACCCTTAATATAAGGCATGCAACAAAGATTTCTTTTCTATTTATAGTCAAGATTTTGATAGAGATTCTATGGAATTCAATAAAGCCAAACACCAAGGAAAAGAAGAAAGCTGTGTTTATTACAGACTGTATGTTAATGCATGGGGAAATCTGAAAGAAGATATTTTAAAAGTTACTAGAACCAATAAATTTACTGACTACTGTCACAGTTTGCAATAATCACTCTATGGTGTGTATTGTACTTGCATAAAGTATTTGCATAAAATCCTAAAGATTATACCCTAAACTCTACTACAACAAGTAGATGAATTTGCCAATTCATAGGATGTAAAATCAATATATAAAGTAAATTACATGTCTACATACTAGCGATGAAATATAAGGAAATAAATTTTATTCACAATAAAAGCCCTAAGAATAAATACCAAGAATATGTTTAACAGAAGTTGCATACAGTAAGATTTATATGCTGGAAGGCACTAAGTATTTCTAACAGAATCTGAGAAGATATAAATTAAGACTCAATGTCATAGTTTGCAAATTTCTACCAACTGATCTTTAGAGTCAAGGTGATTCTTGAGAAAATTGTAGCCAGAGTTTCATGCGAGAATTTACAAGCTATTTGCAATATTTATGTAGAGATGAAAATCACTGTGCATGATATAAAATTGTAAAAAAATAAGATTAGAGAATTTTGCTATGTACATTTATAATGATAATTTCTAATGATCAAAACCCTGTCAGTGTTACCTGCTTAGGGGCAGACACACTTAGCAAAGAAGTGTAGTAAAAATGTGGAAATCAGGTCTCAAGGGAGCTAATGTGAAAAGAATAGTCTTTCAAACACAAGCTGCTAGACACAAACATATCCAAGTTAAAGTATAAACTTAGAATTGTACCTCAAATTGTACACAAATTCTATCCTAAACAGATATAGGCTCAAGGGTTAGAATGGGGAATACAATTAATCTAAAAGCCAATGTGGCTACTTTTCTTTGTTAGTGTTGGATAAAACAGACCTTCAATATGATATAAATAAGCATAATGAAATTGATTAATGAAATAAGTAAATATGAAAGTCTGTACTCTGAAGCATACTATTGAAGTGGTAAGTCAATACACAGATTGGAAGTAAATATTTATCATAAATTAATGAAGGACTTTCATTCTTTTGTTTGAGATAGAATCTCATTTTGTGTCCCTGGATGGACTAGGTCTTGATAAGTTAACTAGTCTGGCTTTGAACTCACAGAGTTCTACCTGCCTTGATTTTCTTAGCACTGGGATTAAAGGTGAGAGTTTTCATACCCATCTGTCATAAAAGAAGTCTACTTGGAATGTAAACTTCAAATTCATAGCAGAAGAGGGGTAAAACATGCTGAAAATGGGCAAAATGTTTGCTTAGAAAATTCAGCTCCCCTCAAATGACCAATCAATGTATGCTCTGTTCCATTAGTCCTTGAAATGATGAAGAAAATCACAATGAGAATTCTCTACACTTCCCACAGAATCCTCTGCTGTGTTAAAATGCCCTGGCATGGAGAGTAAATTGTTCAAACCTGGCAGGGACAAGCTATAAAAGTGAACAACTCTGGAGGAAGGATTAGCCCTTCTTAGATGTACTACACGTGTAAAATGTGATTTGGCAGCTACAGTGCTAGGGATCCACACACAAATCATATTTAGTTCTGTACAATGACAAGTGTGAGTATTCTGGGCAACACCATTCTTACCAACCAAAAATCAGTGGCCATGTAAGCGTCCACCCCTCTGCAGAGGGATGAAAGACTAGACAGTGTCTTTATGAGGGAGTATGGGATACCACTCAGGATTCAGTCAGCCAATGTGAAGTGACCTCACAAATATGGAGACAGATTCTAATGTGAATTTGTCACAACCAATTTATAAAATAAGGCAAATCTTTTCAGGAATAGAATTAGTAATTTGAAGTGGAGGTGAAAGTCAGAGGATACAAAGAGCTATGTGAGCATAAATACTAACCCCGCACTGTGCAGAAAATGGTGGCTGTAGAAGAAACTATAATTTTAGGAGGTGTGGGGCAGTGTGTGAGTTCAGTGGGTAAAGACAATTGCCACCATGTCTAAGGACTTGAGTTCAATCCCTGGGACCCACATGATAGGAAAGACCTGACTCCTGCAAGTTGTGCTCTGCCCTACCAACACACATACACACACATACACACTACACACACACACACACACACACCACACACACACACACACACACACACACATGACACTAAATAAATAGATGTCTTTGGGTTATATTGCTGTGAAAAGACACCGTAACCAAGGCAACTCTCATAAAGAATATTTAATTGAAATTGACATAGTTTCAGAGGTTCCATCCATTATCATTAAGGGAAGCATGGCAGCATCAAGGTAAACATGGCACTGGAGAAGGAGCTGAGAGTTCTACATTATGATCTGAAAATAACCAGGAGACTGTCTTTCCTTGAAGCCAGCAGGGAATATTCTGAAATTCCACACTGGGCAGAGCTTGAGTACTAGGGGACTGCATGGCTCACCTGCACAGTGACACACTTTCTCCAAGAAGGCCACACATCCTAATAGTGCCACTCCCCACGGGCCAAGCATTCAAACTCCTGAGACTACATGTGCCATTCCTGTTCAAATCACAATAATTAACTGTAATGATTAAATTTTTTAGTTTATATTTATCCATGTTCGGATACATTTTAGTCTGGGATGCCTCTTGGACTGCTAGTGTCTACCATGTTAACTGATATCCATCTTCCCAGATATATCTCAATTGTAACTCTCTTCCTAGAATGTCTGGAACATTCTAGAACTAGTTGATATTCTCCACCTCATTGTACTGTGTTCATTATACACATTTGACTACTTTATTAAACCATGTGTGACTAACAAAGGCTTAATAGGTATCCTCTTCTATCACTGAACTTGGTGTCTGACATGGAGTGGTCCCTGAAAGACATATTAAAGAAACAGTATCAAGATAACTTAGATATTCACATCAAATTAAGAAAGAAACTGGGTGTACCTGAGGTACATGTTAAAGTTGGTTCTGTTAGCCATGAGTATTTTAAAATTCTCACAAAGCCCTTTAAGACTGGATTGCCATTACAGTGCAGAAAAATTCCCTGGTGAATGTCTCAGATTCATAAAGATCTATAAGTGTCCTGTGAGATAGTGTCAATGCAACTGGATGCTGAAAATAATGGGACGATCAATCTTCCTGGGTTTCTAAACATCACAGATCCACAGGAGTTGGTTCCCCCATCCCACTCCTCCCATCTCACTATGGAGGGCCAAGATAGCCACAGATGCTTCTGGCCTTTTTCATAGGCTCTGAGAATCAAATTCAAGTTGCAGGTTTGCATGGCAAGTGCTTTTACTAGCTCAGCTATTTCACCAGCCCTTCACTTTATTAGATGAACAAGGAGCTTGGTGTTTCAACTAGACTGTCTCTAGGGGTTCTGATGCACTCAATGGCACCTGGCTTTTATGAAGGTGCCGGGATCCAACTTATGTATCACATATTAGAAGGATTCAAGTACGTATAGCCCTCACATCACAGGTCTCACGTCCACAGAATAGAATGTAATCCATCACAAAATCAGAAACTAACTTTGAACACAACAACTTGGTCTGTTTGTAAGTTTTGTTGAATGTTCACTTTGTAACTCAGGTGCTCAAGAGTAAACTTTACAAATATCAGTGTCATGTCACAATGTCAAATCCAAAAGCTGAATTTACAGGTTAGGAGAGCGTGGTAAGGGGCCTGAGCGGAGCTGGGAGAGGAGGAAGTTGGGGTTCTCTCAACTAATGCATGTGTGAACTGATCCCTTGGAACACAGGACTCTGTACAATGAAAACACGCACTGAAAATTTATAAGATAATAAAGAGAAAGTGTAGACCATGAAGAGTGGATGGAACAGAGCCGGGCCCCTAAAACCTAGTTTTCCAAATTGCTCAGCATGAAAAGCTCCACCCAGATGCCTGCTGGGTAACTCTACCCAGAGAGCCTCGCAGCCTCCACAGCTATCTAAGGGGTGCTGCAGACTCGCGGGCCTGTGACTGGCTGTGGAAAAAACATTCATCACGTGAAGCAGGAGGTTAAGTTCATCCCTACACTTCCCCCCTTTCTTCCTTCCATGCCCTCCTGGGCTTCTTTAATGTTACAGACAGATGGTGCCAAGGAATTCAGGTGTTCGTTGATGGCATTTGATTTTCCTTGAAATTTTTTTTTCTTCTTTCTTGAGCACATTAAATCCAGTAGTAAATCACTCCTGCTTCCTAGCCTCAGAGCCTTGTTGGCTCCCCAGTGCCTGCACCAAATATTTGATCCTTCAGCCATAATCGCACTTCCTGCTCCGCCTCTGAGTGCTGCCCTTCATGATGGCACCATCTGTTAAACTGATGTGGGGAGGAAATGAGAACCAGTTTCATGAATGTTGCAACTGATTGGTTATCAAGTGGTATCTAATTAGCGTGTCCCTGATTGTCATATAATTAAAGATATCTATCATATCCCAAGCTCCACACCAGCACATGGAAGGATTTTTCTTTGTCAAAAGTCAGCAAGGACACAGATTCATGTCGGCAGTCAACCATGCCTGCTAGACAGCAGCTGGGCCCCCAGGGCTGTAGGTTCTGACTGTTGGAGGTGGCTGGCTCCTCTTCAGAGCTTTGCATAAAACCACTCCTTACACTTGTTCTGAAGCAAGGTGGAAAGTGGGTGGAGACTGTGCTGTGAGCTGCTTTTCTATCTTCTTGACCTGTGTCCTCTGCACAAGGGTGAACGGAGAGGTGATGCTGAGGGACAAGCTGTTCCCTGACCTTGTGGGAAGACAGCAGAGGGTGAAGATTGGGAATGGGAGGTCCCTTTGTTCCTCTATAGACTGCTCAAAGCTAAAAGGATGCTGAGGACAGTGACTGCTGTGAATCCAACGGGGAAAGCTCACCACCATTACAGTCTCCATAGCCAGGCATCAACTAACTCATTCAAATAAAATATAACACGTGCTATATATGCTATATGATAGTATAATTGTGATGTTTTGAAAGACAATGGCCCCCATGGACCCATCAGGAGTTGGCATTATTAGGAAGTATGGCCTTGGAGGAGGTGTGGCCTTGTTGGAAAAGGTCTAAGAAGCTCAAGCCAGTTCACTTCCTGCTGCTTGCAGATCAAGATGTAGAACTCTCAGTTCCTTCTCTAGTACCATGTTTGCCTGCATGCTGGCTGCTCTGCTGTGCTTCCAGCCATGAAAACAATGGACTAAACTTCTGGAACTGTAAGCCAGCCCCAATTAAATGTTGTTCTTTATGAGCGTTGTCTTGGTCATGGTGTCTCTTCACAGCAAGAACTAAGACAACAATGTAATATAACACCATGACCATCATAACAGTTATTGAGGCTGCTAGCACAGCCCTGGTGTACAGAGAAATTGAAGACAAAGGTCACAGGGTTTGGTTGATGTGGTGACTACTGTGCATGAGCCTAAGGAGTTTCTGCCTCCAGCAGCTAACAAGCTGCTCACCCATGCACTCGCTTGTTATATAAGGTTAGCATTCCCCAGAGGAACAGAACCAACAGAATGAATATGTACATTACAAGGCAGACTCATTATTGTGCTGCTAAGATACAGGTTGGGTGATATAACAATAGCTGTCTGAACATTGGAGAGACTGAGGCTGAGAGCTGGTGTTGGCTTACCCCATGAGGCTGGATGTCTCAGCAGCATCGATCTGGAGGATTCCTGGAGAGAAATCTGTCTGCAGTCCATCCTGGAAGGCAGATGAAGCTGGTTCAGTGGAGGATGGAGATGACAGGCAGCAAGGACACCTACAGACTAGATGCACTCACCAGCAGGCAGTGAAGGCAAGCAGGCAAAATGTGATACTTTTCCTTTGGACCTCCTTGTGGGCTACTGCAGGAAGGTGCTGATTTCTGTTGGGTAGGGCCCTTCTCCCTCAGCTAATATTTTCTGAAAAAAACTCCCAGTCTGGACCAGTTGATTCTATATCCAATCAAACTGACAACCAAGACCCAAGATTACCCATCACACACACACACACACACACACACACACACACACATGGGGGGGGCAGAGTGGGAGAGAGGGAGAGGGAGACAGAGAGACCTGAAAAAAATAAGGATAGATAGGCAAAAGTTAAGAAATTTTCTCCAACTTGAAAAGTATTTTAAGATCTCTATTTTCAGGAACCCTGGGAATTAAGACTCAGAATTATATCTCTTATCCAAAGACTTTCTACAAACAAGACATATTTATATCAAATAAACTTGCTTTCTTTTCAACATATGAATATCAAGGAGAAAACTGCCTGAGACTTGGTGGACATGTGTGTGAAGTGTATACGGAACAATGTGTCCATTTACACACGTTCAGTCCTGTGACCGCTCTCAGCATACCAGTGACTTTTCAGTTCTGTCCATCCATCTCAAACAGAGGGTGCTCAGCAATTGTGAGTCTGCTCCCCTTTCCACTTTCCAGGTAAGGTAGGGTGGTTTGGATCAATCATGGATCAACTTTCTAGTAAAAAGAGCAGGCTGGCTTGAGGGTCATTGTCAGGACATCAGTGCTAAGTCATGGTAACACAGATGGGCTTCTCTGAGCCATGGGGCAGTTCTTGGAAATGCCAAAACTTTTGAAAATTATTTGACGTTCCACTCCAAAGAGTCAGAGACCCGGGAGAGAGGTGGATTCTTGACACAGGACAGTGCTTGGTGAGAGAAAAATCTCTCTACCTGAAAAGGCTTCTACTTCAAAACTAAGCCTATTATCGAGGTAAATGGTACAAAGAATTATATGGCTCTAGGATGGGTTTCTGGCCACTCTTTGATGCTGCTCGGGATCATAGCTGGAAGCAGAGAATAGCTTGCCTCCTCTCTACCACAGGAAAGGACAGCTACCACCTATGTGGTTGAAGCAGGCATACAACCACACAGCAATGGGTCTGCACTGACCTGGATTGGGAGGCTGGGCTCTTGCCCATTTGTGAAGAGGTGGTCCACAGGGAGAGCTATCCCAAGTATGATTGCACTTGGCTATGACTGGAGTTGTTTTTGATGATGGGGACAGAGGCTTTTCACCCTGAGGGCTCTGCACTCTTGGGCACCTGTCTTCTGATATAGCTCCCTTGACTTAGTAAGAACAATATAAGGGCAATAGTATGCTGCACCCTTGGCAGCCAGATGCCTGCTCATTAATTCTTACAGCAATATTGTATGTAGGCTGCGGTGGCACTCCTTTATATTCATGTGTTGTTCTTCCTACTTTTCTGAGTATGGCCATGCTTCCTGCTGTTGCAAGGGATGCCTATATCAAAGTCTTGGCTATGCTCCCAACCTGGGTCTTCCATTATGACTTTGCCTATGCAGCCTCTGTGGCTTCTACTTCAAAGATGCTAGGTTCACAGCTGTGGCTCCTGTATCTTCATATGCAGGAGGATGCAACAGAGATGAGGAAAGTATCAAATGCCCACACAGGTGCCAGAATGATGCATGGAACTTTGGCCCTAGACACAGAAGTTCCCATGCACGGGAAAAGTCTAAAATGTACACAGACCACAGATGTCAGTGGCCCAGGACCTGAAAGTGGAGCTGAAGTCTTCAAAGGCAGGGAGATATAGGTGACTCCCACTGCAATCCATGCTACCGAAGATGGTATTTGGTTGTGCTACAGTCTCTCTCCAGATGGAGCAGCCACGGTTGCCATCCTGGGGAGCTAGAGGCCATTGTTGAGTTGCAGATTTATTGGTTTATCACCAATATATTTGTTTAGTTTTATAAATTTTATTTCATGGTTGAAACAAAACTGTAACATTGGCTTGGGTTTGGATATATGGAGTATGTAGCTTTCATTTCTTAATATCATTGAAATCAGGAAATGTAGTGTCTCCAGCTTTATTTTGGTTTGATTTCCTTTATTCTTATGGTCTTTTGTGGTTCCCTGTATATTTTAGAATTGATTTTTTGTATTTCTGTGAACAATACTCCTAGATTTTGAAAAGGCTGATTTATTTTTGTTTTATGTTTATGTTTTGCCCACATGTCTGTCTGTGCACCTGTGGATTAAGTGGCTGTGGAGCCCAGATCTATTGGAACTGGAGTTATAAAGGGTTGTGAGCCTTCATGTGGGTTCTCTGAATAAAAAATATGGGTGCTCTGGAAGAAGAGGCAGTGCTTTCCACTTCTAAGCCATCACTCCAGCCCCACTACTGAATTTTAAGAGACTGTGTTAAAGCTGCCTTGTTTGGGGTAGAATGAATGTTTAACAATATTCATTCTTCCAAATCAGGAATCTGAATCTTTCCTGTGCTTTGCATCATACCAAACTTGCTTCCCGTTTGACAAGCTATAGCAGAAAGATTTTCTTTTGGGTCTTTGGTTACATTTATTCTAGCTGTGTTATTTGTATGCTACTGGAAACAGGGATGTTTCTTTTCACGATTTTCTTTGTACCTTATTTACTTTTAGTATGTCTACTGTTGAGTTTTTTCTATTTTCCCTCCCTTCCTTCCTTCCTTCCTTCCTTCCTTCCTTCCTTCCTTCCTTCCTTCCTTCCTTCCTTCCTTCCTTCATCTTTCTTCCTTTCTTCCTTCCTTCCTTCCTCTCTCTCTCTCTCTCTCTCTCTCTCTCTCTCTCTCTCTCTCTCTCTCTCTCTCTCTCTTTCTTTCTTTCTAAATTATGGATGGGGATTTGGGAAAGGAACTTGTTTTATAGACAAGGCTATCCTCAAACTCAAAGAGATCCACCTGCTACTGCCTCCACAGTGCTGGGACTAAAGGTGTGTGCTATCACATCTGGTCCTGCTACTGGCTTGTATATATCACTTAAAAAATCTTGTGACTTTACTGAGTTTGTTCATTAGTGATAAGGGTGCAATCATGCTTGCTTTCTATGGCCCCTGCTGCCACAGAGCTTCTGGGTCCCTGTGTCTGCGTGGAACGGGGTCTCTCGATGCGGGTGGGCAAAGCGTGGATGAGCGACAAACAGACACATACACAGGAGAGTTCGTGTGGAATCTGAGTGTAATTTTACAACTCGAGCATCAGACTTTTTATGCAGAGGACAAGGAAGTTGGGTGACATATTCGCAAGGTACAATTGAGGTAGCCGGAATCTTACATAAAACAGAGGAATGCAAACACAAAAGGTCTAATGGGAACCACCCAGGATAGAATACATTGATAACAGCTGGGATCAACAAGGGCTCCACCTAAAATTCACTAATCTTAGAAGCCAGGGTCAAGGGCTTCACGTCCTTGCCATAGTTCCTATTTTAGTCTCTTGTATAGTTCACCTTCCCTTAGGCCATTGTAAATACGTGTGTATGGGTGTAACTCTGCTATAGTATCTATTCTGGTTTCTCCTTTGGTCTGAAACTTCCTTCTTCCCAAGTGATGGTAAATTCCTGTGTAAGGGAGTGACTTAGCTTTTACAATCTTGCTGAATTCTAAACCCTTGATCTTGATCAAGGATGCCCTTGGACTGTTGGAACACTGGCAAAAGGCTTTAGCCATGTCAGAGCACTTATAATAGGAAAATACTGAAAGAGAGCACGTGGATCCATACTCTAGACTAGCACGGTAATGGAACTCAGGAATGAAAAATTAATGTATGGGTAGAGAACACTAGTCTCCAGGAGGAGAGCTTCCTTGAAACTCTTTTGCCTTATGAGTGACTTTTAAGCCTTTTGGCTTATCCAGTTGACTCGACCGGAGAGCGTAGGACCCTGCTTCTAGAACTGAAGCTAAATAGAAGTAGCATGCGAGGGTCCTCATGTGATACCAGTTTATAGGGTCACATGCGATACTTCCCCCACTGATTGTGCCTATCTCACTGTGCTGGCTAATTTTATGCCAACTTAACATAGGCTAGAATTATTTGAACAGAGGTAATCCCAATTAAGAAAATGTATTCATGCTGGGCGGTGGTGGCACTCAGGAGGCAGAGGCAGGTGGATTTCTGAGTTTGAGGCCAGCCTGGGCTACAGAGTGAGTTCCAGGACAGCCAGGGTTACACAGAGAAACCCTGTCTCGAAACACCAAAAAAAAAAAAAAATGTATTCATAACACCAGGCTTCAGACAAGTCTATAGGACATTTCCTTAATTAGTGATTCATTGGGAAGAACACAACCCATTGTGGGGGGTGCCAGTCTTGGTTCTATAAGAAAGGCTGAATAAGCCATGGGGAACAAGCCAGTAAGCAGCATCCCTCCATAACCTCTGCATCATCTCCTGCCTCCAAGTTCCTGCCCTGTTTGAGTTCCTGTCCTGACTTCTTTAGATTATGAACTATGAGGTGGAAGTGTAAGCCAAATAACCCTTTGTTCCCAAGTTGCTTTGTCATGGTGTTTCAACACAGCAATAGTTACCCGTACTAAGCCAATCACATTGAGGAAATTGCCCTTTATACCTATTTGTGATTTCCCCGCTCCCATTTTTGCCAGACGCTGAACTCTTCATGTGATTTCTTCTGATCTCTTGAGATGATCATGTGGCTTCTACATTTTATTCTGTTAGTGTGTTAGGTCATATTCATTCTTTTGGATATGCAAAACCAATCTTATTGCCCATGAATGAACCACATGTAATTACCTTTGTGTGTCTGAATTTGGTTGGCTAATATTTTGTCAAGCATCTTTTTATCTATGTTTACAGAAACATTGGCTGCAGGTTTTATTAATCTATGGTATCTCTGGCTTTCCTATCATGGTTCAGAAGTTTTTGTTGTTAGTTCCCTCTGCCTCTTGGAAGAATTCCAGAAGGATTGGTATTAGCTTGTCTCTGAATGTTTGATAAAAGTCAGTTTGAAATCCATCTGATGCTGCCCTTTTTTTGCTGTGAGATTCTGTGTTACTTCCACTTCCTTACTTCTCATTTGTCCTTCTCTTACTCTAATCCTTCTTGATTCAGCCTTAGTAAACTGTGGATTTCTAGGGGTTTCTCCATTTGTTCCTTATCATCTATCTGCTTTCCATAATTGTTCATATTTCTTATATTACTTTTTTATTAGTGAGGTGGCTGTTGGATGCCCTCTCACCTTTGACTTCATTTATCTAAGACTCATCTCCATATTTCTCAGTTAAGTTATTTGGTTAGCTTTTTATTTATTTTTTCAATGCTGGGGGACATTTTGTAGTTGATGTAGAAGGCCTGACTTTCCACAGGGACTATTTGCAAATATCTCTATCCTCCCCTGACTCCCACCCCATCAATGTGACACCAAGAATGAGGACACAGAAATCCAAGGCAGAGGCAATGACAGCACAAGAGGAGCAGAACATTTGTTCAGATGATTTTATAGTAACACAGAAAGTCACACAAGGGATGTCACTTTCCATCAACACACACTCCCAAGCAGCCACACAAGTCACCCATGAGCAACATGCCAGATTCTATATTTCCACAGGAGCCTCTTTTCTTCCTTCCCTCCTTTCCTCCTTCCCTCACCTCCATCCCTCCTTTTCCTCTCTCCTTCCCACCTTCTTTTCTGCCTTTCTTTGTATCTTCCTGCTTTTTTCCCACCCTTTCATCCCTCTATCCACCCCTCTCTCATCTTGACTTTACAGTGCATACAGTTAGTATTCTCTAAAGGACAGATTAGTAAAAAAATTCCTCATGCCTGCATGCAATTACTGAAATTACAACTAGCCACAAGTAGGGCTTATGCTGTTGTTCTTTACTACAAAACCCACTTCTGTGTGGTGCCACAGCCTCTGGGCTCCACCTCTCCACCAGGGATCCTTTTTGTCCTGGAAGAGGGTGGCCAGGAAATGCATTCTCCTTGTGTTGTTTTGAGAGCTGACCCAATCACCAGATGCCTGGGATGGTAGAGGGTAAGTACTTTGACATTAATTTTGGCATAAAATTAATGACAAAAAATTTTCTGTAGACCATGCAGGTTTCAAAACAAGAATCGTGCAGTGTTGTGCCTCTAGCAGCAAACTAGATTTCTTTTTGCGTCAATTTAGTTTCTGTGATTGGAATTATGGGAGAATTATGACCCTGTACTAGTTTTAGGGTTTTTTTTATTTGTTTGTGCTCCCAGTTATAATAACACAGAGATTTCATTATGGGGATATTTGTCCTACAGTAGGATTCGAATACACATCTTTGTCTAGAATTAGTGTTGTGTGTAATCTTCCCTCCTGAGCTAAAAGTCTATCTTGATCAGAAGTGACCAAGAGAAAATCCAGACTGAAGTAATGGGCAATGGGTTTGCTCGCTGGTGTGGCAAGAACTGTAAAATCGATTATGCTGGCCAGACAACGAAATTTAAATGTTAGTTTGTTGAAATTTAAATGTTTCTTTGAGGACTATGTTAGTAATATCAGCTAATTATGGGGTTTGTTTTGAAATAATTCTAGATAAATATAATATTTGAAACTATCTTGGACTTGGTCATTGAATAATTATGCTGAGACAGATGTCTGAGATAGAGAACCAACCAGTACTAATATTTTGGACTCAAAGAATTTATGATAGAAAATCAAATAAGCCTGCATTGGACAGAGCCAGCATGTCAGTTAAGTGGGTAAGTTATTGACAGCACAAGAGGCACCTGTCAATCCAGGATGTAAAGCTTCAGTCACCAATGTCTAAGCCAACATTTATTAATACAGGCTCCAAGTTTTCCTCACCTGATGGTTTTGGTGAGCATGTGCAAAGCCAGTGTCAGTATAATAAGTGAGCTCTGAAGCCTCTGCCAGGAAGATGCATTCTCTTTTCCCTGATGGTTTCCCATTTGGAATTTTTTACCTACTCAACTGCATCTTAAAAGTAATAACAATTTTATTATCTCATGTTTTATTCATCAAGACCTATATAACTGTCAGTCAGGGCTTCTGATCAACACCAAATCCTCAATGCTGACAACATAAACTTGTACAGCAGTAAGGCAAGGAGAGGGGCTTTCTCGTGAATTGATAGGCTTAGGATTGATGTTAGTCATTTGTTTTATGTAGTTGCCAAGTCATTTAATCTCTGTACCCCTGTTTCTGTGTCTTCAAGTCTTCCCACCCTTTCTAAGACATGGTTGTTCTTATATTCACCTTGTGTGATTGCTGCACAGCTGTAGAGGTTCTCAGATCAAGGACCCCCTCCTAAGGATGTTCTTTGAAACAGAATAAGAAAGTCTAATCCATCTCTGGGGTCTAATTGAAATATACGTGACATACTAGTGCAAAGAGTATAGGATGATGGGCAGGGTACTTTGTATGTGTGTGTAGTTGCTTAGGTATGGGGGACTTTTGGGATAGCATTGGAAATGTAAATGAGGAAAATACCTAATTTAAAAAAAGAATAGAAATGTAAATATCTGATATACAGGATATGTGACCTAAGATCCCTATGAAGGGATCATTAGACACTCAAAGAGGTCATAACCTACAGGTTGAGAACCATTGCTCTAGATGTTTAAAAACAGCACCACCACTACCAACAACAACAACAACAAAACAAACTTCAGGAAAAGATGCTGGGCCAGCCTCAAGCTTCTGTCTGATACAGGCCCACACAACAACTGAAAACTACAAGTGTCTGTCCCAGGAAACCAATTTTGGGTTAGTTGGTCATTTGCCTATGGACCTGAAGTTAAATGGCCTCACTCTCATTTGTGGGCTTGGGCTTCTCCTGCTCCATCTGTGTACTGCCTGTGCTTCTAAGCACTGAAAACCTTAGGGTTCCAAAACAATTGATGTCTGTGGGCGTACCTAAGATATTCAGCAGGGGGCTCGATGGCCTTTTATTAGCTCTGGGTTGTAGTTGTTGTGTTATAATAAGCCCTTTGGTTTCTTTTTGAGTGTGAGGTCTGACTATGATCAGCTTTTACAAACATTTTTGCTTTTACCAATATTCTCTCTCTCTCTCTCTCTCTCTCTCTCTCTCTCTGTGTGTGTGTGTGTGTGTGTAATAACAGATACCGAATAAAGTATAGCTTGATAGCTTGAAAGTTTGAAGCCTCTTGACTCTGCCACTAATTATTTCTTTGGTTTTGGACAACTCATAATTCCTTTCAACAGATTCATAGGATAGTTGAGTGTTGATTAATACCTGCACAGCACTTAACCCAAGGACTTAATAAGTAATCTCCTTCAGTACTCTGTCCTATGAGACAAGAAAAGTCATTACCAGGTTTGGAGTGCCTGAGAGTTGTGCTCAGGGATGTGTGTCTTGTCACTGTGCATGACGTTGTTCTTCCTCCCAACTACCAAGGTCAGATGTAACCTAATCTGGCCTGAAACTCTCTGCATAGGCAACAATGATCTTTAAGTTCTTATCCTCTTTGTGTGGTGTTAAGGATAGGATTCAGGGATTCTTGGACGCTAACCAAGCACTCCACCAACTGCATATCCTGCTCCACCTCACCCCTACACATAGTCCCTATTGACTTTGCTCAGTTAGATTGGGTATTGGTTGCACTTCCTCTCAGTGGTGTATCACTCCCTGCAGTCTTTGCTGAAGCCCCACAGGGCACACAACTGGCCATTTACAAAAGGAACAATGTGAATATATTAGCCTTTTCAACATTGGCCATATTTGAGTCTTTAGATTTGGCTGTTCTGGAAGTCTGTATAGTCTAAGCCCTTAATTCTATTAGGGAATTAATTTTCATTGCCTAATTGGTTTGAGTTAGATATTCTGAATGATTTGATTGTCACCACAGGAAACACACTCTATTTCAGGGAGCCCTCCATGATCTGTGTCCACCCAGGAAGATGGGAAAGAGTAGGAAGGTCTTTCATCTCTAATTTGGATAGCCCAACCCCCAGTTCTCTATTCTTCTGCCTATAGCTAAATGTGCACATATGTATATATGTAATTAATATTTTCTGTGATTGCCCCTAGATATTGGAGCACCTTGCCATGCTCTCAAAGCCTGCTTTTTGATGCCTAGAGATTGTCAGGCTTTTAGAAACCAACAGTGACATGAGCTTATGTGTTTAATGTAGCGTCTACAAGTGTGTATCCAACACTTTGAGCTGTCTAATAAGAGAAACCAGTTTCTTTTTATTTCTGTAGACATTTCAACATCTCTGTTCTACTGCCTGGAAAAGACACTTCTTCCTGAGGCATGACCACAGTCCTGGAGTGAGAACCCCTCCTCTTTCTAGGGCAGCCTAGCAGCAGCAGAATATGATGCCCATTTTTTAGGGTTGGTCTTCCCACTCCAATAACCTAGTCAGCAAAATCTCTCCTAGGCAAGACCAGAGACTAGAGGAACCCACATGAGAGAGCCTAAAGGCTTGTTTTTTTTTTTTAGGCGATTCTACATCCTGTCAAGCTGTTAATTAATAATGTTTATCTTAAAAAAAGGTTTTCTGTGAGATTGTTGCTAAAGATGGTTTGTGGAATAACAGTAACACATTATTTTATTCTCACCTAACACATACACATTCATTACCTCTACTGGGGTATACCACACATTTATTGACAGGAATCTCATTTGATCTGAAGATTTTATATCTAATATGTCTTTCTTTTTGTGTGTATGTATGTGTGTAAGTTGTATATGTGTATATATAGGTACACATGTGTACAACGTGTTCATATTTGTTCATGTAGGTCAGAGGAAGATTCTAGGTGTCTGATTCTTTCACTCTCCAGTGTATTCCCTTGAGGCAAGATCTCTACCTGAACTGGAGCTAAGATGGCAGCCTGAAAGCTCCACCAATCTTCCTATGTACACTCCATTCAGTGCTTAGGCATCAGCCTTAACATGGGGTGCTGGGATGAGAACGCTGGTATTTATGCTGATACAGAGATCACTCATATCCAAGAAGCTATCTTCCCACACCAGCTGGTGTGAATTTGTCTGAGTTCTTATTCAGACAAAACTACCACCAAACATCACAAGAATGAGAAAAATAGTTGCTCTTAGAATAAAGACTCACCATGTGGTGGGCAGCATGCCAAACATGTTACAAGCATCGTTGAACTTAATAATTTTTATGTCCCCGTAGAAAACTCAGTCTCCTTGATGTACAGAAAAGATGAGAAAGGATTCCAGAGCTAAGTCTCAAATATGGATCTGAGCTGGTGAGTGGAGGAGCCAGTGTTCTGATCCAAGGTTTTCACTCGCCCAGTCTGTGCCTGCTTAGCTCATCTTTATTCTACTGGGAACTGAATTTTACAATCATAGTTTGTAGCAGTTTAATTCTGAGTGGCATTAAAGTCTCTGCCTGTTTTTTTTTATCCCAATTCATGTACTCTTTGTAACTGATTTTAAAGCTATCAACAGTCACTTAAAATACTCTATTAACTTTCTATCTAAGAACTAATCTCAAGCCATGTCTACCTGCTGCTCCATCATATCTGTCCATAATAAAGGTCATAAATAATTTTATTATGTTCTTTTTTTTCTGCTTATGACTGACTTAAAACTAGCTGAAAATGATATTGAACTCTTATTCTCCTGTGTCTACCTCCTGGATGCTAGAGTTACAGGCATTTGCCACCATGCCTGGTTTTATGCGGCACATGGCAGGGTTTATGTGGCACATGCATGCTTGGTGACCAAGCTATCAAGTGAGCTATATGGATAACACCCTGACAGTCTTAATTCAAGCTTTGCCTGTGGATATCTTGGCACCTGTTGGCTTGGATCTTAAGAGGAAGCACTTTAAAGATTTCCCTTTTGTAATAAAATATAATGTAGGGCAATTTCTAAGAGGATGGCTAAAATGAGATACATTTTATGATTACTGAGTTTGGAAGAACAGAAGTCAAAATTGAAGTGCAGGTTCAGCCTACACTGGCTTTCATGAAACTGTAGAAGAACTCACTTGCTGCCTCTCCGAAAATCAACAACACCCTTCATTTCTTTCCTCTGATGGTATGGGCCTTCTGGGTCTTCCCATGGCCATCTGTGCATCTTTCTGAACACTTTTTTTCCTACTCCTTATAGGACATTTGTAATGTGTTTGGAGCCCACCCAAACAGCACAGGATAAATGCCTCTAGATCCTAAACTAATCCTAATTCTGTGCCATATGGGGTAATAGTTACAAGTTTTAGTGATTAAGCCGTGGATGTAATTTTTTTTGGAGAGTATCCCTAATCATGTGTTCTGCTCTTTTTAATCATTCCAGTTTTTAAAAATAATATCCACAGACTCAAGTGTCTGAGCTTGTAACTATGTCAAAAACACACATATCCACCTACACACATATCCACCCACACACATATCCACCCACACACATATTCACACATATTCACACACCGAGTTGGGTTTATAGCAATGGAAAGATCTTTCCTAGGGTTGCCTCCTAGGGTTGCCTGCCCTTACTTTTTAGCACGATCATGGTTCTTCTTGTATTTACTGACTGTTAGCTTCCCATTGCTATGACAAAAACACCAGAGACAACAGACTTGTAGAAATTTTACTACCATTCACAGTCCTGAGGCAGAATGTCATTGTGGGAGTGAATAATGGTGTAGGAGTGGGGTCAAAGGAACACAAGTCCCTTTCACAGACACCTCTCTAAGTACCCTAAGGACCATCTGTCAGTTTTTCCAGTGCTGTCACCCTAGTGGCCTTTGTAGGACATACAGGATTGCAACAATTGCAGCCACCCCCTATCCTGGCTGAGGGGTTTACTCTCTTACCATATTTCCTTAAACTAATATATTTGCTAAGCCAATAGTTACCATAGTATTTTATCTGGAACACAACTGGAAGGGTTCATAGTATTTTCTGCTTTTTACACGGGAGTTGCCCTTCCTTGGAAGTCAATAATATTCTCATCTATTGAGTTGGATCTTTTGCTTAGATTTTCTTTGGCAGTCATTATTTAATTTACCTACCAATTCAGTCCCAGAAAAACAATTTCCCTCATCTTTTGTACACATGTACCAAAGGAACAATTTGTCTCATTAGGAGACAGTAGCTTTCCACAGCATAGAACTGCTGGACCCATAACCTTCCCTTATTTTCACTCCAGGTTCCTAACACGTCCTCTAGGCTGTATCTTTGTTTCCTATTTCTTGTGGCTTTGTTGGTTTATTGTCTCTTTTTGATGAAATATATTAGCATAATATATAAGTTCTTGAGCAAATGTGGATCTGAAAAAGTCTCCATTTTTCTCAACTTCTTTTCATGCTGCTGGGATAAAATACCTAGACAAATGTGACTTAAGAGAAAAGGGGCTTATTCTGTCTCACAGTTCAAGGGTAGAGTTCATCATGTTAGGAAAGTCAATGTAAGGAGCTTGAAGCAGTAGGTCACATTATATACACAGTCAGGGAGCATTGGGAGATGAGTACTGCTACCCATGTTGCTTTCTTCATTTTGTATACTCCAGAATCTTCAACTCTTTCGCCATATTCAATAGAATGGTGCCTCTTTTGTAAAGATGAATCTTTTGACATCAACCAACATGATCAAGACAGTCCTTACAGGCTAATGTTAATCTACGTGCTCTCCCACAAGTCTGCCCAAATACCTGTCTCCTAGGTGATTGACTCTAGAGTCTGTTAAGTTAACTATTAACACCAACTGTAAGACCATTTTAAATTTAATGTTAAATATTCTAGATATACAAGAAATCATAAATCTTCACTCATATCTTCTCATGGTTTTTGAAGCAACGCTTGACTTCTAGGGTTAGTGTTAAAGTAGCTCCTAGATCACTGGGTTCTGAATCATCTCCATATACACCAGTTTTAAATTCAGAAGATTTTGTGGCCTTTAAGTTTTCCTTCTAGTGTTCTTAAACAATTTAATTACTGTCCCTCCTTGGTGTTTGGTTCTTTGCCTTCAGAGAGGTGATATCTGAGTAGTTATACTATTTACATATCTTTATTATGTTTCATTTATTTCTTCTCCAGCTTGATCATCTATTGAACTCTTGGGCAGTTTAATGTGATTAATTTTTTCTATATTGCCCAAAGTATGTGCCTTTAAAAAGATGTTGTTAATTATCTTATCTCATCTTTCCATTGGAATTTCCGTGTCCTGACTCTGTCTTTAAAGTCTATCTTACTTAGGGTTTCATTGCTGTGAAGAGACACCATGACCAAGGCAAGTCATATAAAGGACAGCATTTAATTGGGTCTGTCTTACAGCTTCAGAGGTCTAATCCATTATCATTAAAGCAGGAGCATGGCAATGCCCAGGCAGGCATGGTGCAAGAGGAGCTCAGAGTTCTCCATCTTGAACCAAAGGCAGGCAGAAGAAAACTGTCTTCCTGGAAGCTAAGTGAAGAGTTTCAAAGCCCACCCCCATAGTGACACACTTCCTCCAAGACCATACCTCCTTATAGTGCCACTCCTTCCTTGGGTCAAGCATATTCAAACCACCAAAATGTCTGAGAGAAACAGCCTATTACACTGGGAAGAAAATACTTTTATATGTTCTCCACAGAGGCTGTATGGGGATTATATGACAGAACTCTGAGCTCTATGTCTTATCCTCAAGCATGAGGATTCCATGAGACAAACTTACCTCTAACGCTCCCTGTAGAATTTCATGGGAGGTCATCTTCTCCTATCCAGTTCTCTGGGTGTACCCTCTGTACATCTCCTATCCGTGGTATGGATCCCCAGAAACTCTTAATGAGCTTCCTCTGTCTTGGGTTTCTTTCTGTGTGTATATATCTGGGTGGACTAGCCTGGACCTTGAGAAGCACCATTACCTATTAGCCTGTACACTCAGGTTATCCAGGCATGAGGGATCCCTTGCAGCACCAGCTGGCACATATATGATTTAATGTGCCCATTTCTTTATGACAGGTGACATCCTGACACTCATTTTTCATGAATTCTGAACCCTACTTCTATAATTTCTTATCGTTGTTGTGATGAGTACCATGACCCAAAGAAACTTGGATAGAAAAGGATTTATTTGGCTTACACTTCTTCTTTTTTTTTTCTTATGTGATCACTTTTACTTTTTTTTTAAAATTAGGTATTTATTTCATTTACATTTCCAATGCTATCCCAAAAGTCCCTCACATGCTCCCTCACCCACTCCCCCACCCACCCACTCCCACTTCTTGGCTCTGTCGTTCCCCTGTACTGAGGCATATAAAGTTTGCATGACCAATGGGCCTCTCTTTCCACTGATGGCCGACTAGGCCATCTTCTGATACATATGCAGCTAAAGACACAAGCTCTGGGGGGTACTGGTTAGTTCATAATGTTGTTCCACCTATAGGATTGCAGATCCCTTTAGCTCCTTGGTTACTTTCTCTAACTCCTCCATTGGGGGCCCTGTGATCCATCCAATAGCTGACTGTGAGCATCCACTTCTGTGTTTGCTAGGCCCCGGCATAGTCTCACAAGAGCAGCTATATCTGGGTCCTTTCAGCAAAATCTTGCTAGTGTATGCAATGGTGTCAGCCTTTGGAAGCTGATTATGGGATGGATGTCACAGTCCAACACTGAGGGGTGTCAGGCTAGGAACTCAAAGTGGAATGTGATAGGAATAATGAAGAAACAGTGTTTGTTGGCTCACTCACATGCTCTTGCCCTACTGACTTCCTTATACAGCTCAGGACCACCTGCCTATGGATGGTGCCACCCACTGTGGAGGGCTACGTTATATCAATCACCAATTGAGATAATCTCCTATAGATATGGTCATACCCCAGTAAGATCAAGGCAATTTTCCAATTAAGATTCCCTCTTCCTGGTTGACTCTAGGTTATAACTAAATATAATACTAACCAAGACACCCACTTCCTCTTGTGAAAATGGCTCCCATGACTTACTTTTTTTCTTCTATGAGCATCTATCTATGATCACAACTCACTGTAAACTTGTACCGTGACATCATTTTTTTCTGGCCTCTATCTCCAACCACCAGGATGGGATAAAACCTAATTAGCCTAAGCAACATTAAAAAAAAAAAGGACAGTTTAGCTATCTCTTTATTTGGCCTTTCTGGGTCATTCTCTGGTGGTGTTTACTAGTTCACTAGTTTATATTTACTCCAAGTTCAGTATTTATTTTTTAAATGCAGAATTTCTACTTGCAGCTTATCTCCAGGACAGGTCTTCCTCTTCCTTCATTTTCAAGACTCCTTCTTTGAGAGTATACAGTTTCTTTCTTTGGCCCAGAAACCAATCTGGTATAGCTATGGCCTTTCTCAGGCACAATTCCTTCCTAGCCACAAGCCCCACTGGACTATTGGGTATCAATACCCATCAACTTCTTCTTTGGATGTGAATATTTCCATGTGAAGGCATTTCTTGTGGGTGGAACTCCATCCCTAATGAGATGATGGGAGTTGATCCAGTAACCAATAAATACTAAGAAGATACATAAGGGCATAAATGTGCAACTAAATATGCTTGTTGTTAACTTGAATATGTTTAAGCAATAATTAAAAAACAGTTTTATTGCTATTTGTACAATTAATAAGAACATTCAGATTCCAAGCTCTGCTCTGGGTTGCTGAATGTGTGAGAGAAGGCTCAGTTTCTAGGAGCAAGCATGCATTTAATTACTATTAAGAGGAATGAATGTGAACAGATAAATTACTTCATCTATCTATGATCACGATCATTTTTGTACTGCCTCAGCAAAAACCCTGATATTTGTTCTGATCATATGGATGTAGTTATCTTTACACTATGACATATTCCATTGATTACAGTGTAAGTACCTAGACAAATAGTCTCTAAAGTAGGACATTTACTATGACCTGTTGACACTTGAAGAAAATTTTTATACGTTAAGTTGACTTTTGTTATCATAGATAATGAGCACCATTGTATGAGAGGTTCCCACATGCTCTACTCACTGTTTCTTTTGTGAATACAGACAAGACTTGACTTTGTGTTAGCCATTCCTTGTCTTCTATATTCTTAATTTATTTAATAATATCTTACAATAAATTATTTTTAGAACACTATAAGTTAGTGTTGCATGAGTTATTCCTTAGCTTGTACTGTTTTAGTCCAATATTAGGATTCAAAATTCAGTATATTCTTGTGTATACATTTCATTCCCTGTTTCACCTTTGTGCAAGGATTTGCCTTAGAAACATATCACAATTTATTGATTAAATATCTTTCTTTTAGATATTTGAGTGGTGTCTCCCCCCCTCCCCCATTTTTTATTACTCTGTTGGTAACACTGTTTCTGTATACATTTACAATAACACTTATCTTTAAATTCTGGGAAACATGGCTTCTGGGAGTTTAGTCCATGCAATAACTTAGAGGATTTGAACACGCATTGGGTAGCAACAGACCCAAACTTAATTATATCCGCTGATTTTTTATTTTCCAGGAGCCAGGCAGCAACATCAATTTATAATTTAAAAATAATATCGTACTATATATAACCCCTGCCCCCAAAACAGCCAAAATCTCTGTAGTACAATTGTGGAAGAACATGAGAAGTTCATAAAAGTGAATGTAGGAGAGATGCCTGAAGTTTCTTTTTCTCATCAGCTCTGTGAAGTATACCCATTGATGCTCAAATGCCAATCCATTGTCTGTATGTATGTAACATAACAACACAGCCATCACGCTGGCTGCTTACACTAAGGGGTCACATGATTATCACTTTTTATGTTTGTTTGTTTTTCTTTCCAAGTGGACTACAAAGCCCAGCTGATAGGGTCAATACCTCAGTGTGCCCCAAAATAGTTTCATATTTCATCTTTCTAATTAGCAATTTGGTGACCGCAGCCTGTATTTCTCAGAACTCTTCTGTTTAGAATTTCACAACTGTTCTTGTCCAGTGAATGTCCTCTGAACGGTGTTAGTCACTGGTGCTGGTTGAGATGACTCCTCTGTGACAACCAATACATAGAGACCCTACAAAGTGATTGCTCTCAAGGGTGCTTGGATATAAGGTGATCTTTGATGGTACTCAAACGTGTTGCTTATGCTTTTAGATTAGTATAGCTGTGAAAGCAGGCAGTTATTAAAAGTGTGTTTTCTTATGGCTGGTATTAAGCATACCTGCAATGCAGGTACCCTGAGGGCTAAGGCAAGAGAATCACAAGTTTGAGGCCAGCTTGTGCTTCATATAGGACCTTGTTACAAACAAAAAAAAACAATAAAACTGTATTCTTCAAAGCTCTTTAGATCACCGACATTAGACCATTTGTGAAATTTTGCCTTAGAAGTTATAGGCCAATATTGTGTTCTGCACATATCACCCTGTTAAAGCATGCATAGAACACAGGTGCATGCTCAGCCCTAGGTTAGATTCAAGGATATTCTAGCTGAACAACCTGCGACACTCTTTAGTGCCTCAGAGTTTCTTGAACCCTACATTTGTAATTTCCACAGTTTTGATTTTGAGGTGATGTGTGAAGCAAGTGGCCCATTGTCATCAGACAGAAGACCTGGTAAGGCTGAAGCAAATTCAAAAATTCCAGGAATTCTCATAATTGAGAATGGCAGGTGTTAGAACCAGCTCAAGACTAGGATCTGCCTGCCCTGGGACAGGTAAACACTAAGAAGACCATAACAACTAGCCACAGGTATCCTAAAAACCCAGAACTCTTCATGCTAATGAGGTATCCAGATAAGCTGAGAGCATTTAGCCAATGAGCTTCGCTTCTTGAGAATCCTTTCCATGAAAGATATTTAACCCCTGGTTCATCCTGAGTAAGACATTTACATCCACCCTGAATAAAGCAGTTTGGACAAACAAGAACTGTCTCCTTCATCAAGGATTGCTGCAGGGGGAGGCCTTCATTGTAAAGAGCTGCCTCAGTTTTTCAGAGAAGGCCTCTCTCCCAGTCCCTCCATACTTTTAGCACTGACTCAGAGCCAGACCATATTTTGCCCTGGCCTGGGCTCAGCCATGCCTTCCTGTCTACCCTATAGGGGAAGCAATGACCTGTGCACCATGCACTGCTGTTCCCAGCTCCTCCGATTCCCCAGTGGTCTGTGTACATAGAAGATGGAGAACCACAGCATCAGCACCACTGTTTTTCCCTCAGGGAAACATGAGCTGAGACCTCCATCTCAGATTGCTTTCTGACTTCCCCGAGCAGCACTCTGCTGAGGCAGGCATGCAGCCCAGGAGTGATGGATAGAAAGAGATTTAAAATAAAAATATGACTGAACAGTTCTTTAGAAAGATTAAACATGGGACTGGGGAGATGTTTTAATGGGTAAATTACTTGCTATGCAAACATGAGTCCCTGAGTTTTGATCCCCAATACCCATGTAAAAGCCAGACATGGTCATATACACCTGGCAGGCTAGCTCTGAGGGAGGTGGAGACAGGAAAATTTCTGCAGCTTGCTGAGCAGTCTGATTGAAAGGGAAGCACCAGGATCAGAGAGCAACCCATTTCCAGAAAGATAAGCTGGAGAGAGAGACAGAAAAGGACTGATGGTGCAAACACACACCTACACACACACCAAAACTAAATAAAATAAACATGCTAAATATTTATTACATATTTTAATATAATATATTTTTACAATCAATGTTCTACCCAAGAACCCCAAGGTCAATAGCTCATAACCCAAGAGTTGGCAAACCAGGATCATGCCTACATAGAATAATCATGTCACACTCTATGGTGCTTGGCACATAAAAAGTCCTTAGAAAATGCTTGCATGTAAACAAGGATGGAACACTTGCTTGATATAATGTCTTCCATCTGGGCAGGTCAGTGGATGAAATGCATCTCTCCTCTCAGCCAAGTAGATGTAAAGTCACTGTAAGATATCTGCTTACTGATGATTAAATGTCAAACAAGCTGTTCTACTGAATGTCACTCTCTCCTCCTAACTGATAAGGAATTAAATGGAGTTCTACTCATACAAACATTTGCATTGCTCTGTTTCCCTGTTGAAAGTAATTAGCCATCAATATGTATACAATTCTTTCTTAATCCCACCTGTGATTAGCTCCTGCTTTCTCTTTGTGTCTCTAATTCTCTAACTTGTTTCCTGTTTTATGACAACAAAGCCTTTGTCTTCTATAAGGTTAGGAGATAACACCATATTCTAGTCCAGATTTAGATATTAAGATATTGTTGGCTCACTCCAAATTAGTTCAGTTATGATGTAGTCCAAATTGTCTTATACACTTAAGTGCATTTAAGATCTGCCATCCTGCTTGTAAACAGAGATATGGGTATCTGACACTCTCAGCATGTATCAAGAACTGCGAAGGGATGAAGCCATGCCTCAGGGACCCAATAAATAAAGAACTCAAGGAGTACAGATATTCACCTCTAGCAGGGGTGTGAGCTACTGATAGCCCAGTATACTCACTCAAAACAGTACTGATATTTACTAGCATCTCAATTTGTACTTTCCTGAATAATTTTCCCATTTAACCAGATAAGAACTTAAAGTTACTAGGAGTCACCTGCCCCTTGCCCCCGCTCTTATTTTCAAAATGACCTTGTTAAAATCTGTCTAACCAATTCACATTGATGCATCCAGGCAACCCACAGACAGGCTGGCTGGGCTGCAAGATGCCGCTCTATCCCCTGCACATGTGTTTATTTGCATGTGAGAGGATTATTCACATGTCTCTCAAATCACAGGTTTTAGTCTCAGAAGTGTGCTCACTAGATTGTACTCCTAAATTAGTAGGGAAAGCAGTGCTTTGTGAAGACGCTAGATGAGGCTCAGATAATCCCTACCTCTTTCATTCCTGCTCAGTTATTTCTTTGGTTGCCATACACCCTGTGTGCCATGTGGTGGCTGTCCACTTCATCAGGGGATTCTGGAAGAACTTTGTAAAAATTGTCATGCCGAAAAAAAAAAAGAACACAACTGAATATTATTTTTAGTGGCTACAACTCAGTACCTTATATTTTATTGGCAGTATATGACTAAAGTGTTTTCTCCAATCCCAAGGGGGTGAGAATCAATTGATGAAAGCTGACTCACTTGAGGGCAGTGATACCATAATGGTGATGAGCATCAAGCCTGGGTAGTACTGCTGAGTCAGCAGGGGCCCTCTTGTGTTTGTTCTTTGGTTCCTCTGAGCCACAGTTTGAGTTTAGAAGTAAAATGGCAATGACCTGCAGAGTATGTAAACCTGCAGGACTGACACTTTGAAAACTTCATTTAAGGGAGATATATTCACAGGAGTGTAAAATGTATAGGAGCAGAGAGGCTGGAAGGGTAGAGGAACTAAGTTTATATTTTCAGTTCATTCTTCAACATTGCCTGCCTGCATCTTAGTATCCTTGATACAGACTTAACTCTAACCCAGTACAAGGTGAGCAAAAGGTCTTTGATGTGAAGATTTTGAGGTCAAGACTAGCCAAGGGTTGGCTTTGTAAATTATTTTATCACCCTGTGAGTGAAGTATGAGAGCTTACTTACTTCCATTTTGCAGGAACATGGCAAAGAAAAGTTCTGGCCACTAGGTCACACAGCCAGTAAGAGACAGAAACTGTAGGAATAAGCTCTCTAGACTCTAGTCTTCCCATAATCTTCCTCCACCTCTACCTGGGGCTGCAAAGGGCTTGAGATGTCTACAGTGCTGGACAGAAAGCTTTATTCCAGCCTCTCTATGACTAGGAGACGAATGGATAGTGATGCCTGTGTGTCACAAGCCTCTTGTCCCAGATGTCTGTTAAGAGATTCTAAAACAAACATCAGTTAGCTAGAGTTTAGGCAAAGAAGTTGATGAAGTGACTACACAAAAAGCAAAACAAAAGCTTGTGTCAGAAGGGGAACAGAAACAAGAACCAAAGAGACCAGATGGGCTCCATCTCTCATACCACACAGGTTCCTGGGTAAAAGGATCTGTCAAATGCCATACCTTCTCCATAGTTTCTCAACATGAGGCTTGCTAGAGCAGTGGAGTCATCCCACCTATGGTTCTCTTTGCTTGAGCTGCCTCATTATTGGCTAAAAATTGTCTGTTCATGCAGGGGTATTTTCATTCAGGGCTTCTTACTCCTGTTCCTGAGGTTGCCAGTTGGATTGTCACTCAGAAACAGGATGGTAGATGTGGGGATTTCACACCTGAATGAGGAGTTTATATGAGGACATGCATGGAGCCTACTATAACTGCCCTCCAAGAGGTCCAACAAGCAGCTGAAAGAGTCAGATGCAGATACTCACACACAACAAGTGGACATCCAACAAAGGGACCCCTGTGTTTGAATTAGGGAAAAGCTGGAGGAAGTTGAGGAGGAGGGTGACCCCATAGGAAGACCAGCAGTCTCAATTAACCTGGACCCCCAAGATCTCTCAGACACTGAGACATCAACCAGGCAGCATTCACTAGCTGAACTGAGGCCCCCAACACACATAAAGAAGAGGAGTGCACTCAGTCAGAGAAGATGCACCTAACTCTCAAGAGACTTGAGGTCACAGGGAGTGGGGAGGTCTGATGAGGTGGGGGTGGGTGGGTAGGGGTGTAGGTGTTGGACCTGGGGACATCCTTTTGGAGATAGAGATGTGGAGAGGAGGTATGGGATGAGGAACAATCAGAGGGCAGACTGGGAAGGGAATAAAGATTAGACTATAAGAAGGAATTAAATAATTAATAATAATAATAATAATAATAATAATAACTTCTGAGAGTAAAGAAACCATGAAAACTTTCAAATGTGCCTTCATGTTACAGAAGAAAAAAATGGATGACTGCAAAGAAGAAATCATTTGTGGATGTTTATCAAAGCTGAGCCAGCAGGAGGTCATTCCTATATCTTCCCTACTTTTTTTCCACCACCACTTGCTGCCAAGATCAGCAGAAGTGGAGCTGAGCACTATCTGGGCCTGTTCTATTATTGTTCATGACCCATAAGAACAAAATCTGCATGACAACTCCCCAGAAGCCATTCCATCAGTATGTCCCCACCCCACCCCCATCCCTAAGTGTGACACACATTAATACAACCATTCTGAGTGATTGATGCTGGGACATCTTGCCTGTTCTTCATGAGTAGTTTCTGCTGTGTCTTTCTCTGAAATCGCTCATGACCAGCCTGCACACAAGGTCTGCAGACACTGAACCTGCATAATCCATCATCTTCTCTCTAGGAGAAGGCTCCTCTCAGAGGTCTTATTTAGCAAAATTCTTTGTGACACTCTCCTTATCCACAGTGTATATCTCATTTCATCTTGATCCTAATCCACTATCAATACTAATAGACTCAAATGGTATGTCTGTCTGTGTAGGGAGACTAGTGCTGCTTTGGAGCAAATAATTTGTAAGTTTATATATTTACAAATATTCCATATACAGTCCTTGAAATAAGGCCTCGTCATCTGTAATCTATATATCTTTCTAAAGGAAAGCCATGTCTCCTTAGCTGTTAATAAAGTCTTGATTTGATAAAATTTGAATTATTGCTTCTTCTGTTTATATTAGTGTCTGAGCTTATTTGGTCTTAATTGATCTTTAGATAGAAGGAAAAATCAGAGCATGATTCTGACTATCTAGCTTAAGAATAGCTGAGGTTTTAGTATATACATTCCTCTATTAACAATTGTACTAAATAGTGCTTAATATCTGGCATATCTGGTTTTGGTAACTTCCGAAATATCTCTCTGGTATATCTCTGCCCTGTCCTTGCTTTCTCACATCATAATGCCATCTTTTTTTTTTTAAATCAGTGTTTTATTTTGCAAAAATGGTTTGTTGATTCCTAAATACTATCAGTATGGTAATAGTATTGTCTTTAACCATCTCCTGTTCCATTGTAATTAGATAAATAGCTTTAGGACTGCAGTCCAAAAATGTCTGTGCTCCACTCTCTTTTTTCCACAATATTTTTATTAGATATTTTTTAATTTACACTTCAAATGTTATCCCGTTTCCTAGTTTCCCCTCCCCAAACCCCCTATACCTCCCCACCTCCCCCTGCTCACCATCCCACACACTCCTGGCCCTGGCCCTGGCAGTTCCCTATACTGGGGCATAGAACCTTCACAGGACCAAGGGCCTCTCCTTCCATTGATGACCAACTAGGCCATCCTCTGCTACATATGCAGCTGGAGCCATGAGTCCCACCATATATTTTCTTTGGTTGGTGGTTTAGTCCCTGGGAGCTCTGGGGGGTACTGGTTAGTTCATATTGTTGTTCCTCCTATGGGGCTGTAGACCCCTTCAGCTCCTTGTATCCTTTCTCTAGCTCCTTGGGGACCCTGTACTCATCCAGTGGATGACTGTGAGCATCACTTCTGTATCTGTCAGGCACTGGCAGAGCTTCTCAGGGGACAGCTGTATCAGACTCCTGTCAGCAAGCTCTTGTTGGCATCCACAGTAGGGTCTGGGTTTGGTGGTTGTTTATGGAGTGGATCCCCAGATGGGGCATGATACGCACTCACTGATATGTGTATATTAGCCCATAAGCTCAGAATACCCAATATAAAATTTGCAAGATGCATGAGACTCAAGAAGAAGGAAGAGCAAAGTGTGGATACTTCGGTCCTTCATGGAAGTAGTACAGAGACAAAGTGTGAAGCAGAGACTGAAGGAATGACCATCTAGAGACTGCCCCACCTGGTGATCTATCCCATAATGCCATCTTGATCTCCAGCTAGAACTACATAAGTAGAGGAAGGCATTGTGTAAAACATGTGAACTGGGGTATTGCTAAGTATGTGTTTATGTAAGGACATGATGCCTGTTCATTCTACCAAGGAAAGGGAATCCTAGAACTGTCTCATGCATTGTCACATGGCATTTTTTTCAAGCCCTCCATGATAAATGACAAGTTGAATACAGACAAGCAATTCTAAATTCCAGAGAAGTAAGAAATAAATTATATCCAAACACTTCATTGTTGGGTGGACCTTATGTTTATATATAATTCCTATATAATATGTAGTAGTATGTTAAAACTTATTAACACAAAATTTCAAATTAGTTGAGTATACTGTATTTTTATCAGCTATACCTAAGAACTAGAAGTGGCTCAAAAACCAGAGAAAAAAGTTTTAGTTTCTCCACAAAACAAAATGTGTCCTTTAGGCAGTCTGGCCTCTTTCTCTTCGTTGTTGATTAATATAACAGGCATTTCATGAAGGTTTTAGAAACATTAACTAACTGGTCCTTGTTTATTTTTATGTTTATTTTATTATGTGTTTTTATTATTTATTTATCTTTTCGTGGATGAGAAACTGTAGGTGGAGAGATCCACTTTAGTGATATCGGTCCTGAAGAGCAGTGTCAGGACAGACATTTGTACCCTTTGATTCTTCATCCGTATTTGCTGACTGACATCAAAATGATTAATTGGATTATAAATAACCTAACCCATCTTGGTCAAAATCACAGGTCCAGAGCAGTAATTATATTTCTTGGCAATAGCCACTCTGCTTTGAATTGAAAAATGGCTGTAGAGGATTCCATCCAACTGTGTCTAGGAAGCAGCCCTGCTGCCATTGTCCCTGTGTTGGAGGCCATGCATTAAGATGCAGAGCATGATGAAGCTGTTCGTAGGGGGTGGTTCTCCACCATTTCCAGAAAACCCTATGCTTGATGAGTTTCCATTTCCAATACAAATGGTAGGAAAATGTGGTGTCGAGTAACTGCTTGGCTGTTAAGAATGATTGTCATACACGATTGGCTCTCTAGCAGTGGTAGGGTGAAAAGTAATTTCCTGACACGTCCTTTCACACATCTGAAGAGTAACCGAGCAGGGTCTTGCATCTGACTACACTTGCGGGGCTGGCATTCACAGCAACATAGATTTTTCCATTTAAAATTCAGTCCTTCTGGGAGACGCTGGGAGATGTGCTTGGAGCAGACAGAATCGACCAGCTTTTTTTTTGAGAAGGCAATCAGAGCTATTCCTTGCCTACTGAAATCAGTGTGTACACGCTGCTCAGGGAATCTGTTCTTTTTGTTACAGAGCAGATGTCTGTGAGGGGCTTGGCAGGCCCCACTCTGTCAAACAGTCCAGTTTTGACAGTTACTTGCTTGAGGGATGGCTGAAATGCAAAGTGTTTCTGATCAGAATATCATATTCATCTGGATGTTAATTACTGTGTCTGCCTTGATATAAATAATTAATTATGCAAAACCCACCCAGCTGCTGCTGGACAGAGTTAAGTGACTTGCTGTCAAAGTCTCATAGTACTCAAAAGGAAAGTTGGTGTAGCCAAGCCCCCGGGAGAGGGGTTGCTTATCATAGTGCCCCTGGGGTCAGAAAGAGAGAACCTTATCACTGAGTGTGGTGTATGTTTATGGGTGGGTGAGGGTTCAAATAAAGAAGTGTTTCTTTGGCTCAGGGTGTTACTCAGCCACTAAAGTGCTTGTCTAGTAAATACGAACACTGGTATTCGAGTCTCTAGAATCTACATGCAAGTCCAGGGGCATTGGCAGTCAATAGAAATCCCAGCATTGACAGACAGGAGGCAGAGACAGGTGAATTCCTGGAAGCTGATGGCCACGCAGTCAGTACTCCGACAAAAGTTCCAGGCTAAAGGAAGAACCTGTCCCCAACAACAACAAAATGTTAATGTGCCTGATGACTGACACCTGAGCTTTCCCTCTGACCACACATGAGCTGTACGTGTATGCAGGCACATAAACACATGCTCCACTGATTTTCTATATTTTTCATTAGAAGTATCTCCGGGTTTATACAAATGGATCTGCAAAGAAATGCCTTTCTCAAGTGCTATGGTAGTGCTCTGGGACTTTAGATATCACCTTGAGGGTCATTACAGGACCAAGTCTGCAGCCTCTCATGTTTAGTCAAACCCATGGGTCTCCATGGTCCTCACTGTCACACTGAGGAACAGGACAGCCCCAGTTTTACAGCCTCTCACCCTCCATCACACCTATGCGTCTCCGTAGCCCACAGTGTTGAATGGATAATCATCTTTCTTTGGTTCTCACGTCAGCTCTGAGATCTCCAGTTGGCTTCCTCCCTTCTGTGGATTTATAGGAGATCATTACTTGGGTCAGGAATGCCTGTGAGGATGTCTGGTCTTCTGAGATATGATAATGCATCCATTTAAAACATTTTATCTCTAATTGATCCAGGCACGAGTGACTCATGTTTAAATATAGCTCAGTGTTTGATTGATATATAATAAGTGCTAATTCCAAGTAATACTTTTTTTTTTTGGCCAAATACCATCACATACAGCAAAAGTCATTGGAAAGGGAGGGTAAATCACCTAAAAAAAAGAGTCTTTATTAGATTTGTCAGATGGTTTTGAATAAATATTGATATTTCTGTAAACAAAGCAAGCTGCCTGGATTAGTTATTTTTCTCATTACTGTGATAAAATACCCGACAGGAATAACTTTAGGGGAAAAAATATTTATTCTTCTTCACCATTCACATCAATCACAGCAGGGAAGGTGTGGGTGGAGTTCATGGAAGTTGAAATGAGTGACAGAGAATTTCATACACTGGTGCATCAGGAGCCAAGCAGCTGGTGCCAGAAACAGATATAATCCTCAAAGGCCTGCCTTTAGTGCCTGCTTCTGGCATGCAGACCTTACCTCTTAAAGGTTTCACAGCCTTACCAAACAGCACCACTTAGCCTTGAGCCACTACTACTAGCCCCAACTAGGGACTCCAGGACCCAAATATGAACTTATGGATAACATTTCAGATAAAAACAATAACACTGACAAAGCTTACACTAGATTTCCATACAACAATGAGTAAGTACTCCCCTGGGGAAAGCAGCTTCAGGGTGATACGAGGAGAGAGGTTAATGGAGCCACAGACCAAGGGGTCCTGGCTCTACCACATCATGCCTTTTACCTAGGACAAGTCCTATAACATTCTAGTGACTATGTTTGTCTCTTAAACAGAGCGTATAGGATGAAATGAGAAAGGTAACATGAAGGAGAAAAGGGGATGTCGTTTAAAAGCTGTGACACAGCTATCAGCACCCTATAGCTGGTTGTGTCTTTAGTAGGTCTAGTGACATAGCTGTCATTCTAGTATCTCTTCTTGAATCTACCTTTCCCTTAATTCACACAGCAAACAGGCCCAAGATCTTTACCTAGGCATGAGGCCCTGCTGAGAGTGGAAGCGATTGGTGTCTAAACCTAAGCAGAGAGCAAAGTCAGTGAGGAAAACAAACACAGGAGAATAAATGCATTGAATGAGAACTGGCAGTGCCGTATGCTGAAGAGAGCAGAATGGAATGGGGGAATTTTATTAGCCAATTTTATGGAGAAATTGATCACATAAGCAAAACCCAGATGAAATGATGGTCCAAGAGCTGGGAGAAGACGAGGAGAGGGATGTTCAAAGGAGACAAGTACTCCTTGTTGAGTGTCTGAGAGGAACATGAATGGCTTTTGGTGAGAGTGGGACAGTTGATGAATCTTGCTTGTCCCCCATTCCTTGATCATCAAACTGAACCCTAGTGTGGGAATTGCCCTCTGATGCATTTTGATAGAGTATGCTCATGTGCCAGAGAGAAGTTTGATATTACTGAAAAAGTAACCTGTACTTTGGGGTTTGGAGATAATACAGGCTATGGTAAGTGATCCAATGCATGTTCCTTGAAGAAAATAGTCAGTTGTATCGGTTAGCATTGATTTCTGTCCTGTTGGACCTTGACCTACAGTCCAGTCTTGTTTTATATTGTAAAACAATTCATCCAAGGCACACAGAAGGTAAAGAAAGACCCAAAGCACTATTTAACCCCCACATATGTGCAAGCTTTAGCATAAGGCCAAACAAAGCACAAAGACCAAGGCTGGTTTTATTGCCCTTGTTTTGTTTGGTTGTTGTTATTGTTTTTGTGTGTGTAGACAGAGTTGAGCTGAAATAGGGTCTGCTTAGGTGAGGATCTATATGTCTGGAAAGTTCTGTGTTACCGAAGACACATTTACACATTCTTCACATGGGAATACCAAGGTTATTTTGTTTTTACTTCTATGTGCTGACAACACTGGGATCTCTCTGGGGTGTTGAGCTGCCCTCAGACAACTCTGTGATGTATGGATCCTAGGACCTAGAGAACCTCAATATATCTTTCAGATTTTTTCTCACCACTCTTAAAGGCTTCCATAACTTATTGAACCTCAGCTGGTCTTCCAGGGGGAATTCTCTGGAAAGCACCTACATTAATTCCACTATAGCCAACACAGAGATTCTATATTGGGGTCAGACCAGTCATACCGGAGTATCAGGGTTAGTATGATTAAAAGAGGACCTCAGCATTTTAAAGATTTCTATGGCACTGCATCTAGCAAAAACAAAAACATAGACAAAAAACCAAAACCACCAACCAACCAACCAAATAACAACAATAACAACAAAACTCCTCAACTTATCAAGTGAACAAACACGCAAACAAACAAACAAAAAACAGGTAGGTATTCAGTCAAAGACTGAAGACTGACCAAGAATAAGTGTACATAATATTCAAACTCCGGGCACACTTTCTCTATTTTTGACTTCCAGAATTATTTTAAGTTTTAAAACTAAAACCATAAAATGGCAGCTGGTCCAACAGTAAAAAGTAAGGATAAAGGAGATAAACCCACCTCCCAGCCCTTTACAAAAAAAAAAAAAAAAAAAAAAAAAAAAACAACAACAACAAAAAAACAACAACAACAACAACAAAAAAAAAACAGCCAAGTTTTAACACATACAATTTTAGTTCTAGAATTTACCTTAGTGTCTAAGCAATATGCATACAATATTGACTTAGGTGTGGGTTATTAACTGCTGGGAAAAGTGGAATGCCTGCCCTCTTCCTCATTAAGCATTGCATAAAATCTTAAAGCCTTGTAGGTTCTGAGAATGTAACATTGAACAAGCCTTACTGCGAAACTATCACCGATGAAGTACAATGAAGAACTCAAACAGGCGGGAAGATCCCTCTAGAGAGGAGGCTACTCTATGAAGAATATTAAAGGAGGCACAGGTGTCTATAGCATTGAATTTGACTTTGGATTCTCAGATCAGAGAATGTCTTTCTGACAATGTGACATTAGTGGCCTAAAGGAGGAAGAGAGCAAGGAGTCTGAGAAAGAGCCTTCTCAGGAGAAAGCATAGGTATATATCCTAAGTAGGGAGTTGCTTTGACTTGCCTAGAAACTGACTAGAGATCAGTGTTGGTGAGGAGATGAATTTGATCACAACTGTCAATCAGATGAATCATTGTATCACTGAAATGAGAGCTGTCAGTTTGGGACACTAGAATCACCACCCACTGCTTCAAATAAATTCAGTGTTTATGGGGGAAACTTGAGAGATTGGTGAAATAATTTTCCTTACTTGTGACACTCATAAATGCATGAGGGCTGTGTGGAGATCGGTGAGAATACAGTTTGATAGATGCCAGGTCCATAAATTTAAAGCTAAGAGAGCTGAAGATCTTCTATCTAGCTGTCTTCCCGTCCCTGCCTGGTTCCTCCCTCAGGAGCAACCATAGTCCAGACCCTGACCAGCATAGATTTTCTTAGACTTTACTTAAAGATGTCACTCACTGTTTTCACACACATGCCTATCTTTATGTACTGCATGTGAAGTTTCTGAGTGTCCCCAGTGTCATTGCAAATGAAAGAAGTGTGTCAACTCACACTGAGAAAGATTTAAAATTCTTATGGTGAACTTTCGTCTGTTCACTCACTAGTACGTCATCACCTTTCCTGATACGTGTCTTGAGACTGAATTTGTAAGTATTCATTCTGTCTTGCCAGGATTTCCTGCTCTATCTTGGAAGATCCTCCACACACTTTGTAGTGAGTTTTGCTATAGCTGTACTTGGGTTTTAGCTAGTGAACATGTTTGCATTTTGTCACTTTGTGAGTTTATTGCTTTCATAATTCCTTAGTTTTAATTTTATTATATTTAGTAATTTAGTGTGTATGCTGTCCCTTTTTCTGTTTCAGTTTCAACTTTTATCTCCTTTAATATTTAAAGGGGTTTCTTTTAAGTAACAAGTGATTTTTAATACCCATCCTTAAGAGCAGCATCCCTGGTGTTTCCTTTGAACTTAATTACCATTTTGAGTGTTTAATCTCACATCTATCTGTTTCATCTGAGGGTGTGAACTAGAGAGGTATAACCAGAGTTAAAGCTACAACTAGGTGGCCTTCTACTTCTTCAATTTTACGTGATGACTAAGGAGCATGTATGAAGGTTAGAGCAATGGCCCACACTGCCAAATGATACTATGCTCCTTAGACAGTGAAACTACTGTGCTGTGGCAACTGTAACATCCTATTGTCTGTAATGAAAATGGAATATGTTCTCTACTGATTTTATGGGCTTGTCTAGTGAGAATTTCTTTATCTAGTAAAGTATTCCCCAAATCACTGCTAGCTTTTCTGTTATAAAACACAATTTGATGACATTGTATCTAGCAGGAAAACAAAGAGAGAAAACCCTTTAGAAGTGTAATCTAGAGATCTGCTAATCTGATGGGCTGATGGTTCAGAGATAGGAAATGAGGCCACTGAGGCTAGATGTCCATGTTGCCTCTAGTGATGCAGCCTGGGATATTGGGGATGTGTTCCCTTACAGTCTCAAATCAAGCCAAGCCCCATGCATTAAAAAAAAAAAGACTTAATTTTTACTCATGTATATACATGTGTGTCTGTATGCCTGTGTGTATGGGTGACAGTGGGTATAAGCCACCCAACATGGATGCTGGCAACCAAACTCCAGTCCTCTGCAAGAACAGCAAGTGTGCATTGCTGCTGAGTCATCTCTCTAGCCACCTATTGTCCCATGATTTTTATCTAATCAACTTTAAGTGATGATCCAGGGAAACATGGTAGGATCGGAATCAACAAAGTTGTCACAAAGTAAACCAAGCCAAGTAAGATGCCATTAAACTGGATTAAACATAAAGGCACACTTTAAGGAAAATAGAAGTGCAGAGCAAGGGTTAAGTTCATCTGCACACCAGATTAGGTTACACAGTCTTTATAAGCTCTAAGGACAGCATAAATATTTCCATATTTAAACACTGCCATGTGGGTCATGGAACAAAGGGATCTGCAGATAAAGGGATTTGCTGATCAGTTATGTCCAAGAATGACCAGCGTGGTGAAAGAATTCAATCATTCCATGTAAGATCTGATGAGATAGCTCTGTGGATAAACTATGAGGACCTGAGTTCAGATCTCTACAAGCCAGACAAACATGGTGATCCACTTGAAATCCTACCAGTCTTGAACAACAGCAGGCAATTCTCAGAACAAGGAAGTCGGCTATACTACCAAATTGGGCAGCTCTAGATTTAGGGAGAGACCCTAGTTGATAGAGTGAAAAGTTATGTTAGACTTTTTGTCACAGCTCAAGAGAAGTAACTAGTACATTCCTGTAAGCTGTAGTTATAAATCACATTGCAGCCTATTTTTACATATGTAGAGCTATTATATCTTGTATGTGGTTTTTTTTCTCAATTAGTATATGGGAAGCCCTTCCATATCCACCTGGCCTATCTCATATTTTTAAGAAGGCCAGGATATTTTACACTGTGAATGGACAAAGTTTATCTATATGCTCATTGTTAGAGAGTATTCAAGCTTTAGTCTTTAACTTGACAAAGCCAGGAGTCACCTGAGAATGAAATCTCAATTGAGGGTTTGCCCAGTTGAGAATGTCCTATGGACATGCTTATGCCACAATTGTCTCCAATGCTGTTTAATGTAGGAGAGCCCAGTTCACTGTGGGTAGCACAATTCCCAGGGAAGGCGCTCCTTGGTTGTATAAGAAAGCTAGGTAAGCATGAGTCTAAGAGTAAACCTGTAAATAGTAAGTTCCTCTATGGTTTCTGCATTAAGATCCAGTCTTGAGTTTCAGCCATGACCTCCCTCAATGATTAACTGAATTTGGACATATGAGCTAATTCATTCCTTTCTACCCCTAAGTTGTCTTCAATTACGATGTTATAAAAGTAATTCAAGGTAGAACACATTATCTATCATGTCTTTGGCCATATTATGAGCATACATCCTTTATATGTTCACCAGACAATGCATCAGGGAGGCACTGTGGATATTTTATATGTTAATAGACTGCCAGGTTCCCACTCCTTAAAGGCTGTGTCAGCTGTCCAAAGTGTGCTTGTCTGTCACAGAGAAGCCTGTGGCACATGATTTTTAAATCATCTTCCAATTTTACAGTCCTTAGGTTCAGATGAAGGTACTGCCTAGTAATGTTATATATAGCATTAATATAAGGCTGGGAGATTTCTATGCCAGGGTCCAGCTACAACTTGAATCTGGATTCAGACACCTCAGTGAACAACCAGACATGCAAAGCTGAGAACTCTTTTACCAAGTACTTACGAATCTGCTCTCATCAGATCTTCATATTCTGGACTGTTCAGGTACTGGATTCTTCACTGCAGGACCCCTACACACATGATTGTCTATGTGCTGTCATTGGGTCACAAGTGTGTGCTTGCTACCCAGCCTTCCTCTGCCACTACCGTGTGCCCTCCTGGAAAGCTGACCCGATGGTCTTAAGAGCAGAGCCACTTGGAGTAGTCTTAATAAGGTCGTACATGCTTCAGCATGGCTGACAGAAATAATAAGTTAACATTTATGAAAGAGTTCCATCCCAGAGCTGTAGTAGGCAGACAGCCAACAGAAATTGTTTTGTGGATGAAATATTTCCTAAAAATAGCTCTCCCAGCTCAGCCTAATGCAATTAAAGTTAGTGATGTACATAATATGAAAACTGGGAACGCTTCCTGCTAATAACCACTGTGGAACCGAGGCAATCCATTTCATTAATTTAATATACACTTTTCATAGTCCCCTGGTAATAGAAGTATAATTAAAATGATATGCTTTGATAGGCTTTTCTTTCCAAAATGAAATTTTGCAAGTACAGGTTTTGAAATATATATATATATATATGTCTACTTTTCCTGTAATTATTACTCATTGTACATTTATTTTGGATTCTTCCTCCTCTTTTACCCCCACCCCAAACTTTTCCGTAGAGTTGAATCCTATGGGCTGAGGTGATGCTCTTTGATGAAGGAAGCGGATTTGAGGAGAGCTACTGAAAGCACAAGACATGATTGTGTAAAGAAGAATGTGGGGCCGTTTTGAATTGAATTAGAATTTGTTGAATAATTTTTGGCTCTAACTTATTCACAAAGAGACCCGTGGTGGCTTCCCAGTCAGAATAACCTGAGAGTTCAAAGACAGAAGGGCCAACATAATTGCTCTGCTTCTTAAAGAAGAGAGTGAGAAAGGGTGGGGATGGTGGTCTCATGGATGGCTGAATTCATATTTGGGATGCAGTTGCAGTTCCTTCTGGTGCAGTTTCCCCATGGCCGATAGGAAAAGAATGTGGAATACTCGTTTTGTGATACAGGAAGCCCATTGTGGTAGCAGGAAAGCAGTGCTGTGTAACTACAGGCACTCATAGGGTATGAATGAACACAACCACAACAAAATAAGCAATTTCTTCTGAAAACTGGTAACACATTGAGTGAATGTGTGAGAAAAATTAGCAGTACAAATGAATGGAAACAGTTGTATTTTTATTGTTGCTTTTAATTTTAGGAGTCTTTTCTTTTGGTGCCAATTCAGTGTTCCTTGCACAATGAAATACTGGGGAAAAATAAAATGTGATCTTTGACGCTATAGTTGTATGCACACATGTCTTACAGTGAACACACCCAGCAGGTCTCATACAGAAACATATTCAGAAGTTAAAGGAACATTATGTTTGTCTATCTGCTCTAAAGGATCCCAATATTATAGGTTATCATGAATACACACACACAACTATATCTTCTAATTATATCTTCTGAACTCATCATGCCTGACTGCAATGAAGCTTAAAATACTCATCAGCCTGAGCAGGAAATATGCTCAAGGGGTTGGCTGTCCATTTCCCACCCAAAAGCTACCTTTGCTGTATTGCAGTCTGCCCCTTATGAGAGCTTTAGGATCTGAAAGGTGGTGTTACCCTTCAATCCTTTCTCACAAAACCCACTTACTGCCAAACCATGAAAATATTTATCTTCAAAATACAAGTTCTAGTCATATATCATTCCCTTTGAGAGCAAACCTTCCTTCAAAATCATTACTCCCTATCCTGATTATTAAAAAAGGAAAAGAGAGAGGGGTGGGGAATATCAGCTAGATTCAGCTTACACTATTGTCTCCTTCCAACATCATGTTCCCCTAGGGAAAATACATCATGGTCTTTTATGCTCATTTGAGTGTCTTATCTAGTAGCTTGCACCAATTGCCCTTAAGTCTTAGACGACTGCTGGAGCATCCTCATCCCACAATTTCTTCCTGGACAAACTCTGCTCACATATATCAAACTAGGTTGCTCTCTTCTAATGGCTCAAGAAATGACTCCCTGAGTCTCAGCTTCCTTCTATGACCTCTGGATCCAAACCTTGCCTTTAAAAAACCCTAACACAACACACTCTCTGAACACCTTCTTTATTCTGCTTGGTTGTTCTTCATCTTTTAGAGCACCCAACGTATTACATATGCATTTATTTATTCTCTGGCTCTTGCCATACACATCTGTGTTTCCTAATAAAAATGACTATTTAAAAGAATCATTTCTCTAATACCTAGTATCGATATAGTAGATACCAAGTAAACAAAATGATCTAAATAAATTGAGAGAATTAATTTCTCTTTATTTCATTTTAGTTGTTTGGTCTAAAGTATCATGATTTCCAAAAATTTCACACTGTTACAATTCATAATGTGGCTCCATAAGCCAACTAAAACGAAGTTTGAGATATAATCTCTCCAAAGCTTTATAAGCCAAGTGCCAAGCTTAAAGATTGATCACATTTGAGTTACACACTCTTTACACCAGTTTTCTTCTTAAAACTTAAAATCAAATTAGTTGATTATACCTGTCAGCTTCAATAACCCAGTCATTATGGACATGACAGGGTACATAATCTCTACACACATCAAATGAAAGAACTTTTCAAAACATGACGTGAAGGATGATTAATCCAGATTGACACAGAATTTAGCCTGGAGCTGATTATATCTCTCATTTGAATATTAATCTTAAATTAGCATGGATCTATTTTCTGATTGGTAATTTAGCAAAGCTTTCTCAATGTTAGAGGTATATTTTCTCTTGATTGAAAACAGTTCCAGACTTTTTGAATTAATTTGTGAAATGCCATTTACAGTATTAGAATTTTAAATCTATAGCTGTGCTGCGTGGCAGATGCATGCTCGTGTATTTTCAGTTCTTGGGTTTATCACACGCTGTAAAGATGGATTGAGTGACAACAGAACAGAAAAAGTAAATGTTGAAGTTATCTCAAGTATGGGGACGCGGGGGCAGGTCACTGCAAAGTTGTAAATGAAGTAGAGTGCACCTGTTACCTAAAATTATTATTGAGTGATTATTTGATCTTGTTGTGACTAGTACATTATTATAATGTTCTGAATCATGTCTTCTTAACTCTGTCATTTCTGCACCATTGGAACTATGTTAAACGGTGGGGACTAGTCTTAATTGTCAATCTGGCCGGGTTTAGAATCACCAAAGACACACGTCTAGCTGCACCTCTGAGGACATTACAGCGAGTGTGAAGAATGAGGAACTATCCTAAAGTGGGTAACACCCTTCAGTAGGCATCCCCTATATAGAGGGGCCTCAACAAAAGACTCTGTCACCAGTCTGCCTTCAATCCTGCCTCAGCACATTCATCTCTGCTGCTTTTTTCCTTCACCAATATCAGACAATAATTCTTTAATCTTTCCAATGCAGATCCCATACCAGCAATTCCTCAGGGGCCTCTGGGCCTTCAGAGCTAGGTTGGGACTGTGGAAGCAGCCAGGTTTGTAGAATAAGCAGCTACTGTGTTCTTGCCCTCTCCAGAAAGCAACAATGCAGTCACCAAGGCCACCACTCTCTAAGGCAATCTATGAGTCATATATATATATACATATACATATATATATATATACACATACATGTATATGGATATATATATACATACATGTATATGGATATATATGTGTGTATATGTATAGATGTATATGAGTATATATGCATGTGTATATGTGTATTATGTATATATGCATGTATAATATATGTGTGTGTTTATGCATTTATATACATCTAGACATATATATGTATTCTATGTATAAGTATTATATTTACATATTTAAATAATTGTTTCTACTGGTTCTGTTCCTCTAGAGAACACTGCCTAGTATATGTTGGGAATCAGGTCTAATGCTTTATCTTAATTCATCTTCCACAAGCCTCTTTCAGACCAGAGGGTCTCTGCCCCCAGCTAGCTTCAATTGTTAATAAAGAATTGCCATACAGTCAATGGCTGAGCAGAAAAATGGGGCAGGCCTTTTAGACTGGGCACGCAAGGAATGGAGAGGAGAGATGGAGAATCGCCATGATGGGGAAGCAGAAAGATGAAACTTAAAGGCCTGCCGGCATGTGAGAATCAGGGAGAGTGGCCCAGGGGTTCAGGGGTTTTCGCTAGCCACAGGAGTTTTAGAAGTATTCAGCCATTGAGTTAGTCAAGGCATATCAAAATTAGCTGGTGATTGAGTGTGTGTGTGTGTGTGTGTGTGTGTGTGTGTGTGTGTGTGTGTGTGTGTTATTAGAGAATCCTGAGAGCTCTTTGGTGGGTGCATAGAGCACATGACCCACCGGGAGCTGAAGCGGTTTAACAAATTCACAGCTACTTAGTGAGATTCACACACACACACACACACACACACACACACACACACACACACACACACACACACACACCCTCCCCCTCCACACACACACACGGAGAGAGAGGAGGTCTGCCTGTCCAATTTTCAGTAAGTTAGATTGAAAAACAGACAAACAACTTGGAAGTAGACTACTGTCATCTGTGGTCTGGGATCCAGGCTAGGACTATTTGTTAGTTCTAATACTTGGAACAATTCTTATCCTACAACAGGTATCCAACTACACATGCTAGTAATAGACACATAGAGTGGTCCCAACCATACAGACACACTGACTTCTAGAAAGTGAGGCAGTGAGAACTTCGGGGGAGGTTTGCAGCAGTGCTATTGACAGCTGAATTTTCACTTAGCGCTGCGCCACTGTGCGTTACAGACACATGGGTGTTTTGCTTCACAGAACAATGAGTTATGCCACACAACTCTGGAAAATCTTAAATAAATGTCTAACACCAATACATTGCATATTTTCAATTAGTTAATTGTGTGCTTTGGGGGATGGAACCTTGGTGTGTAATGATCTGGCCTGGTCATCCTCCTGCCTCAGTTTCTTGAGTGCTTAAATGATAGAAGTTTGCCATCATGGATAGATGATTGTTTATTGCCATTATGTGCTAATGCCTATTAATGACTAAGAAAATATCCAATAAAAGAAAAGGGAAAAAAAGGACTACAAGCATTAGCTCTGCAGCTTTCCCATTTTAATGCTGATAACCCTTTTGTAGCAATCTGTATGTCTATGTAATCTCTATAGTGTCACACACATACGTTGAATTTTCAACGTGTACCATGACTCAATACACTCAATTTGTTAAAGGATGATAGGACTCAGGTTGAAATTATCATATAGTTTCCCCCATTCTTACATTATTTTAATGCAGAAAAATTAAGATCCGAAAGGTGGACCATCTAGAGATTGTCATACCCGGGGATCCATCCCATAATCAGCCTCCAAACGCTGACACCATTGCATACGCCAGCAAGATTTTGCTGATAGGACCCTGATATAGCTGTCTCTTGTGAGACTATGCTGGGGCCTAGCAAACACAGAAGTGGATGCTCACAGTCAGCTATTGGATGGATCACAGGGCCCCCAATGGAGGAGCTAGAGAAAGTAACCAAGGAGCTAAAGGGATCTGCAACCCTATAGGTGGAACAACAATATGAACTAACCAGTACCCCTGGAGCTCGTGTCTCTAGCTGCATATGTATCAAAAGATGGCTTAGTTGGCCATCACTGGAAAGAGAGGCCCATTGGTCGTGCAAACTTGATTTGTCTCAGTACAGGGGAATGCTAGGGCCAAGGAGTAGGAGTGGATAAGGGAGCATGTGGGGGACTTTTGGGATAGCATTGGAAATGTAAATGAAATAAATACCTAATAATAATAAAAAAATAAGATCCAGAACTGTGAATGCTTTACCAAATAATAGATCCAGAATCAAATCCCAATTTATTTTGTTGATATTCTAGCTTGTTTTTCTGTCACTGTAATAAATACCACTACCAAAAGCAATCTGGGGAAGAAAGGGCTTATTTCATATTACTTTTACAATACAGCATCCATGGATGCTCAGGCAGGAAGTCAAGACATAAGTACAAAAAGGAAACCAATGGAGAAACGCTGCTTACTGGCTTACTCTTCCTAGTTTGCACAGCCGCATTTCCTATGCAGCACAGGCCCACCTGCCCAGGGATGGCATCACTTACCCACAATGGGTATGGTCCTCCTGCATCAATTACCAAATCAGAAACACCCAATAGACATGACCATAAGCTAATGTGAACAAGGAAATACTCTAGTTGAGTGTCCCTCTTCTCAGGTGATTCTAGGTTTGTATCACACTGAAAGGTGATGCTAACTGTGAGAGCGAACAACACTGGAAACAAACACTGAATGTCTTCTTCATATAATTATGAATGATCTGCCTAGTCATTGCATACCTGCGCATGGGCCACAGACACCATTCATACTGTAATGCTTCTCAGAGATTCATTCTCCAGTTGGGCAGCCATCCATGAGTGCCTTGATTCTGTTCTATTTAATGTCTTGGGTAATATTTTTGTATTTAATGACATTCAAGTCTTTTTACTGTGTTTGAAAGAGCTGAGGACTGAGGTTTTCAGAAAGTCAAGCCACAGGGTGGTCTGAATATTAAATACCTTCATAGGTTCACATGTTTGATCTTTTGGCCCCCACGTGGTTGCACTTGGAACCCATATGAAGTTGAACCTCACTCAAAGAAGTGAGTCATTAGTGGTTGACCTTGGAGATATACAGCTCTACACCATTCCTTGAAAACTCTGCTTTCTGAATGCGGCGGATGTGGCCGTTCTGACTACATACCAATGCCATGTGATGAGTAAGCTTCATGTTACTGCTGCCAGCCTTCCCTGCCTACTGGCATGTATTCTACACCATGATAGACAGAATCTCCCCAGAGCTATAAGTCAAGGTAAATGCTTCCCCTCTAAGTTACTTTCCTTGGGGTATCTTCTCACTTTTCATCAGGGAAAGAAACTAAGATGGCAAGCTATACTTTACCACAGAAAATACTTCTTAGATCCCTTGTGAGCTGAGTGAAAGATGTACTTATTGGTGATAACAGAAGCAGAAGAAGACACCGTGTTAAAGTGAGAATTTCCAATATTTTTGTGATTGTTTTTTGTTTTTGTTTGTGTTTTGGAGACTAAGTTTATAATAATGCTTTTCAGGGGCAGACGGGTGAAAGAATGTTTTGCTGAGGCAAATACAGGTGAAAGTATGTTTTACTATAGCAAATTGAAAGGATTTGTAGAAAGAATATAAATATGACTTCACAGAGAGTGGGAGTAAGCACTGGCTCACTTTGCTCCATCTTGCTAGTCTTCACTGACTACACTCATGTATTGGTTTGCCTTACATTACATTGCTGAACTTCCTTTGTGGTGACTCCATAGAGAGAAACATACCAAAGAATTTCTCATTAGATTTCTGTGGCTTCTTGCCAATTCCACATACTTGAGTTGATTGGGCGAGCATCATGGTGTTTTTGTGGCTTGAACTGCCCTTGTTGATTTGTATGTGGTGTCTACTGAGTAGACTGGATTGCAGTTGCTGATTCCTGTATGGTGTCTGCCAAGTGGACTAGATTAGGAGTAACAAAGATTGGAATTACCCCAAAGAACTATTTCTAAACTGGTCCACTTCCCTCATATCTTAATAACCTTTCTTTCCCCCTACCTCTGGTTGAACTCTTATTAAGGCAAGTTATGAAAAATACAAGCATACATTGTATGCTGAAAAAAAATGTCCTGATGTGGAATAGGAAGGAAGTGATTAAATGGCTTGTATGAATCACCAAGCCCAGACACTATGGTGGATGCCAACAAGTACATGCTGACAGGAGCCTGACTTAGCTATCTCCTGGGAGGCTCTGCAAGTGCCTGGCAAACACAGAAGTTGGTGTTCACAGCCATCCATTGGACTGAGCATAGGGTGCCCAATGAAGGAGCTAGAGAAAGGAACCAAGGAGCTAAAGGGGTTTGCAGCCCCATAGGAGGAACAACAATATGAACTAACTAGTAACCCCAGAACTCTCAGGGACTAAACCACCAACCAAAGAGTATGGTGAGACCCATGGCTCCAGCTGCATATGTAGTAGAGAATGGCCTAGTCAGTCATCAATGGGAGAAGAGGCCCATGGTTCGGTGAAGGCTCTATGCCCCAGTGCAGGGAGAGGCCAGGACCAGGAAGCAGGAGTAGGTGGGTTGGTGAGCAGGGAGAAGGTGAGAGGATAGGTGGTTTTTGGAAGGGAAACCAGGAAAGGGGATAAAATTTGAAAGGTAACTAAAGAAAATATCTAATAAAAAATTTTAAACAATGTCTTATATAAAGGCAAGATTAGGAAGAGTCAAAAACTATAAATCAGCAGGGGAGGCAGATGGGTGGATAGAGGAGTGGGAAAGAACCAGAAATGCTGATGGTGGATGAGTCTTTGAGAAACATCCTCAAACAGGTAGGGGTAAGCTGTTGGGTGCACTCTGTGTTTGATTTTACCATGTTAAGTTAGGACTGACATTTTCCAGTTCATCACAGCTTTTTTTTGTTCTCAGTTGGGTTGCCTTACACCTGTATTGTATAAATAGTTGAATGGCCTGGCTGTGTCCTGAGGGGCTCTGCTACATGTTCAAGGTCAGCTTTCATTCCGGAGCTCGTCTCTGGCTGTTTGCATCCGTTTTTATTGGTAAGGATGCTAAGTCCCTTTCTGTCCCTCCTAGTGACTGCCTTGTCCTTGCTCTGAAAGTCATTTTCCCAAGTGGCTTTGAAAGGGTTTCTGCTCTATGTAGCAGCATCACAGCAGCTCTCAGAAAAACATCAGACCTAATGGCAAGTTCAAAGCTCATTTCCCAACACCACAGGAATAGCTGTGTGATGAGATGCTCATCAGATGGGTTTCTCCCAGTGCTCACTAATTTTAGCCTGAATGATAGAAATGATGCCTTGAAAACTAACCCATGTTAAGTAGCTGTAGATTGCATAGAAAAGAAGAAGGGAGAAAAAGTGTGTGTGTGTGTGTGTGTGTGTGTGTGAGAGAGAGAGAGAGAGAGAGAGAGAGAGAGAGAGAGGGAGGGAGGGAGGGAGGGAGGGAGGGAGGGAGAGAGAGAGCAAGCAGGATCAACAGCACCACAGCTATCTGCTCTGAGAACTTTCATTATACTCTATGTGTGGTATACTCAACAGCTTGGGGCGTTGGGCTTCTCCTAGATTGCATATCCCTTGTGTTTTTTTTTGGGTGTCATCATTCCCTCCCTGTCCATATTCTTTTATCCAAGGGTGAAAATCTTACATACTCTAGACCTTTTCCCCACATCTTTAGAGTTTCTGCAGAAATCTGTATTAATTTAGAATCTTTCAATTCACAGAGATGAGTAGTGGTGAACTTAAATTCTAGATGTTTCCTCAGATTTTCTCCAAATGTTATTGGCAGGAATTGTGGGGTGGTGGCATAAAAAGAGCAATGGATAGGTGGAGAAAGGGAAGCAAGTCTGAGTGGAAAAGAGCAGGTGGCTGGTGCTGGAGAACCCTGCAGCTGTGCATTGGTCAGCAACAGAAGTAGCAAACCGTCATTACAGACTTCATATCCTATTTATATATCTATTATATTATGTCATAACTATTCACCGATATATAAATATACTTGACCCTTTCAAAAGCCTCACACAGTTTCCTGTGTCATCCCGCATTTCTTCCCATGGGAAGGCCAATTAATGTTGGATATTTCACTGTTCTGCTTTTCTTTCTTCGGCTATGACAAAAGGCAACTTAAGCAGGAAGGATTTATCTACCTTGCACTTCCAGGCTACAGTCAATCACTGTGGGAAGTCAGGGTAGGAGAGGAAGCTGGAACTTTTAAGAAACTGTAAAGGAACACATTCTTGCTGGATCACTTACATGCTCATACTTAGCTATGTCTTCTACAACCCAGAACCACCTGCTTAGGGAATGGTGTTGCTCACAGTGGGCTATGTCTTCCTACGTCAATTAACAATCAAGACAATCCTATGTAGTCATGCCCACAAGCCAACCAACCTGACCTGGCAATTCCTCAATCTTGAGTCCTATTTCATGTGAACCTTGGCTAGACTTGACAGTTAAAACTAACTAGGAAAGTCACCAAGCTAGATTTCATGAATACATGTTAAGTGCTCTGTCTACTAACTCAAACCTTCTGTCGGGGCTATAATCATTCTTTCAGCAATAAAGATATTCTGAAGAGACATTCTATTCCTTCTTTTGGTTATTGGACTATTGAAAACGATGGTCGCCAGAAACTGTAATTTACCTCGGAATCTCATGCTGGGAGAAGGAAAGTGTTAGGGCTTTGGTGTTAGCCAGAGAGAATTTGTCTTCCTAGAAGAGATGGCACACATTTCTGGCAACCTTATAGGAAATACTGGAGCTTAGACAAGGGTGGTGGGTGGAGCAATACTTTGACCAGGTCTTAGTTAGGCATGTCTCTGGCTTTCTGTTTAAACCCAAACCTTATGTTCAGGTTCTAAAGATGAATGTGGGGCATGTGGGTATCCCTAGATCTCTTTGTTCTCATCCCAATGTGACCACATTGAATGAGTCTCCTTTCTCTGTATTTCATTATTTATTGGTATCTTTAATTAGTCTGTTGAGCATGAGTGGCTGAGACTGATTTATTGGGCTGATAGATCATAGGCTCTGACGCCAACAACTCTGGTAATAGGGCCACACTCATGATGGAAGGACGAGGAACAGCTGGAACATCTACATGAACTCTATTGAAGTCTGCTGAGGTTTGAATGTTTCATTCATCCTAGGATGCACCTCTCTTACTATCAATTTGTTGTGGTCTTCTCACTAACCCTCCATGCCCCTTCCCTCCCCTCCTTTCCCCTCCTCTCCCCTCCCCTCCCTGTATATTCCAAAATACTAGATTTCACACTGTCAGGACAGAGACATGTTTGTGAAACCTAAGAAAGTACAAAGAACTCAGCATTGAAAAAAAGTGAGCATTCCTAATTTAAAGGTAGAAATGTCAACCAGACACCACTCTGACTCAGAGCTGAGGTGACACAAAGACATTGAAGCAAAACATCTGCCTGTTAAATTCACATCCCAAGCAGCCAACCACAGCTCTGTAGAAATATTTGGCTGGCAGTCTCCACAGCATCTACTATGTGGTTGTCGCATTTGGATGGTGACAAGTTTGATGGAACAAAGCCAACAGACACAGTTGGAGGGGACTGTAATCCCTGAATGGCAGAGGGTGTGGAAACTTCAGACTGCAATTTCAGAAGTCAGGAGATGACCTCTGGAGCTCCCAGACAGATGGCTCCAAGCTCTCTCAAAGTTCACTGTGAATAACTGAGGTACCAGTCATATTGCATGTGCAGTATCCTGTATGCAGTTAAGGTTTTGCTAGTCAAGAGAATTACTGTGTGTGTGTTTTTTTTTATTGCATGTGTGTGTATCTACTCTGTGTGTTCATTTTTTCATATATGCTCATATGTGTTGACTGACCAGAATGTGTATGGGTGCTGGCCTGAAGTTGATATCAGGCACTGTCTTTAATTGCTCTCTACTTTATTTACTGATTCAAGGTCTCCTACTAGACCAACAACTCCTTCATTTTTGAATAGGCAAGATATTCAGCTTGCCCCAAGGATCTCCTGTATCTATTTCTCTAGAGTTGGAATCACAGTTGTCATGCCTACTCAGCTTTTATTTGGTTTTGGGGGTCTGAACTCTAATCCTTATGCATATGGGCAGCAAATCCTTCACTATTGACTGAGCCCACCCTCCCTCCCTCCCTCCCTCCCTCCCTCCCTCCCTCCCTCCCTCCCTCCCTTCCTCCCTTCCTTTCTCCCTTCTTGTTTTCTTGCTTTCAATTGTTTTATTTATTTACATTCCAGCCATTGCCCCTCCTCCCAGTCCTCTCTCCCAGAGTTCCTCATCCCATTCCTCCTCCCTCTTGCCTCCCAAAGGGTGCTCCCCACCACCAGACCTCCCCTTTATCTCCAGGATTAAGTGCATCTTCTCCCACTGAGGTCAGGCCAGGCTGTCCTCTGCTTTATATGTGCCAGGGCCCCCGAACCAGCCCCTGTTTGCTTCCTGGTTGGTGGCTCAGTCTCTGCAATCTCCCTGGGGCCTGGGTTGGTTGAGATTCTGGTCTTCCCATGGGATCACCCTCTCCTTCAGCTTCTTCAGTCCTTCTCCTAATTCAACCATAGGGGTCTCCAACTTCAGTCCAATGGCTGTGCATAAGTATCTGCGTTTGTCTCAGTCAGCTGCTGGCTGGGCCTTTCAGAGGTTCATGCTAGGCTTCTTTCTGTAAGCACATCATAGTATCAGTAATAGTGTCAGGCCTTGATGACCCCTATGAGATAGATCCCAAATTGAGCCTGTCATTGGACTACCTTTCCTTCAGTCTCCATTTTTGTCCCTGCAGTTCTTTTAGACAGGAACAGTTCTGGGTTAGAAATTTTGACTGTGGGTTAGTAACCCTGTCCCTCCACTTGAGGCCCTGTGTATCTACTGGAGGCAGACTTCCAGTTTCCTCTCCCAGTTGTTGGGCGTTTTGGCTAAGGTCATGCCCATTGATTCCTGAGAGTCTTTCACCTCTCAGGTCTCTGGTACTTTCTAGAGGGTCTCCCCACTCCCACCCCTAAGGCTGAACATTTCCATTCATTTTTCTGACCCTCAGGGCTTATTCCCTCCTCCCCATACCTGATCCTGTTTCTCCCTTTCCCCTCCCACCCAGATCACTCCCTCCTCACACCTACAGTGATTATTTTCTTTCCCCTTCTAAGTGGGATTGAAGCCTCCTCACTTGGGCCTTTTTGCTTGTTGCTCTTCATACAGTCTGTGGGTTGTATCCTAGGTATTTTATACTTTTTCGCTAATATCCACTTATCAGTGAGAGCATACCATGCATGTCCTTTTGGGTCTAGATTACCTCACTCAGGATGGTATTTTCTAGTTCCATACATTTGTCTGCAAAATTCATGATGTCCTCAGTTTCGATAGCTAGATAGTATTCCATTGTGTAAATGAACCATATTTTCTGTTTCATTTATTCTTTCATTGAGGGACATTTGGGTTCTTTCCAGCTTCTGGTTATTGTAAATAAGACTGCTATGAATACAGTGGAACAAGTGTCCTTATGGTATGGTCAGGAATCTTTTGGGTATATGCCCAGAAGTGGTATAAGTGGGTCTTCAGATAAAACTATTTCTAATTTTCTGAAGAACCACCAGATTGATTTCCAGAGTGGTTTTATCAGGTTTCAATCCCACCAGCAATGGAAGAGTGTTCCTCTTTCTCTACATCCTTGCCAGTATGTGCTGTCATTTGAGTTTTTGATCTCAGCCATTCTGATTGGTGTAATATGGAATCTCAGGGTCATTTTGATTTGCTTTTCTCTGATGACTAAGGACATTGAACATTTATTTAAGTGCTTCTTGGCCATTCAAGACTCCTCTGTTGTGAAACCTCTGTTTAGGTCTGTATCACAATTTTTTTTTATTAGAAATTTTCCTTACTTATATTTCAAATGTTATCCTCTCTCCTAGTTTCCCCACCGAAAAATCCCCTACCCCCTCCCCTCTTCCCCTGCTCACCAACCTTCCCACTCCCTCTTCCTGGCCCTGGCATTCCCTATACTGGGGCATAGTACCTTCAAAAGACCAAGGGCCTCTCTTCCCATTGATGACTGACTAGGCCATCCTCTGCTAAATATGCAGCTAGAGACACGAATCCCACCATGTGTTTTCTTTGATTGGTTGTTTAGTCCCAGGGAGCTCTGGGGGTACTGGTGAGTTCATATAGTTGTTCCTCCTATAGGGCTACAAACCTCTTCAACTCCTTGGGTACTTTCCCTAGCTCCTTCATTGGGGATCCTGTGCTTTGTCCCATGGATGGCTGTGAGAATCCACTTCTGTACTTTTCAGGCACTGGCAAAGGCTCTCAGGAGACAGCTTTATCAGGCTCCTGTCAGCAAAATCTTCTTTTCATCTGCAATAGTGTCTGGGTTTGGTGGTTGTTTATGGGATGGATCCTCGGGTAGGGTAGTATCTGGATTTACCTCATTTTTAAACTAGGTTATTTGGTTTTTTTGGAGGTTAACTTCTATATAATATTAGCTTCTGTCAGATGTAGAGTTAGTGAAGTTTTTCCCCCAATCTGTGGGTTGTCGATTTGTCCTATTGATGGTGTCTTTTGCCTTACAGAAGCTTTTCAGGTTCATGAGGTCCCATTTATCAATCATTGATCTTAGAGCCTGAGCCACTGTTGTTCTGATCAGGAAATTACCCCCTTTCCAATGAGTTTGAAGTACTGAGCCATTTCTTTAGGCCAGTGTTGTCATTCTTGAGGCAACTTTCATCTCCATATCTATCCTGGAATCTTAGTCTCCTTGAATATCTGCCTGTCACTCCAACAAAACAACCTCTATAAAATCCCATGCAGCCATATTAGGGGGCTTGTGATGACCTGAGACTGTCCCTTGGTAGCCCAGCCATGGCTCCAGCAAATGACTTTGTGAATAGCACAATAGAATGTGTGAAGGTGGATTGGAGAATATACGAAGCAAACCATTGTGTACAGGGACCTAAGACCAGAATATAAATTCAGGTGTTTGGAATCTTGACAGTCTCTGAGAGGTTTCTGAATCAGGAAGATAATAAAATGCAAAATTGCTATTGCTTGGACAAGCCATTTTACCACAGGAGTCTGTCTGCTGCTCTTAAATGCACAGGGTAGGTACATGGGTACAGCTTGGCCTCATGTGTATACTGTGTGTCTTAAACCCAATGTAGAAGATTGATGGATGATTATTGAGCTCCAAAGGTGGCATTGAACAGAGATTCTTAGCAAGAGATTTCTACTAGCACGTGCCAGATAAACTCCAGCACATTTGCAGAGATGTGGGCCTGCTCTCTGCTTCCCTGACAGTGTGGTGGTATCTCATTCCATCCCTCTGGCTGTCAGGGAACTTCCTGCAGGCTGCAGGGCTGGAAGACTCAGGAAAGTGCACTCTCACCCTGGTGGTACTGATTAGATTGTACCACTTGCTGAAGCTGCAGGCTGAGTATCTGAAACCACAGATTCCCTAGCTGCCTTCCCCAAAATGCCCTGAGGGTGGATTTTTAGCATTTTGGGGAAACCATTTGAAAATACCTTTGGTTCAAAGATCATTTTAAATAGTTGTATCCATTGATGAGTTGTGCTCTGTACCAGTTGTAGTTTTCTCTAATAGTCTCTATCTGATATAGAGAGAAGCATCTTTGATGAGAAGTGAGAACTATACTTATCTTAGATATAAGAATAAGTATTTAGAATATTGTTAGATATTAGACTGGTTAAGTAAAGTGGTGGTTGTAGGTTTTCCTGTAAGACTCACTATCTCACGAGCCCCAAGTTTCCAGTACCTGAAATGATTTCCCTCCTGTAGAGTGAACTATAAGTTCAAGTTACATAGCTGTTGCCTACAACCAACAGATGAGTGCTGTTTTTGCACCATTAGAGTTTATCTTGCTATGGTAACTCTTTTGGAGAACATTCTGGAATAGCATCTGCTTTCCCACAGTCTTGGTTTTTTTCTTTAGCATCAAAATGGTTTAAAGTCAGTTATGATTATTTTCCTGGAGATCATCTCCAGACCTACGTTTTTATCCTACTACAGAGAGCCCAGAAAATGAGTCCAAGAGAGCTCCAGGCAGGAATTTATTTGAGTGTCCCTGTGCCTATCTTGTTTCTTTTAATGGGGGTCATCATCTGGGAGATTGCGTGTAGAAGAAAGCAAGAATCTGTTGCAGAAAATCTTCCATGCTCCATCCTCCTTTTTCCATTTCCTCCATCCCAAGTTCATCCCTCTGGTGGCTGTTTTAACAGCAACATATGCAGACATCCAGTAGAGAGTTCCCACGAAGAAAGAGCCTGGTGTGCAATGTCACATTATATGTGCTTCCCTTCTGAAGAACTGATCTGTCTCCTTGGAAATAGGGAAACAAATTACCAGTCCTACCATGTACACATATAGGCATGACTACATGGACTCAGTGGAATTCTAAAATAAAGACTGTGAGTGCACATGTGGTTGGTACTAAAAGGTGGTAGTCGGGAGAGGAGGAATTAGAAGTTTAATTATAGTATGTTATGTGTATGTATGAAATCCTCAACCGAAAGAAAAGAATCAACACCTCAAAGGATTCTTAGAAGATGAAAACATGTCTATTATTTAACAATCGTGTTTTAGGAAGAAAATAGTGGAGAAGAAGATGGGAGAAGAAAAGAAGAATATCGGAAGGAGAAGAGAGAGGAAGAAAAAGGAAAGGCAGACAGAATGAAGAGAAAGGAAAACTTGAAAGGGAACATGAAGCCTAGTTAACCTGAGCATGGCTGCTAGACATAATTTGTGGGTACTTTTCAAGTGGTAAGAGTGGGGACTTCCAGAGAACCATCCCTCAGAAGGCTGACATCTTGTGATTGTAGATCCTATCAGTCACTCAGGTTTCCACGTGTGTTTTCAGTCCTCTGCATTTTAAAAGCCCTGTGTATTTTCAGAAGATGGTCAAAGGACTCAAAGGATGAAAATCTGAAGATGATGTTATCACGCTAGGAAAAAACACTCACTGTATTCTTGAGGAGGTAGGCCCCAGGGAGCATGCCCACATTCTAACCTATGTTCATCAACCTGTTTGTATGAATGTCTAATCTAGAACAGGGCTTGTGTTGGGGGAGACTTGCAAAGAACCAAGTAGATTTTTAGGTGTTGGATATGGCAGCTGTGAGAATGTAGCCAAAAGGTTTATGTACCAAGGACCTGTCCTTAAACCTATCACTTCTAGGTCCTACTTGCCATAGTCCTACCCACACAGCGGTTGGTTTAGCAAGGATGCCATTGGCAGACTCTTCATGTAGAGCCCAAGAAAGTACAGATCCCTAGTCTGGTCTCTTCAACTCTTTCAAAAGTCTCCTTACCCTCTCAGAAGTTGAGGCTGCTTCCATTCAACTCCCGTTATCATCCTTGAGAGCAGACTCCATCACTCCCACCACGCTCCATCCTGTTTCAGTATTGACACCATACTCTTTGGTCCCAGTCATCTCTGTAGTACCTCCTGGAGTATGCATCCCACCTTAATGTTTGCTTCTTGGAGAGCCATACCAGGCAATCAACTAATCCTAATTTGTCTGAGTCTTGCTGACTTCAGTGATGAGTGTCTCAGTTTGGGAAACTCAATCACACACTAACAGTGGCAAACAATCACTATAGACATGTAGACATGCGCGTGTGTGCTCGCGCATACACACACACACACAGACACACACACAGACATACACAGACACACACACACACACACACACACACACACACACACACATAAATCTAAGCCAGAAGAGCAGACACTTTTCAAGTTTCTTTTGGTATGTATAATGGGGAAAAGCTAGACACAACAGAAGGGACTAAGGTATGTATACTGGGGGAAAGCTAGACATGACAGAAGGTATTTGGGAATTTGGATGAAATAACATTTTAGGCTTTAAAAATCATTTAAAACTCTTTGGAGTACACCTGCCTGGAGCCATTCCTACAGAGTGCCTGATAAAGTTTAAAGCACTGGCTAACTGTGGTAAGCTGATCATTTATTAAAACTTCAGTGCAGCTGAATTCAATAGCCATGGTAGTACAGCATGAAAACAGACTGAGTTCTCTAACATAGGGTCCACACTGAAGCAGTTGATACCCAGATTATAAGTGAATTTTAGGTATGGTGAAACACCCAATAGGGCCAGACATTCATGCGTGGTTTATACATCAAAGATGGATCTTGATTCTTCCTGCCAAGAACATCATGAATGTATGTATACTGTGTGCTCTAAATGTCACAGAAACTGTAGTTAAAAATAAGCCTAGAATTGACAGACAATCTTTGCCTCGCACATCAGTAATGTCATCTGTGGCATTGTGTGTAGCTGGTGCTCAACTTGGGGTTCATATTCATGATGCAGATGAAGAAATATTAGAAGAACATTATTTTTATTATTGTTCAGCCTGGAGAAACACACAAGGTCTTTAGAAACCTGGCTGGAGGCTCTACAGGAGAGTCAGGGTGGGCTGCTTATACAGCATTTGAGTAAACATTGTCACAGGGAGAAAAGATGTATTTGGTAGTAAAAGAAAATGGTGAGCTGTTGGGCATTGCATAAACCAATAACAACTATGTCAATTTTCAGAACATAGAAGGAAGGAAAAAGAAGAAATTGGAATCAATGGTAGGGAGATCTGTGGCTTTGGTTTCTCACAGTTCTTGGATGTGTAGCTGAATTGGTCTGAATGTCTATGAAACCTCAACTCCCTACAAACAAGTTTGTATTCCTGGTGTGAGGAGTTGAGGTGAATGAAGCCTTTGGGATGCTGCAGTAAGTCTGTCAAGGTATGAGTTCCCAAATGGGACTTATGCTACTGTGAAAAGTATTCCTGCTGAATTGCCACTATGGGAGGAGACAATGAGAACAGGCTGCAGCCAGAAGGGCCTCTGCAGGCTGTCTTGATCCATCAGAATAACACACTACCAGGAACTGCAAACAGAAAGGCATTCCTCTCAATCTGAAGGCTGGGAAATAAAAGATCAAAGCAGAATTAGTTTTCATGAGGGGCCTCTTTCTGGTTCTCAGACAACACCTTCTCCCCATCCTCCCTGAATAGGAGGGGAAAAGCAACTAGGTCCCTGTAGCTATCTTTCCACTCAGAGGGCTGCTATATAATGATCTCATCTCATTTCAGAGGCCCTGCTTCCTAATACCCTCACTTCAGGTCTTTATCATTTAAACATATGCATGTTGACTGGGCACAAACAATCTTAACACAGGAGGAGGCACAAATGGGGCTTTGCTATATTACAGATTCAAGAGAACAAGCAAAGACTCTACTTGAAATCAAAATTGAGGGTGTCAAAGTTTTATATTGGGAACATCATTTTGTGGGGCAGTTGGGATAAAGACCAGTCTAAACCTAGTTTGTAGAGTAAGCATCCTTAAAGTAGATGAGAATATAGACTTGTAGAATATGCATAGAGGAAAATGATTTTGATATTGATGACTATGGAAATTCAAAATGTTTCTGTTTCGTGGGGTGGAGCATAAAGAACATATAATAGTGTGTCTCTTTTGATGTAGCCAGAAGTTATTGGTGTGTATGTATGGAGGGGGAGGTCATAGGACAGCCTTAGGTGTCTTTCTCAATCAATATCTGACTTTATTTTATTTTAACACAGATGGAGTCTCATTGTACCTGAAGATCAATGATTTGATTAGACTGGATCACCAGCAAGATACAGGATTTCTTCCTCTGTCTACTCATCCCTGAGACTACTGGCTTGTACCTCTTGTGTATTTTGTTTTGTTTTGATACAGGGTCTCACTACAATGAGACATTGAATGGCTCTGAATGGCATGGAACTCACTCAGTAGACCAGGATATCTTTAAACTGAAAGAAATCCTCCTACCTCTGTCTCCCAGGTGTTGGTATTAAAGATACATGTTGTCACCCTGGCTCTGCGTGTTCTTTTTAACATGGATGGTGGGGATGGAACTCAAGTCTTCATGTTTATGAGTTGAATACTTCACAGACTGAACCAAGATCCCAGTTCTCACTGTTGACTTTTTAAGACCCATTCTCTGCTGTATATTTTTTACAACTGGATAAAGATATTGTCAACTAAATTTTATGCTTCTTGGAATAAATTAAAAAATCAACCTTACTTGCCTCTTCATTATTCCGTCCATCACTAGAAAGTCTACAAGTGCTACCTAAAAATATGTACTAATGCATTTTTTCAGTATAGTGAGGTTCTAACAGTTGTGTTAGTCATTTGTAATATGTAGCTAGCAACTAGCTCTGGAAGCAGGCAGCTGGCACGTTCTTGCAATGTCCTCCTACTGGGTAAGAAAAAGAATGCCTTACTTTGGTTTTTGCTTCAGCAGAACAAGAAGTATATTTCTAAAGAAACACAACACAGTGATCTTACATTATTATTAATGCATGACTTTATCCCATCAGTGTATTTAGAGTTTCCTTAAGACAGTCTCTTGAAATTTTAGGTCCCCACATGTAGCATTTACACTAGGTAGCAAGATGGCTCAGTGGGTAGTGGCAATTGCCACCAAGCCCGACAGCCTGGACTTGATTGCTAAGACCCACAGGAGATGAAGACTCCTGAGAGTTGGCCATGGACCTCACATGGATACTATGACATGTGTACAGTCACACGCATATACATACATACTGATGTATAGGTAAATTAACAAAAAACATTTAAAAGGTTTGCTAACTCTTCTAATGTATTTCAAGTGTATTAGTCTGTGGGGAGCAAGCCTCAGGTTTAATTACCCAACATGTAGTTTCAGACCCATTTTATTTTTACAGCACCTGCATGCCCCATACTTCATAAGTACAAATGTTTGTAGATCATTGTTGGGGATTTATGCTGGTTTAGTAACGTAGTGGTTGCACATTCTCCTCCAATAACTATGACGTCACTAGTACCAGGCATAGTCTCCTTGTTGTTATGTAGGTCTTAGGTCCAATTAGAGAGCTGTTGTTTACTGAAAGTACTGAATACTTAGGGTTACTGTGCCATACCAGTGTTGATGTGGTTCATAGGTGTCATAGCTGGGTAGGACTGTTGGTTGCCTTCCTCCTTTGGAAGTTTGCATGGCATTTTCTGATGTGATGAATGCTAGTCCTGGGGAAGAGTTTTTCAGGACAGTTCTAGTTCTGGGGTCTTTAAAGATTGTTTCTAAAGTGCATGATGCTTTTAGAAACAGGGACTTACCTTCCACTTTGGGGGGTAACCAAAATATAATTTATAACTCCTGTTTTTCCAACTCATCCTCCCAGAATGTTTTTGTTGAATTACATAAACTTTTGGCCACCAAATCATAGGTGCAATCAAATGATGATTTGAGCAAATCAGACAACAAGTAAATGTCAGATTACTATCTTGATTCCATAGTGAAATTAAAGCACCCACAAATGAATACATCTCCAGCAGGATATGGTAATCTAGAGAACAAGGAAGATAACAATCAATTAAGATATAGGTATATAGATATAGATGAGATAGATATATGGGAATTCTACTAGTTTGTCAAGGAGATGACTACTTCATGAGATGAGTTTTTCATTACTGGAGAAACAATGATGTGTGTCTTTGTTTGTGTTTCTGCCTATGTGTTTCTGCATGTTTATATATCTATCTGTATTTTTATATCTGTGTGTATCTGTGTGTGTCTATGTGTGCTTTTCTGTGTATATCTATGTGTGCATATGTGTGTGTTTGTCTGTGTCTGTGCATATCTGTGTGCATGTGTATATCTTGTGTTTCTGTGTGTATCTATTTGTGTCAATCTCTGTCTATCTATGTGTATGTATCTGTGTGTGTCTGTATATCTGTTTGTCTGTAAATGTATGTCCACATGACAGCTATCAACTTATAAACGTTAGGAATGATCAGTATTATTTTAATTTTTACCTATCACTTTAAATCTACGTCATCAACAGACCCATAAAACAAGTCCTCATTTGTGAAGTTAGCTTATGCTCATGGTATAGACATTCCCAATTTGGCTCATTTAACACTTCCATGTGACACTGTTTAATGTGGAACTGGGAAAGGAAATACTGGAAGTAACATGATGTGGACTATTTTCATCATGAGCCACAACAGAAGTAATGTAAGAATCCCAGACAGAAGTGGATTCTAGGAAAATAATTGGAGAGTGAGTGTTAGTATTTATTACCTTTGTTGCTAATATGATTTATTTAATTGCAGCTGAACATGTTGCTAAATATATTACAAACATATTTAATTATCATCATTTTTTAAATGACGGCCCTTGACATCTGGCTTGCAGAATGGCTGAGGATTTAACCATGGCCTCTTGTAAGGCATTTGTAGCTGATGTCAAGCTTGACTTCTTGGATGCATTTGCCTGGAATTCCTTCCTTACCCTTCTGCTAGACACTTGCCCTTCACTTTTTACTGAAGAGCTGTGTTGATTAGGGATGGGTCCCCTGATTCTCTGAGCCATTTTGCTTGTCCCAGTCAGTCTTCTGACAGCAGGCTCCTTCTTCTTCTTAGATGATTAAGCAAACTTATATTTTGATGTTTCAGCATTTAGGAATAGTTTTTACACCCATTTCCACAGCTGTGGTTCAGTTCTGTGTTGGGAAGTGCTATCATGTCCTTCCTGTAGCTGAGAAAATGTACAGGTATTTTCTCCACTGTTCTGCCCAAGTGGATAGAGAGATGACACTGAATTCACAGGTTCTGGGGTTCAAAAAAAAAGTTTCAATTTTAGTGTACACATATGCTGTGGTGAGGTTGAAAGAGAGTCATAGGATGGACATCATGTAAGAGAATGTTACTTTTAAGTGCATGGTGATTTAAACACTGATTAGCAATTATTATTATTAAGTAAACACTGTGAAAGTTGTAAAATGCTTGTTTGACATAGATGTTTTTCTCTGTTTATAAACTTCCCAAGAGTATGGTAATTTCTCATTGCATGTAAGAGTGAGACTACCTGTGTGGGGAATTAGGAAAGGAAAAACATCCCAACCTTTAGACAGCCTGGAACCTCCCTTTTATCTCTTGATTTTCCTCTTACCCACTCTCAGCTACTACATGCCTCCTGCTGTGACTTGGTATCCATTGCTCTTGTTCTTTGGTGTGAATTGGAGAAACTTTCTGTGACTTTGCTTCACTGAGTACAGTGAGACACAAGCTCATGGGTTAAACCTTCTCCTGGGTCCTCTGTCAGTCTGAACTTAGGTCACCCAATGGTGGGTCTCCCGAGCAATGTTTACATCCTGTAGCTGTTTCTTTGACAGGGGGATGTGGGTGCAGAGATCAGGCTTCAAGGCCTTGGAAACAGCTGAAGATCTGGAGGAGTGTGGCTCCCATCCATGCTGTCTGACTTCAGAACATTGACACCAGAGCAACTTAGGTATTTTTACCCAGAAGGATCTGATCTTGTTGCCCCGGTCTTTTCTATTAGGTACAAAAATACCTACTAATTACTTAGGGTTTTGTCTTTTGATTTAACTAATGGTTGAAGAGGGAGCAGAAGCATTCAGAGCTCCAAGCCTTTATGAACACTGTTATAATCACATGACATAATACTTGTGTGCCTTGGGCTAAGCATGTAACAACTCTTAAGCATTCAGAAATGGCCCATTCTTCTCTTAAAGGAAAATCCTTTTCCAATGCTCATTTGTGTGGTTAATGAGGATTTTATGCCAGCCACTAGACATAAAAGAACAAATAAATCTGTAAACAGAGAGAGATTACCACAGATGTAGGTTTTCTTTGCTGTGGGTGGAGTCATATCCTCTGATCCCTCTTGGCAACTCTTCTGGGTCAAATCTGATTGTGCAAGCAAACATGTTAGAGAAATGGTAGGGTGGGCTGGTCAAAAGCTTTTACATTAGATTCCTGCACTTGAATTCTAGCTCAGACACTCATTTGCTGTGTGATGCTGTACAAGTTTGGTATCCATGAGTTCCCATGGTCTCTGCTGTAGTCAGGACCATGGTTAATGGTTAACTCTTGGCCTTACTAAGAGTCAAGAACATTGAATGTGAGACACCTGTGGCATCTGTAAAAAGTGAGTATACTTCAGCCCCCTGTGATTGTCCTATCCTGTAGTTTAACATAGTTAAACTACAGTTGGGTATGGGCCAGCAGACACATGGTAGCACTGCTACCTGATAGTTGCTTGAGCATTTCTGGGTATGTGGAGCAAACTATTTTCAAGAGTTTCACGGAAGTCCCCAACAATGAGTGAACATGTCATTTGGTCACAGGGAATTGAGTGGCAGATTCTCTCTGTAATAAGCTGGGCTCCAGCCACAAGGAACCCATGCAACTGACACTATCCCTGTCTTCCCAAGCGAATGAAGAGTTCAGACAATCTAGGGGCAACATGGCTGGGAAAATGTAGGGCAAAGCCTCACTACTACTTCTGTCCTCTAGGCCTGGCCACAAAATCTTTCCTTTTGTTCTTGTCTCCAGGCTCACACACTACAGACAGTCATCCCTCTAAAAAGGAAGTGATCCCACCTAGAAATCCATAATGTAGATGTGTGACTCCATTCTACCTTGTGGGGAGTGACTACAAGATTGAATCAGTGATAATGGTGTCTTAGGGTTTTTATTGCTGTGACAAAACACCATGACTGAAAAAGCAAGTTGGGGAGGAAAAGGTTCATTTGACTTACACTTCCACATCACTGTTTATCACCAAAGGAACCCAGGACAGGAACAAAAGCAGGGCAGGAACCTGGCTGCAGGAGCTGATACAGAGGTCATGGAGAGTGCTGCTTACTGGCATGCTTAACAGTGCTTGCTCAGTCTGATTTCTTTTTTTTTTTTTTTTTTTACAATTCAAAGCATTATAATTTATTGGTAGCCTAGCCCCAGAACTTCTGTGAGGCTTCTCCTCCAGTAATCCACCTTAATTGTGAATTCTCCCTTTCTTTTTTTTTTTTAATATTTTTATTACATATTTTCCTCAATTACATTTCCAATGCTATCCCAAAAGTCTCCCATACCCCCCACACTTCCCTACCCACCCATTCCCATTTTTTTGGCCCTGGCATTCCCCTGTACTGGGGCATATTCAGTTTGCGTGTCCAATGGGCCTCTCTTTCCAGTGATGGCCGACTAGGCCATCTTTTGATACATATGCAGCTAGAGTCAAGAGCTCCGGGGTACTGGTTAGTTCATAATGTTGTTCCACCTATAGGGTTGTAGATCCCTTTAGCTCCTTGGGTCCTTTCTCTAGCTCCTCCATTGGGAGCCCTGTGATCCATCCAATAGCTGACTGTGAGCATCCACTTCTGTGTTTGCTAGGCCCCGGCATAGTCTCACAAGAGACAGCTACATCTGGGTCCTTTCGATAAAATCTTGCTAGTGTATGCAATGGTGTCAGCTTATGAAATTCCTAGCCAAATGGATGGACCTGGAGGGCATCATCCTGAGTGAGGTAACACATTCACAAAGGAACTCACACAATATGTACTCACTGATAAGTGGATATTAGCCCAAAACCTAGGATACCCAAGATATAAGATACAATTTGCTAAACACATGAAACTCAAGAAGAATGAAGACTGAAGTGTGGACACTATGCCCCTCCTTAGAATTGGGAACAAAACACCCATGGAAGGAGTTACAGAGACCAAGTTTGGAGCTGAGACGAAAGGATGGACCATCTAGAGACTGCCATATCCAGGGATCCACCCCATAATCAGTCTGATTTCTTTTGGAATCCAGAACCACCATCTCAGGTGGGGCACCACACACAATGGGCTGGGCCCTCTCCCATTGACCACTAATTGAGAAAAATATCTTACAGCTGGATGTCATTGAAGCATTTCCTCATTTGAAGCTCCTTCCTCTCTGATGACTCTATCTTGTGTCAAGTTGACACACAAAACCAGCCAGTACAAATGATGTGAACGTTGCAACAAAATGGACTGTCTTTTTCTTTTTCATTATTGTGGTGGTTTGAATGAGAGCGGCCATCATAGGCTCGTATCCGATACTTGATCATCCAGGCATGGCACTACTTGAGAGAGTCTATGAGGTATGACCCTATTGGAGAAAGTGTGGCACTGTGGGTGGGCTTTGAGGTTTCAGTGGCCTAAGCCACACCCAGCATCTCTCTCTTCCTGCAACCTGTGGATCCAGATGTAGAGCTTGCATCTAATTCTTCAACCCAAATTCTGTTTGTGTGCTGGTATCCTCTCCATCATGATAATGGACTAATCATCTAATGCTGTAAACCAGCCCCAATTGAATGACTTTCTTTTTAAAAGTTGCTGGGATTATAGTGTCTCTGCCCAACAATAAAGCACTAAGACAATTATCAGCATTCTAAGTGATGTCAGGGATAGAATACATCTTTCTCTGCAGTAGGATTTTATTAACCTGAGTTCTAAGCAATTGCTCTTTTTTTTGACATGCAATGTAATGTGTCACCTACAAATTAGCACAGTTTTAGAATGCACTTAGATTATCATTCTGTTTGTAGCCATAATAAAATATCTTAGTGAAACAACTGAAGGGAAGAAGAAATTTTGCCTCAGGCTTTCTGAGGGTTAGAGCCACAGTTTCTTAGTGCCATGTGCTCAGACACAATAACACATTGACAGGAACAATTATATGGGGGCTTTTCCTAGTAGGTAAAGGAAGCAGGTGGAGCCACACAGGAATGAACCAAGACTAGAAGTGTTCCCCCAAAAGGGCATGACTCATATGGGGTACTTCTTCCAAACAGGCCTACATTCCACAGTTCTACTGCCTCCCAGGATTTATTTGCATTCTGCGTGTCAATAGATTAAGCCATTGATTTGAGTTGGGGTGATTGATTTTTAATCTAGTCAAGCTGGCAGTAAAGACTAACCATCTTGATACTAAAATATTTTTACTAAATAATAAAGACAGCAGCACACAATAGTCACTAGACTCTTCCTTGGAACTTAGGTTGAAGGACTCTCAGCTGTGTAGTTTTTTTTCCCACCATCAGAGACACAGCCACGCGGCCTGCTCCTAGGAGTAAATTCTCAGTGCAATGGAGCTGGGTCCTCACTTTCTCTACTGCTTGCATCATCCCTTGTCCCTGTGCTCCACAGACTCACTTACACCCCAGCTCCCCTGCTGGCCGCGTGAAGGATGCGTTTTGTGAAGTCTAAAATAGTGGTGGGCGGCAAGCTTCAAGGCATGTTGTTTTCATTCATCATGCAACTCATTCACAAATCTAGAAACTGTATGCAACAGGGGAGAGTTTCCTGATGCTTTAACTAACTAGCGCTGTGGTTTGAATGTGGTTTGCTCATCACAGGCTCACTGGTTTGAACACATTGCTCTGCAGCTGATGATGGCCTTTGGGAAGGTTGTGAAACTTTCCTTTTACTCCCGACTTCATAAGTGTGGATGCAACATGATCAGCTGCCATGGCTTCCTGCAGTCCCACCTTTTTTTTTTTGCCTTGGTAGACAATATCCCCTCAAGATGTAAGCTATGATAAAGTCCTCCTCCATTGAGCTGCATCTCATCAGGAGTTCAGTTACAACAAGAACGGGGTAGCTAATACAACTAACAAGTGTTAGTTTAAAATACTCTAATGAACAAACCAAGAGAGTAGTGAGCATCGCTGATTACCAACAGATGAGCTTGATTACCACAGGAAGGGAAGAGTGTACTAAGAAATTACCTACCTCAGGCCTTTGACATAGTAGGTATCTGGAGCCTATCTGCCTGCACGTCTATAGAAAACAGGGGCCAGGTCTGAGGCTATCTCTATGTCCTTGTGACAGAGTAGTGAAGGATTTCTCTCAAAAGTGATTGGTCAGGTAGTTGTGTGGGGGAATCAATACATTCCTAGCATGATTTTCTCACTCAGCTAACGTAATGAGTACATTCTTTTTATGAGGAATCAGGGTAAGGAAGAAAGTTAGAAAGGCAGAGAGGAAGGGAGAGATAGGGGAGGGAGGGAGGGAAGGAAGGAGGAGAAATACAAGGGGCTATAGGTAGAAAATTGCCTTTCCCCTGTCCAATTCCATCTGCAGCTTCTGGACCTTAGAAGCCGGTTCCTGGATACTTAAAAATGTTAGTGGCTGTAGTTAGAAGCATTGAGAATTGTATCAATAATGGTCCAGTCTCCCAAGAGTTACAAGTTTGTACCTAATACCCACCCCTGCTCCCACAAGAACACTTGTCTCCTTGACAAGTCAGCATGTTAATGTGCAAGTAATTCTAGCACTTCCTTAATAAAAATTTTTCTTATGCAAATTAATTTATGTAAGCAGCATGGCTTACACCTACACACATATATTATATTTATTAAATGAAAATATTTAAATAGTAACTAGCTAAGCTTTTTTTTTTAGTTTCCATTTAATTTAAGTATGTTTAAACTCTGAGGGTTTGTTGGAAAGACCCTACGTTTCTGCAGAATCTTGAAAGAGCCACACAGCCTTTGTAAGCTCAGCTTCCTTTATAATTACAGATATGTATGATGTATCATAACAGGATACATATAAGTTAAACTTCACATGCAACAAAACTAGAGCCTCTTAACATAATTAAGATATTTTTCTCTTGTTTATTACAGTTTTGCAATAATATTCTACCCTAGAAAGTGACTCTGTAGGAGTGTGTTTTATGTATAGTTTATGTAGTTATATGTGTTTGTGATATGTTCATGGTGTCCATGTTTGTTTGATGTGTGTGATGGGTAGTTCTGTGTATCAGTGTTGAGTACACATTAAATACATGTGGTATTTAAGTGTTTGTGTGTGGTCTGTGTATTTCTGCGTGTGTGTGGTCTGTGTATATCTGCATGTGTGTGGCCTGTGTTTTTCTGCACATATGTATTCTGTACATTTCTGTATGTGTGTGCTTGGTGTATGTCTGTGATATATATAGAGTGTATAACACTTACTGTCCTGGTCTGAGTCTTCACTTTTACCTTCTGTGTGCTATTGCCCAGCACTCAGCTTCTGACTTACTAATTGCTTTACGTGGGCAGAGTTTTTGAAAGAGACACATACATGATGTTTTCCAGAATCTCTTCAGTCACAAGTCCAGCTGGAATGGGGCAGGGGCACTCGTGCTGCAAGAGAGGGCTGATGTGTGGTGAGGAAGGCGGTCCTTCTTGGTGAAGCTGGGGAAAGAGAAGGACGTGGTGGCTTCTCTACATGAGCTTCAGGGTCAGCCAGCCCTGCTCCATTTGCAATGTACCTCCAGCAGCCCCGAAGCAGGGGAGCTGAGTCCCTGGCACAGAGGCCTGATTGGTGGGCTGTGTAAGTGAGCAGAAACCAATCTCTGCCTCTGGAAACCAGGATGCATGGCTAGCAGATCCTCCCCAATTCCGCAGAGATGCTCCACTGCTATATTTGGTTACCTTTTAAAAGCCTTTAAACTCCACAGTTTTACAAGGGGGGAAATTGACTTTATTTAAAAGACTCTTGCTTAATATTCCTTTAAAATTTGTGAGTTCTCAGATGGGTCCTATAAATATATCAATAAATTTAACTATTTTAGTGATAAGAAGAAAAAACACGAGTAAAAAAGAGAAAAGGGTGACTTTCAGTTGTGCCTTGTTAATGAAAAACATATACATACTACAAGCAGGGTTGCATGACCATGTCAGCATTATGGGCCAAGTACAAAGCTCATTTCAATAACCAAACCACATATGTGGGGTGGTTTGTTTGTTTGTTTGTTTGTTTTCTTTGTTTTGTTTTGTATTGGCAGTTCCAGAGAGATCTGGGAATGTTGATGTGTAAACTTCCACATGGCTAGGCTGTTGAGGTCTGTGGTCCCAGATCCATGGCCCTAATGCTTGCTGTAGAAGCCTGCTATAGAAGCCCTCAATGGTTCACAAGCAGCAGGGTGCCTCTATAGTATCTGGAAAATGAGGGCATCGACTTGACCTTCTTCTTGCCCAGGCTTTGGTTATCTGTGTGTCCGCCATAGGGAAAGGCCAGGGCTCCTGCCTGCAGTGATCAGAGCAGGGGAGCACTGCCCCTCTGATCAGTGATAAACAGACACCCATTGTCACTTACATAAGGCAGCTGCCTCCGGATGAAAACTGAAGCACACCCTGAGTGAGAGGCAGTCTTCCCATGCCTCTGGCCTCGGTTCACATGGGGTGGCCCTAGAGCACTATACTGCTTCTTATACCTTTTTATTTTTGTTTTTGTTCCATAGCATGTTACTTTACTTTTAAATTTAAATACATTTTAACTGACAGCAGCATAGAATGCTGTGTGCTTTAGTGGGTTCCTATGATATTCTATGCCAAGCGTGCTTTGGGCCATTTGCACCTGGTTTCTAAGTCTTGTCTCCTCAAACATTATTATTTGGCAATGGCAAGAGCCTCCAAATCTTTCTCCTGGAGTTTTGAAGTGCACAGCCTGCTGTCATTGCAGTCACCCGCTGTGCAATAGCCCTGCTCCCACTTAACTGGGACAACACCTATGGGGGGAGGGGCATGGGATAGGTAACCACTTCTGAACCAACCAGGAAACAGTGAGAGATGGATGCAGACAATCTTCATTCTGTGGGAGACTCTGGCTGTTTGGACTGTGCTGCCCGTGTTCCGGGAAGGTCTACCCACAACAGTTAAACCTCTCAGGAAGTGCCCAAAGATGTTCCTCCTACATAATTCTAAATTCAATCTAGTTGACAGTGAGAACTAACCAACTTCTCCTCACCCCTTTCTTTTCTACCCTCCCAAACCTCTGCTGAGTAGTACTCTACTTTAAAGTCCTAGGTATGAGTAACATTTTTAGCATCTAGAGTCACATTTAAAGGTATCATCTTTGAAGGGAGGGAGGGGGAGGGAGGGGAAGGGAGGGGAAGGAAGGAAGGAAGGAAGGAAGGAAGGAAGGAAGGAAAGAAGGAAGGAAGGAAGGAAGGAAGGAAAGAGAGAAATGGAAGGGCTACAACGTATGTGCTGATTGATATGAGAGAAAACACCTTAGGCAGGGCAGGCTGGGGCAAACGCCACGTGAATATTTAATCCTAAGATCTCTAGGAAAACACTGCCGATACAACCATATACTTTTCTCTGGCAGGGATGAGATCAGAGCTGAAGAACCAGGGGGGACAAATTTGCATGTTTCTATGCTCTCTTCCTTGTACGCAGTAAGCCTGTGGTTCCAATTACCAGTAACTCTGTGGTGTCATAGTTAGCACACAAAAACAGCCTCTGTTTTGAATTCAATGTAGGTAAGCATATGTAGTGCAAAGACTTAGTCCATGGGCTCCTCATGAGATTGAATCCATGGGCTCCTGAGACAAGTATCTATTGGCCTGCAGTTCTGGGTTCAAATATTTTGTCACAGGAAAGGTGGTTCACATTTTATACCTGCCCAAATCGCAGATTGATTTCAGTTGGGGGCATGCTTAGCTTAGAAATATTGTTAGGACCTCAGACAAGGTAAACTTCTAAATATAGGTACCCCAGGTTTCTGTTTTATGTTAAAAAATTTGAGAAGTCTGAGCTACTTAACCATGTGATAAGTGACAGAAGGCCAGATGGGGATACTTAGGCAGACGTTGTTCGAGGCCTGTCTTCCAATGCTCAACCTGCCACAGGCAGCATTAAGGGTCACTGCATAATTTGCTGCTTATTAAAATTCTCAAATAACAAAGTCACTCATTTTTAGCCTTACGGTTCTTAAGTACATTTGGTCACTCCCTGCTTTGGAGCCCTAAGGTAACCAGAATCAAAAGGAAAACCCACTTTGCTTTGTGTCTGAAGCCCATCGTTCCTCCAAGGAAGCAGGCTGAGGGTGATGAGTCATTTCTTCCACTCAGGAAATGCACTGTGGGTTCTAACTGGTTTCCAGTAAAGGCTGTGGCTGAGCTGGCCATTCTCTGCTCTAGGTCCCTGCGGATTAACTTTTCCTTAATTAGTGGTGTGTGTGTGCGTGCATGCGTGCGTGCGTGCGTGCCTGCGTGCGTGCGTGCGTGCGTGCATGTGTGTGTGTGTGTGTGTGTGTATATGTGTGTGTGTGTTCAAGCTTGTGCAGGTCCACAAGTATGTGGAGGTACATGTGCCCATGTTTAGGGGTCACAGGTCAAGGTCAGGTTGTCATTCCTTAGGAACCTTCCTGATTTGAGAAAGGATTTCTTACCAGTCCGGCATTCACCATGTAAGCTAGACTGCCAGGTTAGGGCATCCCAGGGATCTGTCTGACTCTACCTTCTCAGCATTGGGATTGCAATCATTTGCCACTGTGCCTGACAGTGTGAGCTGGATTCTGGGGATTAAAATCAGATCCCCATAAATGTGCTGCAAATTTTCCCACCAGCCACTTAGACTTAGCCTTAACCCTTTGAGCAGTCCCTGCTTCGAACACGGCTTACCGCTAAAACGGCTTCTTAGATCAAGGTAATGTATGGATATAGACATAAATGTTAGAAGGCAGTTTAATTGCATACCCATTGGGTTAAACATCAGTGGTGGGTTACTCTATAGAGCTCGTGGCCTCTTTACTCAGAGGCTTTGACCATTTTCGTCTAAAACCTGGCATCCACCCTAGCAGGAGGAATTGCTTTAAATCGCAAATACTTTGAAGAAAGGAATCAGCCCCCGTTCCACCACAGGAGGGTGTTTATTTTCCCCTTTCATAAAATAACATTCATTATGCATAAGTCTGTTCATTTTTGAAGTTGGTATTTGTGACACGGTCATTACTGAATTTTTAAGTATGCGTGAATTTTACAGATAACTGCCTCTGCTTTATGGTTTTTGAATAAGGTTATAATTCTGGGGTTGTGATTTGGGGACATTTTCCTTTTATTTCTTCCAATAAAGGAGGCTTTCAAGTCTATCGGGAGCTATCGCTTTGACTAATCTGCAAGGCCAGTTCTGGGCTTTTTACTTCAACAAGAGCCTTCAAAACAAGGGCCCGACTGAGAATGATAGTATCTCCTCAGAAAAGGGAGGCATGTTCTGGTCTTTGAAAAGACTCTGCCTCTAGTCTCCTCTGAATTTTCTCTATATCGAGTACATTGTTTCCCATTAATCTGTATCATCATCTGTCAATTACACGCAGAGCCGAGGATTTGAAAATGGAAAAGGGTGGGCTCTGAGTGCGCAGGAAGCTTCTTCACAATGCAGAGTGTGACCACGTTCAGTCATTTCAGCTATTCCATTGTACCTCGTGCGAGCCGGCCACGCCCTGTTCTAACTTACTGTACAGTGTGCAAAACAGAGATTTCCAAGACACCAAGTGACTCCATCTGGCAGAACACAGTTTGCTCCATTCTGAGTGGAATTGCTCAGGCTACAATTTTAGCACAACCTGTCTCTGCCAGAGAGAAGCCAAAAGCTGCCGGCCCGTGGACCATCATGCACACACTGATGAGCCTTTTCTCCATGGAAGTCATATATTGCCACTGAGGAGTTTAATCAGAATAAATCAGCAATGCTTGGGCCTATAAAACTGTATCAGGAGAACCAGGTATTGGAGTCAACAATCACTCCAAATTCCCTCACCTCTACCAGAAAACCCAAAGATGTCTTAAGGGTAAAACTCATCAATCAGCCTTCACTACTCATCATCAGGAGCCAGAAGTGACAACCAACTGTCCCCAGGACTTTGGCTCAGCAGAGACCCTGCTGCTTTAGGAGATTCGTTAGCTCTTATGACCAGTCATTGGATCCAGTGCTCTTGTACCTTGACTCAGCCTTAGCCATCTCTGCCCCATCCTCATACTCTCCCACTCCATTATCTCTTTGATGAGCTTGTTAGTGTCTTGTCTAAACACCTGGAGGGCTTCTCCTGCATCATCTCTGCCCTCATTTCCTTAACTGTTGAAGTCCTTTTAGCCATCCTAGAACCAAGAAATCATCCTATGAAGTATAACAAGTGATCAAGAAATGATATTAGAAAAGAACAGACTAAAAGAAACTGTGCCGGGCCAAGTCAGAAGGACTCTGTAACTGTAGCTAAGGAATCCATGTAACTTGTGATTTGTTACTAGATTTGTAATTCGTTATTCCAGTATCTCTGACATTGGCAAATGACACAAACACACTTCTGACTCCGTGTGTTCAAGAAACCTGGCTAATATATAGTGCTCACTTACTGCCTTCCATTAGCATAAGTACTGCATACACTATGAAGACCCCAATATCATCTGGACAGCCAATGAAATGGCTTAAACAAGCAAGATGGATTTAGTTCCCATAGTCAGCCAAGTGGATTTATCCACCCAGTACCAGTCCAAGAAGAGATTTGAAGTTCAGAGAGTGGAAACAGTTGCATGACCCTTTCCTAGTTTAGTCATGAACTCATTGGCCATTCACTACTACTGGGGACTGTGAAGTTTTAGAGGCCCATTGTGAATAATGTATTCCTTTATTTATTTATGTGCAGTTGTGTGCATACAGGTGCACATGGCAGCCAGAGTTCAAGCTTGGTGTCATTCTCCAGTTGTTTTAAATCTTGTTTTTGGAGACAAGATCTTTGCTGAGACCTGAGTCTCATAGATTAGACAAGACTGGCTGGTTTGTGCACCTGTATGCACACAAGTATAGATAGATAAATAGATAGATAGATGGACGGATGGATAGATAGATAGACAGACAGACAGACAGACAGACAGACAGACAGATAGATAGGATTTATCATGAGTGTCTGAGTCTTTGGTTCTTGCTGGGATCATAAATTCTTACTTGGATTTTTACATGGGTACTGGGGATCAAACTCTGGTCCTTAATATTGCACATCGAGCACTTTTCAGGCAGAGTTATCACCCAGCCTCTGGTTTTCTTTATACAACTATAAGTCCTTTCAGTCCAATTTCTGCTCATTCAGATCAGTGGTAGACAGCATATATAATATTAATATATATGTATATGTATACATATATATACATAAACACATACATACATACATATATACACATATAAGTATATATGTGTATACATATAAGTATATGTATGTATGCATGTATGTATGCATGTGTGTATATATATGTATATACATGCATATATACATATATACACATATATATACATATATATATGTGTGTGTGTGTGTATGTATGTATGTATATACTATTGGTTGGGTTAACTGAGGAAGACTCACTGTAAATTTGGGTGGTACTATTCCCTAGAAAGGAGTCCTATATTGTACAAAAGGAAAAAATGTAGCTGAGAAGAGCTCTCTCTCCTCCCCCCCCTTTTTTCCTGATTGAAGATGTAACATGACCAGCTGCCTCATGCCCCTGATGCCATGATTTAACTTCCATGATAGACTATACCCTCAAATTGAGAGCCAAAATCAACACCTCTTCTCTTGAGTTGCTTTGTCAGATATTTTATCACAACAACAGGAAAAACAAATCTTAAAGCGTTGTTATGGAAATGCTTTGTTTGGCACAAGAATTAGTAGCACATGATTTCTAGAATCATGCACCACTGTCCCTGAGTCAAACACAAAGTAACTTCTGCTGAGGAATGGTGATAGTTCTCCCAAGGTAACTGCTCACTCTCTGTTTCCAAAAACTAGAACCAACATGTGAAGCAGCACGAAGAACATGGCAGCAAAGCTTTGAAAGAAAAGCAGAAATTTAATAGAAGGAATAGAAGAAAAAAAAATTGAATGCACTTTCTAGAAAGCTGAACAAAATCACGTTGAGATTGATGATGGAAAAATTGATAAAGTTAGAGTTAAAGCTAATGAGACAGCCTTGAAGTCAGTGACTGGACATTCATACGGAGCAAAAGGCAATGCCTTTGAAACACCTCAACACCATTTCTCCGAGGCACAGGCCAACAGTTCTTGAAACTGAAGAAAATGCTCCCATGCTGAATCAGATTATCAGAGTGTGTCTGGCACTACTGTAACAGTTGTACACATTCCCCAAGCACAGAAAAAAGCTGCTTAAATGCTCCTGGATTCAGAGGACCATTAGAATTTATACCAGCAATAACAAATAACAAAAAACAGTCCTCAGAAAACTGCTAAGTTTATGTTCATCACCGAGCAAGAACATCTGTCAGGTATGTGGACAGAATAAAGCTGTCTCCAAGAATGCTAGGTGTTAGGGATTTCCACAATGGTGTAAACTCTCTAAGATAAACTTGCAGACAGAAACAGGATGGCTCTAGCTCCTAGATGTCAGGACCCAGATGGTCGATTGCAGTATCTGGGCTAAGGGTGAAGAGGGATCCTGGGCAGAGGGCAGAGGGCCTGACAAATCTGTTCCAGATGTGAGTGGGAGGAGAAGCCAGAGGTCAACCAAGTTCAGTATAGTGAAGAACAGTCAATGAAGGAACACTGAATACTGAGCCAGCAGGCAGAGGAGGAGTGAGGTCCATGATATGAGAATAGAAAACCATTCAGTAGTATGTACATGCTATAACATCAGTACCACAAAAACCCATGAGGATAATACTGGGGGAAGAGCCCATTTATTTCCCTCTGATAAGTCTTCAGCCACAGTCACATTGGTGTTTTCCTAGCCTTGCCCCATCTCATTCACACAAGGGGACTCCATGTGTTTCTGTATGACAAAACCCTTCTTTAAGTGGTGTCACTTAACAGTGGTCCACACTGCCAAGTGAAGAAGAGCTAAACTGGACATTTGTCTTTGGTTTTGCTTTGTTTATGAAGTAATGCCACTGGAGTGTCTTCAACATTCTGACGAGGATGTGGTTTGTTTGGAAGGCCAGGAAAAATAGGGAAGAAGGTAGGTTCCTTATAGCCAAATAAGTCTGGGAAAAACAAAAATAGAGATCATATAGGTGAGAGACCACCCTAGCCTCTTTGATTTCTCTCACTGATCATTGAGGAAAACTATAAAAGTACTTTAAAAGAGGACTAAGGTGATGTTGACATAATACAGTGTATTTCCCATCACTTGGTGGGGGGTATTTTCCTGTATACCATGGTACCTTTACACCAGAGGTACCATTCACATACAGAACATTATATCCTTCCATTTTTTTATTTTTCTTCCCTAAAACTTGTAATACTCTCCCAAACTACTTCAAATATTTTACTACCTATGTCATCATGCATGTTATTCTAGGTTTTACCACTTTTTGTTTTATTCAATTTCTTGATTTAAGTACAGAGGGTTTTGCTTCTTCACAACATTAAGGGAGAAAGTGGGCTGGAAAATTCTTAATGGTACTTTGGAATATTTACTGGGAGAGAAATTGAGAAGGAAGAATCATTGGGACAATGCCTTTAGAAAATATGCGAAATGTCACAAAAGTTCAGTGCCTACAGGGAGCACAGTTTTTGTCACATGCTAATCATCTCTGTATGCAAATGTGTGTGCTAAAACTTGTTGCCGATGAAAAAGAGAAAATGAAATCTTTTAATTTCTATGTTAGTGGTGAAGTTAAACATGTGTCCCATGTTTGGAACTGAAATGTCTCCTGAGTTTCATGTGTTTATAGACTGTAAAGTGGTTAATTTTCTCTTGTTGTGACCAAAGACTTGATAAAAGGTGACCAGTGAAGAGTTTACTGTCTAACAGTTTGAGGGCACAGTCTGTTATGACAGAGAAGACATGTTGGCAGGCATGAGACATCCGAATCAGACAGCAGAGGGAAATGAGGAACTTACTTATTAGCCCATGTACCATTCTTGGTTTTTTTCTCCCTGCTTCCAGGAGCAGCTCTGCCCTTGCAAGCCCTGATTCTCTGTCTTACCAGAGACCCAGAAACGATGGGACCCGGAGTCTAAATGGAACCGGGAGTCTAAACTTTCCTTCTTTTAAATTGTTCTAGCGTGTGTTTGTTATGATAATGAAAAGTGTGACCAATGTGACCTAGCTTTTACTTTGACTGTTTGAGTATCTGTTACTATGTTTCACTCGATAACCATGTGAAGATTTAAGAATTCATCGAAGTGTTTGGATTATTTTGATCCTCACTGGCTCCCTTACCTTAATTGGTTTGCTAAGGCTAATCTTCCTGTTTTGATGTCCAGTTTGAGCTTTGGAGTCCTCAGGCTTTGCTTCCCTAAAATGCTTTGCTTTCCTGCCTCCTGTAGGCTGTCAGCACAGGCCAGAAACTTGGGACCAATTATGGCTCCGTCTTCTTCCTACCACTGAATCTTTAAGCATTAGGAAGGCAGACTGCACAATGTCTCACATCTCTGGCCTTATCAGCATCTTCCTCCCCAGACAAGCTCACTCTCTTTCTTCTGGATGCAGCAGCTTCCTGGTGTGTATCTTTTTTGCTTTTCTCTCCTTTGTTGTCTCTGCCCTGTTGTGCTCTTTTGAGCCCTACCACACACATGAGCTCTTCACCAAGGTCCCCTCTACAGTTACACAGTTCAGCATTGTAGTATCACCCTCAGTGTTGTGTGGAATGACTCGCATTTGCATTTCTTCTCACGGTGACAATATATCTCACAGAAGCAACTTTAGAATGTATTTAGGTTCACTTCAAGGGCAACATGTCAGATAGGGCCCTAAGCACTGGAAGGGGGAAGTTGTAGCCAGTCACCGCAAGGCATAAAAAGGAGTGAGAACAGAGTCCTGGGCTGAAATCTGTCCTAGGCTGCACCCTGCAGATCAGATCCCAATGTGCTTCTTACCCCAGCTCTCTCAAATATTCTAGACCCTTCAAGCAATCAGTATCCGAGGGTTACGTTCAAACACAGGAACATATGGGAGACATTTCCCACTCAAACTCAAGGCCCAGACCTCAGCATATGGGAAAGGTTATATGGAAAAAAAATCTTTGTTTGGTCTTTGTTAACATAGAAGAGTTAAAGATACTGAGATGGACTTGTAATATCTAATCTGGCTGAAAGCGAGTCTCCATGTGAGCAACAAAAGAGAAGTCACAGAGGGGAGGTTAGGTGAAGGCTTAGGTGGGGTATCTTAGTGTCTTTCTGACTGGTGTGATAAAACACAATCTTCAACCAAACTTATAAAAGACAGTATCAAATCGGGTTTTCTATTTAGGAGGGTTATCATCCATGATGGCAGAGCTAAGGCATGGCAATATGAACAGCAGAGAGCTCACAACTCAAACCACAAGTAGGAGAAATGCACTGAGGATGACAAGAGGCTTTTGAAACATCAACACTCATCCCAAATGACACACCTCCTCCAACAAGGCCACCCCTTCTAATCCTTCCCAAACAGTTCCACCATCTGAGGACCACATATCCAAGCATATGAGTCTCTGAAGTCCATTCTCATGCAAACAAACACATAGAGAATGGACCTGGAGCTCAAAGGGTGCTACTAGTCCAGAAGCTGGAAGAGGTAGAAACTGACTTGTCTTAGAGCAGTCTCGGAGGATGCTCAGCTCTGACCACACCAGCGAATTTCAGACTTCTGATCTCTTTTCCTTTTTAGCTGGAAGCTTCATGCTCACATGCTATCACAGCCCCAAGAAACTTGCATCCCTACTGTAGGATGTGTTCATCTTTCAGTTTGTGTTAACAGGTTCTTTATAGAATTTCTTTAGATGCTTTCCAATTTTAAATTTAAAGTTTTTTTTTTTTCCTTCTCAGTGTATTTCATAAGTTCTGGGTGAGTATGCATTGTGTTTCATTATACCATTTCCTTCCTCTCTTCCTGCGTGTACACGTGTGTGAAGGTGTGTATTATGCTTGCATGTGGACCCCAGTTGTGCATGTTGACTATCTTTCTTGATTGCTCTCTATCTTGCATTCTGAGACAGGGGCATTCACTGAACCTGGAACTCCCTGCTTGACTAGCCTGGCTGGCCAATGAGTTCAGGGTTTGTATCTGGTTCTTTAGCATTGGGATTATAGGAACAGTGCCACTGTACCTGGCTTGGCAAAATTAATTGCACATGCTGTAAATGTATTTATTTATTATTTATCCATTTATCCATTTATGTATTTATGTATATATGTATATATTTATTTATTTATTTATTTATTTATTTATTCACTTTACATCCTGATTATAGGCCCCATCCTCCCAGTCCCCTGCTTCCAAGCCCCCCCCCCCTTTGACAAGGCCTCCCCCCATGTTCCCTCTCCTTCTCCTCTGAGAAGGGTGAGTACCCACCTGGGTCCAAACCCACCCTGGCATATCAATTCACTGCAGACCTAGGCACATCCTCACCCGCTGAGAGCAGACAAGGCAGCCCAATTAGGGGAACAGAATCCACTGGCAGGCAACAGAGTCAGGGACAATCCTCAGTCCCATTGTTAAGGGACCCACATGTGTCTGGGGGCAGGCTAGGTCTAGCCCATGTATGCTTGATAGTTAGTAGCTCAGTCTCTGGGAGCCTCCAAAGGTCCAAGTTAGTTGATTCTGTTGGTCTTCCTGTGGAGTCCCTATCTCCTACAGGTTCCTCAATCCTTCCCCCAACTCTTGCACAAGACTCCCCGGATTCCTTCTAATGTTTGGCTGTGGATCTCCGTGTCTATTTTGGTCAGCTGATAGGTTGAGCCTCTCAGAGGACAGTTATGCTAGGTTTCTCTCTGTAAGCATAACAGGATATCATAATAATATCAGGGATTTACTCTTAGCTATGGAGTGGTCTCAAGATAGTCCAGTCCCTGAATAGCCATTGCTTCAGTCTCTGCTCCATCTTTTTTCCCCTGTACTTCCTGTAGGGAGGACAAAGTTTGGGTTGAAGATTTTGTGGGTGGATGATGGGTGTAGCCACGTGGAGTCTTGAGTGACTAGAGGAGGTATTCACTTCCAGTTCCATATCCCCCACTGCTAGGAATCTCAGCTTGAGTCCCTCTCATAGACTCCCTGGAGCCCTCTCCAATCCCAGGTTTCTGGCACATCCTAGAGATGCCACACACATACCCCTACCACCTATTACCATCTACTCTCCAAGTCCTTTCTTCTTGGCTCTCCCTACACTTGATTTCCACCCATTCCCCTCTGCATCCCTTCTATCCATCCACTTCCATGTCTATTTTATTTCCCCTTCTGGGTGAAGTTCAAGCATCCTCCCTTGGGCTATCTTTATTTAGCTTTTCTGGCTCTTTGGATTGAAGGTGGATGAGTATCCTATACTTTATGCATAATATCCACTAGTGAGTACATATCATTCATGCCCTTTTGGGTCTGGGTTACCTCACTCAGGATATTTTCTAGTTCCATCCATTTGCCTGCAAGTTTCATGATGTCCTTGATTTTAATAACTGAGTAGTATTTCATTGTGTAAATGAACCACATTTTCTGTACCCATTCATCTGTTGAGGGACATCTGGGTTGGTTCCAGTTTCTTGTTATTATGCATAAAGTTGCTATGAACATAGTAGAACAAATGTCCTTGTGGTATGCTGGAGAGCATCTTTTGGGTATATGCCTGGGAGTGGTATAGCTGGATCTTCAGGTAGAACTTGAAGTGGGAACTTAAGAATTCCTAGGAGAGTCAGTTGTGTTGGATGTTGTTTTGCTGGGCAAACATATGAATGAGTGTTTTCCTGAAGTGGACACAGGTCAAAGGCTAAGACAGACTCGTGAAGGAACCTTTCACTGAAGCAGACACAGGAGAGAGAATCTTCTGCTAAGACAAGCACATAAAAGTATTTGAAGGATTCATCACCAATACAACACATATGGATTGGTCTGCCTTGTATTGTGTAGTTGAGCTGCTTTTGTTGGGACTCCATAGAGAGAAATGCACCAAAAAAACTTTTTGAAGTGTGCTGCAGCTTCTAGCCACTTCCATGGACTTGGGCTAATTGGCTACACCTGCTAAGGCAAGACAAGTGCTAAAACAAGAAACATGCTGAGACAAGATACATGGAGGATGCATGATATTTGGAGGGTATAAATATGATTCCACGGAGTGATGGAGAGAGATCCTGGCTTGCTGGTCCACCTAGCTGTGCAATACGTGTAGGTCTCCTGTTTTCACTGATCTTTGCTTCCCTGAGAGAGGCACAGGCAAGAATTTCTTCTACTGTTCCTGTTGGTTCCTCCCGCTGACTTGAGCCAAGGCTAAGGCCTAGCAGTCTCTGCTAGGTCCTATCACCACTGTTGTTTACATGACTCTACTGAAATGAACTTCTGGTGTATCTGTGACGTGTTTGTGAGTGGATCTATCTGCTACGGCTAACCTGTGGACTGAACTGCCAGTTTCCAGACAACACAGACAGTTGCTTCAAATAACCTTTCCAAACAGGTCTACTCCCCTGATATTGATTCTTTTCCACTACCTCAAGTGGGTAGTGGGCTACAACGTAGGTTAAAGCATTTAAGAACCATCTTTAAAAATAGGATTTCAAAAATTAAAGTTACAAGAATTATTTCCAATTTTCTGAGAAACCACCAAATTGAGTTCCAGCAATGAGGGAATCTTCCCCTTGTTCCATATCCTTGTCAGCCTGTTCTATTACTTGAGTATTTGGTCTTAGCCATTCTAATGGGTATAAGGTAGAATCTCAGTTATTTTGATTTGCATTTCTCTGATGAGTAAGGGAGTTGAACATTTCTTTTTTTAAGCACATCTTTTATTGGATATTTTATTTATTTACATTTCAAATGTTATCCTTTTTCCCTGTTTCTCCTCTGCAAACTCCCTATCCCATCCTCCCTCCTGCTTCTATGAGGGTGCTCCCCTACCTATTCACCTACTCCCAGCTCTCTGCCCTAGCATTCCCCTACACTGGAGCAGGACCAAGGGCCTCTCCTCCCACTGATGCCAGATAAGCCCATCCTCTGCTACATATGCAGCTAGAGCCATGGGTCACTACATGTGTATTCTTTAGTTTGTGGTTTAGTCTTTGGGAGCTCTGCAGGGGTCAGGTTGGTTGGTATTGTTGTTCTTCTTATGGGGTTGCAAATCCCTTCAGCTCCTTCAGTTCTTTCTCTAACTATTCCATTGGGATCTCAGTGCTCAATCTGATGGTTGGCTGCTTGTATCCACATCTGTATTAGTCAGGCTCTGGTAGAACCTCTCAGGAGACAGCTATATCAGGCTTCTGTCAGCTCCTGTACTTCTGGACATCCACAATAGTGTTTCTAGGATATTAGAGATTCCACTGTTCAGAATTCTCTGTTTAGCTCTGTATCCCACGTTTTATTTGTGTTATTTGGTTTTTTTGTGTCTAACTTCTTGAGTTCCTTATAAATTTTTGATATTAGCCCTCTGTTGGATGTAGGACTGATGAAGATCTGTTATCGTTCTGTAGGCTGCAATTTTGTCCTGCCGATGGTGTCCTTTGCCTTACAGAAGCTTTTCAGATTCACGAGAGGTCCCATTTATTAATTGCCAATCTTAGTCCCTGAGTAATTGGTGTTCTGTTTAGAAAGTTGTCTCCTATATCAATGCATTCGAGGATATTCCTTCTGTTTTATTTTGTGGAATAGTTTGAGGAGTATTGGTATTAGCTCTTTGAAAGTCTGGCAGAATTTTGTACTAAAATCATCTGGCCCTGGACATTTTTTGGTTGGGCAATTTTTAGTGACTGATTCTATTTCCTTCGAGGTTAAAGGACTGTTTAGATTGTTTACTTGATGTTGTCTTAACTTTGGTAAGTGGAACCTGTCTAGAATCTGTCTAATTTCATTTAGGTTTTCCAATTTTGTATACTATATAGACTTTTGAAGTAAGACCTAATTATTCTTTGGATTTTCTCTGTGTCTGTTGTCTGTTATGTGCTTCTTTTCTTTTCTGATTTTGTTAATGTGGGTATTGTCTCTCTGCCTTTTAGCTGGGTTAAGGGTTTGTCTATCTTGTTGATTTTTCTCAAAGACCAGCTCTTGGTTTCATTGATTCTTTGTATTGTTCTGTTTGTTTCTAATTGATTGATTTTAGTCCTGAGTTTAATTATGTCCTGTGGTTTACTCCTCTTGCATGTATTTGCTGCCTTTTGCTCTAGAGCTTTCAAATGTGCTAGCATGAGATCTCTGCAATTTCTAATGAAGACACTTAGTACTGTAGACTTTCTTCTTAGTACTGCTTTCATTGTATCTTATATGTTTGGGTGTGTTGTGCCTTTATTTTCATTGAATTTTTAAAAGTTTTTAATTTCTTTCATTATTTCTTCTTTGACCCAGTGGTCATTGAATCAAGATGTTCAGTTTCCATGAGTTTATAGGCTTTTTGTTTTTTCTGTCATTGTTGATGTCCAGCCTTATTCCATGGTGATCTGATAAAATACAAGAAGTTATTTCAATCTTCTTATATCTGTTGAGTCTTGCTTTGTGACTGAGTATAAAGTCAATGTTTCAAAAAGGTTCTATGAAGTGCTGATAAGAAAGTATATTCTTTTGTGCTTGGGTGAAATATTCTGTAGATATCTGTTAGGTTCATTTGATTCATAACCTCTGTTAATTTCATTATTTCTTTGTTAGGTTTCTATTTCAATGACCTGTCAATTGATGAGAGTGTGGTGTTGAAGTGTCCCACTATTAATGTGTGGTGTTTGTGGTGTTCATTATGTGATTTAAGCTTGAGTAATGTTTCTTTTATGAATGTGGGTGTCCTTTCATTTGGGGCATAGATGTTCAGGGTTGAGATGTCATCTTCATGAATTCTTCTCTTGATGAAGCGTCCGTTTCCATTTATTTTTATTACTTTTGATTGAAAGTCTATTTTATCAGTTGGTAGAAAGGCTCTACCAGCTTGTTTCTTCAGCCCATTTGCTTGGAAAGCCTTTTTTCCTGTCTTCTACCCTGAGGTAATGCCTATCTTTGTTGCTGAAGTGTGTTACTTGTTTGTGGATGAACAATAGATCCAGTTCAAACATCCATTCTGTTAGCCTGTGTCTTTTTATTGGGGAATTAGTCAATTTATATTGAGAGATATTAATGAACAATGATTGTTAATTTCTTATAGTTTGGTGGTGATGGTAGTGGTGTGTGTGTGTGTGTGTCTTCTTTTGGTTTTGTTAGTGTGATTATTTATTTCTTGTGGTTACTTGGATGTAGTTACCATCCTTTTGTTGAAGTTTTCCTTCTAGTATTCTTTGTAGGGCTGGAGAGGGAAAGTTATTATTTACATTTGGTTTTGACATAAAATAATATTGTTTTCTCCATCTAATAGTGAATTAAGATTTTGCTGGGTATAGTAGTCTGGGCTGACATCTATGATTTCTTAGGGTCTGCCAGACACCTGCCCAGGCCCTTCTGGCTTTTAGAATCTCTGTTGAGAAATCAAATATAATTATGATAGTTCTGCCTTTATATGGTGCTTGCCCTCTATCCCTGCAGCTTTTAATAGTCTTTCTTTGTTCTGTACATTTAGCACTTTATTATGTGGCAGGAGGATTTTCTTTTTTGGTCCAATCTATTTGGTATTCTGGAAGTTTCATGTACATTTATAGGCATCTCTTTCTTTAGGTTTGGAAAATTTTCTTCTATGATTTTGTTGAAAATGTTTTCTGGTCCTTGGATCTGAGACTCATCTTCTTCTATTCTTATTATTCTTAGGTTAGGTATTTTCATAGTATCCCAGATTTCCTGGATGTTTTGTGTCAGGCATTTTTTAGATTTAACATTTTCTTTGCCTGATGTATCAATTTCTTCTATCATATCTTCTATGACTGATATTCTCCCTTCCTACCCTGTATTCTGTTGGTGATGCTTGCATCTGTTGTTCCTGTTCTCTGTCATAGGTTTTTCATCTCCAGGATTTCCTTAGATTGTCTTTTCTTTATTGTTTCTATTTCCATTTTCAGGTCTTGAACATTTTTATTCATATCCTTCACCTATTTGGTTGTACTTTCCTATATTTCCTTACATTTCTTTCTTTCCTCTTTGAAGACCACTAGCTGCTTGATTGTATTTTTCTATATTTCTTTAAAGGATTTACTAGTGTCTCTTTAAAAGCTTCTGTCATCTTCAGAAGATTAAATTTTAGGTCATTTTCTTTTGCTTCAGGTGTGTTAGGATATCCAGGGCTTGCTGTATTAGAATGGGTTCTAGTGCTCCAATATTGCCGTGGCTTTTATTGATTGTGTCCTTATACTGGCCTTTAGCTCTGTGGCTGTCCTTGGTGTTGGCAGGCCTGGTGGTCCCTGGCTGCAAGAGGTATCTGGGGATGCAGGCAGACCTTATAGTCCCTGATGGCAGGATTGCATGTAGAACTGACTGTCTTGGCTGGCAGCAGGCTTCCAGGGCTGCAGGCAGAACTAGTAGTCCCTAATGGCCTCAGGCTTCTTGTTGTCCCAGGTGGCAGCAGGCCTTCAGGGCTACCAGACAAGCTGTGGCCTAGGGAATGAGTTGCAGAAGGGTCAGGGCAGAGCTCTGTAAATGTTTGTTTGTAGATACTCTTTATATATTCTTGATACAAGTTTTTAATGTGTAGAACAGATACATAGTTTTCAGTCATTCAAATAGCATGTTGTTGACAAAACAACTCATAGCATGTAGCTAAGCATATAAAATACTTCATTTAGGAAACTAACATTTCTGGGACAAATTAACTATATGCCTAAAGTATAGGTCTCTTTATATTCTTAGCTACTTTTTTTTTAATCAGGCTCAAGGCCATCTGTTAGTGGAGGACCAGATCACTATTTAGATAATCAGACCAGAATCATTGAGTGCTCTGGCAAGCATCCTGCCTGTAGCAGCAGTCAGAACACCTGAACAAAGGTTATAAGAGGATTGAATGGGTTGCACTGAACCACAAGGGGGAGGTGTCTGACTTTAACTGAGACAGATGAAATTTACTCTGCTGACCCCCGAGTGAATGAGAAATTAAAGGCACAGCACACCCACCTGACTACTGGTCCTGGTGAACATTTAATTTTTTTTCCTTCACCAGAGTCTGAGGCACTAATTCAATGAAATAATTTAACATACCAAGATGATTGAAAGACAGGTTTTGAAATGTAAGCCATGTCATCTGCTGCCTTTATCTTGACACCTGCCAATCCAAAGGACACCCAAGGTGGACAGGACAGAGCATGCTAGTGGAAATATCCACTTAATGCCTTTTAAACTGTTGTTTAATTTTTCTCCTGACACCTGGAGAAATGCAAAGAACATGTCTTATGGAGTCTAAAGTGCAGAATTATTAATCAGTGCTTGCACCCAGCAGACACTGGGCTCCTCTGGTGGTTCGAGGTCTCAGAATTGCAGCAATGAAAAATGGTGCTGATGGGGGAGGGCATGTGACTCTTGTCTGTTTGAGTTTATCACAGCCTTCTGTTTACTCTTCATTACCTCAGAGCAAAGGCAAAATTGCTTTGAAGGGTGAGGCAGTTGTTCCATCGTCCGCTGTTCTCTTAATTGCCAATCCCATTAATCAGAATCGGGGATCAGGCTTGGCTACGTGCTCACTGGGGATAGAGCAGGTTTGGGTCCACAGAGTTTAGTGTGCTAATGACAACTGCCTCTTGTCATATGTTAGTCAAGAGTGACTCCCCCTAATCTGTAAACCATGTGACAACCTGAGCATATGGTGGCAGCTGAGAAGACAGAATGCTGTGTCCCACGGACAGGGGCTAGGGACTTGGGCTGGAGTTTCACAGGAACAGAGGGCAAGAACACAGGAGGGTAGGAGCCTGAGAGAGCTGATCAAGGCAGGCTCTCACATTCTGGTCACAAATAACAAGGTACACATGTCCCTTCAGAGACGCTCTTGAATCAAGTGGCCACACAAGCCCTGTGTCCTTTTTGTCTCATGTTACATACTGTTAAGAGTCCCACACCAGGTTTTGAAGAAAGGTGTATAATAAATAATTAAAGGTTAAAATGGCTTTCTGATTCGGCCAATGCTCTCCTGGGGGGGTGAAGGGGGGCTGTGATGTAAGCCAATGATCAGTTCCAGAATGTTCTTGGCTGGGACTGCAATATAACTTCCTTTTCCTAACTACCTAAAGCTTTGGAGCTTGGGTATCGTCACTGTGGATAAGTCTCTCTGGGAGACTCCATGGTTTGGGGAGGATCATTTATTATACTAAGGCAGAAAGCAAATAGAGGACAGGGCATAGGCCTTTTGGTATTCCATGCTTCCCTCGATATTTTTGACACCCCACTTCTGAAGCAAAGACCTGCTTCATGCTACCTTTTAAGATAAAACCACAGCAAGTAACTGTGTGCTGGTAAGTGTGGGGTTGGAGAGCCCTGAATCCCATGGGTTCCTATAGATGCAGGGAAGTGTTTAAGTGGTACAGACACTGTGGAGGCCCTGACAGGGTGCTGATGCTTTGTTTGTGTTGGATGACCTGGAGAGCTGGCTGCTGGTCTTTGAGTAATCGCTCCTGTCAACTTGTTAAACAGGAAAAAACAAATGCACTAGAGAAGAACCATGACCCTTTCAGGTAAGGCCTCTATGGGGGCCACATTCCCCTGGTGGCCTTGGGGTAAAGAGGTGATAAGGATTGCCCTCACCTGGGGCATGAGAAACCCTTTCTTAGGCAGAACAGGGATAGAGGGATTGAACTAATGACCCAAGAGCCTAGTACAAGCCTTGCTTTAGTCTCCAAGTACTCATATTTCTGTCCACCCATGTTTCTACCCCCACAAAACAATTTCTTCCCCATGTGACTAGTGCAGTCCTTTGAGCCATAAAAGTCTCCAAAGGTTGGAGGTATGGGAAACTGCTGAGGAGCTGGGAGCAAGGCTTGGTCAGATAATGAACTTCTCAGAACTCAGGGAGCTCGCTGGCACATTTTGGGACCTCACAGCCTAACTGAAACTTGTCTTTGCAATTGTCTTTGCGTTCTCTTCGAGTTTTTTGTTTCCTTTCTTCATTTTGCTTGTTTCACTGCCTTGCAAATTTTTCTTTTATCACATATTCGTTCTTTTCATCTTTCCTTCCCAAGTTCAAGTCTCTTTGTACTCTTTGTAGCTATAGGTTGTTCTATATGTTTTCTGGTCACAGTGGGTCTGGAGGCCTGGTTTCTTTTTTTGACACTTCTGGGAGACTAGAAGAAAAGTTCTTTAAGGAAATTCCTTGCTCATTTTAATTCAGAAAGAACCTCCTTTACATTTTATGTTATCCTCAGAGTGACCGGAAGTAAGATGGGGGGGGGTTGTTTTTTTTTGTTTTTTGGTTTTTTTGTTTTGTTTTTTTAAGGTTTTCGAGAATATTTCAGTTCCCTAGACCTGAAGGCTGTTTGCTCTGACAGTTGACTTTCACATGTGAAGAAGGCAGCTCTGGGGGCTTAAACAAGCGGGGAGTCACCACTGGGTCCTGTTTTTGGTGCGCTTACCCTTATAACCTCACACAGCAAGACACTCACAGGCACAGCCAAGGACAGCTTCTCCATCGGTTTCACCTCAAATGGGAAGCCTGAATCTAGTCATGTGACTTATTCTCCTCACCTTACTCTCCTCTGACTCCAAGACAACACTCCCAACCCAACCCAGGCCAGAGGAGTTCAAGCTGGTGGAGAGAGGCAAAGGCAAGGCACTAGATGGAACAGGGCATTTCTGGGAGTTTGAAGAATACACACTATTTAAAAGCTCTCCCCTCTTTTGCTGTAGTTACTTTAAACTAAAATGTCACTCTTAAAAACTTGTTTCAATTATCAATCTGTCATCAAGTCCAAACTGCTGGTCCCAGATGCCTTTTCAGACAAAACAAAGATGAACAAATATTCTCAGGGCTGAGGTGGGGCTTAAGGGGTAAAAAAAATCAAAAGCAAAGAAGGATATGGTCTCAAAACAGAGTCCTAAAGACACAGTTCTGAAGGAAATTCATAGATTCTGCTAAAAAGTCTCATGCTTGTGCTTTTGGGGATTTTTAAGGATTCTCAATGGCTTTGTCTATCATATTTATGCCCTAGAGAAGAGAAACTGATGAGGGGGAGATATTACAAACAACATATATCTGGCTCTTAGAACCAAGAAAACAAGATAGAAAGGGGCTGTCCTATAGCAAAATCCTTAATTTAGTCCTGTAAAATACCCCCATTAATTAGCACTGCATTAAAAATGTCATAAGGTCAGATTGGAACAAACTGGAATCCTGTCTTCTGCCAGTAAGACAAGAGGTTTGTTTTGAGAATGAGAATCTGTACAGTAACGGAATCATTCACCCAGCTATGCCCTGTCTTTATTTTCCCTTAATTTCTAATCTCTCAGTCTGCAAAGAATAGATACTTGTGATAAACAAACAAAGAAACAATCAACAACAACAACAAAACAGCCATTTTCCAGGTAGAAAAATGATCATTTTTTTCCCATTTAGAACATCTGCCTTTTTGTTTATGTAAGGGAAAAACCTTTTTGTTAATGAAAAGCATCATGATTTAATTGGACTATAGCTCTGAGTTGTGACTTCATTTTGCTTCTAAAGAAGTTTCTACATATACCCAGAAGATGTTCCAACATGCAATAAGGACACATGCTCCACTATGTTCATAGCAACCTTATTTATAATAGCCAGAAGCTGGAAAGAACCCAGATGCCCCTCAACAGAGGGATGGATACAGAAAATGTGGTACATTTACACAATGGAGTACTACTCAGCTATTAAAAACAATGAATTTATGAAACTCTTAGACAAATGGATGTACCTGGAGGATATCATCTTGAGTAAGGTAACCCAGTAGCAAAAGAACACACATGATATGCACTCACTGATAAGTGGATATTAGCCCAGAAGCTCAGAATCCTTCTTAGAAGGGGGAACAAAACACCCATGGAAGGAGTTACAGAGACAAAGTTCGGAGCAGAGACTGAAGAAATGACCATCCAGAGACTGCCCCACTTGGGAATCCATCCCATTGAACAACCATCAAACCCAGACACTATGGCAGAGGCCAACAGGAGCCTGCTGACAGGAGCCTGATATAGCTGTCTCCTGAGAGCCTCTGCCAGTGCCTGGCAAATACAGAAGTGGATGCTCACAATCATTCATTGTACAGAACACAAGATCCCCAATGAAGGAGCTAGAGAAAGTACCCAAGGAACTGAAGGGGTCTGAAGCCCCATAGGAGGAGCATCAATATGAACTCACCAGTACTCCCAGAGCTACTTGGAATTAAACCACCAATCAAAGAAAACACATGGTGTAACTTGTGATTCTAGCTGTATATATAGCAGAGGATGGCCTAGTCGGTAATCAATGGGAGGAGAGGCTCTAGGTCCTGTGAAGGTTCTATGCCCCAGTATAGGGGAATGCCAGGACTGGGAATAGGTATGGGTAGGTTGGAGAGCAGGGGGATGGGGAGGGGAATAGGGGATTTTCAGAGGGGAAACTAGGAAAGGGGATAACATTTGAAATGTAAATAAAGAAAATATCTAATAAAAAATCTTTCTTATCACAAAAAAAGAAGTTTCTAGAATACCAAATCTTTTGCATTTGTTATTCCCCAAAAAGTACTTCTTGGAACATTATATTCTCTGGGCAGCTAATGAGTTAGCTGCATATGATGTTCATTTTTTGTTACTGATTTGTTTGCCTTGCCTTGCCTTACCTTCCATTCTCTTCCCTCCCTCCTTCTTTCCCTCCCTCCCTCCCTCCTTCTTTCCCTCCCTCCCTCCCTCCCTCCTTCTTTCCCTCCCTCCCTCCCTCCTTCTTTCCCTCCCTCCCTCCCTCCCTCCCTCCCTCCCTCCCTCCCTCCCTCCCTCCTTTTCTTCCTTCCTTCCTTCTTTCATTTCTTCCCTCCTGGGAACATCTTTTGACTCCTAGGAAATCTGATGTTGTAGGCATATTCTAAGGGGAGGGGACAAAGCATGTAAGGTTGCTGCAGTCCTGGGCTGGATAGCAGTCTGTCTTATCCCAAAGCAATACAGTTGGCAAAGGCGTCTGTAAAGAGATAGTTGACAAGCTTGAGTATTAAAGGATGTAGCTGGGAAAATGGGACATCATACTCTATTTGCTCCCTCCTAAGAGTCACCAGTGGAGACCCACTCAATAAAGAAACCTTGAAGAAGAGAGAAACAGAGGACAGGCTTTCTCAAGATAGAGTCATCTTTGGCTGTGAGTGACCATTCAAAAATTTACATTTCACTTTTAGGAACATTAGAAAACATTTTTTAAATAAAAACTTGTTGTAGATTAAAAAGAAATGTGTGTGTTTTCTACCTCTTACCAAACTACTCTATTCCAGGTAACAGTATTCTCTCTTCAAAGTCTGAAGCTCAAGTTCCTTGTCCAGATGCAAGAGATCCAGCAGGGGAGCAAACCTCACATTTCTCTCTAAAATGAGCTTTCAAATGAGCTCGAAGCAAAAGCTCAGGTAACATGACCAAGTAGTCCACCAGAGTCCATAGACACAGCTTCTGTCATACACCTATCCGGCCCTGTAATGGGACAAGAAATATCAGAACACACACTGGGCGCACTGGTCACATAGTCTTCTTGGGACATCTGCTGCTTTGGAAGCCAGCTGCCTGTTAAGAAGGGCCTAGCATTGTTTAAGTCAAAGACAGCTTTTATGACTCTGAGCTTTAATGGTGAATAGGGAAATTTCCTGAGGAGTCCTTGCTGTTAGTAACAGAAGTGTCCACAATGGGGTTGGAGCAGTGAGATACTGGGGGATACAGAGCAGATGCTCAGTATACAGGGCATCCATAGAAATTGCACTGCCCTGAGCCTATCAGCTTCTTCTGGCTAATGAGAGGCTTGTGTTTGGTTATTATTCTCTCACCCACATACATGTGGAGCATATATTTGTCCATGAAGTAAAATTTGTCACTGACCAGAGCTCCCAAGCTTTTAACAAAGGAAAAAGAAAGCCCCACCCCTACTGAAAAGTCCCTGCTCCTAGAACTAGCTATAGAGTCTAAGCCAGAGTCCAGCCTGTCTTCTTTAGTGTGTGCTATATAGGCTTGAGCACATTGGAAAAATAAGGCTTGCAAAGCAATGGTGAAGTGGATGCAGGAAAGACAACCTTTGTCTGTCCAGGCCATCGTTGGCTCCTGGGGTCTCAGTTCTTCTCTTCCCCCTTCCAAAGAGAACTTAGCGTTGCTTTTGGTATCTACTTATTTCTCAAGGCCCATTCTTCCGAAAGGATGGGAGACCAACTTACTTCTCAGTTCCAGAAGTAAGTCCACAGGTTTCTCAGCAGAGGATTGAGCATGTCTTGGTTATGACCTTCAGGTTGTACTGAAAGCAGCTAAAAGGATAGAGCATTTATTCTGGCTCACAGTTCCAGAGGGATGTAGCCTATCATAAAAGCACAGACATGGAGTAGGCAAACAGGCAAACAGGCAAACAGGCAAACAGGCATAGAGGCAGGAGCAGGAGCTGGCTGGTCAGACTGCATCCATACTGAGGAAGTACAGAGTAAAGAGGAGGCTAGGCAAATCTCTGAAACCTGAAGGCCCACAGTCAGTGATCAGATTCTTTTTGTGAAGGTATCCACCTTCTAAAGGCTCATAATCTTTCTAAACAATTCCACCAGCTGGGGAGCAGGTGTTCAAACGCGGTAGCCTATGAGAGGCATTTCGTACTGTAACAAACTATGACTCCTAATTTGGGTCGGTGGCTTCATTGGACAAACATTCTAGCTGTTTCTGATGATGGTTCTTTATATCTTCAGATCCCCTAAATGTGCCCCCACCCCATTCCTTCCTCAGATATTTACAAAACAAAAGGCTGCTGTGGGGGAGCAGAGGACATAACTAAACAAGTGGCCCCTTCCTGCTGGAAGCGAGAGCATGCCATTTCTCCTGAGGTAAGCTCTTTAGTTGGCTAAAAGTCTATTGAAGAACATGGTTTAATGGTTTAATGCAGGATGCGATCTTGCTGAAACTATGAGAAACCCTGCCTATAGCGAGAGTAGGGAGGAGAAGAGAAAGTACTACTATCAAGAACAGATGCAGTAAAGACAGAAATTTACCTACTAATTCTTAGTCCAGTGCAAATACAGACATTTGGGGATGAAAATACTGTCCGTCAACTGACTCTGGATTAAAATAAGAGCAAAACTGGATGCTTTTAAAAGTAAAATATCTTCCATTCTGATATTACACCCTATTACTTACCTTTGGGGATCAAAATTGCATTATTTGAAGGAGCAGTATACATATTTTATGTTCTCTTAATTTGGCAAAATAAAAAATTTAAGTTTTTATCAGTTAGCTCTGGGTTTTTATATTTGAGGTCTTGTTGCTTTGTGGAATCCCTGGCTTTCAGTGCATTTTTATTGAGGTCACTATTTTGTACTGAATGTGAATAGTGTGGGCTTGGTTGGGATATGGTCACAGCCATTTGATCAGATATCAGTGAAGTTATCTTCAAATGCCACTAACATTTAAATCAGTGCACTGTTTGGCTCCCTTGTATGACTGGGCATCACCTAATCAGCTGAAGGTCCTAAGAGAAAAGATCAGCAGTAGCTCTGAGAAAGAGGAAGCTTTGATGCCAAACTGTCCTCGGACGCAAGCAGTAGCACGAACCCTGCAGGGACTTTCAATGTGATGGTCTGTCCAATACACTCCTAAATCCAACACTCTCTGTCTTTTTCTCTCTCGGTGTGTCTCTGTAACTGTGTCTCTCTGCCTCTACGTTTGTCTCTTTCTCTGTGCCTCTTTTTTATCTCTCTATCTGTCTCTGTCTGTTGTCTCTGTCTCTATTACACACACACACACACACACACACACAGACACACACATACACACACACACACACACACACACATGCACACACGTCCTTCTAACCCGAGGAATCAATAGGATCACTAAGATCATGAGAACTCATGAAAACTGCATGGCAAGCGGGAGGTCCCTGTCCAACTTCAGTCAGCTCTGCTAGAGAGGCCCCTCTTTGTTTACCACTTATCTGACCTTGGAGGGCTTTGCCAGGCTGGTCACTTTCTGGGCTCCCTTTATATGGTGTCCTCTTACTACACAGCACTGTGTCAGCAATACTATGGGTCCAATCTACCTCTGGGAAATTCTTGTTTGGGTATGAGTATAATTTATATTAGTAGCTGAGCAAAGTATATATTCTTTCCAGGGGAGATGTGTCTCATACAATCAGTAGAGAGTCTAGGAAAAACAACAATACTGTACTCCCTAAAGGGAGTGCTGTCTTCCTGCATGGCTGCCTTCCAATGGGAGTATTATGGTTGTTCTCTTATCAGATTGGAAATATCGGTGATGGTTAATGTTGATAGCCAATTTGGCAAAATTGGAATTCACATAGGAAACAAATTTCCAATCACGTCTCCCAGGGATTATGTGGATTAGGTTGGTTTCTGAGCATGCCGTTGAGGGAGTGACCCGCTTAAGTAAGGTAGGAGGATTGATACTAAAGGAGGGTAGAGTTATTGCCACTCCTTGGTATTAGGTCCCAGACTGTATAAAAAAGAGGAAGCTGCTTGGCCATGACCATGCTTCCCATCTGCGGGTGTGAAGTGCCCAACTGGCTCCCACTCCTGCCACAGCATCTTCCTATACCCTCACACGGCGAGCCAGAGTCTCTATTCTCCCTTTAGTAGCTTTTTACCAGGATGCTTTATTACAGAATCAGGCCGAGTAATTGCTACATTCAGTGTGAAATCAGTGCCCTTTGGTGGCTTTACCCTCGGGTAGTTCTCCAGTCTTTCCCACTTACTGTTTCACCCTAGGGACAAAGGTTCCATGACCTCCATTAATGACAGTTGGCAACTCCCCCAAGCAAAAGTTATCCATGTTCATCTTCTACTGGTTTTATTTCTCTGGATATTCTAACACAGGTCCACCCATATGCAAAACACCACACTATAACTTACAACTGGAACAGGGACATGGTTCACGGTCTAACAGGAGTCTGTAAGAGATAGTGCACACCATGTAATATGAGAAGGGTAAGGAAGATGAGGCAAATATTGTTCGACAGAAGACAAAGGGATCAGAGGAAGAGACTGTTCCACAGCCTATAGGCAACCATCATCTAATGAATGCAAAGGGAATTAATGTCCAACTGCAACACCTCATGTTGGAGAAACTTCACAGCATACCACCACAGAGGTACACTAGTCTAGTCATGACAACCTTCCTAGGATGTCCCCAAGCCTGGTCTTAGTCCAGCTCCTATCTTTGGGGTGTGCTAGAGATGAATCTCTGAACAAGTTTCCTATTTCTTCTGAGATTCCATGTCTGTACAAGTGACTGGGAAGGAAAATCTATTATAGGATTACGGTGAATAGTAAGTCAGATTGTTTTTTAAATGTCTAGCACATTCAGCAATTATGTAAATGCTAGATTATTCCACTTCCCTAGTGTTCCTTCTGGGATCAGACAGAACAATTCTATCCGGATCTAAGTGTCTGGGATATAATTAATGCATTCAAATGCTTACTTTTTTCCATTTGGTCTTATTACCATCCATGCTAAGAAAGACCTTATCATTTTTACCTGTCAATAAACTCAGTAATGAATGTTCTTACTAATATATTTTTCACTCAAAAGAAAAATTAAAAGTCTCAAACATCCTCTGCTGATTTGGTCACAGAGGACAGTTGTTATGTTTATTGGTCCCACAAATTTCTTTATTTTTATTTGTTAATTTTAGAAAAAAATAGTTATTTCTTTTTAAAATTGGAGCCATCAGTGTTTCTAAAAGTCCTGGGTCCCTTAAGTATCTTATTTTTAGAAAAATTTGAAATGATCACAAGCAAATGAAACATTAAAAAAAATCTTCAAATTTCCCTATTGCATGCACACACACAGCCCAGCCTCTCTAAACTATTATCTCTACTTCCCTTAGTGGGTTGGAAACCTGTGGAGAGACTGATATGATGTCTTCTTCTTTATCCAAGAATGGTTTTCTTATAAAGCAGGGGCTCCTGCACCACCAAGCATCAATCTGAACATGCTGGCAGACCGTGGGGACCAAAATGCCTTCACTAGACAATGTCCTGGGGTTACCTGGCCAGCTTTCAGAGCAAAGAGAGCAATATGCTACCTGCTTCTTCTGCACTGAGCCCTGGTCAGTCAGTGTTGAAAACAGTTCGTCCTTTGATTCTACAGCTACGCTAAGAAATAGTTAGTTGGGAAGAGGAAGAAGGAAGGAACAAAGGAAAAGAGAAAGTTGAAGAAGAAAAACTTCAAAAATTTTGAACAGAAAGTGGATGGTTTCTAGGGGTCATTGTTTATAAAGAAGCCCAGCCAACTCTTCTACAGTATCTATATTTCCCAGAGTGCTGTGTGGTTGCTTTGGGATGCCCCTTCACACAGCAGAGATGGGGAGAAAGCAGGTCCTCATCTGCCCACCAGGCAGCTCCAGAACATGACAACCAGCAGGCTCTTCAGTGATCTTCTAAGTTTCTCCATGAATATATATATGGCTTTTGAGTATAAACACTTAAGATTTACTTAATGTTACTTTATGCATATGAGATGTGAAACTTTTCAATGTAATCCATTATATAAACAAACTCAAAGACAAAAACCACATGATCATCTCGTTAGATGCAGAAAAAGCATTTGACAAGATCCAACACTCATTCATGATAAAAGTCTTGGAAAGATCAGGAATTCAAGGCCCATACCTAAACATGATAAAAGCAATCTACAGCAAACCAGTAGCCAACATCAAAGTAAATGGAGAGAAGCTGGAAGCAATCCCACTAAAATCAGGGACTAGACAAGGCTGCCCACTTTCTCCCTACCTTTTCAACATAGTACTTGAAGTATTAGCCAGAGCAATTCGACAACAAAAGGAGATCAAGGGGATACAAATTGGAAAAGAGGAAGTCAAAATATCACTTTTTGCAGATGATATGATAGTATATATAAGTGACCCTAAAAATTCCACCAGAGAACTCCTAAACCTGATAACAGCTTCGGTGAAGTAGCTGGATATAAAATTAACTCAAACAAGTCAATGGCCTTTCTCTACACAAAGAATAAACAGGCTGAGAAAGAAATTAGGGAAACAAGACCCTTCTCAATAGTCACAAATAATATAAAATATCTTGGCATGACTCTAACTAAGGAAGTGAAAGATCTGTATGATACAAACTTCAAGTCTCTGAAGAAAGAAATTAAAGAAGATCTCAGAAGATGGAAAGATCTCCCATGCTCATGGATTGGCAGGATCAACATTGTAAAAATGGCTATCTTGCCAAAAGCAATCTACAGATTCAATGCAATCCCCATCAAAATTCCAACTCAATTCTTCAACGAATTAGAAGGAGCAATTTGCAAATTCATCTGGAATAACAAAAAACCTAGGATAGCAAAAACTCTTCTCAAGGATAAAAGAACCTCTGGTGGAATCACCATGCCTGACCTAAAGCTTTACTACAGAGCAATTGTGATAAAAACTGCATGGTACTGGTATAGAGACAGACAAGTAGACCAATGGAATAGAATTGAAGACCCAGAAATGAACCCACACACCTATGGTCACTTGATCTTCGACAAAGGAGCTAAAACCATCCAGTGGAAGAAAGACAGCATTTTCAACAATTGGTGCTGGCACAACTGGTTGTTATCATGTAGAAGAATGCGAATCAATCTATACTTATCTCCTTGTACTAAGGTCAAATCTAAGTGGATCAAGGAACTTCACATAAAACCAGAGACACTGAAACTTATAGAGGAGAAAGTGGGGAAAAGCCTTGAAGATATGGGCACAGGAGAAAAATTCCTGAACAGAACAGCAATGGCTTATGCTGTAAGATCGAGAATTGACAAATGGGACCTCATAAAACTCCAAAGTTTCTGCAAGGCAAAAGACACCGTGAATAAGACAAAAACACCACCAACAGATTGGGAAAGGATCTTTACCTATCCTAAATCGGATAGGGGAATAATATCCAACATATATAAAGAACTCAAGAAGGTGGACTTCAGAAAATCAAATAACCCCATTAAAAAATGGGGCTCAGAACTGAACAAAGAATTCTCACCTGAGGAATACCGAATGGCAGAGAAGCACCTGAAAAAATGTTCAACATCCTTAATCATCAGGGAAAAATGCAAATCAAAACAACCCTGAGATTCCACCTCACACCAGTCAGAATGGCTAAGATCAAAAATTCAGGTGACAGCAGATGCTGGCGTGGATGTGGAGAAAGAGGAACACTCCTCCATTGTTGGTGGGATTGCAGGCTTGTACAACCACTCTGGAAATCAATCTGGCGGTTCCTCAGAAAATTGGACATAGTACTACCGGAGGATCCAGCAATACCTCTCCTGGGCATATATCCAGAAGATGCCCCAACTGGTAAGAAGGACACATGCTCCACTATGTTCATAGCAGCCTTATTTATAATAGCCAGAAGCTGGAAAGAACCCAGATGCCCCTCAACAGAGGAATGGATACAGAAAATGTGGTACATCTACACAATGGAGTACTACTCAGCTATTAAAAAGAATGAATTTATGAAATTCCTAGCCAAATGGATGGACCTGGAGGGCATCATCCTGAGTGAGGTAACACATTCACAAAGGAACTCACACAATATGTACTCACTGATAAGTGGATATTAGCCCAAAACCTAGGATACCCAAGATATAAGATACAATTTCCTAAACACATGAAACTCAAGAAAAATGAAGACTGAAGTGTGGACACTATGCCCCTCCTTAGAATTGGGAACAAAACACCCATGGAAGGAGTTACAGAGACAAAGTTTGGAGCTGAGATGAAAGGATGGACGATGTAGAGACTGCCATGTCCAAGGATCCACCCCATAATCAGCATCCAAACGCTGACACCATTGCATACACTAGCAAGATTTTATCGAAAGGACCCAGATGTAGCTGTCTCTTGTGAGACTATGCCGGGGCCTAGCAAACAAGGAAGTGGATGCTCACGGTCAGCTAATGGATGGATCACAGGGCTCCCAATGGAGGAGCTAGAGAAAGTACCCACGGAGCTAAAGGGATCTGCAACCCTATAGGTGGAACAACATTATGAACTAACCAGTACCCGGGAGCTCTTGTCTTTAGCTGCATACGTATCAAAAGATGGCCTAGTCGGCCATCACTGGAAAGAGAGGCCCATTGGACACGCAAACTTTATATGCCCCAGTACAGGAGAACGCCAGGGCCAAAAAGGGGGAGTGGGTGGGTAGGGGATTGGGTTGGGTGGGTATGGGGGACTTTTGGTATAGCATTGGAAATGTAAATGAGCTAAATACCTAATAAAAAATGGAAAAGGAAGAAAAAACAGATGTGAAACTTTCAAATTCATTTGTACTCTTGTTCCATTCTTTAAAAGGCATCTTAAAATTGAGCCTTGTTATTTAGCAACTTAAAGCACAAGCAGAAAGATTGATTTAAATACTAGCCAGAGGACTCTAATTCCAGCCTATCATTGAGGGAGGTCCAGGGAGGAATTTGGGCACAAGCCATGGAGGAATACTGCTTGCTGGCTTGCTCACTGATTCAGGCTTAGGAACTTTCTTGTATAGTCCAAGCCCTTCTGCCTAGGAATGATGCTGCCCACAGTGAGCTGGACCCTCACACATCAACCATCAATAATAAGAATCCTTCATATGATCACAGGCCAATCCGATGAAAGCAATTTCTCTATTGAGCTTCCCCCAAATGATTTTAGACTGTGTCAGTTTGCCAATAAATAACCAGATCATATATATATATATATAATGTATAAATATATGACTGTGTATGGGTGTATAAAGCTATATCACTAGGAAACTAGGAAAAAGTTAACACTTTTTTCAATAAGGTTTCAAATCATAAAACTTATATCAGTATCATTTTCAATGTCACCCTTAAGAGCTTCTTTTAATTTTCACCCTTCACGGAAGAAAGGACAGCATAAAGTGCTTATAGCCATGAATTCCCATCTGAATTTCTAAGAAGCTCTTTTAAAAATGGAACTGCACTGGAAGCTATCAGCACATTTTACAAGTGACCACTGTACTTTGATTGGTTTTCAGATAGTAAATGTATACGTGCCCTACAAGTGACCACTAAAGAAATCCAGGCATCAGAGTGTGAGGAACAATGACATTAGCTAAAACCTCTTGCTGTCCCTCTCTCCTGGTGTCCCAGTGCATTGGCTTGGATACATTGTTCTTTCTTTGCTCTACCCTGATAATCACAGGTCAGTGAGCATCAGTGCCTACCTCTCACAGCTAATGCCGCTATTAAAAGTTAAGGTTTTTTCATGGAGACACAGCATTCCCTGGTCTTCTTTAACTGATTTTTGAAAGCCTATCCAGGGATTTCACAGGCATAATGGAGCACTCATTATTAGAGAGCTGAGTCTCTCCAGATGACTCTCTCTGTACTCTGTGGTCTGTAGTCTTGGAATTAGACATTCTACCCTATGTTATAGAAGTCCTGTGCCTCCAATTTCTGGTGTAGCACTATGCATTCAAGATTTTATTTGACTTAAATACTGTAGGTTTTCGTTCCTGTTTTAATAGCAAAGATATTGAAAAGATGAAACACATGAGTATGTTCTGCACTCTGGGGCTAGTTGAGGTCATTTTTTTGGTCAACTAATCAATACAAAGTCCTTCAAGTTGTCACAGTCCTTTAGGATGTTGGAATTGTGGGTACAGAGTTATGCTCAGGTGTTTTCATGGCTCTTTAGTCTCTGAAACATATGTCAATCCTGCCTTCTCATGAATCTGTTGTGGACAGAGATTCCTGGATCAAGGAGCATAGTAGCCTCAACTGTAGAGCAGTACATCTACAATTTAGCAAATCCCAAACCATTGAGTCAGAGCTCTGCGGATCAGGCTGTGCAACATGAACTTGATACAAAATCCAGGTACATCTGGCGTACCCCTAAGCCAATGATAATGGCTTATACAGAGCTCCCTCTACCCAACTTGAACCAACCTACAGGGCTCAGTATCTTAGTGTAGAATGCTACCTACTTCAAACTGGGGTCTTTTGTGTGCTTCTGTTTTGTTGAAACAAATCTCTGGCTTGTTTAGAGAATGTTTTTATTTAAAGAAGTCACTGAAATGGATGCAGTTAGAGATCTGTGGTAGACTCAGAGAAACAAGTAACACACAGATCAAAAAGCTCATCAGTGAACTTAACCAGTGATAGATAGGCCAATACCCTTTCTACTCAGCCGATAAGTTATTTGCTTCCCATACCAGCTGAAACTTAGAGAATGTTAGTAATAACAAGAATATCTATAAAATGATAACTTTTAGTCATGACAGGGCTGCAGTTATGATTACCCGTCACTCACAATTCCAACGTGCAAAAAGAGGCCTTGAGGCCTCATCTCTGGTGGAGAAGCTATTGACAGTTGGTGGCTACCGAGAAAGGAAGTGTCACTTTTCTTTGAGGACCTGACTACTGGAATCTGAGGTTGCCCATACCCTACCGGCTAGGTCCACATTCATGTACATATAGGCAGCGCTGTGAACTCAGGGTGTTATAGTGTAATAGGTAATAAATATTAGTAAGGAAAGACATGGAGTTGGAAGGGAGATGAGGTGGGGCTCAGTATGCAAATTTGGAGGGATGTGGTGGTGGTAAAATGCTATGACCAAATGCACTGTATACATATATGAAAGTATCAAAGAATAAATACAAATATTTCAAAAGAGTAATCAGAAATTAAGGTAATTAAACAATTCAATTACAGAGGTTAATGGTTAGTTTAGGTCATATTTCTGTCAGTGTGATATCTCTTTCTGTAAGATAGAAGCAGGCCAGAGCAGGGAATTTGAACAAACAATCCAGTAGAAGGAAGTGCTCCACTGTTGCAGGTGTCCTCAAAGGGACTGGATGCCCGTGAGTGACCATAGCCATAGGAAGGAGGAAAGCGCATCATCTGAGAACGTTTATGAGGAACGTAAGAGGGGAGGGCCGGCCTTAATACCAGGCTGGGGACTCTGGCTAAAATGAAGCAAGGTCCAGAATCACCTTGGGTTCACATCCTCACTCTGCCTCTCATTCCATGGCATTCCTGTGTAGTAGCCAATCTCAGTAGACTTGGCTTTATCAATGTAAGATGGTGATGATAGTTCATGAACTTATAAATGCATTAATTGAGTATCAAAAGTAGATACAAATTTATTTTTCTACCCTATTAGCTCAATTTTAATGATATTTATCATCCCACAACTTTGTTTCTTTATGTTTTTATTCAGAAAAACATTGAAAATTTAATCTTGTTAGGGTGGCACCTAATTTCTAGATGTTTTAAGAATTGTCACGAGACAGGGGTATGAGATCTCCTTTTAGTCACTCACACTCTACATGGACATCCAGGTAGGCTATCCCAGGCTCTTATGTGCAGAATCTTCTTGTTCATTTATTTTATTTACTCTTCTCCCACACAATGCATCACAAAATCCTATGACATTTGAATGCCAGTCTAGAAATGAGTGATGTTAACTCACTTATCAGAAATCTGTATGCCTCCAAAATATTTTTCTCCCTTTTAGCTATACATATATTTTCACAAAATCTCTTTTTATAGCTAGGAGAACTGAGGGGACATCAAAAACAGGCAGCAAATAAAGGAAAAAACCAGGCACCTTTATTTTATTTTATTATTTTTTGCTTTTGCTAAAGCTAACTATGGCCTGCTGCTTTGTAGTTTACATTTAGCTAAGCAATAGCAGTAGTTTGCATCATCTTAATATCTGTTCCTGCCTGAAACATGTTCCTGGGTGTTTTTGCACAAGTTTAACATCTCTTGGGAGCTCAAAGTCAGAGTCATCCTTGACCCTAGTGACACACACAGACTCCCCCAATCATCTCTGAATCCCAATCATCTCATCTCTGAAGTGGCAACTACAGGCATCTTCTTTAATTCATGAGTGGACTAGATGGATGGAGAATGAGACATGGTGGAAAGTGCTCTGCAGAGTATCCCAGAAACCCCAAAGATAAAGATGCCTCATGATCTTGTTAGTGAGATTCACAAAGTGTCCTTTGATATCTGGGTTGAGTCTCAATTTGGCAGATATTAAACCAAGAGTTTCTCTAAAGTGTGTGTGTCTAGATCAGCTTTCAGATCTTCAAGCCCCTTCTAAGACTCTGTGATCTAGGTTCTCATCGCTGTAGTCACTTTAAAGGAGTGAAAGGGGCCTAATATGTACCCAGCAGACCTGTGTGCTGGGTTCCCCATTGACCTTTGTCTCCTGTGCTCCTTCCTCTGGGAGGTAGTCATTACCTCCATTGCACAAAAGTGGAAACTGAGGTGAAGAATTGCTCTGCTACTTTCCTAGGGACCTTCAGTTACAGAGGAGCAAGACCAGGTGTCAAGATGTTACCATATTTCCTGCATGTTACTTAAACTGCTCGCACTAAGAGAAAGTGGAATTCATTACTCTCAACCATGTAAGCAAGACACTAATAGAAGTTATCCATAATTCCTCACTCAAATGGAACAATAACAGCTCCAAGTCCCTGGGCTCATTGTCTTGTGGCAGGCCCTCCACATACAGCCCTCAGAGCTGTTCTCTAAGTCAAGGACTTGTTTCCCTTTCTTCACATTTTATTTGAACAGTGCCCATCCGTACTTATGAAGACCTCTTTGATGACAAGCCCCAAGAGAAGACTGTGAGGAAAGTGTTGGTCACAGGCTTTGATTTTCAGAGCAGAGCCAAGAGAAGCAGCCGCGTCAAGGATAACATGAGCAGGTCTGTAGAGCATAATGCACCATCCCATTTCAGAACACAGAGGGTTGCACTTAGGTGGACAGAGATTTGGATTTAACCTTGACAATCAGGAGCTAGCAGGGTAAAGCATAGCCTGGAAAGTACGATGGCTTAAGGTGTGGAGTGACAGTGTGGTGCAGTAGTGGGTTGAGTAGCACAGTAGGGGGCTGTGTATAGTATAGCATTGTGTACTTAAGCTACATGTTGTACAGTGTGGCATGAGAATGTGTTGTATGATAGAGTGTTATGCAGTATGCTGCAGTTCAATATCAATGTTCTATGTGGTTCAATGTGACATTGTACATAATACGCTGTGGCATGTCACGTACATATGGTATGGCCTGATAAAATATGGTATACGACATGGTAGAGGTGGGAGAGATGAGAAACATTATACCTGTATATTGCATTGTTCCATTTCAACCGGTATGTTAGCATACACCCATAAAAAGTTACCTGGTCCCCAAACCAAAACAGTTCTGGCTATAAAAATGTGGAAAAATATGATGTACTGCTTATAGTCATCATAGGGATTCATTTGCAGCATGTTTGTTTATCACTGGCAGTATAGAGAAAGTAGCAGGTGTCGAGATTAAAAATATGCTTTGGAAGGAAAAACCTGAAAGTGAAAAAATTCTCCTCATTCATTACATTTAAGTTTGTCATTGAAAGAAAAATATTAAAGTAACTATTGATGCAGAGGGCCACCTCTGCTAAGCCCATGTTGGGTGCTACCATAAGAGCCACGAGCACCCCCTCAGCTATCGACAGACCCACAGAGAGCTTTGCTGAAAGAGCATGTCACTAAAGCAGGCAGCTCTCTCTGTATTTACCACATCCCCACTGACAGAATTATGCCTGTGTAGACTCCTTAGTAGATGACAGTTTGATGTGTGGTGTGGTGTGGTGTGGTGTGGTGTGGTGTGGTGTGGTGTGGTGTGGTGTGTGAGTGAGTGTGTGTGTGTGTGTGTGTGTGTGTGTAAAGTAAAAATATACTTATACAATACTCCATCTTCCATCTCCAGTCAAGTATTCAATAAATTCTATATGGCATTAAACGATATTATAGAATGAACTTTGTACAGAATGGTTTTACCCAGCATAGGCCAACACTAAGTATTCTATGCTTTCAAGTGTGCTAGACTAAGCCATAGTATTTTGAGGGTTATATGAAAAATTATCTATTCTAATTTAGGTAGTTTTAACTCACTCATGAGAGATTTATCAGGACATAATCTCTTGATAAGTCAAGGAGCTACTGTATTTATTTTGTTCATGTTCTGCCTTCCACTAAGATATGAATTATGAATTCTTCTCATGGCTACTTCACAGTCTCACACTATTCTCAGACAACCTGTAAGTAACTTACAATTAAATTAATCAAGTGCCACATTTTTTGCTTGATCTTCAGATTTCTTTTAACTACACACAGTTTCCTGTTTATGTCAAACTTGCTTCATCTTCATGAATGTTTTCAAAAACATCCTTATGTGGCTTAAATACCTTATGATAAATCCGGCCACACAGCCTTGACAAGGCTGAGCCAGCAGCATGAACCCCTCACTCATCCACTATTCTTACATTCATGAGTAGATGTGTCTTTCAAATTCTGTCATCTTAGCCTAAATCTCTAGCTCCAGGAGCTATCTAATGTGCCAGTGAGCCCACAAATTTTTGTAGACCTTTCAGGAAAGTCTACATTCCAGGAGAAATAGAACTGGGCTTAGAGTCCTCTATAGATTTCAGATTACTCGTCTGAGTCTCAATCTTCTTAACTGTCAATCAGGGATAATATAACCTATATGTATTATCCGAGGTTCTCTAGAATAACTGAAACAGAAGGTCTTTACACCATGCCATGAGACTTCTCACAGTGACAGCTCTACTCTTTGGTACCAATTTTCTCTACTAGTTACTATTTTGTTGTGATTATCAAATACCCAACAGGAAGCAACCTGAGGGGGAGAGGGTTTACTCCAGCTTCCATGTGAAGGGGATCTAATCCATCACTGCAAGGAAGATGCAGTAGTAGGAAGGTGAAGCAGCTGGCCACCTTGCACAGCAGTCAGGGAGCAGAATAAATGGGGGCTGGTGCCCAGCTTGCTTTTCCCTTTGTACCCAGTATAGCAACACAGCACCTGGAAGAGTGCTGGCCATCCACATCAGAGCAAGTATCCCCTGCTTAGTTAAATCATCCTGGAGGCACTCTCGCTGACAAATCTGGAGATGTATCTGCATAGTGATTCTAAATCCAGTGGAACTGATAATGAAGATCAACCATCACATCTGTTAATTTGAAGTCTATCCTCACACCAACATCTAAGCTCCTTTTGACAAAATGCCTGAACTCCATAATCTAGCCACACTGACACACCAGTGTATCAAGCATGGATTCATCTAATGACTCAAACTGACTTGTATGAGCTAATGAAATCTCTAAGACACATGATGTGACCTATCCTGATCTTCACACTAGCTGGGTTATAGGCTTTGTCACCATTGGTTACTGCTACATGGGCGACAGGGAGGACAGCTTTAGTGGCATTTGAACAAAAGTTGAAAATTTTTGGTTTCATTTGTTTATGACCATTCAAACATAAACCTTCCCTTCTCCACACAACATGGGATTTCCACACATCTAATTTTTATGCAAAGTGTTCTTTAAAAGTCATCCACTGGCACATTAGTTCCTTTAGTTTGCCCCACATTTTTCTATGTTCACATCTTTTGTGCTGCAAATATAGGTACTCAGCACCATAATCTATAACTGTAGTACAATGCAATCCATCTCTCCCATATTATTGAGCTAGAGTCAACGTTTTCAAAATCTGCCCACATTTCACTAAAAATTGCTATAAGCCCACATGTATTTTGAGTCAAAATTAGGAACACAAATGGTGGTCTCATTTTTTTCATACATGGTAATTGGTAATTTCAATTAAAGCCAGTAGCCCTGATATAATTTTTCTGGACCTGCAAATTAATGGCTGCTGTAACCTAGCAACAGCATAGGAAAATGGACTTTTATTTTGTCGAGTGTCACTTAGCTACCATTAGCCATGCCTGCTCTACACTGTGTGTAAGTTCACATCCTGGAGCAGGTTTTTGTGAAAGAGCGAATGTGATAGTAATGTGAGCTCTTACTGGCATGGTTAGTTATTCATCCAGTCCTGGGACTTGGCCATTTAGCTCTTGAGAAAATTATAGGATTTTTATGTCAGTGAAAGGAAATTTCTCAAGCTTCCAGTATAGACTGTGATAGGATTATATATGCTGCTGCTGCTGTCATGTTCTTACTAACACGGCGAGGCATCAAGAGTTCTCCAGCATCACAGTCAAGTGGGTGCCCTGCAAGGAGAGGACTGAGATAGCAAAAAAAGTGGATGCTCATTTAAATGTGGATATAATCAAGAGAAGGAAAAGAAAAGGAACTCAACTAATGCTGAAGAAAGGCGTTAAGAGGGGATGGGATGGAAGGCTGAGGATTAGTTAGTTCTACTATGGTTCACTTATATTTACATCTTTTAAAAAATTTAAATATCTTATATTTTTTTAGGTTTTCATGCATAAATAATGTATCCATATAATTTCCACACCTTTCTCTTCCCCATTTAACTTCTTTCAACTTGTTCTCAGATTCATGACTTCTTCCTCTTAAATTATTGTTATTGCACAAACACACATACTCACAAAAACATTTACACACCCACACATTCACACAGGAATGCATTCACACACACAAACATTCACAGAGGTACACAAACACACTCTCTCTCTCTCACACACACACACACACCTGAACTCACACCCCACACATATACACTGACACACCCTACATATCATCGGACTCTCTAAAAAAAAAGAAGTGGAGAATAATTTCTGTATCAAGAAAAAGGCTTTGGGAAAGATGGCTGACCTCAAATTTGTCAGAGCCCATAAGAGACTCTAGAAGAATGAAAGAAATGAGAACAGAAGCAGTCAGTGAAGGGCCAAATACCATCTCAGGTGAGAACTTCGTCTACACTGACCTATGTTTTCTTGTACTTGGATCACATGGACGGATGATGAATGTTTGATTCTGTTTCTAGAAGTGTGGTCCTATGTGCTTAGTGCATGCTTACAGTCTAGTCGGTGTCACCTGTCTGCATATGCAGCTGGAAGTCTATTCCATGGAACATCATCAAACCCCATATTATACTGGCTTATTTTTGAGGAAGATTAGCCTTCACTGTGTAAAGAAATAGAATCTACATCTTAACATGAGAAGAAAAGTTTGTTCTTGCTCATACAAAGCCCAGAACACTTAGAAATGTATCTCCGTCATGTAGCTGTGCCTCTTGTGTTCTACAGTGCTGGTGCAGAAGAAACAAAGAATGAAAAATGTCATTAGATGACTAAATAAACAAAGCCAGCCCTGTTACTCTCATTAAAAAGGTGGACTATTTCAGGAGGATGTTTTTAATAGATGAGGAAGGCAAGGGTGTCCTGCCATTCAGACTTGACCATGATTCTCACATCAATGACTATGAGACTGAGAAAGCCAGCCTGTTTTCTGGTTGAGTTAGGTTTAAGCCCCAGAGACCCAGCTAATTAATCTGCAAGAGATGGACGGCCTGTTTGTCATGCTCCCAGACACTAGACTCCTGACACGAAGCCCCAGCTCCATAATTTTGTGGCCATCAGTCACATAAGCTGTCTAGGCTCCACCCCCACAGTTACCTGGCAACAGCCAGGTATGCTCCTCCCCCCAGTTACCTGGCAACAGCTAGGTAGCTCAATTCACTATAAAAGGAGTTGCTTGCCCCCTCCTTGCTCTCTTGCCTTTTTTACCCTTTTATTCTCTTACTCTTGCCTCTCCCCCTCCTGCTCCCCCTCCCTTCTCCACATGGCCATGACTGGCTTCTGCTTCTCTATTCTTCTCCCTCTCTCTGCCTTTCTACAATAAACACCTCAAAACCATGGACTGCCTCTTGTCATCGGAACCTCCGTGCTGGAGCAATGGAGCAGGTTTCTTTCTAAACCTCCCTCTGGGAAGCATCCCTGCACTCTAGCCATGGCCATCACAAGCCCAAGCCGCCTGCCAACCCCCGAGATAACCTGCCAGAGCTCTCCTTCCTGCCCTTTTTCCTTTTGTCCCGGGCCAGAGTCAGACTGAGGGTCCCCACATGTTCTCAGATCTTCTGTGACATACAATGGCACCTGGGATGTCCGAGAGTGAGAACCTGTCTTCCCTGGCCTCCATGCATCCCAGGAACCCCAGAGCCCAGTGGTCTGTGGTGCACAAGAGTCGGAGCCAGACTCTGGCAGCTCCTTGGAGACTCCAGACTGCCTTTTCCCACCCCAGAGTGGGATCCCGTTGCTACCCACAGCCCAACACCCGTCCGGTGGTTCCACTGAGTTGAAAGCAGTCAGACTTCCTGAGTCCCACCTTCTCCAGTGGCCCTAGCCCCGGGTGGACATGGGACCCCATTTTTTTTGTCCCACAAATGACAACAATCAGGGAGGAGAGGGGATGGTATAGAATGGAAAACATCTGGTCTAACTAGTTACATATCAACCTATCTGTTACCGATCAATCCTGGTCCCATAGCAGCTACATGATGTAAGGATGCAGCCAGTGACAGTCATAGTGGAATGCAGGAAAACAATGAGGATTTCACATTGTCCCACCATTTTACCACCTACTACTTTGAATCTCTCTGTCAGCCACAGAGAAACCTTTGGGCAACCAAAGGCTATGCCATAAAGTCTAGAACTGGTCCATTCTATGCCTCCTCACACAACTTGCTATGACTCTAATGGGGAGCTCACGAAGGCACAACACACATTTCTCCACCCACTAAAGTAGCTAACACATTCATACACAGGAAGTCATGGAAATGGAATGAACAGTCACGAAACGAACATGTCTTCTCATGTACAGTGTACCTTCCTGGAGAATACCCTGTGGCATAGGTACCCAATCACGTCACAAATAGATTATTTGAGACTTAGTAGTGGGCAAGTGCTAGGGTTCTGGGCATCACTTTCTTCCCTGAGTCTTTGTGTAAACAGTGACAGATTAGCCTGCAATCTGTCTTACACTACAGATACAACAGTTTGTCACAATGGCAAAGTCTCTAAGATCACAGAAACAGAGAAACAATGCCTTTCCTGTTGCTTTGAAACACTTTCTGACCAAAAGAAAGAAAGAGAGAGAGACAGGGAGGGAGGGAGGGAGGGAGGGAGGAAGGAAGGAAGGAAGGAAGGAAGGAAGGAAGGAAGGAAGGAAGGAAGGAAGGAAGGAAGAATTTGTTTTTGCTCATAGCTCCATGATACACAGTTTGTTGTGGCTTGCAGCCGCACGATACACAATTTGCCATGGTGTAGAAGCCAAGGTGGAGCGAGCTTAAAGCACCTGACTTCTTGCATCCAGAGTCAAGAAGAAGAGAAAGATTTGTGTTAATGCTCAGTACACTTTCTGCATCTGATATAGCCCAGGATCCTAGCCCAGGGAATGATGCTGTCCTGGGATGCTATCACAGTGGATGGTTCCTGCCATTTCAATTAACCTGATCAGGATAATCACCCACAGATATACCTAGGCACATCTAGATCTCATCAAGGTACCTATTGAGCTTAACCCCTGCAGGTAGATTTTGCTTTGTGGAAGCAAACCCAGGCCTCACCCATGCTAGTCAAGTGCTCTGCCTTTGAGCTGCATCCCACCCCTGAGAATAGTTTTGAAATTCTTCCTTCCGCAAAGAGGCATGAATCCTTTGGCATATAGTGTGCCACTGCCTTGAGCATATAAGCCTCTGGGTCTCTCTGTGTAAGCCAAAAATGATAGCAAAACAGTGAGACGGCATAGCTCATTGCTATTTGCTAGACTTGCTTTCATTCTCCTTTTTATCCAGAGACTCCAGTTTGCCGGAGGATCCCTCAGAGACTGCTCCAACCCCCTGGAATAGTTCATGGTCATCAGTGACTGTGACCAAAATCAGTACTCAGGCCAAGTGACTCAGGCCCGAGGTACTCATGACAATGAGGATTGATGTGAGGGAGGCAAGAACAAGATTCATGGGTCTCCTTACTCACATGATTTACAGAAAGCCAGCTTTTATTACCTAAGAGCCAGCCACGGACATGTGCTGGGCACACTGCAGATAAATGCCTGGGGTGCTGCTCTGCGGGCGGCTGCCAGGAATAAGGGAGAGGAAGGGGGGAGAGGGGATAGAGAAATAATTTTATAGATGAGACACTTGTCAAAAAATGCAGGGGCTACATGCTCCAGGAACAGCTGGCGATGATGAGCTACAAAAAAGAGGAACCATTTGCAGGCTATGGACAGCTGGAGGCCCTACCATGCTAACTACTGAGCGGGCAAGACTGATTTATGGACAGGGCGCTAATGGCAAAGAAATAAAGATTGATTTGCACTGCAGCACATTTGGAGAGAAGAGAGGGAGGGAGACTGTGGATCCTGACAAAGGCTTCTCCGAAGCCTTGCACAAGACTGAGGCTGAAATAAGGATGCCAGATGAAGCCCAAACCATGGTCATGCAAATCTCCGTCACATAGAAGTGGACAGAGCCAGTGGTAGGGGAATGCCCACACTCCAGCAATGGTGCTTGTGCTATGCCAGTCCTGACATCAAGGACTGTTTTCTTCGTCAGTTCTCAGCTTCATGAGCTCTTCTCTGCCTGCAGCTGGGATGAGTGATAGCAGAGAGGGGAAGATTCACTCAGCCATATTCATTCCCAGGTTCCCAGGCGAGAGGAAGGATGTACTGTGTGTGTGGAGAAGCAAGGCATGGAGCCCACTAGCCTGGACATAGTGTAGAGCATCCTGAACCTTTCTTTATCTCTCCCAGGAAAGTTAGTGTAAAGTAGACTAATTCTTGATGAACCCAATTGGGAACCCTCATGAATACACAACTCACCTGGAGTACTTTCCCATGATGCCTGTGTATCCCGTTTACTTCTCTGTGTGCTGTGATGTGTATGCCTCTTAAACAAACAACAGGGGGGCTGGCGAGATGGCTCAGCAGGTAAGAGCACTGACTGCTCTTCCAAAGGTCCCGAGTTCAAATCCCAGCAACCACATGGTGGCTCACAACCACCCGTAATGAGATCTGACACCCTCTTCTGGTGTGCCTGAAGACAGCTACAGTGTACTTACATATAATAAATAAATCTTTAAACAAACAAACAAACAAACAATAGGATTGTTATTTTCAGGGATTGCTGTGTTGTGTGTTGTCTGCTTTCCCTATAAGCCCATTCAGAGCAAAAACTTTGCATCAGTTGTGTGGGCATCCAGTAGGAACTTAGTAAGCATCTGTTGAATGGTTTCTTTCCTCCCTTCCTGCCTTCCTGCCTTCCTGCCTTCCTGCCTTCCTTCGTCGATAAATATTCATTAGGGATGGGGATATAGTTCAGTTCACATAGTACTTGTCAGGCATATATGAGGTTAGATTAGAAGTTCTAATCCCCGAACCATGTGAGTCTGGCATTGTGGTACAAACCATAAGATAAGCACTTGGGATGTAGAAGCTACCCATATAGTGAGTTCAAGTGAGTTCAAGTCTAGCCTAGAATGTCTGAGATATCTCAAGAGAAGGAAGGAAGGAAGGAAGGAAGGAAGGAAGGAAGGAAGGAAGGAAGGAAGGAAGGAAGGAAGGGGAAGGGGAAGGGGAAGGGGAAGGGGAAGGGGAAGGGGAAGGGGAAGGGGAAGGGGAAGGGTAAGGGGAAGGGGAAGGGAGGGAAGGATGGAGGAAGGGAGGGAAGGGAGAAAATGAACTCCTATGTGCTGGGTACATTTTATTTATGTACATGCCCAGAGTCTTTTTACTTTAGTTTCTCATATAAAAATGAGATGCTAGAATGCGTCTCATGGGCGCTAACTCTTGAGCCTTTTGGAAGTCTCTTGTCTCCCATCCCCTCTTTCCCTGGGGAGAGTTCTGGGATTGTAGATAGACACTACCACACCCAGATCTATGCAGGTTCTGGGACTCAAACTCTTATCCTCACACTTGCATGGCAAATGCTTTTGCCACAAAGCCAGCACTCCAGGCCAATATGCCAATTCTTGATTGAAAGTGAATTTTGTAATTTGCTCTAACAGTTTCCAATTGGGTTTCTGAAAGGGACGGGCAGATGGTGTTCCTTCATAGGGATATGATGCCACTCATGTCTGCCTGATCAAAGATGCTGTAAAAGCTCTTCTAAGGAAAGGTGGGTCCGTACAAGGACTAGCTGGCTCAGCTAGAAGCTGATACCCTGGAGTGATTTCTTAGAGAAACTCATATATCAGTGTGCAGCCAAAGTACTTCCAGAGATCTTTCTATTTCCACATGGAGAATTTGAAACCAGGGAATCAAGGCTTAGATTTAGTAGAATCTGTGGTTTTATGGATTCATCATGTACATTCTTACACAAATGTGGCTGTTTCTTCATGTTGTTGTTTTTCAATGACAAATATAGCTTGCTGCAAAGGCTTTGATTCACACCTAAATGCTATGAGTTGTGGCCATTGCTTTGAAAACATTCAAGCAAACATCAGTACTATATAAAAGATAAAGAATACATTAACGTACTCTGCAGTAAAGTCTGTGTGCTATGGCCACTAAAATGCATCTCAAGCATGGTGAGAAGTCTGCAGATCTCCTCTTAAGAATTTCCAAACCGCCCAGAAGAGTCCTGTGGCCACCTTGATGTGTTTTTTACTCAAGATCTGGATGAAATTTCAACAATCCCAGGGGCTTGTTGTCATCTCCTCTTGGCTTTTGAGAATTGTGTCTTAAAGTAGAAGTTGCAGACTAGCATCCAAAGCTACCCTCTCTCTCTCTCTCTCTCTCTCTCTCTCACACACACACACACACACACACACACACACCAATGGAATCCATAACCCCATCCCTCTTTAACCCCCCCCCACACACATACGCACATCTGTGGCCCCCCATGACTCCATCCCTCTTACCCCCTACCCCCCCCTCTCTCTCTCTCTCACACACACACACACACACACACACACACACACACACACACACACACACACTTATGGTACCCATGACCCCATTTCTCTTTACTCCCTCTTTCTCTCTCTGCCTCTGTATTTGTCTCTATGTCTCTCTCTGTCTCTGTCTCTGTCTCTGTCTCTCTCTGTCTCTCTCTCCCCGCCACACACACACACCTATGGCACCTATGACCACTTCCCTCTTTACTCCCTTCTTTCTGTCTCTCTGTCTCTGTCTCTGTCTCTCTCTCACACACACACACCCCTATGGCACCTATGACCCCTTTCCTCTTTACCCCCTTCTTTCTGTCTCTGTCTCTGACATACTTACACACATTCTCACACACACACACACACACACACCGATAGTACCTGTGACCCATCCCTCTTTAACCCCTCCTTCTTGCCCCTCTCTCTCTCTCTCTCTCTCTCTCTCTCTCTCTCTCTCTCTCTCTCTCTCACACACACACACACACACACATCAAAACATAAAGAAATCTTAGGAAACTCAGATCACTGTGCCCCATGCATTTTCCCAGTAAAGACCTTTTCAATTAATTGGTGGTGATTCCAGCATTTTTAATTAAAATGAGTAATAAAAATGGGTCAATATTTATGAGGGCTTGTGACCCAAATGAGCCAAGAATTTTCCATAGCAGTAGTGATCCCGTGGTGCCAAGACATATACACAAAGAAAAGATACTTTCAAAATGCAAAG